>NC_141695.1:1722325531-1722925531 GCF_964263255.1 Lissotriton vulgaris
AGGAGAGCGCTGGCCCCCGCTTTAGCAACTCAGGGCGTGTGAGGGGGCAGCCACGGCACCGGAGGGTCTGGAAGTCTGCCTCCAGCTAACAGGGGCTTCCTCTTACTCCGGCCTCTGCACCCCGCAGGGATGCAACTCGAAGCTCATGCAGAGCTCTGAGGAAAAGGCCGGGGCTGAGAGATGGCCGCGGAGGGTTACTAAGTGAGACAAGTTCAGTGAAGGGGCTAGAAGAAGAAAGGAGGGGGGCACAGAGCAGCAGACAGACCAATGGGAAGGAGGAAGGTAAGAAAGAAAAAGAATGTCACAAAACAAAGATTGAAACTGGAAAGGAAGAATGGGAGAAAGAAGAAAGGGCTAAAGTAAGGAAAGGAAAAAAGAAAGAAGTATGAAAGGAAGGAAAAAGAAAAGGAAAAGTGAAAGTAAAGAGTGGAAGGAATGGTGCAAGTTTCATTATTTGGATGGGTGGATGGTTAGATTGATGGATGGATGGTTAGATGGATGGATGCATATTTGTTGCTGAAAGGGTGAAAGAATGGATGGATGGATGGCTGGGTCATTGAAAAGATCGATGAATCTGTGGATGAGTGAATGGATGGAGTGTGAATGGAGTGTTAGAACCATGAAAGGACAGATGGAGGGGATGGTAAGATGTATGAATAGATGGATGGATGAGCCAGTGAAGGAAACTATTATAGGAAGGGTTGTGTTTACTTGCTTTGCTCACTTGGTGCTATTAGAGGTTTGCTTAACAGTGTGGGGGGTGTATTTTAATATTCTGGCTACGCCTTGGTCGAAAGAGACCAGTGCCAGAGAAGAGAGAACGGGGTGACCAGGGCCAGAGAAAGAGGGGAGGTCACTGTCAGAGAGGGACCGTGTGGTTACCGGGGGCTTGAGAAGCTCATTTGCATTCCATCGTCCTCTGGCCAATCAGCGTGGCGCGGAGCCCTAATGGAACGCAAGATTGCACGTGCGGGCATGGCGTCGTAGATTATGGCCGCAGTATGGATTTTGTTTAAAACAGCGTCTAAATGGCGGTGCTGAGGTCACAGTAATTGTCATCGATGAGGGAATTCCAGGCCTTTCGATCATGTCTTCGTCTCCCAATTCCAGGGCATTAACTGCGAGGGAAGGCAGCAGAAAGATGAGACGTTGTGGGCACGCTAGGAAAGAGGCAACTGGACCAGTCTGCTAGCCCTTCTCAAAGTTTGGGCACACCCACGTTCTTTCCAATTTAGTTTCTCCCAAGGGATGGGTGCGGCCTGATAGGCTCATTCAAATCGCTGTGATCTGCCCTCACTTCCAAAGCTGCCCTATGCTCTGCAGCAGACAGGAGTCTGTGGCATTGCAAAGGGGCGAGGAGCCCAAAAGCAAGCCGGAACATGTCCTCCTTGGATCTGGTTGGGTTAGAGAAGACTGCCATAATTTGGGTGCAGAAGGCCACCGCATCCTTGCTCCCAAGGGCCCCTGGCGCGCTAGTGAGAGCTAAGCCCCTGGCCACACCTCTTTGTGGTGATTCGTCCATGCCCTGCCAGGGCACCTGTGGCCCTGGACGTTGAGCTTCTGCACTGCGCACATTCCATCGCACTTTCTTTCGCACATGAGCATTGATGGTCTTGAATTCTATAATATCTTTAGGACTGATGGTTGTCTTGGTCCTGGACAAGTATCCTGTGTGTATTACATTGCCGTGTGCAGACCTTCAAAATAAAGCCTCTTCTTAATGAATACTCTCAGGTCCAAACTCTTAGATATTCAGATTTTTATTTCCTGCACTGATTGTCAGTGGTTTTAGGTGAAGCTTGCAACCCCCCTTGAATGGCACTTGATTCACAATAGTTTGTCCTGATGATGGTCCATTGCATTGAGAGTGCAGGCGGACTGAAACGTCTACATTTCTGTTGTTGGTCTTGCCCAAAATAGATACATAATTGAATTAAACTTCAGTGTTGGAATTGTATTGCTATCAAGAGCAGTTTATTCACTCTTAGCCACTTGCTGACACTTGGGGATGGGCACCAGTTAGGTTATGATACTCCTGTCAGTTTAACTGATGTTGTTTGTACGGATCAATATACAATGTGTGTTATATCACTGTCGTGTCTTGGGTATAGAGATTCTGCAATAAGCAGATGGTGCTAAGGCTAGTTCTCTGCAACACTGCTTCTTTCCAAAAAAGCCTCAATTGCTGTGACAATCTGCACGACTATTTCCTTCATTCTGGAGTTGAGAAGCGCTATTTGGATGGCTGGTAGGGCAACCCTCCAAATTGCTAATTGTCATTCACAGATGGTAGGAGAATACCATTCGTGATCAGACTTGTGCCAGGTGCAAGTCATGTGAACAACACAAAAAGATGATGGATGGAATGCTGAACATTGTCTAACATTCACCCCAGTCATAGATCTGGGTTAAATCAATCATTCTCCCCCCCAACGCCACCCAGGTTTGGACACAGCCATATGCAAATCAATCTTGATCCTGCTCCTTATGGGAACAGTCCAGCCCGAACTGCCAGGCCCGACCACCCTGGACCTGAAACAAGCATCCTGGGACCGGTATCAGGGCATCACCCCTCATCAGCCAGGCTAGCTTGAATCTTGTGACACAGTGAACACGGTACCCACATGATGCCCTGAAACCAGTCCGAGGATGATGTTTCTAGTCAGGGAGGACCTTGCTGGTCGTTCGGGCTGGATTTTCCCATGGAGAGCAGGTTCAAGACTGATTTGCATATGGCTGGGTCCAAACTGGAATGTCATGATGAGCAAAAAAATGATGGATTTAGGCCCAGAACGTAGTACTGGGGGTGCATGTTTGACAGTGTTCAACATTGCGTCCATCATCTTTTTGTGTTGCTATAGTCACCCCAAGTGGGAAGGGTATGCCCAGATGTGGGTCCCATGCTCACTATTTCATTGAATTCAAGCAAGCTGGTTGATGAGGAGTGTTACCCCACAATTGGTCCCAGGATGCTTGTTTCCAGTCAGGGCAGATCTGGCCTGGCACATGGGGCTGGACTGTTCCCATGAGGCACAGGGTCAAGACTGATTTGCATCTGGCTGGGTCAAAACTGGAATAGCATGGTGAGCAAAAAAGTGATGGATCCAGGCCCAGATCTCTGTCCTGGGGTGAATGTTTAACATTGTTCAGCATTCCGTCCATCATCGTTTTGCCAAGGATGCTTGTTTCCAGTCAGGAAGTACCTGGCCTGGCAGTTCCAACTGGACTGTTCCCACGTGGAGCAGGGTCCATACCGATTTGCATATGGCTGGGTCCAAACATGAATGGCATGATGAGCAAAATAAACAATGGATTTCAGCCCAGATCTCTGTACTCGGGGTGAATGTTTGACAATGTTCAGCACTCCGTCCATCATCGTTTTGTCTTGCACAAGTCATGTAAGCACCAACTGCTTATCCCATTACTCGTCGGATGGTCAGACATTTGGAAAATTAGATAATGATCCGATGGTGGCCAGCATTTAGTGGTGGATCATAGAGTGATCTATGTGGCAACGTTTAAGAGTTCCAAGGAGACAGGGGTTACTGGGTTCAGACAGTAACAATCAAAGCCTTTTACCTCTGGTGTTCTGTGCTTTTAGTCTACCGTTGAGCCTAAAACTGTGCACCCAGTACACACCTTTAACAACTGACCCTCTAGATAGTGATGTCAAGCAGTGCAAGGCTTACTCAGGGTGGTGATGTCTGGTTATTGGTCCAAAACACAATAAAGCATGATGTTGGATAATGTGTGTTATACTTCTTTTTTAACCACATCCGTGCGGGTGGGATTTACCGCCCGGTGCTGACCCCTAATAGAAACGGGCGTGGTCATGACGGAACCGTTCCGTCATGAGCATCGAAGGGGTTAAATTCCTCATAGTAATTGATGTTTTAACATTCTTAAAGTTGTATTTTACTGTGTTTCTTTTATGACAGTCATATGTCGAAATAAAGATTTAAATAAAATAAAAATAAAGCATTTAATAGAGTAAATAAATAATTGGACAGGCAGTGTTTTTTTGCAAGAGAAAAAAGTACTTTACTTCTACCTCAAAGCACAATACTGTAGAAGAAAGGTCAGATGGCAACATGCAGTAAGTAAGCTAATTTCTTGGAGTAAGTTTGCCGCATTGAGACAGGTAGCACTGTCTGCTGTAAAACCAAACATGTGCCCTCACAGGACATTCCTGGTCCACCCTCCTGATGAAAGGGCAGGTGAATGAAGTGTAATGAGCGCCAAAACAGTTCACCCACAGTGTCCTGTTCTCTGCACTTTAGCTTGCTGGATTTATTCCATTCTCAGTAGCCTGAGGGTGCTGTTGCCAGCTATAGCAGGGGCAGTGCCCACCCGGGTGGTGAATTATCCACATGGCCCACCGAGTGGAATCACACCGATGCTGCTCTGGACCGGCTGGCACTGCCATGGTCTCTGGTGCCTGTGTCTCTGATGAAAATCAGTGGGACAACAGGCCGCAGAAGAAAGAAAGACTATGCTGTGCTGAATCTGACTGTGGTGAGGTGGCTCTATGCTGGTGAGATCTTTTTCAGACCCAAACAAAAACTCAACACCTTAATAAAGCAAAGAGCCGAACACATCTCATCGTAGAGGATCTAACAAAGGTCGAACTTACTGCTGCTAGTAGTGAGCGATGTAGCTTGAGCGGTAAGCCGTTTGAGGCACACTGGTGCTTTCTTTAGCAACTGCAGGTGGTATGGTTTTAGCACCAAGCCATCATCCGTGCTACATCTCTGTGTCAAGGAGACTGCAGGGTGCATTTGTGCACCTCGTGAGCACTTAGTCATCTCAGGCGCTCTAGTTTCTGGTACGCGCCTCTGGGGCACCAGGGCAAATGGACCGATGGTGCACAATCTTCCATGTGCTGCAGCGCAGAGATCAGTTCTTCCTGCCTTAGCTTCATGCAGCCCTGCTCTTTTCTAGGTATCATCTTCCTCCTGCAAGGGCACCACCAGCACCCTTCCTCAGCCACCGTCACCTCCATCTCTCAAGGCAGCTCTCCCCTTGGTAGGCTTCAGAACTTCCTGGTTCCTGTTTCTGGACCTGGCTAAGAGGAACTCCTGTCTGGAGCACAGACACGTTTCTGGTCTCAACTTTTGTGAATCTCTAGTTTCTGTTGAATATAAATCTTTGGCACCTGGCTGTGGTTTCTGCTCCACACTTATATATCACGTTTACAGACTCGGATTGTGTATTGCAAAGATTCAGCTCCTAGACCAGGTTCAGGCAGCTCTTTCCTTCTGCCTATTCCTCCCAGACTGGTCCAGTCATTGTCTTTCTTTTCAGAGCAGTCCTCTGTCGGGGGAGACCCAAATCAAGGGCATAAAGGAAGGAGAGGCTTTCTATGCAGCTACCTGGTCCCCAATATTGAGGTAGCACTTTTAGGCAACAATGGAGCTGGGAATGACAAGGTCTTTCCATACATTTTAAAACAATACTTTGTCTCCAGTCCTAAACAACATAGAGCCTGGTACTCTACAAGGCCCTCAAGTATGCTTTGCATGGGCCATGAGCTCTGCTGTTCGGCAGGCTCCACGCTCATCCAACTGCAAGCGCATACTTTTGACATTGACACCTCTCAGGGATGAAGCCAGGGTCCTGTATACAGGGGTCTGGCAGACCACGTTATAAAGGAGAGGACAGTAGACAAGGTACAGATAACAAAGCCAATAAAGCCATTGCAATCTTTCTGCTGCCCCCACTGCCAGCCCTCCACAGCCTGGGGAGCTGACAGTAGTCACATTTCTAGGGAGCACAAGGTGTACCTCTCCAGACCACAGATCCATCTCTAGGTAGCTTTGCTTTTCAGTGGGTCATCAATGGACAAGCAGGATTGCCGTTAATCAACACGCAGTCGGAGTCTCCCGATGTGTGAGGTCAGGACTGGGGTGCACGTTCTACTGACCCATGCAGGCAACATTCTCCATCCCAATACAATCACAGAGCATCAGTGGTGTAGGCGAATTGATCAGGATTCATGTGCACTATGTAAAAACAGTAAAATAACCTAACATGCCAAGATTTGAAGCTGGTGTATCAGGGCGAATCGACAAAGGGCCTCCAAAAGAGCACGGGATGACAGTGGTGAGTAGTTAATTGAAGGGTGGGATCAAATTGTCTTTTGAAGGAGATATGTTAAGAAGACAAGACAAGCTGCTTATAACCTGCGGTGTCCCTGCTATATTGATGGTAAATGCACAAGGGGACACTATGGTAGCCATGCCCTAAAGACTAAGGCATAAAGGCACTTTTGGGGGTGGGAATTGACAAAGAGGTTGATAGGTATGCTTGGGATTGCATGTTACATACTGCATGCGCTAAGAAAAAGAAAGTTAAAGAACCCCATTGGTGTCAATGGATTACCCAAGCAAACTGAACAAAAAGATTGTTAAATATTGTGGCTGTAAGAAATTGGGTTATTAGTTGAGCGGGTTGGAAGCCCTATTCAATTAATAAACACAGTCCTTGTCAGGGTGGCCCCAAAAGTCACTGAATGAACATGTGCTTAACCCTCTGGTAGCTTGGCACATAGCAGTCAGGCTTAACTTAGAAGCAATGTGTAAATTATTTATGAGGCACAAATATAAAGTGAAAATACAATGCAAGAAAAACCTCAAACCAATTTAGAAAACAAGAGCACATTTTAATAAATAGAATGAAACCATACTGACAAATATCCAATCAATGGGACCAGAGGTATCAATTTCTAAAGTTGTAGGTAAAAAATAGCACAAAGAAGAAGAAAGAACCTCTCATGGTCATCTGGTTTCACTAGACCAGGAAAAGTCATAAGTTCAGGCAGAACGAGATGGAGTGTGGGTCGAGAATGGGGACCAGGTTAGTTCCGCTGAAGAGTTACCTTCTCAAGTCCGCTGCAAAGAGTTCCATTTGTGTTGGAGGGGGCTGCAAGAAGAAGGCTTTTGGCACAAGGAGCAGTTAGAGCATCGCTGACGGTTGTTGCTGCAGCATGAAGAACCAGTCTTCGCTTTGGTTGATTACCACGGTTTGTCACAATGAAGCGCAGGGCATGAGCTGACGGACATTGCAGACAGTCATTGTCAGTGTGAAGGGTAGGTTTGCCTGGTGCTTAGCACTCGCAGCCATTGCGGATGGTTGATTCTCAGCACAAAGACCTCACTTCGTGGTCGCAAATAGTTCAAACTTACTGATTTCCAACTTTTCTTAAGGAGGAGTTCCCACTGATGCCAGCCCTGAACTCGCTCCTTCAGACACCAGCAGCATGTCCCAGGTAGGTCCAGGAAAGTGCAGTTGGTGCTGGTCAGCTGAGCAGTTGCAGGGAGGTCTGAAAGCTTGTTGTGTCCCTTGGCATCACTCTGGGTAGCCTGGGATCAAGGAAAGCATGTCCTTCTTTCTTCAGACCGGCACAAAAGGGGGTGGTGATGGACGGAGCATCTGAACCAATCAAACACTCACACCCAGTCAACAGATCTGGGTTTAATCCATCACCATTCTTTAGCCCACTCTGCCACCCCAGTTTAGACATGGCCATATGCAAATCAGTCTGACCTTGTGCCTCATGGGAACAGTCCAGGCCGAACTGCAAAGCCATGTCTTCCCTGGACCGGAAACAAGCTTCCTAGGACCGGTTTCTGGCATTCCAGCCGTCTTCAGCCAGGCTTGCTTGAATCCAGTGGCAAAGTGAGCAAGGGACTCACATCAGAGCATACCCTGCCAACTTATGGCAAACAAAGCGGTACAAAAGGGGGTGGTGATGGACAGAGCATCTGAACCAATCAAACACTCACACCCAGTCAACAGATCTGGGTTTAATCCATCACAGTTCTTTAGCCCACTCTGCCACCCCAGTTCAGACATGGCCATACGCAAATCAGTCTGACCCTGTGCCTCATGGGAACAGTCCAGCCCGAACTGCCAAGCCATGCCTTCCCTGGACCGGAAACAAGCTTCCTGGGACCGGTTTCTGGCATTCCAGCCGTCTTCAGCCAGGCGTGCTTGAATCCAGTGGCAAAGTGAGCAAGGGACTCACGTCTGAGCATACCCTGCCAACTTATGGCGAACAAAGCGGTACAAAGGGGGGGTGGTGATGGACGGAGCATCTGAACCAATCAAACACCCACACCCAGTCAACAGATCTGGGTTTAATCTTTCTTCAGACAGCAAGGCAGTCCTTTTGTAGGGCAGTCCATCTGGCAGCTGGGCAGTGCTTCTTCTGAATCTTCCACAGGTCAAGGAGTGTTCTGAGAAGTAGTTCAAGAGATCCTATTTTTATGCCCAGTGTCAGTCCTTCTGTGGGGGTATTCCCTTACCTACCCCCAAAACAGGTTCTTGTCAGTTCTTCCCCTGGCTGCAAACTGTCTAGGGTGACAAAGGCGAGGCCAGGCCTGGTGTCAGGTTCCTTTTGTGTGCTGCAGGCAGAGCCCTTTGAAGTGTAATCAGGGTGGGAGACACCGGTTCCCCAGCCATCCTGTCAGGAAGACTCAATCCCCTCACACCTAGGCCTTATTTGTTTACATGTCTGGAAGCAATGCACAAAACCTAACCACAGACCCTTCCACAGTCATGCAAGCCAAGACACAGGTGGAAGGGCACAGTTGTTTTGGATGAGAAAATTCTAGCTTTCTAAAGTGGCATTTCCAAAAGTGTAACCTAAAATTTGACTTCCCCATTAAAGAGGCTGTTTAAAATTACAATTGATTTGGGTGCAAACAGCATTTCTCTGTCTGCTCCCAATCTAAAATTAGCAATTATTAAATGTAGTTAGGCTAGACAGTGTAGGTCTATGGGTGAGATAGGCC
This sequence comes from Lissotriton vulgaris, assembly GCF_964263255.1. Lineage (NCBI taxonomy): Eukaryota > Metazoa > Chordata > Amphibia > Caudata > Salamandridae > Lissotriton > Lissotriton vulgaris. The sequence goes on from NC_141695.1 coordinate 1,722,334,327, forward strand.
TCACAACAGTTTTTCACTGTCAGAACATGTAAAACTTAAACACACATGTCCTACTTCTTAAATGCCATACACGTTGCCCTAGAGGTGGTTAGGGGATAATTTAGGGGTGACTTATACGTTTTAAAAAGGAAGGTTTAGGCCGGGCAAAAGGTTTATTTTGCCAGCTCAAAACAGCAGTTTAAAACTACACTACAGTCTGCAGTGGCAGGCCTGAGTCATGTTTTAAAAGGTTACCATAGCAGGTGGAACTATGAGTGCTGCAGACAACTAGTAGCATTTAATTTACACGTCCTGGGTACATGTAGGACAATATACTAAGTATTTACAAGTAAATCAAGTGTGCCAAGTAGATGTAGTGCAGTGTTACCATGCTTTAAGGAGTAAGGGCAAGCACTTTACCGCTGGTTACTTCGGATAAAGCGAACAAAGTCTTAAGGTCGACAAAAACAAGTTCAGGAAAAATAAGGGAGTGAAAGCAAAAAGCTTGGGGTAATACCACGCCAAGGATAGTGGGCCACTATTCACCTTTAGGTTGTTTGTGCATATATGCTGGACTTTTCTAGGAAAAGGATTAACTAAAGTTTGCTAAGTAAATGAGGTAGAAAGAAGTGAAGTTTGTCCTGGAAATATTTTTCGGGTGTGGGTTTCCCGGAATAGTTGTTAAAGATAATAGAACACAGTTTGTGTCTAATGAAATGGCTGATTTCTTCAGGAATATTACACAAAACACAGTCATATGGACTTCTGTAGCAGCAGGTGGAATAGCTTAGTTGATTGGGACATATAAAATTCACGAAAATTGACTAGAGTCGGGCAGCTGGATTGCAAGAAGGAATGCCAGGGCCCCTCATTCTACTACAAATAAATTGCATTTAGTGTCGTTAAATAACTAGTTAACTGGAAAAGTTCCTTATTCTCTATTGTGTCTACCATGGATTGGCAAGTTCCTGTGCCAGGGTGGAACCTACAAAAGATATAGTTAAGAAAAGAGTAGTGGTGTAACAAAAAGATCACAGTGATGCAAAGCACTATATAAAGGTATGAAGTAGGTGTGGATTTGAGTGTGAAGCGTGCAAACAAAGTGAGAAACGTGTGGTCATGTTTTAAGGACCTTTAAGGACCTTTAAGAAATTGGAGTATTACTTGAGGGGTGGTGAGAACCCACTTCATATAATAATCATAATCATTGTCAAGGTGAACCACTAAAGTCACTAACCTGACCACAGCATCCTGGCAGCCATGACACAGCTCAGAGAGGATTAACTTAGAGGCAATGCATAAAGTATTTATGCAATACTGAAACAGTAGTAAAGTCAAAATATCACACAAGAAAAATTCCAACACCAGTTTGGAAAATTAGAAAAGTCTAATAAATAAAATGACATCAAAACTACATTATTCCAATAAGTACAACCAGAGATATGAATTCTTAACATTTGAATACAAAATAGCAACAAAAAGCACAAATTGCCAACTGCAGTTATCAGTTCACACTAGACTGGGTAACAGTCAAAGGTTTTGACCTACTGCAATAGATCACTGGTTCGATAAAGGGTCCATGTTCATCCAAGTGGAAAGTTTACCTTCTAATTATGAAACTTTTCTGGAGAAATAGAAGTCGTTGACGATTTATCAGCAGGGAAAGTGGCAGGCTGGATCCAAAGCGGTGCTCAAAGACGGCAGGTTACCGAAGAGCGGAGTCCCAATGCAGTCATCGACAAAGGTGGGCAAGCTCTGAGCGGGAGGAGTCCGAAGTCGATGCCGCTGAAGGCCTGGCTTAAAAGCAGATGCTGCTCGGCGTTGGTCCTGATGAAGCACGATACGTTTGGACTTAGAATCTTTTCTGGAATTCTCCTTCAGCTGGGCAAACGGGCAAGTTCAGGCTGACCAGAGATTCAACATCGACAGCTGCAGATTCAATACTTACCCCATTCTCCAGGCAGAAAGTTGATAATAATTTCTAAGTACACCTCTTGCAGTTTTGGGGCTGGAAGAGTTCACTCTAACACCAGTTAAGAGTTCAGGCTCTGGGAGGGCAGCACTTGGCGGTTAAGACTCACTTCTACAGAGGCTAGAAGAAGAGTCAGGGGCAGATACAGATGGCACTGGCCAGTTGGGCAGTTGCAGAGAAAAAAACCTCTGGAAACCTGTTGTGCCCCTGCAGCTCACACAGGAGGTCAGCCAGCTGACCTTGAGCCACATGTGAGGTCCTGGGTTCAAGGCAAGCAGATTATGTCTTCCTTCAGACAGCAGGGTAGTCTGTCTGATTCTCCACATGCCCAAGAGTGCAGTGAGGAAGGTACTGGGGACACCACATATATTCTCAGTGCCAGCTTGTGGGCAAGGGAAACTCCTGACCACTCCCTAACCAATGGGAAAAAAGTTCCCATGAGTGACCCTACTCAGTTTTGCAGCAGGTTCTGTATGTTTTACTGTAAACTATCCCTCATTCCTTAAAACCAAAATTGCAGCTCCCTTTGCCCACTTAAAAGGGTGGCTGTGGAAATGGGCAACCCCTTCTCTGTGGGCCCTCTAAACCAATTCTGATGCAGCTCCCCCTCTCACTGAGTTTGGAGCCATTAGGACAAGAGGAGCAAAAGGGAGGTAAGCCTTGATCCGGCTTCATGTCCGAGTGAAAGGGAACCTTAACAAAAACTACTGGGTTCGGGCTCCCAACAGCACTGCTTGCCACAAGCAATTTAAACAACAACTGAGATTGCATGTGCTGCCAATCCTTTCACTTACTTATTTATAGTTAGAACACCTGACCATTAAACAAATGCTCCTAAGACCAAAAAGTGTCGTTTTTACTTCTATTTTATTTTGAAAAAAGGGATTATTTTTATTATTAGAATATCAACAGATTTTTTGAGAATTTTCAAGGCGAAGTTTTTGACCTTATGTACAATTAACAACTCTTCATTATATAAACACAACAAAACTTTTTCAATAGAAATCTTTTTCTAGACTTTATAGACAACATATAATACAACAACACTCAGTCATACTACTCACAAACCACACTATTTACATATCTACAAACAATACAAAGAGAGAACATATACATTATATCTACAATGTAATCACTTGATTTACAATGAAGCCTAGAACTTAATCATATATTTACAAAGCTATTCAAAAGTAAATATCATCCAATTCTTGGTTTGTTTCAAGCCTTTAACAAACCAAGAATTGGATGATATTTACTTTTGAATAGCTTTGTAAATATATGATTAAGTTCTAGGCTTCATTGTAAATCAAGTGATTACATTGTAGATATAATGTATATGTTCTCTCTTTGTATTGTTTGTAGATATGTAAATAGTGTGGTTTGTGAGTAGTATGACTGAGTGTTGTTGTATTATATGTTGTCTATAAAGTCTAGAAAAAGATTTCTATTGAAAAAGTTTTGTTGTGTTTATATAATGAAGAGTTGTTAATTGTACATAAGGTCAAAAACTTCGCCTTGAAAATTCTCAAAAAATCTGTTGATATTCTAATAATAAAAATAATCCCTTTTTTCAAAATAAAATAGAAGTAAAAACGACACTTTTTGGTCTTAGGAGCATTTGTTTAATGGTCAGGTGTTCTAACTATAAATAAGTAAGTGAAAGGATTGGCAGCACATGCAATCTCAGTTGTTGTTTAAATTACGAGTGAAAGGGAAGGCATCTGTTGAAACTCAGGAAGGTGCTGGGCACAGCCCCACAGGCCATCCTGTCAAGGAGGAACATTTTTTTCCGACACCAGAGCCCTTTCTCCACTTAAAGGGACTGGCCGGAAAGCCTTTTGGCTTTAGGCAAGACAATGACAATTTTGTAAAAGTGTAATTTGCAAAGTAATAATATAAAATCCCACTTGGCCAATAGGTTGGATTTTAAATTACTATTAAAATTAGTTCTTGAAGTATTTTCCTAAACTGAATTTAGCATTTATTAAATTGAACAATGTAAGCTAGAAGTAAACTACGGGAGAGACAGTCTTGCCAAAGTGAAAATTACCTTTGGATTCTTTTCACTACCAGGGCATGTAAAATATTGAATATAAATTCCATGCTTATTTTTATTCTATGCACCTTACACTATGGGCATTCAGGACCTACCATAGGGGTTACTTATAAATATTAAAAAGGAAAGTTTAGGCCTGGCATAAGATTTATTTTGCCATGCCACTACCTCCACCCAATACCTATCCAGCCTCTGATTCAATTCAAACTCTGCCATAGTTCACAATGTGCTACACAATAAGGACCCCACATATCTCTCTGAATTACCTCTCTGTCCTGGGCAGTTGTAGAGGACTAAAGAGCAACTACTCTCTACTCTTGCAAGTCATAGAATTAAAAACAAAAGCCATTGCCAGCCAACAATTCTTCTTTGTTGCCACAGTTTAAGAGTAGGAATTCATTCCACCTTCGCCGAGGAGAGCAACACCTGTTCCTGACTTTAAGGAAACAACTAAAGACTCACCTGATAAAAACTTTCTCAATTTACTACTCTTTTTTTCCCCTTTTCTTCCTCTCTGCTTCTCAATGATTGCAAATCTTTCTACTCTTCTTTATCATATTCGGGCATTCTCTCTATCTCGTGGTAAACATTACCAATTGCATGCTTCACATAATAGAAGCCTTGGTTTACTATTTTAATGTAAAGTGCTCCGACACATAATAGGAATCGATACATTAAAGAAATGTTTAAATACCAAAATAGTGACTGTTTGCCTCATTTACTGTATTTTGAGACACTGTAGCTCAGCAATCCTTCCTGCTGTGATGCCGTGCGTCAAAATAAAAGGGTAGGGATGCGCTGTACCTGCAAAATATGGAGCATACCTGTCCTCCTCCACTGCGCCGGCGCACAAACAACAGCCGTGCGCCAACGCAGACGCCCTTCATCATGGTGTTCTGGTGCCTGCGTTGCAGGGATGATTGTTGTTGTACAGGAAGGGACACCTCTCTGCACAAAAACAATAAATGATGCCATTTTCCCCTCTCTACCCATGCTGATGAATGCAGGACGCATAGCAAGAGGGAAAAAAAAGAGGAGAAATAAAAGTATTTCTCCTCATTACACCACTCCTATGCCTCCTCTGGCGCATTCCCATGTTTACGACACTTTGTAAATCTGGAAATGTGTCAGGATCCATGAATGTTGCGTGGGATCACCCACAGCAACACCCATGGAACGCCCCTTTGATGCAGAGTAATGCGTGAAAGGGGCCCATGTTTACAAGGCCATGAAAAGTTACACAGGGTGACTTTACCTGGCCTTGTAAATATGGACAGGCACGCTGCGCCACCGGTGCGTCAAAAAATTGGCGTACCAGCAGTGCAGTGGGCTTGTAAACGAGGCCCTCTGTGTCTAATCTTCCAAGGAGTGAGTCTTCCTTAGGTTTTCTGCACAGTTTCCTGTTCTTAGGGCGGTCGCTGTGGAATAACGGCTAAAGTAAGGAATTATATTTAGGTGATTTCATAGATTTTTTATCTGTTTTATTTTCTACTACAGAGACATGTTATGTGATTCGCTTTGCACTACATACAATTCCCATCCTCTATAAGCCGTCATAGAATCTCGATCATGGGAATTCGGCAATAAATAGTTGTTGCTAAACCTGGTTCTCTGCAGTCTTGCTTTATGCCTAATAAACTTTCCCTCCTGTGGAAATATTTCTTTTGGACTTAATACCCTAAGTGGGTGTATAAAGTTTATTTTGGAAAATTGATTGCTTAAAACTTTCAGACAATAAAATTAAAATCTCTTAAAACCGGGCATCCGAAATGGCCGCATAGTCGCTCGGCTCCGTGAACCCTTTCGCCGAACACACGTATATCCTGGCGTTTATCCTGAGCTACGGAGGCATACTTAAGTAGGAGAAGAATAACGAGCACTTACCGTCTGCTCCTGAGGCTCCTGCGTGCGGTAGGCCCGGAGAACTGTCCCCGACTGCTCCGCGGCCCACGTAGTGAAGAGACCGGGGCGTTGACCTGGACGTGCATCTGGCCGCGACTGCAACCACAACGGCCGCGGGTGGCGGTGAAGAGCCGGCCGGAAGGTGCCGTTGACTTGAAGGGCCGCTGAAAGCGGCGAAGGCCCGGTCCACTTGACGGTGACCCTTGAGGGACAATGTGGCGAAGCAGGGTCAGAGGAGGCTCATGACTCCTGCCCCCTCCCCAAACTCTTTGCCCGGGCATAGCCAAGGATTGCCCCCGATATAGGCGGGCGACTCCCGGGGTGCAGCAGGGATGTTAGCCTTTTGGTGACTCTCCTTTGGGGAGCCTGCCTCACTGTTTTGAGCCCCGGTGGTCTGTCCCGTGGCGCCCCGCACTGGTGTCTGGTCCCTGAGTGCGGTGAAGAGGGACGGGGCCAAATTGACTAACATGGCGGCTGGTGCCCCCCTCTGCCGTCCATGTCTGTGTCGGACAATTGTCTCATGGAGGGGGCCGGGATGCTTGCAACGTGCGCAGGAGCCCACATCCAAGGACGTATTGGCTGCCCTAACGGTTTTGCACGAGTCCCTGATTTGGCATGCTCAGGACCTGGGTAGCAGAATGGCCGCCATCGATGTCTCGCCGTCCCTAACAGACACAGTCCGATCCCATGGGACTGCAAACGAACCCGCAGCTATGTCCATGGAGGGAGTCCCGGTTCTGCCCGGGTACCGGGAGCCACTGGAAGACCCGGTTCCCGTGACCGCTCGGGCCGACATGGATCTACAAGTGGATGTCTCCTCAGGACACATGTTCAACTGGCGGCTGGAGATAACATGCTATTCTCCTTATTGGACTGTCCCAGCTATGTCGTGGCGATTGCCGGACTGTGTGACTCTCCTTTCCTGGATGGTACTACTGTTTGTGAACTTTTGGAAGTTCTTGGGGACGATGTCGTTACTACCGGATCTTCGCTGCCGATACTTGGATGGGTTTGGGATGCTGTACTTTTCTATGGCTATGCTCCGACCTGACCCGCCCAGATCGTTTGGACCTTCCGGGCTGTTCTGTAAACCGATTGACGAGTGGACTTCTGGCGGTACCATTGCCAGACAGGGTCAGGGATGATGTGGTTCATAATCTATTGGCTTTATTGTTGACAGACGGTGTAGTGGGTATGTTTGACCGGGATTTCATCACTGTCGTGGTCGGGACTTGATGTTCCTCGTTATTGTATTACTTTGTTTCTGGGATTTTCCTGGGCGTAAAGGCGAGGGGCAGGGTCGGGCGGCAAGATCGAGGGCCCTCCTCCGCTTATCTATTCTTTTCTTTCCTTTCTCTCTCTTTCTATATTTCGGGTCTCTATTAGGGCGACAGGCACGCTGTGGGGGGGGGGGGGTATTGGGGGGGGGGGGTAGGCCATGGCCTTCTGCGGGTGTGCAGGGTTGGGGGTTGGGGGGTGGTCGTTTGTTCGGTATTTGTTTCTATGGCCCTTTAGTCTTTCTTCTCTTTTTAGTGTCGTCGTCACTCATGGTCTCTGCAATCTGTTTAGTTTAGAGGGGTGGGGTTTAGACTCGCTATGTGCCGGGATTGTGCCTGCATTTCTCCTGTTCTGAATATCCTACCCCCGATATTTCCTTTGTATCTGTACTGTTTGTAGATTTCCTAATTCGTGTGCAGTATTGTAGGACTGTGTACGGCTGTGAGACACCCCTTTTTAGTTCCTTATTTTGAAAATGAACCTCTCAAATCCTGATTCAAGTTTGTGCACCGGATTACAAGATCTGCCCTGGTATTTTTATTACCCCGGATTTCGAACTGCTATAACTTTCATATTGCTTGCTTTACTCTTGCTCTGTTTAGCGGCCGGCCGGGTTGGTTGTAGGCCCATACTTGTAAATGCTTGTACTATTAATAAAGGTTCGCAAAAAAAAAAAAATCTCTTCAAACCTATCATAAAAAACACTTAAAAAATATAAAATATACCCTAAGTGTGCGCAGTCTGATACTGGTTTAGTCATAGAAAGGATTACCCCCTGGGATCCTTAGCTGCATACATGATGTTTGTAAGTGTCCTTCTTAAACTATCTGAAGGTTCTCTCCGAAGACAGCTTGCAGCGGTGTTAGCAGGACTTACCGGCTATTCTCAAGTAGACACATGGGTCACTTTGGTGGCTCTTATACCCTTGGTCTGAGTGGTTCTTAGTTCCTTTTTTCTGTAGACAAGATGGGTAGTTAACTGCTGTCACCATGGTTCTCTTGGTCCAAAGTCAGGTCAACGCACCAGAATCCATGGCGCCTATGGGAAGAGATCTGAGACAGAAAGGAGGTTCTTTCTGGAGTCATTCTGAAGTTATTCAATTCTGCTCTGAAGTATCGGAATAGCTATGGGATCTCTGCGGCTGAGCCATGTGCTACAGCTTCAAGCTGTAAATGTTGTACTCCGAATAAATTGTACATATTCTGGGTGCACTAGTCCACTCCCCCGAGAGGTTAATAAATCAGATATAGTGGGAACCCAAGGGTGGTCGAAGGGAAAAATTATGATAGTGATGTCGGTGATCTTTTTTATGTTCAAAATATTTATTATTAATTATTGAAATATACACACAATACAGAAAATAATATTGTATCTGTAAGGGAATATATGTGAGAAAATATCAAACAGGTAAAAAAAAGAGTACCTTACATAAGCTTATTATAAAATTGTCATGCATGAACAGATTATCACATAATCAAAACTAAAAGGCGACTAGATGTCGGAGAACTTTGAGTTTGACACAGAAGTGAAAAACTGTTGGACTATAGCCAGGCGGTTTCTTCACTTTATCCAACACTGTTACCTACAGCTGGCTGTCACGGCCAACATGGATGGAACATAACCTTGCAGGATTGGGGAGCTGTGTGCCCCACTTTACAGGCCTCCCATGGCTACCATGGGAAGCTGTATCATCTCCTTTCCTCCAGGGGTGTAGCTTGGTCAGTAAGATTGGGGGGGAGGTGAGCTTCAGAGTTCCCAACAATGACTCTATTTAAAATACATTATACATGAAGCAGGGCAGGAGTGGGGCCTTTAAAAGTAGTGAGAATGGAGAGGAGTGCAGATTGTGAGGGGCATCTACACCTTAATATTTTGTAAAATATTCCCTTTTAAGACCTTTAAAACAGAGAGTGTGTGTGTGGGTGTGTGGGTGTGTGTGTGTGTGTTTTTGTCTGCATGTGTATGTTTAAGTCCCAAGGGAAATCTGACAAACACCTCACCATACCCAACTGAAAGCACCTGCACCCAATTATTTACAACAGAATACATTTATTAGGGGGGTGTAACACCACTCCTGAAGCTACGCCTCTGCTTTCCTCACTACAGGAAGCTCTACCTGGAGGCATGAGCTGTAGGTGGAGCCTCTCCTGATAGGGTAAGCGACTGCTGAGCGGTGTACGCGCGGGCATGTGCTACAGTAGGGGTCTTCCAATTTCAGCACATTCTCCTTTTTGCCCTCACCTTTGAACTTTATCAGCTGTGCTGGTCACAAAGTTGGAAAACATTGAAATGAATTTGGGTAAGTAGCATTTCACATTACATGCTATGTTGTGGGCTATTCGCCGAAAAAGCACTTCAACACCCCATCAGGGGTAGCAAGCGCTATACAAATGAAAACCTTTTTCCCTCTTCTATCCCTCCACTATCCTTCTCAATCCAAATACCTGACTAACCTATCCACCACTTAAATTACTTTCATATTTCACTATACTAATTCACCACTAATCCTTTATGGGTTCGGGAGTAGCGTGCTACTCGCCGAAAAAGGATTTTGATGCCTCGTCAGGGGTAGTAAGCACTCTATAAATGCAATTAGAATACAATTCATGGGCTTCCAGAATGTTCTTGACAAGAGTAGATCAGCAGTATTCATTTTTTTTACAAATTGTGCCCACTTTAGATAAAAGGATTAGGTCATCATAAGTGAATTAACATCCATTATGTTGTCACAATTAAAATTTAAAATATTGCATATCACGAGTAGTCTAAAACATGGACCCGGAATGTCTAAGCAATCCAGACAAAAATAATATTTCTTTGTTATTTAAAATTTTTTGCAATATAGCAATTGTTAACTTTGCATGGGATTTAGACCTTTCAAGGGAAAGTGTGAAACTGTAAAAAAATCCAGCAAGTGAAATTGAAAAGGAGGAAATCAAACAAGCCAATACATCGAAAGGATATGGGGATGCGGAGGAGGAGTGGAACTTCGAAGAAATCTTGACACAAATTTATGTTCATTGTTACTTTTCATAGAAACAAAACAACATATTTAACATTTGGAACATGAGAGAGAAGTGAGTGGAACAACTGTCACAAAGAAGAGGCAAGTGTTAGGAAGTGGGTAGCGGAGGGAAATGTATCACGTGTGGGTAGGGCTTTAAGTAGGATGAAAAAACTGGGGGTCCCACAAAGGGGCGTGGCCAATGTAATTAAGGGCCTGGCTTGAAAACACATTAACTAAAAATCTGTACTCAGAATAGTGTGCCGCCCAACTTGTATTTTGCTGTTTCTGTCATTACATCCAGATATATGATACAACAAGGAACATCATACCTACAACAAGTCAGGACTATTGGCTTTATCAATGGTTGTTAGTTGCATAAGATACATAAGCAACAACTATGGCTTGTTATATATAATATTGACAAAACTTGCACCTAAAGCCCTTATGACATCACAACAATGTTGCTGCTCCTGAGTTTCAAAAAAGAAGGGGAATCTAGAGAGAAAAGGACTCGCTTTAAAGGATTTCCCTTCCCCTACAAGCTCACCTGGCATGACGTCATTCCGTAATTTCTCCACTAGTGAGAAGTGAGCAGCGTGAGAACGCGCACATCGATGTGCCTGCAGTTACTGCAGTCTGCAAAAGAACAGCCCGCCTGTGCCAGGGCACAAAACAGAGCCCGATAGAGACCCATTTCAGGTCCCCTATAAAAAACTGCCAGTGCCCAGCACCATTGAGAACCAGCCCACTTAAAGCCCTGCATAGGGGGGGGTTATGGGCTATTGCTGGAGAGGTAGGAAAGGGGCACTTCTGGAGAGGGTTGGAGGATCTGTGCTACAAAGGGAGGGGGGCCGAGGACCTACTGGAGGAAGGGAAAGAATGGAAAATAATACTTGAGCGGGAGTGGGGAAGCGAACGTGGGAGAGAGAGGGTGTGGAAGAAGTGAGACAGTGGGAGTAAAGGTAGGGTGACTAACTGGTATGGGTGCAAATTCAGGATGGTGAGTGTAAAAATTCAGGACAAAGGGTCAAAATTCAGGACAGGAGGTCAAAATTCAGGACAAAACTTTGGGACAAAAGGTATGTTTTACAGACTCATCAGAGGAGGTCGCGCAATAGTATAAAAGTAAGGAAATAGACAAACACTTAAGTACAAGTCAAAATAAGTTTATATTAGGTTGAGACAGTCGTGCACTTCACGGTTTTTCAGTATGCCCGCAGCTTGCTACCTTAGACAATTCAAAAGTTGCATCTCGCTCCAGCAGGTATTAGTCACCAGACAATGGTGAACTACACCTGAATACAAGTGGGGCCACTTTTATTGTTGATTGAAAACTACTGGATATACAGTCACAAAACAGCCCCCCGCCCCCCTTTCCAACCTCCCAGGGAAATACCCGATGCCCAGTCTGGCCAGTCCGGTCTTGCTACCACCCTTCAATGGTACACCTCATCTTCACATGGACCGTCTCTCATGTGTATTTAATTTCTTTTATAGTCCTACTCATCCCAAGTATGTAGGGCAGGGTGTCAGAGTGTGTTACATCACACACACATTATATAGAGACAATGACTCATATAAACGTGAAAGACAATGTATAAGAAATGTTACTTAAGATAATGGGTGCTGCAAGGTGTAATCATTCTTTTATCAATCATTCAGTCTTTCACCTTTCATTCTGTCCTTCCATCTGTGTGCCCATCTATATCCAAACATATTCAACCATTTGCAAACATATCCATCATATATCCTTCCATCTATCATTTATTTATTTATTTATGACTTTTGATTAAGCGCGAACAAATGCCCGTGGGCGTCTCGGCGCATCCCTCCATCTACCCTTTCACTCATCCATCCATTATTCATCCATCCACCATTTCACCCCATCCATCCATCCACTCAGCCATCCACTCTTCCACCCATCCATCTATTTACTCATCCATCCAGCCATTTACCCTTTCACCCATCCAGCCATCCTTTCACTTACTCATCCATCAACCCAGTCACTTATCCTTCCACCCATTCACCCTTTCAGTCATTCATCCTCCCTTTCTCTCTCTCCATGCCCCTTTCACTTATCCATCCATTCTTCCATCCACCCATCTACTCATCCATTCATGAATTCATCCATTGATCCTATTACTCATCCATCCTTTCACTCATCCATCCATCCGTTCTCTGATCCATGCACCCTTTTACTTATTCACTCATCTATCCATTGTTTTGGCCATCTACCCCTTTCACTCACTCATCAATCCTTACATCCACCCTTTCACTCATCCATCCATTCATCCATTCACCCTTTCACTTTTCAATTCATCAATCCATGCATACTTTCACTCATCCATCCACCAATTCACTCACCCATTATCTACCCTTTCGCTCATGCATCCATCATTTCACTCACTCATCCACCCTTTTACCCATCCATCTACCCTTCCACCCATACATTCATCTATGTACCTTTTCTCTCATCCATCCTTTCACTCACTCACTCATCCATCCTTTCTTTCATTATCTTTCCATTCACCCTTCCATTCATCCTTTCACTAATCCATCCATCCATTCATCCATTCCTTCACTTATTTACTCGCCCACCTTTTCAGATTATGAGCTGATCCTTTGTCTGCAGAGTTGTAGACAGAAGAGGTCCATCAAAGAACTTCACCACGCTGTAGTTCCTTAAGCAAGGGGTGAGGTGGGGGAGCGTTCACTATGCACCTGCACATAGGAAATCTGAAAACTTAGAAGTCATGAGGCATGCATGATGCACAGTGCCAGGAAGTTAAGTGACTGTGACGTGGTGTTGTTTCCAGGACCTTAAGTGGGGTAAAAAAACCTGTGGGTCTCTTCAAAGGGGGTGTTCGATGTAATTTAGGGTGTAGCTTAAAACAGCTAGGCTAAAAATATGTGCTCAGCATAGTGTTCCGCGCGACTGGCATTATGTTGTTTCTGTCATTGCATCCAGATATATAATACAGACAGCATCATTACACAGGCCAGGACTATTGGCTTTGTCAATGGTTGTTAGTTGCTTAAAATAAGAAACAGCAACCATGGCTTTGTTGAATATAATATTGAAAATGCGTCAGTTCTAAATTGCTGAGACAGTGGAAGAGCTATAACCCGTTCTTTTTTACTTGTTTCACAGGCTTCTTTATATAAACTGTTTCCTCACGTTGCAGCATGCCCTGCTGTACACTGAGGCAGGAGGAGGCCACCACATGCTGTAACAGCCCAGACCGGCCCATTGTCATTCTGTATGTGGCAATAGCCGCATACAGAATGATAATGGAGGGGTGGGGCTGCTCTTGTGCTAGAGGAGGAGTGCGAGGCGGTCCCATCAGGGGGCGAAGGCTTCTCGCAGGGGAGCAGTGCTGCTCCCTGTAAAGGCCATAATTACGGACAAAAGGCGTTCTTAAAAGGGATATTGGACGTGAGGTCCAAATTATGGACGGTCTGTGAAATTTACGGATGGTTGGTCACCCTAAGTAAAGGAAAGGAAAAAGAGGAAGTTGGGATGAATAAGTGAGGGAGAGAGGGGGGAACGGGAAGGAAAGAAAGAGAGACGTGAATTAAAGGAGGAAATGGAGAGAGAGAGATGAATGAACGAAAAAAGGAAAGAGTAGAGACTATGTATTGGGTTAGGGAAGGAGAGTCGGCTGAGAGTATGGATGGTAAGAAGTTTGAAAAGAGGACGGAGAGAGGGCGAAGAAGAGAAGAAGCGCCTCGTCAGGGGTAGTAAGCGCTATATAAATGCAATTACAATACAATACAATACAATAAGCGAGGATAGGAAACAGAGTGAGAGAAGCAGAAAGTAACAAGTGCCAGGAAGGGCACACAGTCAGAGCGAAGAGAGTGCCCGCCCTCTCCCGTGCCGCTCCCCCCTCCCCCAAGCAACCCGAAAAGCTTTTAAGTGCTGGTTTTATCGCAGGCTGATTGAAATGGCTGTTTTTAATTTGTAATTTCCTGTCATGATCAGCCCTCCCCCCCCCACAAGGCCTCATCTGGGATTAAAGAACAATAAGTACATCATGCTGGGAGGGGCCCCTCCCCCGCAGTATCCAGAGGGAGGGGCACCCTCCCCCGCCGCATCCAGGCCCTGCTATTTCTGGGCAGCTTATGCCCCCTGGGCAGGGGGAGATGACATTCGTAGAGGGGGTTGGGAGATGGCTAGGCTGGTTGTTGTTCTGACTCTGACTGGGTCAGTGTTGGCCTTGGAGTTGTCAGTGTTTGATGGGCGTCCCCTTGTAGTGTTAGTGATAGAAGTGGTTACTGAGCTAGTGATCATGTTAGCGGTGGTGAAGGTAGTGTTGGCGAAAAGGCTTATGGTTAGGGTGACCAGCAGGGCTCGAGTCGGGGTACCACGCGGGTTGATGGCGTCCCCCACTTATTTTACCGGGAGCTCAATAACTGGAGCAAATGAAGCCACACATTCACTCTTTGGCCTCTCTGGGACGAGATCGTAGCTCATTAAGAACGCTGCTCACGCGCTGGCTTCTCTGAGGCAATCGCATCTATGGGGTGAGCGAGGGTAGGCAATGAGTCTGATGGTGCAAGCCACCTTTCGTGACGTCAGCGTCCCCCCACATCTTTTTTTAGGACTTGTGCCCTGGTGACCAGATCTTGAGAACCCAAAACCGGGACATTTTGCAAAAATAGAATAATGGCTTCAATTTTACATCAACGGGGCGGCGCAGAATGACAGCTCTCATCAACACAGAAGCACAGAAGAGTCGCTTCGAAAATAAATACAATTTAATTTCTAAAACCAGCATTGTGCTGGTTGATTAATTTGTTTACTTACAACATTTGCTAAATAGTACAGCTTTAGAACACGAAAAAATCACCTCTCACTGTTTTCAGTTGACCCCCTCTAAAAACCGAGATATGAGCCAAAATTGCGGAAATCTGACGGCACAGCTAGTGAAAAACCGGGACGTTGTCAGCAAATCGGGGACGCCTGGTAACCCGATTTATGGTGGTACTAGTGGTGGCGTACATCATTGTTGGCATGTGGCTGGTGGGGTGGTCAGGCTTGTGAGTGTGTGTGGGAATCACTGTTGATGAGGTGGTTTGGGCGCTGGATGTTGGGTGTACAGGTGAAGGCGGTGTGACTGGCAGTGCTGTTGGTGGTGTTTCTGGTGGTGTGGTTCTTTGCGGTTCCAGTGGGATGTGATTCTTGGTACTGGAAGAGGTGTGGGTGTCGGTGGCAGCGTCATTGATGGTGCAGATGTGTGTTGTAATGTGGAATTCGGATAGTTGCATGGCGGCTGATGGCATTTTTGTCATTGATGCTGTTGGTGGTTCTGGTGCTGATGGTGTGTTGGGGTGGTTAGGTTTTGGTGGTGTGTATGTTATGGTTGTCTTTTTTTTGGTGCTAATCTTTAGTGTGGACTGCGCCTGTTAGTGGTGTTTTCGATGTGCTATGCTAGAGATTGGTAAAGCGCATGACTACCCAACAGGCTGTCAATCAAGTCCGTCACATAGAAGTTCAAGCAAGCCACTTATTCAAAGAGATGAATTTTGAGTCATTTTATACATTTTGTTTCCTCCTCAGTCATCCTCAAGGATAAAGGTAGCGAGTTCCAGATGTGATGTCAGTGTCGGAGATGCTGCAGATGTTGGTATAGGTACTGGTAGCGGCAGTGCTTAGTTTGTAGAAGAGTAAGTGCTGGTACCCAACGCTCTGCTCTCAAGCCATATCCCTCTTTCACCTTTGTTCATTTCCCTTCTTTTGCTCTCGGGAAATGTCTGAAATGGAAAAATAAATGGGAGTGGAGGGCGGAGGACAAAAATGGACATTCACACGAAGCACTTGGTATTGGGGTGTAAACGCACCCGCTTCACAGTTCCTTATGCTTCCAGCTTTCAGGCAAACACAACTCACCCCAGTCTTCGGACTGGGGTGAATGTGTGACATTGATCCACATTCGGTCCATCACCTGTTGTGTTTGCATATCCAGCTTTCAGGCAGCAATAAAAATGTCAAGATAACTCTTGTGATTAATGTTCCTGCTAGAGAGAGAGGGATCAGAGGTTTGTCTAGTGGCAGTTTTGACTTGTCATAAAGTAGCACAGAGGGTTAATATGCCTGCTGCAAAGAACAGATATATGTTTTATGTGGATCACTGATTTGATTAGTAAAACCAGCCTTTACAAGTGCTTTAAAACAAATTTAATTTATTTGAGAGAGGGGCTGGGGAGAGATGAGGGGCACTTTTGCATGGTGGTAGTGAGGGAATCCAAGGAGGAGGTCATTAGGGGAGGGGCGCCAAAAAGCATTTTCGCACAGGGTGCCAACAGCGCTAAAGCCGGCCCTGTGTGGTAGTAGTGTGAATGTTTTGGAGGCTGATTGGGTGGCGAGGGTGTATTTCCGCTGTTAATGAATGTTGCTGATGAAGGTGGGTTGCTGGAGCTGGCGATATCTTTTGAGGTGGTGCGGTTGTTGTCAGTGATGTAGCTCATGTTACTGTGTTTCCCAGGGATTGAGTCGAAGTATCACGCGGGTGGACGGCGTCCCCCAACTTATTTTACCGGGTGGACACCGTCCCCCCGTCAAACAGCTGGACTTCACTCTTTGGCCTCTCTGGGACGAGATCGGAACCCATTTAGCACGCTGCTTCATGTGCTGACTTCTCAGATGCAATCGTATCTAAGGGGTGAGCGAGGGGAGGCAATGAGCCCGATGGGGCAAGCCACATTTTGTGACGTCACTTCCTGTTGTGACGTCACTTCCAGTGACAGCGTCCCCCCACTTCTTTTTTTAGGACTTGTGCCCTGGTGGTTCTTGATTAGCATTTAGAATTTTGATGTACTTCACCTAAAAAGCTCACAGTCTGACAATTCATTAACAGTAAACAAGGATTTATCGTTTTATTTTTTTGGATTTTTTGGAAACGGACCATTAGAAATCTACCCTCCCATGTACATTAGTTATCTGGGGAGAAAGGGTCAAACGCGGCTGGGCACACGTTTTTCATAATAAGATAATGAATTTTTTATGTGGGAAAATAAAAATAAAACAGTGCCAGGAGCTCTGGAAGAGGCTGCCTGTACACAAGGGGTTAAAGACACCTGCTCCTCGTCTGAGAGGTTATTCCTCCCGAAGTGTATCGATCAGGAAAGACTAATCCCCCCAGACGCTGATTAATACATGTCAATCGATCGCTCGTCGGCACCCGTAGGAGGGTTGACTCAGGAGAGGGGCGGGATCAGATTTGATTGAAGTCTGGAGACTGTCGGCATTTGACGGCCGGTGTCCACGGGGTGTCTCGCGCAGAAGGAACTTCTCCCGGGCGGGCCACGTGCTGTTTCGGTCATCGCCTTTTGCAATCCCCCCGTTCATTGGAGGAGGCCCCTGCAGCCTCCGTCTCTTCTACAAAAGGGCTGAAGCAGGCCTTCGGAGAGTTTTATGTTGGAAATCAGATTACTAGTCGCCTAGAGCAATATCATTCGCATGTTCAATATTTGCTTTCAGGTCGCACATGGGGTAGAAAAGAAATTGAGTTTTGATACAACATGTGACAGGTTCTTGCAGTCAAGGACAACTTCTTTAGGTCTGGATTGTTTCTGTGAACACTAGAAAAAAAGCTATCCAGTGCAGGGTCTTGGGCGCCGCCCATATGTTGATCTTCCTCTCTACAGTCTTTTGATTGGACAGAAGGTGTGTATTTCCACTGGATTCTTGCAGTGCACGTTTTGTATGGTGGGACTACTTCTGCTCAATCCAGTAGGCTGGGGTTATGGCGACGAGCCAATTGCTTCATTGTGAAAATTCATGTCCACTGCCATAGGTCTGATTTGTTTACTATGAAAATGTTGACATTTTTGATACACTGAATACTACAGCTACCAGTTGTAGGCCAGGGTTTTGGTATTGGTTCACCCCTCTGGCCCTCTCTAGGGGTAGAAAGTTACACTGTGATAACCCTTGATAGACTCTGGGCTATTGGTTGAGAGGGGTAAGTACCCACCTCATGTAATAATCACAGTCCTCGTCAGGGTGAACCACCAAAGTCATTAAATAACCCTGAGCTCACCTCCCTGGTAGTTATGGTTCACAGCAGACAGGCTTAACCTATGGGCAACGTGTAAAGCATTTATGCAGTACTAACACGGAAATAAAGTTGAAATGCAAAACAATAAAAATCCCAATTTATTAAACAAAATGACAGCAAAATGACAGCAATCCAATAAGGGGATTTACATGTTTAAAATTGCCGGAAACAATTAAAAACATGGCTTTTTATTCAATAGGATCTGATCTCCCCTTGCACTTGATCTGTACAGCGCCGAGACACCTCAGGGTATTTGTGCGCTAAATAAATTGCATAAATAAATAAATAAATAAATAAATAACTAGGATTAGTACCAAGAAGAACAAAGGGCCAATGATAGTCAATGGTCGAGGTAAAAGGAACTATGAACAATTTAACATTGCCCAGGATTGAACATGGGTCAGAAACTTTTGCCAGGTTCATACTGATAAAAGATTTGACCTTCTTACTTTAGTCCTTTTAAATCGCAATCACAGGAGCACTCATCCAAAGCCCATCAGGACCCATGGGAAGACACTTAAGGCCTAATGACCACTTTTCAAATGAGCTGTGGTGAAAACTGCTGCGTCACCTATCCTACAAAGGTAGCCCCACCTGCCCGCCAGTTTACGTCTAACAAGTAGTCTGGGCGGCGGGAGGAGTGTCAATCCCATGGCGGTGCCTCATTTAAACGCAAAGGCACCGCAATGGGACCGACCGCACTACAAGGTTCCTGCACGGCAAGGGCTTGAAAGTCCATGCCGTGTAGGAACATATGTGCATGCACACAGGAGGGCACATGTTATGCCCCCATGTGTGCATTCACATGTGTTTGAGGCAAAGGAGGGGCACTGTAGAGCCTCCTTTGTTTCCTCTCCGCCAGGGTTTTTTTTTATAGTGGGAGAACAGCCATGTAAAGCCTGGCAGAGGGGATACTCGTAATATGCTTGGCGGGACCGTGGCAGTCCCGCCAAGCATATTGAGGCCTCTGACTACCACTCCAACGCCAGGGAACGGCGGTTCCCTGGTGCAACCGGTGGTCCCAGGATGGTCCGACTGCCTAGGTCACAATCAGATGAACTGACTACGGTTGCCGCAGTGGCTGGATCCACCACCGCTGCGCCACCACTAGTCTGGTGCTCCTGGGACCGCCAGACTTGTAATAGGACCCTTAGAGACTCACAAGGTGGTAGGCAGAAGCCAGCAAGAGGGCAGAGTCTAGGTCTAGTTGCCACTGGTCAGTTGGGCCGTAGCAGGAACATGTCATTTGTAGCTTGTTGTGTTACTTTAGCTTTACAGAAGGTCAGTTTATGACCCTTGAAGTCATCTTCTTTGTCCTGACAGAACCTCCTGTGATTCTATGCAAATCATGTAATCTTCCCTTGTCTAGAATGAAAAAACTGTGGAACATAGTCTGGTTCTGTTGTAAAGCATCACAATGCACCTGGGCTAGGTTTGCACTATAAAAAAGTGCAGAAAAGTATCCTAACAAGAAATATGTGGTGATCTAATTATCATAGAAATTGTGACACTTCATAATTGGAATGTCTGGCGCAATCATATCATACCCTCCTTTGCATTTGTAGAAAAGGTGCAAACTGCAATGCTATAAAATAGACACGAAAATATATGATTTACAATGTATATTTTACACATTGATGTTCACCTACCAGTCACTACAAAGCAGTCAATATTTGAAGCAATGTGTAAGCATACATTGAAAGAATTGTTGTGTGTGCACTGTACCCCTAAAGTTTTACATCTCAATGGCAAGGCCTGGAGTTGGCTGGATCGAGGACAGTGTTAACCTCGAATCACGAGTCAAAATGTCCCACAGACAAGGTTCAAAACAGCATTTCAATAGACAATCAAATAAAGTAAGGGCTGAATGAAAAAAGGTGAGTTGTAGAGCAGAGTTTTGGAAAAAAACATAAAGGTTTATTAAAGAACTCAAAATACAGAAATAGAAAAATGCAGATGCAGCAAATCTCATTAAATTTATAACATCATTACCATGAAGGCTCTCAGAAAAAGGAACAATGCAGAACAACAGGCAGAATCAATAATAGCTCAAGTCTCAAATATGCAGCAAAATCGTTAAGAAATCGGGCAGCGTCCCTAGAATAGCCCAAGGACATCAGGCTCATCCTAATTTCAAGAGTTTATGAAGCATCAGACCTGCAGATCACGGTGTGAGCAAATAATTACATTTCTAACAAATCAGCGTACAGAATTATACATCATCACATTATCCTATAACTTTAGCATAACTCAATACATGGATATTGATTCAGCTCCTCTTCCTGATATTGTCAGGAGGTGTCATAGCAAATATAGTAACATAAAGAACAGTGAACCATTGTGAATGAAAGCAATACCTTGTGCAAGCAGAGTGTCCTTCAAAATATGTAACAAAGCTAAAGGCCCTGTTTGAGAACAGTGTCATTCAGAAATAAAGAACAACACCTCTTACTGCAAATAGTGTGAGGCAGAATACAAAAAAAGAATAAACACAATGATGTGGCATCCATTTTGGACAAGATGGCTCCAAACCCTAACTGAGGACTAGTTAGCTAAACCATCACTAAGAAGGAGTGAGAAGCTATAATTAGGTGAAACTCTCAGCCTTCCAAACTATTTTGAGCAACACCACTATGGAGGGTTGCCCGATATTTCTTAAATCCCATCTTTTTAAGAGGCTAGCTGAGTGTCCCTTAGTATATCAAAAGAGAATGTTAGGTCTACACCCAGGTGAATTAATGTGATCATCCCATCTCTTGGATATTTTTATTGGGTGCTCACCCACAGGTCCTACCTGTGGCCCGCTTCATAATGGAACCACACCCACATCACCTAGTGTGAGCAGGGCTCTACGTAATTGTAAGCGGAGCGCTTAAAGTGCGACAGAAGGATTGTAAGTGAATTAAAATTGCATGCAGAATGCTAACTTGCTTTTATTCAAAAGGTTCTTAGACAAGGTTAAAAGCAGTGGATGCCATAAGGGTATGATGGCCCCACTCATCAAGGGTCAACATGTTTCAGCCATTTAATTCCGAGTGGGTCAATCAGCTTTCTACAGGACTAGAACAGAGTGTTGAATCTCTATGTGGCGTGG
The DNA here is from genome assembly GCF_964263255.1 of Lissotriton vulgaris. Lineage (NCBI taxonomy): Eukaryota > Metazoa > Chordata > Amphibia > Caudata > Salamandridae > Lissotriton > Lissotriton vulgaris. The sequence continues at coordinate 1,722,355,678 of NC_141695.1, forward strand.
TTGCTAATTTGTAAGTCACCCCTCAATATGTCCAAATTATGATGCCGGGTGGAAAGTCATCAGGTTCTTCAGATCTCCGATCCACCCTTGGATCCATCCTAACACTTTTCCTCTGGCCTCCTGCAACACTTCTTCGCAGCTCTCCATTGGAATGACAACGAAACCTGTCACGAAAAGACACCTATGCACCCGGCTTCCCTGGGTGAGGTAACACGAGTACTTCGGTGATCCCGTGGGTCTTGACTCTCGAAGTGTCCAGTACTGAAAGGGATTTACCGTAGTCCACTCCTAAGTGTCCTTAATCTTTAAAAACCTAACTTTAACTTTCTCCATAGAAGTCAATGGTGATTCGCAGCTGTGTTTAGACACTGCACGCGTCCCCCGTGGGTCTCCTGCATCCCTACCTTGGGTGGTTCCTGGTTACCTCAGGGGTTCTAAAGGCCCTAGGCCTTGTCTCTATGCTTAGAGCGGTACTTATACCACTTTCTTAATATATGGTTTGTGAGGCCCCTAGGGGAAAAAGTATACTGTGCTAATTTACTGTGTGCTATTTAAATTCTTGTATTGTACTTTTACTTCTAGCCTCATAAAGAGACAAGAGGGTTGTGTTTAGAATAAATACATATATATTTTATTTATACCTGGTGTGGTTCTCCTTTCATTTGATCATTCATGAGGTTATAGACTGGAAAAACAAGCTGCTTTACATTCCTTCAAGACTTAGACTGAAGGCTGCTCTCCACAGCTACCACTAGGATAGCTTTCTATAAAGGTTGTATTAAACCTACCATCAAAAAGGGTCATTTGGACTGGTGCAAGGTGCCCACTAGAATAGTGGACAGCATATGCCAGGCCAACTTCTCACAACCATTGCATAGCTAGACGTGTAATAAGAAGGTAAACCCTCTTTCACTTACTTCTTTAAGGGACACCCCCATGAAAATACCTACTCGGTTACCCGCAACCTGGCATGTTAGCACCACACGCACTTAATGGCGTTTTTTAAGAATGTAGCTGGAATTATGTGACAACATTAGGGTCATGTGGTTTGCTAGTGCAAATTAACTGGATATGCAGCTGTAAAGGCTAGGGGCCGCATAGCCGGCTTATTTCCTGGTCATCTGACCCAAATAGAGTCATATGATATTGTGGTGCAAGCTTATTGGCTGTAAGGTTGAAATATTTCCGGGGCTGTAATGCCAGTAACCAAAATCATTATGATGTGGTTTACAATAATGTTCCCATGGATGCTTAAAAGTTATAATTTGTTTTTAACCAAAGCGATGTGGAGAGGCACAGAGGCCCGTCTTTCCTGCATGGACGGAGTCCCTGTCAGCAAATTGTCCCATGGGAGACTGGGCAATGTAGTCTCATCTCTGACCTGGGTAAATAAACCTTCTGTGGTTGGTCAAATGATTAATTCAGTTAGGGTTAGGCTCAAATAAATAAAAAAACATAAGTGCCCTTATGTGATTTGATTAAGCCAATGCCTTTAAATAGATAAGCGGTACAAAAGGGGGTGGTGATGGACGGAGCATCTGTACCAATCAAGCACTCACACCCAGTCAACAGATCTGGGTTTAATCCATCACCATTCTTTAGCCCACTTTGCCACCCTAGTTCGGACATGGCCATATGCAAATCAGTCTGACCCTGTGCCTCATGAGAACAGTCCAGCCCGAACTACCAAGCCATGCCTTCCCTGGACCGGAAACAAGCTTCCTAGCACCAGTTTCTGGCATTACAGCCGTCTTCAGCCAGGCCTGATTGAATCCAGTGGCAAAGTGAGCAAGGGACTCACGTCTGAGCATACCCTGCCAACTTATGGCGAACAAAGCGGTACAAAAGGGGGTGGTTATGGACGGAGCATCTGAACCAATCAAGCACTCACACCCAGTTAACAGATCTGGGTTTAAGCCATCACCATTCTTTAGCCCACTTTGCCACCCCAGTTCAGACATGGCCATATGCAAATCAGTCTGACCCTGTGCCTCATGAGAACAGTCCAGCCCGAACTACCAAGCCATGCCTTCCCTGGACCGGAAACAAGCTTCCTAGCACCAGTTTCTGGCATTACAGCCGTCTTCAGCCAGGCCTGATTGAATCCAGTGGCAAAGTGAGCAAGGGACTCACGTCTGAGCATACCCTGCCAACTTATGGCGAACAAAGCGGTACAAAAGGGGGTGGTTATGGACGGAGCATCTGAACCAATCAAGCACTCACACCCAGTTAACAGATCTGGGTTTAAGCCATCACCATTCTTTAGCCCACTTTGCCACCCCAGTTCAGACATGGCCATATGCAAATCAGTCTGACCTTGTGCCTCATGAGAACAGTCCAGCCCGAACTGCCAAGCCATGCCTTCCCTGGACCGGAAACAAGCTTCCTAGGACCGGGTTCTGGCATTACAGCCGTCTTCAGCCAGGCTTGCTTGAATCCAGTGGCAAAGTGAGTAAGGGACCCACGTCTGAGCATATCCTGCCAACTTATGGCGAACAAAGCGGTGCAAAAGGGGGTAGCTGGAATTATGTGACAACATTAGGGTCATGTGGTTTGCTAGTGCAAATTAACTGGATATGCAGCTGTAAAGGCTAGGGGCCGCATAGCCGGCTTATTAATTCAGTTAGTGTTAGTCTAGGTCCTGTAGAGAACCCCAAAAAGATGGGGGTACAAAAAGCGTCGACAAGAAAAGCTAGGGCAACAGCAGAAGAGTTTTTATGAGGGCTAGTGGAATATACAACTGAAGTATCCACGTCATGCCCGATCACTATTGCATGAATCCCTAAGCTTGTTCCAAGAGTGCCACATATATTTTAACTTTTAGTGACATACTCCTCTGGATCCTCTTATTAATTAGACTGGCACTGACACAGCAATTCCACCATTAAGATTGCGTCAAAACAAATCTATTAAGTTGTTTTATAATTCATTTGTGATATTTATTGTTTCACAATGTCTTGTATGTTTTAATGTTCAGTCATACAAGTTTCATGATGTTTTAATGGTTAGTCACACATGTTTGATGTCATTGTTTCATATTTTTGTTTGATTTAAAGGTCTCATTGATATAGAGGACATTGTCCCGTAGGACATATTCAATTTTAACAAAGGAATGTGCAAGTAACTGTTGAGTTAGATGTGAATTAAACATACAGATCAAGGCCATTCATTATTTTGACGTGTTTCTTTCAAAATAAGTTACTCCTAACTGTCGCAGACGGATTTTTTTGTTACATAATGAACTTTCTAAAAGTGGCATTTTCAAAATTGTAATCAAAAATCCGACTTTAACATTAAATAGGATTTTAAGTTAGAATTAATATAAGTCCAAACATGACAATTCTACCTCTTCCCACTCAAAAGTTAGGACTTAATAAATGTAATAAGGTAACCCAATGATAACCTAAAGGAGGGGTAGACCGCACAGCAGTAAAAACGAATTTGGAAGTTTGTGACTGCTAGGAAATGTAAAACTTAAAACTGCATGCCCTATCTGTTAAATACAATGCACCATGCCATTTGGGCTGTTTAGTGCCTACCATAGGGGTGCCTTATATACATTTAAAAGGGAGGTCTAGGCCCAGCAAAAGGTTTATTTGCAAGGTCGATTTGGCAGTTTAAAACTGCACTACAAGCTGTAATGGCAGGCCTGAGGCATGTTTAAAAGCACTACGTAAGTGGGTGGCACAATAAGAGCTGCAGGCCCACTGATAGCATTTGCATTTACAGGCCCTGGGTACATGTAGTACTACTATACCAGTGGCTTAACAATAACTTTAACGTGCCAGTTTGGTGTAAGCCAAGGTTAACATGTATAAAGAAGAGAGCACAAGCATGTTAGCAATAGCTAGCAGTGGTAATGTGCACAGCGTGCTAATGCCAACAAAAACACTTTTCCGAAAAGAGGAAGGGAGAAGAAATAAAGTTTTTGGGATGACCACGCAGAGAGGGCCAAGTCCAGCAAACCACTAGAACTTATTTTAACTATCATAAATAGCATGTTTATTATCCACATGTTAAACATTTTTAACATTGAATGACCAAAAAAGACAGGATTTTAAAAATAAGTAGGGATAATCTTAGCTGGTACTTTGAAAGGAGGTTTTTTTTCTAACAAGTAAAAGAAATGTGCTGCATTTAATGTTGTGATGATGTTCTGTAAAGTGAGAGTAGGCTTGTAAATGAAGGTTCAGGCTCCTAGCAACATCTACATCATTCAGGTCTGATCAGGATAATCAATGTGAAATATACTGGCTGGGCCTGTGGCTCCTGCCATAAATGATTTGTGTGGCCATCCAATCCATCATCTGCTGCATAATGTGCAGATTTTAACAACAAAAAATATTTGTTTGTTGCTCAAACAGATAAACATTTACTATAAACTCTACCACATAATTTGATGCGCAGGAGAAGGCCCTTTGCAAATCATAACTGATCACCTTTCAGTTGCTTACTGCTGTATTTAGATGTTAACAGTATACTAATGAGACAAAACCTTTGCTGAGTCAGGGTTAACGTGTAAAAAGGACAAAATAATCACAAAAGGTGCTATGTTATGCCGCGCCATTTTGTTTTTCTTGCCACATTATTGAGTCAACTCTGCTGCATAAGTTGACCTTCTCCTGACGCATAATTTCAGTGGTCCTGATTATTTGCAGATGGGGTGCTATTATCAAAGCTACAACCACAAATCTTGCCTCCACAGATTCTGCGAATGGCCTTGCTAGTCCTCAATGCTGCTGGCTTCTATGTCAACTAGGACAAGTCTAAGGCTTTATCATCAATGGGTAACTTGACCCAAGATGGTCTGGGAGTGTAGATGAAGCAGAATGCGTACATTATCTGCCTACCTCTATTGAACCAAGTCAATCTATAGAGTCATTTCATGCACACTATAGATCTAAGGTCACCAAGCAGATAGAGGAGGAGCTGATGTTGTGGGTCAAGGTTCGGTGTGGTTCTGCAGGATTAAGACAGAGTTTCTATTTGCAATCTATGTGTAATCATATCAAATTCTTTAGTGGATTGTGTATGAACTGCAAAGATCTATGTGTAGCATGAGGGTCACATGGTTCTATACCATTCTGAAAGCACAGTGGGCTAAGGCACCTAGAGGCATATGTATGTAAAACCAGTTTTGCGAGTCCTTAATAGCGTTTTTTTGCAAATCGCTATTAAGGACTCGCAAAATGGAATGTATGAAGGAATCGCAATATTAACTGCAATTCCTTAACCCCTTGCATGCTGATGACGGCCCCCGTCCATCATGCATCACGGTGCTCGTGTGCTGATGACGGTTGGGGGCCGTCATGAACCCGCCCACTCAATAAAAGTGCCGCACAGGCGCAGAATCTCGGCCGCATGCAAGGGGTTAATATTCCTTAATTGTGAATCGCAAATTGTGATTTGCAATTAAGAAATACTTTCCCATTCATTCCTATGTGCCTAGAGGCCCATAGGAATGAATGGGAAGACATTAGCAATTTGCGAGTATCCATTAGGTACTCGCAAATTGCAAATGCGGTTTCAAGGGTGCAAGGGTGTCAAAAGGACACCCTGTTGCACCCCTGAAATATGTATGTGTGCACATGTGGGGCACATACATGCCCTAAGGGCACGTATGTGACCCACATGGCACTTCGAAAAATGCAAAAAAGTGCATTTTTCAAAGAAATTGCAAATTACCACCAACTTTAAGCCAAAATCGCACAACTTGGGTACTTCCTACATTACATTTAGGGATTCACAATTTGCGATTCCCTAAATGCAATCGCAAAATAGGGAATCGCACATTTTGTGAGTCCCTATTTTGCGATGGCCTTTTGGGATGATACATTTGCGAAAAGGGAAAAGGGCTTGATACATATGCCCCCTAATGCGGAAATGTGTCACTAATCAATCACAGCAAGATAGATATGTGCATTTATGTTACTCCTCTAGAGATGTATGTATGCACAACCTGTGTTTTCCAATCCTAGTGAGAGAATTCTCAGCCAGCAGTGCACTTAGAGCGTGAGATGCCATGTCTGCAGAGTGCTAGCGATAAAAAGACAGTACCTGACAATGGGTCACAGAGGGTACTATTGCTGCATATCAGATATCTAAACAACAATATACATTACTGCAGAAGTGTTGCTATTGGACACATTGGTGCATTACTGCACAACTGCACAACAGAAGAATATAGGCAAAATGTGAATGACAGCAGCACTGTGAAAAAGGACAGTAGAGACTGAACAAGGTTTCTGCTCAAGATGCACCCAAGAATCAGAATCCAGATTCGTGGAAAATCTTTCTCTGTAGAGCCAGAATGGGGAACCAAAAACAGCCTTGGCAAAAAAGATCAAACCAGCCCTGCTCCCAGCCTTGCTCCCTTTGTCGCCTAGTGCAATCTCTCTCGGCTCTCTCTTCTACCTTTCTGATGTCTTTCTCTCTTGCACCCCCTTCATCCCTCCCTCTCTTTTGCTCTTTCTTGAGGCCTCCATCTCACAATGAACTCTGGGTAGTTGGAGAAAGTGACAGAGGTATCAGGAGCCCTTGGTTGTCAATACCCATCTCCAAGGGCTGCAGCCCACCATGAAAATGCTCGGTTGAATAAAAGACCTGGTCAGTTCTGTTTCTCCATCAAGACTGCAGAACATCCTGATATGAAAGTAAGCGTCCATGTCCACCTACCACGCGCAACACTAGATTCAAATACTCGCAGATTAGTTATTTGCACGGCATGTACCGCTCTTCTCATTAGCTCAACATTATGCTGCAAACAGAGGATCTGAGGTGCCCTAGATGTGCATAAGCCGAGCGGGACTTTCTTCACCTGGTCTGGGATTGCCCAGTCATGGCTCAGTTTTGGTGGCATGTTATGAGGGATCTGAAATGCACCCAAAACCTTGAATTTATGTGCAGCAGATCTGCCTCATTGGCTTGTACAAAAGTCACTCGAAACGTAAAGTAGGCAAAAGATTTCTGGAGGTAGCGCTGTGGGTGGCGCGTAGGGATATAGCACATCACTGGAAATCACCTTATGGACCACCCCATAGTAGGTGGCGTCTGATGTGAGAAGTTGGGCAATAGCTAAAATATAGGTGCTACAGGGCATGGACTATAGAGGGGTGCATAGAGGGTCCCAAGCTGATCTGTGGGGGAGGTGGTCGCCAGCTTCCTACAGCTTGAGCAGTAATGGTGACTTCTAAGAACTCTGTGACACTTCTGGCTGGTGTGCAGTTGGCGAAGCACGGCGCAAATGTTTTCCTGATTTCTCATGCAACAGGGTTCAGTTAGGGCCCCAGAGGTATATGTGAAGTAGTTTTGAAGCTGAGGGTCCCACCTCAGAGTCCCACCTGCCCCACCTGACTTCTCATGCCTAGCTTGCTTCGACTCCACCCCGCAGAGGAAGCGGCTCTTGCAGAGCTTACAGATGGATGCTATTAGGACTATTGATTCAGAAAAGGGGGTGGTGATGAACAGAGTGTCTGAATTAAGCAGACCACTCTTACCCAGTCCAAAGATCAGGGCTTGATCCATCACCGTTTTTTAGCTCACTGCACCATCCCAGCTCAGAACTTGGCTATATGCAAATTAGTCTGACCCTGGCCCAGTGCATCATGGGAACAGGGCAGACCAAACTACCAAGCCAATTCTGATACTGGGAAGGAAACAAGCTACCGGGGACCGGTTTCTGGCATTTCAGCCGTCTTCGGCCCGGCTTGCTTGAATCCTGATGGTGCAATGAGCTAGGGACTCACATCTGAGTATACCCTTCCACGCTTATGGTGGACAAAAATGATTCAGAAAAGGGGGTGGTGATGAACAGAGTGTCTGAATTAAGCAGACCACTCTTACCCAGTAGTTTGGTCTGCCCTGTTCCCATGATGCACTGGGCCAGGGACAGACTGATTTGCATATAGCCAGGTTCTGAGCTGGGATGGGGCAGTGAGTTAAATAACGGTGATGGATCAAGCCCTGATCTTTGGACTGGGTAAGAGTGGTCTGCTTAATTCAGACACTCTGTTCATCACCACCCCCTTTTCTGAATCGTTTTCGGCCACTATAGGTGTGGCAGGGTATACTCAGACATGAGTCCCTTACTCACTGCTCCATCAGGATTCAAGCAAGCCGGGCCGACGACGGCTGAAATGCCAGAAACCGGTCCCCGGAAGCTTGTCTCCTTTCTGGTGAAGACTTGGCTTGGTAGTTAGGTCTGCCCTGTTCCCATGATGCACTGGGCCAGGTACAGACTGATTTGCATATAGCCAGGTTCTGAGCTGGGATGGGGCAGTGAGTTAAATAAGGGTGATGGATCAAGCCCTGATCTTTGGACTGGGTAAGAGTGGTCTGCTTAATTCAGACACTCTGTTCATCACCACCCCCTTTTCTGAATCGTTTTTGGCCACTATAGGTGTGGCAGGGTATACTCAGACATGAGTCCCTTACTCACTGCTCCATCAGGATTCAAGCAAGCCGGGCCGACGACGGCTGAAATGCCAGAAACCGGTCCCCGGAAGCTTGTCTCCTTTCTGGTTAAGAATTGGCTTGGTAGTTTGGTCTGCCCTGTTCCCATGATGCACTGGGCCAGGGACAGACTGATTTGCATATAGCCAGGTTCTGAGCTGGGATGGGGCAGTGAGTTAAATAACGGTGATGGATCAAGCCCTGATCTTTGGACTGGGTAAGAGTGGTCTGCTTAATTCAGACACTCTGTTCATCACCACCCCCTTTTCTGAATCGTTTTTGGCCACTATAGGTGTGGCAGGGTATACTCAGACATGAGTCCCTTACTCACTGCTCCATCAGGATTCAAGCAAGCCGGGCCGACGACGGCTGAAATGCCAGAAACCGGTCCCCGGAAGCTTGTCTCCTTTCTGGTGAAGAATTGGCTTGGTAGTTTGGTCTGCCCTGTTCCCATGATGCACTGGGCCAGGGACAGACTGATTTGCATATAGCCAGGTTCTGAGCTGGGATGGGGCAGTGAGTTAAATAACGGTGATGGATCAAGCCCTGATCTTTGGACTGGGTAAGAGTGGTCTGCTTAATTCAGACACTCTGTTCATCACCACCCCCTTTTCTGAATCGTTTTTGGCCACTATAGGTGTGGCAGGGTATACTCAGACATGAGTCCCTTACTCACTGCTCCATCAGGATTCAAGCAAGCCGGGCCGACGACGGCTGAAATGCCAGAAACCGGTCCCCGGAAGCTTGTCTCTTTTCTGGTGAAGAATTGGCTTGGTAGTTTGGTCTGCCCTGTTCCCATGATGCACTGGGCCAGGGACAGACTGATTTGCATATAGCCAGGTTCTGAGCTGGGATGGGGCAGTGAGTTAAATAACGGTGATGGATCAAGCCCTGATCTTTGGACTGGGTAAGAGTGGTCTGCTTAATTCAGACACTCTGTTCATCACCACCCCCTTTTCTGAATCGTTTTTGGCCACTATAGGTGTGGCAGGGTATACTCAGACATGAGTCCCTTACTCACTGCTCCATCAGGATTCAAGCAAGCCGGGCCGATGACGGCTGAAATGCCAGAAACCGGTCCCCGGAAGCTTGTCTCCTTTCTGGTTAAGAATTGGCTTGGTAGTTTGGTCTGCCCTGTTCCCATGATGCACTGGGCCAGGGACAGACTGATTTGCATATAGCCAGGTTCTGAGCTGGGATGGGGCAGTGAGTTAAATAACGGTGATGGATCAAGCCCTGATCTTTGGACTGGGTAAGAGTGGTCTGCTTAATTCAGACACTCTGTTCATCACCACCCCCTTTTCTGAATCGTTTTTGGCCACTATAGGTGTGGCAGGGTATACTCAGACATGAGTCCCTTACTCACTGCTCCATCAGGATTCAAGCAAGCCGGGCCGACGACGGCTGAAATGCCAGAAACCGGTCCCCGGAAGCTTGTCTCCTTTCTGGTGAAGAATTGGCTTGGTAGTTTGGTCTGCCCTGTTCCCATGATGCACTGGGCCAGGGACAGACTGATTTGCATATAGCCAGGTTCTGAGCTGGGATGGGGCAGTGAGTTAAATAACGGTGATGGATCAAGCCCTGATCTTGGGACTGGGTAAGAGTGGTCTGCTTAATTCAGACACTCTGTTCATCACCACCCCCTTTTCTGAATCGTTTTTGGCCACTATAGGTGTGGCAGAGTATACTCAGACACGAGTCCCTTACTCACTGCTCCATCAGGATTCAAGCAAGCCGGGCCGACGACGGCTGAAATGCCAGAAACCGGTCCCCGGAAGCTTGTCTCCTTTCTGGTGAAGAATTGGCTTGGTAGTTTGGTCTGCCCTGTTCCCATGATGCACTGGGCCAGGGACAGACTGATTTGCATATAGCCAGGTTCTGAGCTGGGATGGGGCAGTGAGTTAAATAACGGTGATGGATCAAGCCCTGATCTTTGGACTGGGTAAGAGTGGTCTGCTTAATTCAGACACTCTGTTCATCACCACCCCCTTTTCTGAATCGTTTTTGGCCACTATAGGTGTGGCAGGGTATACTCAGACATGAGTCCCTTACTCACTGCTCCATCAGGATTCAAGCAAGCCGGGCCGACAACGGCTGAAATGCCAGAAACCGGTCCCCGGAAGCTTGTCTCCTTTCTGGTGAAGAATTGGCTTGGTAGTTTGGTCTGCCCTGTTCCCATGATGCACTGGGCCAGGGACAGACTGATTTGCATATAGCCAGGTTCTGAGCTGGGATGGGGCAGTGAGTTAAATAACGGTGATGGATCAAGCCTTGATCTTTGGACTGGGTAAGAGTGGTCTGCTTAATTCAGACACTCTGTTCATCACCACCCCCTTTTCTGAATCCTTTTTGGCCACTATAGGTGTGGCAGGGTATACTCAGACATGAGTCCCTTACTCACTGCTCCATCAGGATTCAAGCAAGCCGGGCCGACGACGGCTGAAATGCCAGAAACCGGTCCCCGGAAGCTTGTCTCCTTTCTGGTGAAGAATTGGCTTGGTAGTTTGGTCTGCCCTGTTCCCATGATGCACTGGGCCAGGGACAGACTGATTTGCATATAGCCAGGTTCTGAGCTGGGATGGGGCAGTGAGTTAAATAACGGTGATGGATCAAGCCCTGATCTTTGGACTGGGTAAGAGTGGTCTGCTTAATTCAGACACTCTGTTCATCACCACCCCCTTTTCTGAATCGTTTTTGGCCCCTATAGGTGTGGCAGGGTATACTCAGACATGAGTCCCTTACTCACTGCTCCATCAGGATTCAAGCAAGCCGGGCCGACGACGGCTGAAATGCCAGAAACCGGTCCCCGGAAGCTTGTCTCCTTTCTGGTGAAGAATTGGCTTGGTAGTTTGGTCTGCCCTGTTCCCATGATGCACTGGGCCAGGGACAGACTGATTTGCATATAGCCAGGTTCTGAGCTGGGATGGGGCAGTGAGTTAAATAACGGTGATGGATCAAGCCCTGATCTTTGGACTGGGTAAGAGTGGTCTGCTTAATTCAGACACTCTGTTCATCACCACCCCCTTTTCTGAATCGTTTTTGGCCACTATAGGTGTGGCAGGGTATACTCAGACATGAGTCCCTTACTCACTGCTCCATCAGGATTCAAGCAAGCCGGGCCGACGACGGCTGAAATGCCAGAAACCGGTCCCCGGAAGCTTGTCTCCTTTCTGGTGAAGAATTGGCTTGGTAGTTTGGTCTGCCCTGTTCCCATGATGCACTGGGCCAGGGACAGACTGATTTGCATATAGCCAGGTTCTGAGCTGGGATGGGGCAGTGAGTTAAATAACGGTGATGGATCAAACCCTGATCTTTGGACTGGGTAAGAGTGGTCTGCTTAATTCAGACACTCTGTTCATCACCACCCCCTTTTCTGAATCGTTTTTGGCCACTATAGGTGTGGCAGGGTATACTCAGACATGAGTCCCTTACTCACTGCTCCATCAGGATTCAAGCAAGCCGGGCCGACGACGGCTGAAATGCCAGAAACCGGTCCCCGGAAGCTTGTCTCCTTTCTGGTGAAGAATTGGCTTGGTAGTTTGGTCTGCCCTGTTCCCATGATGCACTGGGCCAGGGACAGACTGATTTGCATATAGCCAGGTTCTGAGCTGGGATGGGGCAGTGAGTTAAATAACGGTGATGGATCAAGCCCTGATCTTTGGACTGGGTAAGAGTGGTCTGCTTAATTCAGACACTCTGTTCATCACCACCCCCTTTTCTGAATCGTTTTTGGCCACTATAGGTGTGGCAGGGTATACTCAGACATGAGTCCCTTACTCACTGCTCCATCAGGATTCAAGCAAGCCGGGCCGACGACGGCTGAAATGCCAGAAACCGGTCCCCGGAAGCTTGTCTCCTTTCTGGTGAAGAATTGGCTTGGTAGTGTGGTCTGCCCTGTTCCCATGATGCACTGGGCCAGGGACAGACTGATTTGCATATAGCCAGGTTCTGAGCTGGGATGGGGCAGTGAGTTAAATAACGGTGATGGATCAAACCCTGATCTTTGGACTGGGTAAGAGTGGTCTGCTTAATTCAGACACTCTGTTCATCACCACCCCCTTTTCTGAATCGTTTTTGGCCACTATAGGCGTGGCAGGGTATACTCAGACATGAGTCCCTTACTCACTGCTCCATCAGGATTCAAGCAAGCCGGGCCGACGACGGCTGAAATGCCAGAAACCGGTCCCCGGAAGCTTGTCTCCTTTCTGGTGAAGAATTGGCTTGGTAGTTTGGTCTGCCCTGTTCCCATGATGCACTGGGCCAGGGACAGACTGATTTGCATATAGCCAGGTTCTGAGCTGGGATGGGGCAGTGAGTTAAATAACGGTGATGGATCAAGCCCTGATCTTTGGACTGGGTAAGAGTGGTCTGCTTAGTTCAGACACTCTGTTCATCACCACCCCCTTTTCTGAATAGTTTTTGGCCCCTATAGGTGTGGCAGGGTATACTCAGACATGAGTCCCTTACTCACTGCTCCATCAGGATTCAAGCAAGCCGGGCCGACGACGGCTGAAATGCCAGAAACCGGTCCCCGGAAGCTTGTCTCCTTTCTGGGGAAGAATTGGCTTGGTAGTTTGGTCTGCCCTGTTCCCATGATGCACTGGGCCAGGGACAGACTGATTTGCATATAGCCAGGTTTTGAGCTGGGATGGGGCAGTGAGTTAAATAACAGTGATGGATCAAGCCCTGATCTTTGGGCTGGGTAAGAGTGGTCTGCTTAATTCAGACACTCTGTTCATCACCACCCCCTTTTCTGAATCGTTATTAGGACTATTGGGCAAAGTTGGGATGAAGGTTCGATTGTTGTGATTCCATATGGGGTTAGGATTTACAACTACTAGGTAGACACAACTAGCTATGCTGCCAGACTGGAGACTCTAAAATGTGCTAGTAGCAGATAATGCAATATGTCTATGATGTATTTCAGAGAAGATCTTAAGTATGTGTCCTACCTCGTGCTCAATGTAATACTGAACTATATGGATAATCAATAAAGATATATTTAAAAAAATGTGTCCATGACCATCTAGCCTTTGTGAAAGCTGTGCAAACATGATTGTTTCAAATCCATGGACCAGCCTGTACATATGGTGATAGTTTCCCAATGGACCAATGCACACAGGCCACTTTGCTGCATCACCAGCTTTGTCTATGGCCAAATAACACACTTCTGTACAAACTGGACTGATGGCAATCAGGCAGGTATGCAATACCTTAGCTGTGCCTACTGCTTCATGCGCCTTCAATGGAGCACAGCGTAAACTTCAAGCATGCCACCTACATACAAATATAGCTCACCAGTCATCACTGCACGTAGCCATCATCAGCATCCTAGCGTCAACGGTGCCAGGAACCTGTGGAACCGGGCGCACCTTTTCCTCTACATTCAGCTCCCCTTATGCACAGGGACTTTGAGGTCCACTGGAGGGCCATGAAGTCCTCCGGAGTTCTGGTTTTCTTCCATTTTCCTTCTTGTCTGCAGATGAATCATTTAGTGTCATCAAGGTCTTTGGACTACCTGAGTGCTGAAGGGTTTGGCTTGCATGTGCATGTTTAAATTGGACATGGTTGTTCGATAAGTTTACAAAAAGTGTTGAGGTTGTTCAGAAGGATGTTATCTTCAGACGTGGTGTTAGTAGGGAGACAAAGCATAAGGTTGCCAAGGAAGAAATCTTTGGGGCATCTGAAGGTTTGGTCCTCTCTTTTGCGTTTAACTTGGTGTGTTTGTAGCATGATGAGAAGGGGGGTAGTGATGGCCAGCTGGTCAGTCGGGTCTCGGGGAAGGGGTGGTTTACTTTGTATTGTTGTTGATGTTGGAGATAAGGCTGAGGATGTAGCCTTTGGACTGTGCTGAGTGTGTGACATGCTGCACCATGTTGATTGAGTCAATGAGGTTGAGGAGGGTGTCTGATTAAAGTCAAGTCATAACATTTATATAGCGCACTACATACCCGGAGGGTTTCAAGGCGCTTAGGAAGGGGAGGAGGATTATTTGTCAAATATCCACGTTTTAAGCTGCTTTCTGAACGCTAGGTGATTCTGGGTGAGGCGAAGGTAAGCGGGGAGTGAGTTCCATGTTTTGGCAGCCAGGTATGAGAAGGATCTGCCTCCCATGGTGGTCTTGTTGATGCGAGGTACAGTGGCGAAGGCTTGGCAGGAAGAGCGAAGTTGGCGGGAGGGGGTGTAGAAGGACAGTCGAGAATTGAGGCAGTCTGGTCCGATGTCGTAGAGTGATTTGTGTGCGTGGGTAAGCAGTCGGAAAGTAATCCTCTTATTGACGGGTAGCCAGTGGAGGTCTTTAAGGTGACCAGAGATGTGTTCGTTGCGAGGGATGTCTAATATGAGCCTGGCTGAGGCGTTTTGGATTCGTTGTAGTTTCTTCTGGAGTTTAGCGGTGGTACCTGCGTAGAGGGTGTTTCCGTAGTCCAGTCGGCTCGTGACTAGAGCGTGGGTGACTGTTTTCCTTGTTTCGGAGGGGATCCAGCGAAATGTTTTTCTGAGCATGCGAAGAATGTTAAAGCAGGAAGAGGATACGGCGCTGACTTGTCTGTTCATTGAGAGTGAAGAATCCAGGATGACGCCAAGGTTCCGTGCGTGGTCTGTCGGGATGGGTGCATTTCCGAGGGCTTCCGGCCACCAGGAGTCGTCCCATGCAGAGGGGGATTTACCTAAGATGAGGACTTCTGTTTTGTCTGAGTTCAGTTTCAGACGGCTTTGTTTCATCCAATCGGCGACTTCTTATATTCCTTCGTGTAGGTTAGTTTTGGCGGTGCTGGGGTCCTTGGTGAGAGATAGGATCAGTTGAGTGTCATCCGCGTAAGAGATGATGTTGAGGTTGTGTTGGCGGGCTATGGCCGCGAGGGGGCTCATGTATACGTTGAAGAGGGTGGGACTGAGTGAGGATCCTTGTGGTACGCCGCAGATGATTTCAGAGGCCTCGGACTTGAATGGAGGAAGGCGGACTCTCTGGGTTCTTCCGGAGAGGAACGAGGTGATCCATTCCAATGCCTTTCCTTGGATTCCGATGTTTCTGAGGCGTTGTAAAAGGGTGCTGTGGCAGACTGTGTCGAAGGCTGCAGAGAGGTCGAGGAGGATGAGGGCGACTGTGTCTCCATTGTCCAGTAGAGTACGAATGTCGTCTGTTGCTGCGATGAGGGCGGTCTCAGTGCTGTGTTTGGCTCGGAAGCCAGATTGTGAGGGGTCGAGTGATTTGTTGGCTTCGAGGAAGGCGGCGAGCTGGTTGTTGACAGCTTTCTCGATGACTTTGGCCGGGAATGGAAGAAGCGAGATGGGGCGGTAGTTTTTGAGTTCGGTGGGGTCCGCTGTTGGTTTTTTCAGAAGGGCGGTGAGTTCAGCGTGTTTCCAGTCTTCTGGGAAGGTAGCGGAGTTGAAGGAGCAGTTGATGACGTCTCGGAGGTGCGGAGCTATGACGGAGTCTGCTTTGTTGAAGATGTGGTGAGGGCATGGGTCTGTGGGGGATCCAGAGTGGATGGAATTCATCAGGCGGATGGTGTCCTCAGTGGAAATTGGGTTCCAGGCGTTAAGGGTGTTAACGGGGGGAAGATGGTCAGCTGATGGTAGGGTGGGTTGGCTTCCGGGTTGGTTGTCAAAGCTGTTGTGGATGTCAGCAATCTTGTTGTGGAAAAAAGAGGCTAGGGAATGGCAGAGGGTTTGAGAGGGGGTGATGTCGTTGGAGTTGGCCGAGGGGTTGGAAAATTCCTTGACGATGTTGAAAAGTTCCTTGCTGTTGTGGGCGTTGTTGTCAAGTCGATCTTTGAATGCTGTTTTCTTGGCTTTTCGGATCAGTTGGTGGTGAGTACGGATGGCGCTTTTGAAGGCGTCCTTGTTGCTGGTGGATGGGTCTTTTTTCCAGGCCTTTTCAAGGGAGCGGCACAGTTTTTTGGACTTCTTGAGGTCGTCGTTGAACCATGAGGCCTTCTTGATGCCAAGTTTGTGTTGACGTTTTTTCAGTGGTGCTAAGGTGTCGGCGGTGTTGGATAACCAAAGGGTGAGGTTGGAGGCGGCTTCGTTGGCGTTAGAAGAGAGGGCTGGGGAGGTTAGAAGGAGCGATGTGGAGATCTGATCTGTGGTGATTTTGTTCCAGTTTCTTTGTAGAGTTGGTTGGAGGTGGATGATGGGTTTCGGCTTGTTGTAGGTGAAGTGAACGCAGCTGTGGTCAGTCCAGAGGAGATCTGTAGTGTGGCTGAAGGAGACATGGTTGCTGGAGGTGAAGATGGGGTCGAGAGTGTGACCTGCGATGTGGGTGGGGGAAGTGACCAGTTGTTTAAGTCCGAGGTTGGCGAGGTTGTCCAAGAGGGTGGCGGTGTTGCGGTCGTTGATCTTTTCAAGGTGGAAGTTGAGGTCTCCCAGAAGGATGTAGTCTTTGGAGGGGAGCGCGTGTGGGGTGATGAAGTCCGTGATGTCTTCACTGAATTTTGCGCGGGGTCCTGGTGGTCTGTAGAGGAGGGTGCCTCTGAGTGTGGTCTTGGGGTCGATGTGGATCTGGAAGTGAAGGTGTTCGGAGTTGGCGAGGTTGGCATCAGAGCTGGTTGAGATGCGGATTGTTTTCTTATGGACGATAGCGATTCCACCTCCTGTATGGTCGGTGCGGTCCTTGCGTGTGATCTTATAGTCATCAGGGATAGCGATGGCGATGTCAGGGGCGGAGGAAGCGTTCATCCATGTTTCCGTTAGGAAGGCGACGTCAGGAGAGATGGTGTCTAGTACGTTCCAAAGGTCAATGGCGTGCCTGTGGACCGAGCGGGTGTTGAGAAGGATGCATTCTAGGTGGTTGGGGTCGGGAATCTGTGTTGTGGTCGTAGCGGAGATGTTGTCGGTGCCGCTAAATTTGCAGGAGAAGCAGGAGAACGGTCCATGGGTGCGTCCAGGAGCGGCTTGGACGCAGTTGGGGGCGCGACCGGGGTTAAGGGCTAGGAGGGTGGCGGCATCGTAGGTAATGCGGGAGGGCTGGGCAGCGCGAGGGGCAGGGGGTCTGGCGCTGGGCGCGGTCCAGGCACGGACGGGCGTAGACGGGCTTACCTTTGGCGCACCTTCGGCGCGGGTTGGGCGCGGTCGCTGCGCGTGAACGCTGCGCGCGGGAACTACTGTCATATATGGGTGGTGGAGGGGGGCGGGGGCGAGGCAGGGTCAGCTGGGAGGCGGGCGCGGGGTGGAGCTACGGTCAGGGAAACAACAAACAACAAAATGGCTGCAACTACGGGGAAATCGAAAGTAGCCTGGGGATGATTCTACGGCACAATCGGGCACAAAGTGAAGCGCAATCTGTAGGCAAAGCGCAGGCTTGGCGGAACAGCCCAAACAATTCAGAGCGCACAGTGCATATAGTTCAATCAGCAAGTACAATGTGCAAAGCAGGCAGCGGCAGTGAAGCGGAGCAAAAGGTCGCGCTGGGGTGTGCTTGTAAAGCGCTACGATACCACACAGTCAGAGCGTCGAGGTGCTTGTAAAGCGCTACGAAATCACACAGACAGAGCGCCGAGGAACAGCGAGTCTGAGGGAGCGACCTCTTCCGACCAGGTCAGGAGATGATGCAGAGACACTTCACCATGACGTTCTGAAAATGTTACATGTAATAAGAAAAGCCGAACTGACAGCGAGCCTGGTACAAACAGTTTCCAAACCTCAGTGGCGTAATGAAAGTTGAGGGGGTCCCCCTGCAAGGTACACGGAGGGGGCCCGGGATTTAATCTGGAGCTCTCAAACCTGAGTACTGTGCTGAGGGGCCCTCTGCAGCTCGGCCCCCTTGCACTGTGGGGGCCCTGTGTTACGCCCCTGCCAAACACCCTTCTTTAAACGTAGCCCCTATGTTTGATCAAGCACACTGGTATTACATTAATCACTGCATACAAGTATAGGATGCTCCGAAAGCAGGAGAGGATATCTACTTCACCCAATACAAATAAATAAAAAGGTTCCTCATAAAATCCTGCAAATTATAGACTCACTGCATTACTTAACATCGCCTACTCCAGGACTTGGAGAAATCGGCTTCACAGCTCTGCTTGGTGCAATCCAACCAAACCGGCTTTCACCCCAGAATCAGCACAAGAAACCTTTTAGCACAGCCAATACTAGTAGAAAGCTCACTCAGGTCCCCTACATTATTACATGCGTGCTTCTTAGACCTCAAAAAACATTCGATAAAATTTCAAGATAAATCCTAAAGTCCATATTAAATCAATAGGGTATTCTTCCCAACTTCTTACGGGCTATTCAATTGGTCCATTCGAAAACATTGGGTGAGAGTGAAAGTAGGAGATGGGACAATTTGTCTCTACCAAGCTCTACACTGCAGACGGATTAAAACAGGACTATGTCTTGCCAACTTATTCTTTAATGTATATACAGATGACTTATATGTACTGCTGAGCATGGTAGCTTCTCCCTTACCGGATCAGTACATATCCTATTACATCATTTCAATATGTAGATAATGCAGTATTAGTAAGTAAAACTCTAACTGGCTTCAGAGGCTGATATCCTCTCTATCCAGTTATATCAAAACCAATAAAATGGAGCTTAATACACAAAAACAAAGTAGCCATCTTTGGCAGAAATATCAGGAAGTTGGGCATTTGGTCTTTAGACAAAAAAATTAAGACAACCTCCACATTCACTTATCTTGTCAACACATCTGACAACCGAAGCAATGTTAGAGCCCATCTTTCTAATGCGACCCTTGGGATTTACTTTTAATACCCTGTTGAAAATATTGGGGGGCTCTTCACTTGAGTGGATTTTTAAGGTAATGTATCATTAATATATGGTACCAATATACGTTGCAGTATTGATGCTAATTTGTTAAGCTAATTATCCACCAATATCTCCATACAGGTATTCACTCTTGATAAAAAAAAATACACCCAACGCTCAGCTTTATCTAGAATTTGGCCTGGAAAGGCAATATTTGGCACATCGGATAGCTTTTCTTGAAATGTGTTAGAAGCTACGGGAAGCCTCCATGCACACATTAAACAATTTCATTTGGTTGGAATTTACAGAAATATTTACAATCAACTCTGGGAACCTCACACTTGAAACATATTTGGAAAGCACCAATTAGCCAGAATTGTATTATTGTAGCTATAAATGTGACATTATCTTGCACATATTACACGGTTGTCCCACACTATTGAGTCTCACACAAGACTTCTCCGTGCTTGTTTAAATCATTTCAAAGTGAGAACTTGTCGGCAAACTCTAATTCAGTGCATAAATGGACCCCGCTAACAGTTAAACATTGAGGTCCAGAATTATCAAATTTGGTGCAGCGCAAGCAGCAAGACAACGTACCGTGCTGCATCAAATGGAGAGGGCAGGTATGTACCATATTTACCAAGATATAGTGCGTTCTTGCTCTCTCACTTCGCTGGCCCACTATGTGCTGCCTAGCGCCAATGCAGACTCTATCACACCATGGGGCCAGGGCGCCTGCTTTGCAAGAAGGATTGTTTTATGCAGGAAGGGACACGGTCATGCACAAAAAGAATCCTTAAAGGCGGTTTCTGTTTCTGAAAGAGGAAACAACAAGGAGAAATAAAGATATTTCTCCTACTTGCACCACAGTCAGGAAGGTGAGCAATTTTGACGCATTCGCAGGTGTACTAGTCTTGGTACATCTGGGAATGTGGCAAAAGCATGGGTAGATGCGCTGGAACACCCACTCTCTACCCATGTAACGCCTTCCCGGCGCTTTGCCCTTGCGTCAGCTTGCATGATGCAAAGGCAACACAATCCCTCGATGAATCTGGGCCTCAGAGGCTCTCACCACCCAGTCTCCAGGGAAGAAGAAAGCGGCTCCCAGCATTTGCCCCTGGGAACCTTTCATCCTACAGACAGCACCAAGGGAGCAGGGAAGGATTGGTTTGACGCCCGGGGTTGAGGCCTGGGACTACAGATGCAGACTCCGCACAGCACCTAGCGTCACTCAGGACACTTCGAGACAATTGGGCAGGTGAGAATCTAGGCATCTTGGGAGGTGGAGTAGCCCTGGGGGCCAAAGGCTCGACATTGAACTATGGTAAAACACTTGGAAGGGGTGGGATGCGAGGGCACTCTGGTTGGGTGTGCACCGTTCACTGACCCCAGTTGAGTTAGACACTAGTTGGGGTGACAGGCGCTCTGCACGTTTGGGGGACGGGTAGTTGCAAGTCCACCATGCAGGGATTCAGGGAGGGGGGAAAAACGGGGTGGAAGTTTAGCAAGATGTTTTGGGTTTTTAGGATTCCAGTTTAGTCTGCACAGCCACTGGCTACACACTGCCACATAAGCCCATCCACATCACTCTCTCCGGCCCAGGAAGACACGGGGGACATGGAAACATTTGCCCTGGAATGTTAATGGGCTCTGGGATAAAATCAAGAGGGGTATAGTGCTACAATATCTTACGCGTCAGGCACCCGAAGTGATACTTATACAAGAAATACATATAATGGGCAACAATTACTGCACTATTGACAGGTAAGGGTTCAAGATGGGAGTCCACACAAGGTATACATCGGGTTCGAGAGGGATTGACAGTAAAATGCACATTCCCACTTACAGTACACCTCACTTGGCTCAACACACAGGATATATATGGCATTAAAAGGAAGCTGGGAGGGCTGCACAGTCAAAATGTGCACTCTCTATGCCCGCCACACTTGCAGGAAGCCTCACTCATGGATCTGGGGGCTCTACTGTTGCAGCTCCCCGAAGGGAGCTTATTCTGGAGGGGGGCGGGGGTCAACTTAGTAATTTACGAGGCCTAAGATCGTTGGTCACCCAGGCTCCTGAAGTTGACCCACACTGCCCTCACTAACTTCACAACTGCAAGGGGCTGGTAGATGTCTGGTGCCCACACAACCCCAGAGGCCAGCAGTATACCTTCCACTCGGGAGCCCAGAGACACCCTGGAGGAACCATATGGTCAGTACAAGGGAACGGGAGGGAGCAGGGGGGGGGGCTTTGGCAGTTCAATGGTGCTATGCAATATATGTCATTTGTGATTCTGCAGACTGTGGTTTAACTTGTGCTGTTAATAAAAAGAACTGAGAAAAACAATCCGGGCCGCAGTTGGTAAAAATTCAGGGAACAAGCCGACCAGAACACAACAAGTAAAGCAAGGACCTAAAGTTGTAGCACTTTGGGTTCTGGACAAACCACACCAACACCATGGACACCCTCGCTCTGATCAAAGATGACATACGCAACACCAAGGAACTACTCGCCGCACACCCCATTCACCTCTCACTCAACCTTTCATTACTGTTATTAATTGCCTGATTATTCACATGTTGGACTTTGTAGCCTTTTACCTGTGCTATTTCATACACAGGTTGGCTTTGTAGCCACTTATTTGTACCAGTTATACTATGTGACCTATTGATCTACCTGTCTGACTATGCTCCCCCATGTACTTCTCTTGTAAAGCGCTCTGATATCCGCAAGGATCTTGTCCGCGCTATATAAAACTTTCAAAATAAAATAAATAAATAAATTAGGATCTGTTGTGTTTATAAAGTCTTGGGGCCAGGTGTATCAAAGGGTTTTACCCATTCTGTGTCTATGGTAAAATGAGTGTATACCCATGGCCTTAGCACAGGTTCCTACCACATTCATTATTTCATAGTTACATTTGTGAATCTAGTGAAGCTTGCGTGATCTCTTTTAAGATAGGGAACACATAGTATATATTTACAGTTGGAAATAAAAAAAATGCACAGTTCAAAATTACTTTTTTAAGTATAATACTTTTTGTTGCTTGTAATCTGTCTTGACTATTTGGAGTGCTCAATAGTTGCTAACCAAGCCTTTTTCTGGTATAATTCTCATTCATAATTAAGGTTTTCCATAATGTAATGTTTTTTTTAATTTACAATCCAATAAGTTGACCTGGAGCAACCCTTAGGATGAAGCATGCCAACTAGCGTGGGTGAGGGGCCAGTGGCCTATAAAGAAATGTCTGGATTAAGAATTCATCACAGTCCTTTCCATAGTGCAAGACAATATTCGTGCAAATGAATAGTCCAAACATGGTGCTAGGCAGCAATATTAAGAGCAGTGTCTGATTTGGAAAAAACAACTACTTAAAAATTCAGATATGAGCCAGTGATTGCTTAATCAGCACCATTAGTGACAGCTTGTCTCATTTCAAATCTAATATAAACCAATATTAAGGGTGAATTATGACACGAACGAAAACCAGCATCTGTGACAAATGCGAGAAAAAGCTGTCCTACCGCAGTGTAGTGTGCAGAATACCAAACTCACGAATCCCTCATAAACAACACCCACAGTGCAGCCCATTTCTTGTTCTTTTGTTGGTCTCATCATATCTCTATTACAGGTTCGTTTTATACTTTTTATTGACAATAGAAAACATGAAGTCCATCGCTCGATTTATTTTAGATAGCATAAAAAGGGATGGATGGAAAATAACAGCACACCTAGTAACAAAAAATGAATAAACGGCATGCATTACAAGCAAAATAAACAACTGCATACACTACATCCTCTCCAAAAAAGTGCATTACATCTAAAAGTAAAGTCCGTGCTCTACACCACCAAAATAAAAAAACATAAAACAAGTGTTCTATTCCTAAAAAAAACAGCATAGACCCCACAAAAAATATAAATATGAATATATATATATATATATCTACGTATGTATATATATATATATATATATATATATATATATATATATATATATATATATATATATATATATATATATATATATATTCACTGAAAAAAACATAGGTTATAGACCATATATAGTTAGGAATTTGCATTTACAAAACCTTATTTTACTCACACAAAACCATTGAAATTCCATATATAGTTAGTTGCACTAACTATATATCGCGCACCCGCAATCCACTGCTGATGATGTCACATATTACATCATTCATGACATGGTCAGTGACATCACTGATGACATCACTGATGACATCTCAAATGACATCACTGATGACATCTCAAATGACATCACTGATGACATCACTGATGACATCTCATTTGACATTACTGATCACATCACTGATGATATCATTCATGTGATAATACGATGAACCTCTTCAGACTCTAATATAACCTTAGATACAATCAGTGTAAACAGACACTCACAGACTGTCACTCATCCATGGAGTTACTCACACACCTAGTCAGTCATGCAAAGAATCAATCACACCTCCATTTCCTCAACTATACAGTTATACAAACTTTACTTATTCAAACATATACTAACACATATTTACTCTCTTATACATTCCCTGATACAAGTTCACAATGATCCATACAGCCACTCACACATTCACTGGCTCTTATGCACAGTTATTTATATATGTCAACTCTCACATGTACTGTGTTTTACATATGTACTTACTTTGACATGTAGCACTGAGATATCCATTCACTCACCAATACACTCATGCACACAGTCAACCGCCCATACAGCTGTTTCCACATGCACTTTTGAAACCATACATCTAGTGAATCAACTGCTCACACATCTATGCACAGAGTCATACACCTCCCAGCCACCCACACACACACTCAGTCTCTCATACAAATACTTGGGCAACCAATCAATAACCCATATAGTTACTCATATAGCTACTTATCAACACATGCAACAGTTTACAGAACAACAGACATAATGCTGCACAAATTAAGACAGTTTAGTCACTAACCCATGCACTCAGTGAGACACATTTAATCACTCACTCATACAGTCAGTCATGCACCTACTAAATCCTTCATCCAGACACTTATACATCCACTCATTCTTCAATATGTAAGACATATTTTAACTTTACAGAAACATACAGTCACTGGATGTTGTCATCAGTGATGTCATCAGTGATGTCATTTGAGATGTCATCAGTGATGTCATCAGTGATGTCACTGACCATGTCATGAATGATGTAATATGTGACATCATCAGCAGTGGATTGCGGGTGCGCGATATATAGTTAGTGCAACTAACTATATATGGAATTTCAATGGTTTTGTGTGAGTAAAATAAGGTTTTGTAAATGCAAATTCCTAACTATATATGGTCTATAACCTATGGTTTTTTCAGTGAATTTTCAAGGTTTTGTAAATGCTAATTCCTAACTATATATGGTCTATAACCTATGGTTTTTTCAGTGAATTTTCAAGGTTTTGTAAATGCTAATTCCTAACTATATATGGTCTATAGCCTATGGTTTTTTCAGTGAATATATATATATACATACATATATAAACATATATCATCTGTATATCTATATAAATACAAACATAAATGCATGCATACATATACTTATATGCATACAGATGCATGGTATTTACATGAAAGTTGAAAAAACACTAATAAAAGCAAAGCTAAAAAGCCACCTCATTACAAACAGAATGGCTTTAACTTAAACGAGGGCGAGATCTATTGCATTTTCAATGCTTGTTTACTTTGGTTCCATCAAGAAGGCATTCAGATGTGTCACACATTTGCCATAAATTCTGAATGTTAGCACTCTAGTTGCACATTAGATCACTGTAGTAAAGCTACTGCTCACCAGGGACGTCTGCTGCTGGTATTCAAAGTGCATGTTTCAGTCTGCATGTCAGAATTTTTTTAATGAAATAGAAGAGGATTTGAGAAGTCACTCAAAATGATCACTAATTTTTCTTTCTGAAGCACTAATCATACTTTCTATGGCAAAATTAACCCCCTCATGTTGTTCCTTTTTAAATTGAGTGTTTTCAGACTTACCACTTCATTCCAATCAAGATGGCTTCTGGTGTGCCATACTTTTGTCATAAGTAAGACTGTTAGCGCTCTAGTTGTTCTTTAGAACACTCTGGGACATTCTGTCATTGGGCTATACTTGGGGTACATCTGGGTGATATTTGGGCTACATTTAGGCTCTTTTGTCTCTGGTGGCCATCTTGGGAGACTGTATGTCAGAATTTTTTAATGAAATTGAAGAGGGTTTGAGAAGTCACTCAAAATGTGCCCTAATTTTTCTTTCTGAAGCACTAATCATAATTCATATGGCAAAATATACCCCCTCATTTTGTTCCTTTTTAAATTAAATGTTTTAAGAGTTACCACTTTATTCCAATCAAGATGGCTTCAGGTGTGCCATACCTTTGTAATAAGTAGGACTGTTAGCACTCTAGTTGTTCTTTAGAACACTCTGGGACATTCTGTCATTGGGCTATGCTTGGGCTACATCTGGGTGATATTTGGGCTACATTTGGGCTCTTTTGTCTCTGGTGGCCATTTTGGGAGACTGCATGTCAGAATTTTTTAATGAAATAGAAGAGGATTTGAAAAGTCACTCAAAATGTGCCCTAATTTTTCTTTCTGCAGCACTAATAATACCTTCTATTGCATAATATACCCCCTCATTTTGTTCCTTTTTAAATTAAATGTTTTAAGAGTTACCACTTTATTCCCATCACGATGGCTCCAGGTGTGCTATACCTTTGTAATAAGTAGGACTGTTAGCGCTCTAGTTGTTCTTTAGAACACTCTGGGACATTCTGTCATTGGGCTATACTTGGGCTACATCTGGGTGATATTTGGGCTACATTTGGGCTCTTTTGTCTCTGGTGGCCATTTTGGGAGACTGCATGTCAGAATGTTTTAATGAAATAGAAAAGGATTTGAGAAGTCACTCAAAATGTGCCCTAATTTTTCATTCTGCAGCACTAATCATACTTTCTATGGTAAAATATACCCCCTCATGTTGTTTCTTTTTAAATTAAATGTTTTAAGAGTTACCACTTTATTCCAATCAAGATGGCTTCGGGTGTGCCATACCTTTGTAATAAGTAGGACTGTTAGCGCTCTAGTTGTTCTTTAGAAATCTCTGGGACATTCTGTCATTGGGCTATACTTGGGCTACATCTGGGTGATATTTGGGCTACATTTGGGCTCTTTTGTCTCTGGTGGCCATTTTGGGAGACTGCATGTCAGAATGTTTTAATGAAATAGAAAAGGATTTGAGAAGTCACTCAAAATGTGCCCTAATTTTTCATTCTGCAGCACTAATCATACTTTCTATGGCAAAATATACCCCCTCATGTTGTTTCTTTTTAAATTAAATGTTTTAAGAGTTACCACTTTATTCCAATCAAGATGGCTTCAGGTGTGCCATACCTTTGTAATAAGTAGGACTGTTAGCGCTCTAGTTGTTCTTTAGAACACTCTAGGAGGCTGCAGTAGAACACAAAGGAATCAACTGACAGTCTCTGTCCTTGTTGGATGTACATGTTTTACTGAGAATGTCAGACTTCATTTTCACATGACTGAGAAAGATAATGTGTTTTTCCAGAAAATATGCTTTCAGTTTAGCTTATAGATCCCCTTCCAAACCACTGTGGGAAAATCATGAGATATTAGTTTTCTTTCAAACAATATTCATGATATCACAGCAGAAGGTTTTTTCACATGGTAAAATCACCTTAGAACCCACCACAATTCCTAAAACGAGTATGGTACCATCAACAAATGATTTATAATGTAACTAAAGTCCTAAAACCCTCTATTAACTACAATGCTTTTTAATGAGGTGCTATCATGTATATTGGTCCCAAGATGGCTGCCAACACTTCTTGGATGAAGTGCTGACAGCCAATCAGATCAGATGTGTGGTTAGGCTCCGCCCAGATATATATCTTTTTTTGAACCTAAATTACTCAAAATCCACTGGGGCACATATATTGAGACCTAGCAAAGGCACATCGGGCTAACAGTCCCTACAATTTTGCCAAGTTTCGTGCAAATCCATTCAGCCGTTCGAGCTAAAAGTGAGGCCAACCGCCCTATGGAAATTAACATGGGAAAAACGCGTTTTGGGACCCCCCTTTTTTCTCGGCCCCCCCTTTATGAAACCCCCCCAAATTGTCAGGGGCTGCTCAGAAACAAAATGTTCCTTTTTCCTGAAAATTTCAGCCAATTCCGTCCACAAACGCCAAAGTTATTAGACATAGAATTTTCAAAAATCCCATAGAGAAAAAATCCTAACTATATATACCTACTGGCGACCGCCAGTAGTTAATATATATATATGGTCATGGTCTGTGAGCAAGGGCGGATGCCCGAAACGCGTCAGATTGCCTGGTTCAGCTTTTAAATAAAGAACTGTGCTTATACTTACTGGATCCGCGTGATTTCCTGGGTCGCTGTGGTCGGAGCTCGGGAGATTGCAGTTGTCTGATATATATATATATATATATATATATATATATATATATATATATACACGAAAACTCCACACACACTTCCGAGACAGACCAAAGGTCAGGCCGTCGCAGGAACAGAGGAGACGGACCAACAGGTGCGCTTCACAGGTTCTTTTTATTGCATAATAGTCGGTAGCAAGAGGGCACTACGCGTTTCGGGCTTGAAAAGCCCTTGTTCACATGCAACCTTGAAAACAATGTATTTATGTTTAATGGTGAGCTGTACAAACAGATTACTGGTACTTGCATGGGTACAAGCTTCGCGCCGAGCTTCGCGAATTTGTTTCTACGGAAATGGGAGGAGGAAATACACACTGACCCCCAGTACAGGCAGGCATTTAGGAAAGTCAAGGTATGGCTCAGATATATAGATGACCTGTTTGTAGTATGGAGTGGGAGTGATGTAGAAGCTGAAGAATTTGTGGAACAACTGAATACTAATGATTACAACATAAGATTGACCCATCATAAAAACAGATATAAGGTGGAATATCTAGATGTTGAAGTAAGGGCGGAAAGTGATTGCTTGGCAACAAAATTGTTCAGAAAGGAATCCGCAGGCAACAGTGTCCTCCATGCCCTTAGTAGCCACCCAGACACTCTGAAATGGAGTATCCCCTACGGGGAACTGCTAAGAGCAAGGAGAAATTGTTCTAACACAGAAGAGTATAAACAAGAAAGTGAAAATATGATACAGAGATTCAAGGAAAGGGGTTACCCCAAGTGGGTCCTAGATAGGGCCTTATCCAAAATGGAAAATATAACAAGAGAGAGCACTCTGACATCAAGGGAGAATGAAGGCAAAGAGAATGAGACCACCAGAGTAATCCTAAACTACAATAGGGGGTCTCAAAAAGTAAAGAAAATAATTGCAAAAAATTGGAATATCTTGAAAAGTGATCCCATCATTGGCCCTGAATTGAGCACCAGACCAGCAATCACATATAGAAAAAGTCGCAGTCTGAGGGACATAATCACGAAGGGAGATATCACAGACTACAAGGATAGGAACCAACATAACCTTGTAGGCTTTTTCCCATGCGGGCACTGTAGAGCCTGCAAATATAGCCCAATGAGAAAAGACTTTGATATTCCTCATGGCAAGACCAACAGGAAGATAAGTCAGTTTCTGACGTGTAGCTCAACACATGTGATATACGTACTTGAATGTCCGTGCAAAAAAAGATATGTAGGCAGCACGACAGTCATGGCCAAAAACAGAGTGATGCAACACTTAAGGGCAATTACTAACAGGGATCCCCAATACCCCGTTGCGAGGCATTTTTTCCCAACACCATAGATAAAATTGCAATCTGTTAACTTATTTTACAATAGAACAGGTGAGGCAAAACCAAAGAGGGGGTAACAGAGAGATACAGTTGAGAAAGAAGGAATCAAAATGGATCCTGGAATTAGAAACACGACAGCCGAATGGACATAATGACCATGAAGAGCTAGCAGTTCACCTGTATGATTCCTAAATACGTGACTAGGGATTAAGAATACTGTATCAATTGAAATGTATGATAATTGAACCAATGTATGTTTATCATGTTTAAGAGGTTCTGTTCTATGAAAACCAAAGCTTGAAAGTGTATATATGTTTTTAATCAAAACTGCAGCACAATTGTAATTAATTGTTTGTTTTACTCTAACAGGTAGAATCAAGATGCTCATATTAGGGAGCACGTGCACTTCACGAGCAATTGAACCTGTCACCCAGAGGATTTCACGCGAGAATAGAGTAGAAGACCTCGTCACTTAGTAATGTAAAGATTTATTCACTTAAGTTCACGTTTTTCTCACTATATGTTTTTAAATAAGCTCTCCCCAGAGACATTGGACCCTGACTAAGCCACTAGGCGAAAGAAGAAGGGTAAAGAAATAGTACTAGCACAAATAGCCACTGTGGCGAAAGGAACTCGAAAAAGAAAGTAAAGTGAATGTACTTAACTGCTACAATGATTTAAGTTGTTTTGTAAAGTGAGACATCAGGGGTAAAACAAAAATGTAACACAAGTACACTCCAAAATGTCAGCCAAAATGAAATGTGCAGTCCTGTTTCTATGGCTAGCACGAACTGTGTATGTAAATGGTGGAGAACTGATGGATTGTTGTGTGAGCAAAGGAGCAAAAGCTTCCGAAACGCGTAACAGCAATAAAGCGACACTGTGTACCATTTTGCTTCTGAGCGTGCGTTTAAACTTGGATACTATTGGAAATTGAATAACTGGTGGGGCTCTGCCAGTGCAAACGCGCCACCAGACTACGGGAGGTTCCCCCGCAAACGAGCCGTGGAGAAGGAGCATATATATATATATATATATATATATATATATATATTCCAGCTCCAAGGTTCCAGCACCAAGGTACCCTACGTACTGGAGCTGGAATATTTACGCGGCGGCCCATGCCGCGGAAGGAGCACCACCCTGAAAGAACCGGGGGCCATGCGGTCTTGACTACGGGCCGAGAACATGGGACAGCAGCGTATGGATTCTGCATGCATTCCACACAGCGAGGCCCATCTGTGGGCTTGAAAAGTTACCAACTGAACATTAGCGCGACGTGAGGCACTACAAGTCCCATAAGTCCCATCTAGGGCGTGCATCTAAGCAAGAAGGGGTGTGGTGCCTCAAGCGCTCTTTCATAACTGCCAAAGCCTCTGAAGAGAAGTGGGGACACTTCGAAACGCGTCAGGCATCCAGGGCAGTTTGAACAGTCAAAGGATATCGTGGTGCTGGAGGCGTGCTTACCATTTAAGGCTCCTTGTGAGCAGCTGAGGTCCGGGTGCTCCTTTGTACGTTGGGTACCTTGGAGTTGGAATATTTACGCGGCGGCACATGCCGCGGAAGGAGCACCACCGTGAAAGAACCGGGGGCCATGCGGTCTTGACTACGGGCTGAGAACATGGGACAGCAGCGTATGGATTCTGCACGCATTCCACACAGCGAGGCCCATCTGTAGGCTTGAAAAGTTACCAACTGAACATTAGCGCGACGTGAGGCACTACAAGTCCCATCTGGGGCGTGCATCTAAGCAAGAAGGGGTGTGGTGCCTCAAGCGCTCTTTCATAACTGCCAAAGCCTCTGAAGAGAAGTGAGGACACTTCGAAACGCGCCAGGCATCCAGGGCAGTTTGAACAGTCGAAGGATATCGTGGTGCTGGAGGCGTGCTTACCATTTAAGGCTCCTTGTGTGCAGCTGAGGTCCGGGTGCTCCTTTGTACGTTGGGTACCTTGGAGCTGGAATATATATATATATATATATATATATATATATATATATATATATATATATATATATATATATATATATATATATATATATATATATATAACAAAAGTCCTGACCCTCCAAATCCACGGAGGGAGGTCACAGGCGCAGACCACAACAGGAAAGACCACAAGAAGGTACGAAGGCTGGTTTCAAAAATCCATCGTGAATTTTATTCTTCCAGATTTAAAACAGACAGGTGTCCGCTTCAGACGCGTTTCGATCGCCTCCGCGATCTTGATCACCTGACGCGCTGGGACCGGACCACCATTTTTAAACCATGTATAACCAATGGTGAATGAGTTTGTACAATAGTGCAATAGATATAGAAGATGTACATGTCCAAAACAAAGGAACATAGGTTAAATTCAATATTTAGCAGCTTGTTTATGCATATTCATTTTAAATATGTTTTTTTTAAATAAGCAAAATAATTTCAAAATAGTTTATCAGAAGAAGAATGGACACTTGATACTACTTAACCATTGGTTAAGATGGAACACTCTCATAAACGCGGTGTTAATAGTGCGGTGTATGTCTTTCTTCCGCCCCTCACACGCGCTATGGCATTTATCATCGAGTGAACCAACAACGTGCTATATGCCAAGCCTCAACCCGAGGCAACCTCTGGCGCTAGTAGCAGTGTCCAGAGATAAGGGAAGGGGGATATAGGGCACCCAGAGAAAATGATAAAAAGCATATACTGCACCATAGGGTATTTTAATGGAAGGTGGAGTATCGCTATTAAAAGTGGTTGCGGTATAGTTTGAGGTCGAGTTAATGGATCTCTTTATACCTTCTTAAAACATAGCGTCAACATGTTTCTGTTCCATGTCGCCCAGCCGGGTCTACGGAGCATTCGTCAGGACAAATACAGAACACAAAAACAAATACTGAAAATAGGAAATGATTACTAACACCATTTGTGTAGTAATGTTATATACTGAATTTTCGCTTTTTCGACAATTTTCTGAAAAAAGGAGGGGGAAAAAATTCTATATTAGGAATTACTTCTTAAGGGTGCATATATAGCATTCATGTGATCTCTCGACTTTTGTGGAGGATTACTTTATGTGAGTAAAGGAACAAGTAGAACTGGTATAGTGCTCTGGGGAAATTCTGGGGAAATTCGTGGTGTTTATGGCTTCTTAGGAGGATTTACTTTTAGTTACTGTTGGTGATCTAAAGTTTAAAAAGGCTGGCAGTGATGTTAAATGAGGACTTCCTCAGTCAGATGCGTGTAGGGCAGCCTGGGCAGTTTAACGTGAATTTTTACGGTGAATTTTTACGGTGAGGGTCGTGATCTTAACAAAGTTAAGTGCGTACATAGTACCATGGCGGTAATCTTACCTATTACGCTGATAGTATTCAGCTTCAGTCAGGCGGCAAAGGGACTCTCTGGTCCCAGACTGAAACGAAAAAGTAGTAAAGGGGGGCCTTCAGGCAGTGTTCTTACCTCAAGGAAGGTCGAGCGCTTACCCGAAGCTGGACGCCATTCTTACCAGCGCATGGAGAGTTCCCAGGACTTGTGCTGTCTCTGCCCCCGGATGTTAGGTGACAGTTTCCTGTTACTTTTGTAAGTTGGGAAAGTCATGGGGCTAGAGAACAGACTCTACTTCTGCTGGCGTTATCGGCAGTTATAGATTTTAAGTGAGGTTGAATGCCGGTCTAAATGGTGTAGAACGATTAAGTTTTGTCAAAATAACTTTTTAATATTAGGTACCAACAGAAAGGTTAAACTCATCATTAGTCATAGGGTACTCTTTTTGTACGATCGATCCTGTTGAAAGAATCTCTGCTTTTTAAAGGATCATGGGGATACATGTTCCTTATTTTATGAGAACTGGCACCACGGAATGTTATCATTGAGCCCAAATAAATGGGTTTTCAAACGGTCCACCCACCGTTGTTCTTTTTCAAACAAGATTCGTGTAGCATTCCAAGGTTTGTCTGTCAGTTTTTCGAGAACTGTCCATCTCATTTCTTCACAATCATGATTCAGATCAACAAAGTGGGAACAGAGTTTGGTGTTATTCTTTTTGAGTCGGATGTTGCTTTTGTGTTCCCCTATACGGATCTTGACTTTCCTACAAGTCATTCCGATATATTTCTTGTCACATGGGCACTTGATCATATAGATCACATGGGACGAATTACAATTCGTGTGTTGTTTTTGTGTCCAGACAAGAGAATCAGTCAGTTGTAGTGATTGTGTGGTTGTTGTTAGTTTACAGACTTGGCAGGAGCCACAGGGATAGTGTCCTGTGACAGGTGACATTTCCAGACTCCTTAGATCTGTGGGTTTGATCTTAGGTAAGAAAGGGCGGGTATGGACCAATAGATCTTTTAAGTTTTTTGTCCGCTTGTTGGCAAAGCGGGGCTTTGGCCAGGTGAGTTTTCCGGTGTTCAAAATGGGCCAGTTTTTATTAATGAGTTTTTGTACATCGTATGTCGCGGGACAAAATGTTGTCACGCATGTAGCAAGATCTTGGTTGGCTTCTTTGTTATTGACTTGTAGAAGGCAATCCCTTGGCTGGTTTTTGGCTCTTTTGCAGCATTTATTGATAGTAGCAGAAGTGTAGTCCCTTGATTTTAATTTTTTACACAGTTCTTTTGATTGGATTTCATAGTCAGTTTTTTTGCTACAATTTCTTTTGAGTCTTAAAAACTGGCTATATGGTAAGTTGTCCCTGAGAGCTTTTGGGTGATAGCTTTTATAAGATAAAAGACTATTCTTTGCTGTCGGTTTTGTGTATGTTTTTGTTTCCAGCTTTCCGTTTTCTGCAAAAATTGTAAGGTCGAGGAAATCTAGCTGGGTTTTACTCATGGTATGAGTGAAATTCAGCCACTCATCTCTCTCGTTTAGCCAATTCATGAAAAGTTTTAGATCTTGGTTGTTATGCCAGATCAAAAGGATGTCGTCTATATAACGTTTCCAGTATAAAATACTGGAAACGTACGGGTTGGTCTCATTTAGGACAAAGTTGGTCTCGAAACGACTCACATACAGACCCGCTACTGACGGGGCAAAGGAACTACCCATAGATGTTCCGTGGGTTTGAAGGTATAGGTCGCCATTGTACTCAAAAAAAATTTCTGTAAGTGCTAAGCCTCGTTTAATATCTGACAATCATAGGTCTATAACTGTTTTTAAGCGGCAGCATTAGAGTTCTGGAGTCACAAATCTGGCTCGAAATATAGGCAAGTGCCTAAATAACGCAAAAAGATCCTAGTGGATACGTTCTGTGATTCCAGTATAGTAAACTGTTATGCTGAACAATAGCTTGTAACAGACCTAAACCTTCAATAATATATTCATATTTTTTTTAAAAGTTATATATTTAAAATATTTAAAAAGGACTAGCCCATAAACTAATAAATAATTGAAACAACTGCTCCTAAAAGACAAGTGTCAAACTGTGCAAAAAGCATATGTAAAACCACCACAATAAAAAAAACTTTTAAAAACACCTATGAAAGGTGAAGTTAGTGCAAATGACGGCAATTTGATGTAAACAATATTGTACTAATATGTTAATACTGACATAAGCTTCACCACATATATATATATATACTAGCAGCCCGTCCCGACGTTGTCCGGGTATGAATTGCTGCCGGCCAGTAGTATATTGTTTTGTAGGATTTCGTTTTGATAGCATTTCTTATCTGTGACAGGCCTGTGAAACGCTCCGATTCACAGTGCACTGCTGATGCACTTAAGAGTGCGCGTTCAGTAGTGTGTGAACTCGAGTTTCCCTACTTTATTTTTCCTTGCAATATTATATAGCGCAAACTCGACAACATGGCATGAGCACAAATTACATTACAGAAGAACACATTCATTTGTGGTAGGCACGGGGAGACAAAACGATTTGCCTGGAATCACAGGATGTTGAGCTGATGCCGAGATTCGAACGTAGCTCCCCAGCTCTAAAGTTCGCAATTCTAGAACTTGTGGCGGGAGGTGTGTCTAAAAGTGTATTTCGGTGCTGGCCATCAATGAGAGAGACCTGTGCATTTTTCAAATGGGTGGTGAAAAAATATGAGTATGTTGCTGGAGATGTGGGCCGCCGTGCCACCAATGTACTTACCGGGGGAGGGTAAACACCCATTATTCCGCAACTGTCTTTCCGCATACCATCACTCCGCATACTTTCATTACGAAAGTACCATGACTCCGCAATGCCATTATAACGCATGGCATTACATTTTATATGCTTTTACCAAGCATACATGAACAACGAAATTCGTTGTAAATGCATGAATGGTAAATGCATGTTTTTTTCTAATGTTTGGAAAAGGTAAGTATGGGTATAGGGGTATATGTTTTGGGGTACTGAGGTATATGTTTTGGGGTGTTTGGGTATTTTAAGGGTTCAGATATAGTTTTGGGTTTTGGGGTACAGGGGTAGTTTTAGGGTTTAGGGATAGGTGTGGGTTTTGGGGTACAGGGGTATTTTTAGGATTCAGGACTAGGTTTGAGTTTTGGGGTATAGGGGTATTTTTAGGGTTCAGGGGTAGGTTTGGGTTTTGGGGTATAGGGGTATTTTAAGGGTTCAGGGCTAGGTTTGGGTTTTGGGGTACAGGGGTATTTTTAGGGTTCAGGGCTAGGTTTGGGTTTTGGGGTGCAGAGTTATTTTTAGGGTTCCGGGCTAGGTTTGGGTTTTGGGGTACAGGGGTATTTTTAGGGTTCAGGGGTAGGTTTGGGTTTTGGGGTACAGGGTATATTTATAGGGTTAAGATGGGTTAGTGTTTAAGGGTGTTGGGGTATTTTAAGGAGTAAGGGTGGGTTATGATTATGGGGTGCAGGGGTATTTAAAGGGAGCAGGGTGGGATTAGCACACGATATGAGACATGGTATGAAGGGCGGAACGTACCACACGCCCCCAGTGTTTGTCACGCCCCCAGCACACGCCCACAGCACAACACTGACACGCCCACAATGGACTACTTTTCTGGCACAGTTCTTTTACCTTTTAAATGTATATGGTGGGCGTCTGCATAGCCTATGTCCTTCTGCTGCAACTGCCCTTTCCAACGCTGTATTGGGTGTTGTGATTGGTGCTTTGGTTCCTGAGATTACCCGCCTCAAAGGTTTGGGCTCTCTCTTTATTAAATTAGTATGGATATATATATATATATTACATGTTCTCTATCCCCCCACCGACAAAATAATTAAAGCCAAGATTTACTAATCTTTTATCCAATTCGCAAATGGGAACTGAACTGCGCTAGGGCCGGAGTGGGGACCGAAACATGCCCTGGTAGACTACTCGGCCAGCCCCGAGGAGGGGGCAGGGAGGTGCGGCCGAACCATTTGTCAGGGCCGGTTTTGACCAATTTTGTTACAGGTGCCGAGATTGAAGGCCCCCGAAAACAAAAATGGCCACCAGGGGGCCCAAAACTGGTCCCCACACTAGCGGCCGACCGGGGAAATGCCTGGTGCCCGCTACGGCCAGTCCGGCCCTGAACTGCGCTATATTTACAAAGATATGGTGCTGTTCAGCTCTCTCCCTGTGCTGGCACATTTATGGCTGCCTAGCGACATCGAAAGCGGCCTTGCACCATGGTACAAGGGTGTCTGCGCTGTGGCCACACATGCAAAGTGGATGAAATTTGGAGAACTCCTTGTTGCGCCAAGTTTTGGTTGTCACACAATTTGGCGCAAACTGAGGTTTATTGATTTTAGTAAATGTGGGTTTGCATCAAAATACATGGATGGATACACGGGAATGCCAAGGCTCCACCCCTGTAACACTACCCAAAGTAGTGTAAAGCAAGGCTGCGCACGGTGCTGACTTGTGTTATTTTGCAGATGAAAAGTGATGCAATGCCACACAAATATCAATTTGTGTGGTGTTGCAATGTAACTTAAGCACTTATGTTACCTTTCTTTGACAATACAAGTGCTCATAAAATCCACTCACTAGTGTGCTCAATGCATCTAAAAAATAAAGGGTACACTCAAAACCAGTGCTTGAAATGGAAACATGGAAGTGCAGGTACTCTTTACCAGAGTACCTGCTTGTTTCTGAGAAGTGCTGGTACTCTCCAATTGAAAGTGATTACGTCACTCTTGAGAAGTGCCGGTCCTCTCCCTCTCAAAATAAAAAAGTGCTGGTACTCAGTACCAGACAGTACCTCCCCATTTAAAGCACTGCTCTAAACCCTCCCAAAAATAACTTGTGCCCCACACCTCCAAAAAGATCAAATATGTTCACCATATTACAAAAAAACTATGCATGCGTGCACTGCGTTCCTCCAAAATACAGCCCCTCACAGAGTGAATTATAAACTAGTGACTGGTTAATCGGCAGCTATTCCTTCACGACAGCCTGACACCATCAAATCTAATACAAACTAATATTAAGAATTAATTCTGACAGGGAAAGAAAACCAGCGACCGTGAAATCCATTCCACCGCCGAGCACTGTGCGGAATGCCAAAGCCGACAATCCCGCATAAATCAGCCACCGAATGCAGTCCGTTTTGATCTTGTCTGTATTACCGGTTCCTTGTATGCTTTTTATTCCATAACAGAGAACATGCCTTGAATGGAAGTACACGCTTCAATTTATTTATAGACAGCACAAAATGTGACGGCGGAAATGATTGCATTAATCCAGTCACTGGCAATCACTCTGGGCTGCTTTCAGCTCATCTCTGTCACTACAGGCTGGTACCAGCTATATGCAAATGAGTCTTGGCCCCGCCCCGTAAGAGATGGCCCCGCCCACACACACTGCCAGGACAGGTCTCCCTGAATGGAAACCGCAAAGAATCCACAACCTGTTTTGACTTTGTGGGGGCTTTGTCAGAGCGGCGCAGTTTGAGCCCAAAGACCAGGGGCATAACAAAGGCCCCCCGCAGACCCCAAAGTGCGGGGGGGCCCCAGGCTTACCCACGCTGGAGGGGTCCCATCAGCCCCTACTGATGTGAGTGTGAGGGGCCCCTTTAAGATATCTTGGGGGGGGGGGGGGGGGGCTCATGTTTTGTAAACATTCGGAGCTGCATTCCAGTCCACCTTTCTTTAGCTGTCTTTGCCATTGCAGTGACCAGCCATATGCAAATAATTGTGGCTCTGCCCCACAAGGAAGGGTCAGATGTGTTTGTCAGAGTTGATTCAACAGCATTTTAAGGTCGATTTTCCCCAGCCCCCAACTAAGGCAAGGTCTACAGAATGTTTCCATAGCCTAGCAAGCATCAGCCTGCCACCACCATACATGCCAACATTTTAGAAGAGCAAAGTGGGACATTTAAAAAAAAGAATTGTGAGAATGTATTTCACCCATTGGCCTGTATTGAAGAAGAGGAAATTTCAGACGGGAAATTGTCAAAATAAAGCCATTTTGGGCTTTAAAAATCAGGGTTCTGAATCGAGTCCATTGGCATGTATGCAGCACTGTACCTAAACACAACAGGTGCTATAACACCTATGGTTAGGTATTGCATAAACCACTGGAACCAAACAGGACTTGGCTAGGATTTGATCGAAACATCACTGAAGTGATCTTCTCCAAGAGGTCAGCCGGCTTGATTGATTGAAGGGTCTAAACAAGTTTAAATGCACTACAACCGTGTCTTTACATCTACCACCTTTATTAAGTATAGTTAGAATTTTTTTTGCCAATTTGTCGAGAGAGGAAAATATGTACGAATACTTATATAGTCTGAACAATGATCTCACATTGTGAATGTGTGAATAGAAAGGGGGATAACTTGCTTCAACTGTAGGTGTTATACATTAGTCATTTAGTTATTAGTTACTACTGTAAGAATATGAAAATATTGAACTCTTTCAAATAGAAGATGATTTTGGAATTTTCATGTTAGCAGAGATTTTCAATGTCCGAAAATGGCTGATCTCCCATTTCGTGGTAGGTTTAGAGAATGTAGGAACATGTTAAGTTTTTAATGCCAGACCACATGTGTCGTATGTCGGATAATCTTGAATTTAGTTTCTTTTTTAAACTTTAAGCTGGTAAACTTGGTCTTTGGAAAATATTTGGTGTATCAGTGCTGAAAGATTCCTCACATAGCCTATATCACATCTCTAAAATGCTGCTAGGAATTCTATTGCTGGAACTGAGCAGCACAATGATTTTTTTAAAGATCCAGGTAATGCAAACCTACCTCTTTCAACTTAATATGGGTACGTTTTATTCCTAGCAGTCTTCTCAATTTTTTCCTGCCAAATAAATCCGTCAAAAACAAAAGACCAACTAATTGAATCATTTATAGGGTACATGGATAATTATTGAAATAAAAAAGCAATATCAGTAGCATCCCTATTTTCACAACATTAGTTATGCCTGTTAGAGAATTTGGTAATTTCTCAGATTTGTAGCTATATCTCCTTGATTTCAACCAATTTATTAACATAAGGAATCATATCTATATTTGATTTATGTAGGTATTGCGACCTCCAAATCTCTAATCCTGTCTGTAATTTTGGTAGTTGGGATGGAAGTAATGGCCACAGCTACATTGCAAGTCGTGATTCGCCTATTCAAAACTTTTATTAGGCCTGCAAAATTCTCAAAATTTTTGTCACGCAAATTTCATGAAATTTCACCAAGTTTAAATTTTACACAATATTTTCTAGTTGAACCTGGTTCAAACAAAAAATGTCTTAAAACAGTAGACAATGTCTTGCAGGAGATATCTTCTCTCCAAGTCAATCGTTTCTCAGCATATTGTGTGAGGTTTTATTCAAGATGTCAACCAGCTTAATTCCAAAATCTTTATGGAGAGGGCTCATCTGTTAACTGAATATGTTTATATTAGTGAACTTTACATCAGTTCTATGGAAAAGGAAAAACAAAATCGGGGACAAGCGCAAACTTTGAAATACTTCTAATAATTGAAAACGTCTACTTTGAGTTCCATTGACTATTGCAAAAGCATTTTCTTTTCTTGGTACAGCATCTGAATTGCAGAAAAATGGGTGTTGTATTTTAAAGATGGACATTACGAGACAAAAAACACTATACAAGGTCTAAAGCCTTTCCGTGTCCATGAAGACTGCAATCTCTGGGTAGGAAATAGTATATGTAAAGCAACACAAACTAGGAGCTTTGCAATACTTTTTTCCTAGGCTGTGACCCTGACAAAAGCCCTGCTGCACAACATGTTTTAAGCTGCTAAGGGTCAATTGAAGTTGTAGGGCCTGAAGTTTGGAATGTTATTGTATGGCTATTACTGTAATTTAGGACTATAGATAGAACGGAAGAAGGTATGTTATCTGCTTGCTTAATAAAGCTGAAAATGCACAATACCAAGATAGTGGGGATAAACCACTGCAAAAAAATCTTAATACATTGTACTAAATGAATTTACATTTTTGCCCGCCAGGTGCTTCCATAAATTTATGGGGAGATCATCAGGGCCCAGTGCTTTACAATTGTTAAAACTATGTAGAATTTGCATAATTTGTGCCTTTTTTCTTTCAGCTGAGAGATTCTCCTGCTGTATCTCGTTTACTATTAAAAAATAACAGGTCAGAACAGAACTTCTCTATCTTCAGCAAATCCCACTATGTCGATTCTGAAGGAAGTGAGACAAAATTATATGAAAGCGCCTCTTGGATTGCCTCATCAAATTCACAATTTCCTTCTGCATTTCTAATTCTCTGAATCCGGTGTCTATTTGACGTAGCACTTTTCTCTCAACATGCACATCCTGCCCGTGCTGGGCAAAGATTGCGTCCAGTGGTAATGGTCTTCTGGGCTATAGCATTTATTTCGCTATAACACTTTGGTTAGTTATGTCAGGTTCCACCTGATGCTTGCTCCCCTAATTTTCCATCCCGCTGTCCTCCTCTCTCTCTTTCCAACTACATTGCATCAGAACGAACTATGATGCCATTGACTAGACCTCTTAGAAAAGCCTTGTAGGAATCACATGCTGCAAATATATATAGAGGGTTACTATTTCTCTGAAAATAAGCTCATATTATATCCAGCAAAACAAAACTTGGAGTGGGGCTCCTTTTTATGGATCTGTTACCTTTTTTTCTATGTACATAATACAAAGATATCCCAAGCCAAATCTCTATGGACCAGGCTGGCGTAGAGTGTTAGATGAGATGGTCAAACTTACCCTTTTTGCGTAAACTGGAACAATGTTCACCATGTGCAGATCACTTAATGCTCGTTTCTTGCACGTTCCCCGGTGCTCTCCTGCTGTACGTCACCATGAGCCTACTAATGAACTAACCTTGTAGCTGCTATACATCATCCAGGGCTTCCTGCTGCCTAGGATTATGTATTAAGCTCCCAGTTTTCCGTATTTATTAATATCTACAGATAAATACAGACAGAAAACAATGTGTTTCCGGTCTGTGTTTATTTATATATGCAGTAAAATACAGAAAATTGTGCTTCTTGTGAATAACTCTCCATGGTGTTCTTCATGAGTTCCAGGCCAACAGCTGAACACAGGCTGCATGGGGAGGAAAAACAATGGGATGAGATGTCCTTAAATACAGGCACAGCTGAACATATATTTTATGTAATACTAATATTTGTCTGTGGGTGCAGTATTTTGTTATTTAGGCTGCCTAGTTTGCTAGACATCAAAGTATGGGTGCACGTTTATCAGTTAAATAAATGTGGAAATATACAATTTTACGACTCCTGCTCTCAAAACACAAAATAAATATGGATAAATACCAATAAGATAGGTAAAAAATAAATATGGATATATACAGGCGGAAACGTTAAAAAAAGAAATACGATAAAACTGGGAGCCCTAATTATGTAGAACTGTTTCTCCGTGTGCATTGTCACCTGGATGTTTGTGTGCGTGCGCTATAAAAAACCCAAAACCTTTGGATTTGCCAATGTTTTTTTATCGCTTCCCTTACTTTCCACATAGAAGATAGACCTTAGCTGCACTGCTATTCCAAACATAATTCATTTCATAAACCCATCACTCTCCAGATGAGACACCGGCTAACACTCACAGGATATTGATTTTTTACATGGCCTTATGATGCTCCTGCATACAGAGGAGCATATTGACAAAGAACATTTACAGGGAATTTCCACACTGAAAATATTGATGACCTGGTTTCCACCTCGGGGGATTGGTTTTGCAGATGAAAAGTAAAAATGTACGCCCCTATTCTGAGTTATGTGGAGCGGTAATTCTGCAGTTTTTCAGGGACCATAGGGTTTTGAGTTTTATCAGGTTCAGGAAGGCTCCCAGTAAATCCGAACACTGTCCAATTAACACCTTCCGTGCTCATGACGAGCTCAGCTCGTCATGAGGCACGGTCGCGCTGTGCTCAGGACGAGACCCGCGCGGCCCTCACACGCAGGGTTAATTCCCCTGCTGTGCTGAGCGTTCTGCGAAAATGGGTGTGGTCATGACGAGTTCAGCTTGTCATGAGCACAGCACCACCGTGCAGCGTGACGAACTGAGCTCGTCACAAGCACCGTGGCACTGCCTGCGTCCCCCCTCCCTCCAGCGCCGCGAGGGAATTAGCCCCGCGGCGAAGGGGTTAACAACCAGTAACTCCTCAGTTATGGGCTGTCTCAGAATGAGGGCCTTAGGGGTAAAATAACAGGACAGTTATGGATTGTAAACAGGGCCAGACTGGCTGTAGCGGGCACCAGGCGTTTCCCCAGTGGGCCAGAAGAGGAGGGGCTGGTTTTGTGGCCACGGGCCGGTTTTATCACTGGGGGCTGGTTTTGCTTCTTACTAGCCTCCCGCCCTCCCAGCCCCCTGCGCTCCCAGGGCCGGTCGAAGAGCAATCTGCCAGGGCTGTTTGCAGTTCCCAGTCCATCCCTAGAATTAAAGCATCTTCGTTGTGTGGTAGAGGCGGCCAGATGATACTCTGCCTAATAGGGCAGTTAGAGTGCCACAGTAAAGGACTTATAAGAAATAAAGGTGACTTTTGTCCTACATGCATAAATGCTGTTTCTACTTGTTGGTTTGTATAGCAAACACAGTGCAGAACTAAACTGTTTCGAGGAGCTGTATGAGACAAGTTGTGTAGTCACAGGGTTCTTGAATACAGTGACTCCCTCGTGAAATTGACATTAAGGTGCTAGCAGTCTTTACAGGTTAGTTTTTCTCATAGGATGGAGTTGAGGGCCTGGGTTTTTATTGATTCCTCCAGATAACTGCCAA
This sequence comes from Lissotriton vulgaris, assembly GCF_964263255.1. Lineage (NCBI taxonomy): Eukaryota > Metazoa > Chordata > Amphibia > Caudata > Salamandridae > Lissotriton > Lissotriton vulgaris. Next base: position 1,722,398,778 of record NC_141695.1, read on the forward strand.
TGTTTTTAAAGGTGTTTTGTCATTTTGCATCTGAAGCTCATGAGGGAGGAGAGGCTACCGGTATCTGCAAGAAACCCGTGCCAGGGACAAGGCCTTTTGCCATGAATTACTTGTTGGGTGTGTTTGCATTTTGATTTTGGTGAGGCAGTAGGGTGCTCGCTCCTGTCCAAGCTGAATGGGACGTGCTGTGCTCAGGGTGCATCTTGTCTTTGAGGTGTGTGTGCTGTCCTGGGTATTTGTGTGTGTGCCATGGGGCTCTGTGACCTTCAGGTGGAGCTCTAGAGTTTTTTAGGGCGAAGCCTACCAAAGAGAGCAGCTGTCTGGTTTGCCAACAACATCTTGGGGACATTCAGAGAGCTTCCCTGGGAATCATTCTGCCCACTGCTTACCTTTGGCTTTGTGGTTTGTAACTCACATTTCCTTGCTTTCTATTTGCTGGCTTTATTTGTTTTAGGATGTCCAGCCTGAGTTCGTCCATTTCTGTTAAAAAGCCTTTAAATATTGTCCTTATCTTGTCACATTTGCTGTGCATTCAAAGACAGAGGTCACGTGTCAGGCTCTGTCTTCCAAGGAGCTTGATGTTCACTTTTCTCTCTCTGGCTTCAAAGTGAGAGGATTTATGTGACAATAATGCTGGCAACTGGAGGTGTGCTTGTGGAAGGCAATAATGTTTCTTATTCTAGCACACAGCAACATTAAATACCTGCAAATGAACTGTGCAGATATTTCAAAATTAGAAACACACAAATGAAGCACATTTTTGGTAATTCTAAAGTGTGGTGGAAACATATATTTTAATACGATCAAAACAAATCAATACACTAGGTGATGACATTTCCATACATTATTGTTTGTGCAATGTATACTTTTATCAGTAAAACTGTATGTCTGTGCAAATGTAATGGTCATTTCAATTTAAGAAGTGTTGTCTATAATGGCAGTATATCACCACACTATGCCCACTTTCCTCTGCATTACCCCACGCTATACCACTGCAATCCAAGCCACTCCACTCTGCACCACTCCAATCGACGCTACTCTTACCGACTCTGCAGTCTAATCTATGCCACTGTACTCTACCGTGCGCCGCTCCATTTTACTCTGAAACAATCTACTTTGCAACACTACACCCAGTGCCACTGCACTCTGCGCCACTCTAAACTACTCTGCACTCCACTCTATGCCACTGTACTCTACCGTGCGCTGCTCCATTTTACTCTGAAACAATCTACTTTGCGCCACTGCACCCAGTGCCACTGCACTCGGCACCACTCTAAACTACTCTGCACTCCACTCTATGCCACTATACTCTACTGTGCGCCGCTCCATTCTACTCTGAAACAATCTACTTTGCGCCACTGCACCCAGTGCCACTGCACTCGGCGCCACTCTAAACTACTCTCCACTCCACTCTATGCCACTATACTCTACTGTGCGCCGCTCCATTCTACTCTGAAACAATCTACTTTGCGCCACTGCACCCAGTGCCACTGCACTCGGCGCCACTCTAAACAACTCTCCACTCCACTCTATGCCACTGTACTCTACTGTGCGCCGCTCCATTTTACTCTGAAACAATCTACTTGGCGCCACTGCACCCAGTGCCACTGCACTCTGCGCCACTCTAAACTACTCTGCACTCCACTCTATGCCACTGTACTCTACTGTGCGCCGCTCCATTTTACTGTGAAACAATCTACTTTGCGCCACTGCACCCAGTGCCACTGCACTCGGCGCCACTCTAAACTACTCTCCACTCCACTCTATGCCACTGTACTCTACCGTGCGCCGCTCCATTTTACTCTGAAACAATCTACGTGGTGCCACTGCACCCAGTGCCACTGCACTCTGCGCCACTCTAAACTACTCTGCACTCCACTCTATGCCACTGTACTCTACTGTGTGCCGCTCCACTTTACTCTGAAACAATCTACTTGGCGCCACTGCACCCAGTGCCACTGCACTCGGCACCACTCTAAACTACTCTCCACTCCACTCTATGCCACTGTACTCTACTGTGTGCCGCTCCACTTTACTCTGAAACAATCTACTTGGCGCCACTGCACCCAGTGCCACTGCACTCTGCGCCACTCTAAACTACTCTGCACTCCACTCTATGCCACTGTACTCTACTGTGTGCCGCTCCACTTTACTCTGAAACAATCTACGTGGTGCCACTGCACCCAGTGCCACTGCACTCTGCGCCACTCTAAACTACTCTCCACTCCACTCTATGCCACTGTACTCTACTGTGTGCCGCTCCACTTTACTCTGAAACAATCTACTTGGCGCCACTGCACCCAGTGCCACTGCACTCTGCGCCACTCTAAACTACTCTGCACTCCACTCTATGCCACTGTACTCTACTGTGTGCCGCTCCACTTTACTCTGAAACAATCTACGTGGTGCCACTGCACCCAGTGCCACTGCACTCTGCGCCACTCTAAACTACTCTCCACTCCACTCTATGCCACTGTACTCTACTGTGTGCCGCTCCACTTTACTCTGAAACAATCTACGTGGTGCCACTGCACCCAGTGCCACTGCACTCTGCGCCACTCTAAACTACTCTCCACTCCACTCTATGCCACTGTACTCTACTGTGTGCCGCTCCACTTTACTCTGAAACAATCTACTTTGCGCCACTGCACCCAGTGCCACTGCACTCGGCGCCACTCTAAACTACTCTCCACTCCACTCTATGCCACTGTACTCTACCGTGCGCCGCTCCATTTTACTCTGAAACAATCTACGTGGTGCCACTGCACCCAGTGCCACTGCACTCTGCGCCACTCTAAACTACTCTGCACTCCACTCTATGCCACTGTACTCTACTGTGTGCCGCTCCACTTTACTCTGAAACAATCTACTTGGCGCCACTGCACCCAGTGCCACTGCACTCTGCGCCACTCTAAACTACTCTCCACTCCACTCTATGCCACTGTACTCTACTGTGTGCCGCTCCACTTTACTCTGAAACAATCTACTTGGCGCCACTGCACCCAGTGCCACTGCACTCTGCGCCACTCTAAACTACTCTGCACTCCACTCTATGCCACTGTACTCTACTGTGTGCCGCTCCACTTTACTCTGAAACAATCTACGTGGTGCCACTGCACCCAGTGCCACTGCACTCTGCGCCACTCTAAACTACTCTCCACTCCACTCTATGCCACTGTACTCTACTGTGTGCCGCTCCACTTTACTCTGAAACAATCTACTTGGCGCCACTGCACCCAGTGCCACTGCACTCGGCACCACTCTAAACTACTCTGCACTCCACTCTATGCCACTGTACTCTACTGTGCGCCGCTCCATTTTACTCTGAAACAATCTACTTGGCGCCACTGCACCCAGTGCCACTGCACTCGGCACCACTCTAAACTACTCTGCACTCCACCCTATGCCACTGTACTCTACTGTGCGCCGCTCCACTTTACTCTGAAACAATCTACTTGGCGCCACTGCACCCAGTGCCACTGCACTCGGCACCACTCTAAACTACTCTGCACTCCACTCTATGCCACTGTACTCTACTGTGCGCCGCTCCATTTTACTCTGAAACAATCTACTTGGCGCCACTGCACCCAGTGCCACTGCACTCGGCACCACTCTAAACTACTCTGCACTCCACTCTATGCCACTGTACTCTACTGTGCGCCGCTCCATTTTACTCTGAAACAATCTACTTGGCGCCACTGCACCCAGTGCCACTGCACTCGGCACCACTCTAAACTACTCTGCACTCCACTCTATGCCACTGTACTCTACTGTGCGCCGCTCCATTTTACTCTGAAACAATCTACTTGGCGCCACTGCACCCAGTGCCACTGCACTCGGCACCACTCTAAACTACTCTGCACTCCACTCTATGCCACTGTACTCTACTGTGCGCCGCTCCATTTTACTCTGAAACAATCTACTTGGCGCCACTGCACCCAGTGCCACTGCACTCGGCACCACTCTAAACTACTCTGCACTCCACTCTATGCCACTGTACTCTACTGTGCGCCGCTCCATTTTACTCTGAAACAATCTACTTGGGGCCACTGCACCCAGTGCCACTGCACTCTGAGCCACTCTAAACTACTCTGCACTCCACTCTATGCCACTGTACTCTACTGTGCGCCGCTCCATTTTACTCTGAAACAATCTACTTGGCGCCACTGCACCCAGTGCCACTGCACTCGGCACCACTCTAAGCTACTCTGCACTCCACTCTATGCCACTGTACTCTACTGTGTGCCGCTCCACTTTACTCTGAAACAATCTACTTGGCGCCACTGCACCCAGTGCCACTGCACTCGGCACCACTCTAAACTACTCTGCACTCCACCCTATGCCACTGTACTCTACTGTGCGCCGCTCCATTTTACTCTGAAACAATCTACTTGGCGCCACTGCACCCAGTGCCACTGCACTCGGCACCACTCTAAACTACTCTGCACTCCACTCTATGCCACTGTACTCTACTGTGCGCCGCTCCATTTTACTCTGAAACAATCTACTTGGCGTCACTGCACCCAGTGCCACTGCACTTGGTGCCACTCTACTCCACACTCAGCACTATACTCTACACCACTCCACTCTAATGTGTGCCACTGCACTCAACTATGCACCACTGCACTATACTGTGCAGTTCCCTTCAACAAGGTCTCATCCCTGACTCCCTCAAGGTGGGGCAAGTCACGCCCATTCTCAAGAAACCTACAGCTGACCCGTCTGACCTAAACAATTACCGCCCTATCACCAATATCCCCACCTTGGCCAAACTGCTGGAAAAATGTGTACAACTCCAACTAACAAAACACATTGACCAGTTCGACCTCCTCAACCCTCATCAATCAGGCTTCCGAGCGAAACACAGCACGGAAACGGCCATGACACACATAATTGATGACGCCCTCCAAATTCTTGATCGCAATGATTCATGCCTCCTCATCCTTCTTGACCTCTCATCAGCATTTGACACGGTCAAACATGAGAACCTACTGGAGCTGCTAAACACTAGAACGGGTTTATCCGGGACTGTTCTCAAAAGGTTCAACTTCTTCCTACATAACCGGTCTCAGAAGTTCAAGATCAACAATGTGCTGTCCTCACCTGTGCCAGTAGACTTAGGCGTTCCACAAGGATCCTCCCTTTCACCCACACTGTTCAACCTCATCATGGAACCACTTGCCACCTTGCTCCAAGCATCCAATGTACACTTCCATATGTATGCCGATGACACTCAACTTTACCTAAAGGTACAATCCCCGGAAGATATCAAACTCCTGAACTACACACTTAGAAACACCCAATCATGGTTGGCCGATAATCACCTTAAACTAAATGCTCTGAAAACTGAGTTCCTCCTTATATCACCCCCTGCGAAAATTACCACCACCCAAATCTGGCTCAATCACCTAACAGCACTCAATGTCCGACCCACCATTGTGGATTCTGTGAAATCCCTAGGCATCACACTTGACGCAAAGCTCAACATGCAACAGCACATTAGCAAAGCAACGAAAGGAGCTAATTTCCAAATCAACACATTAAGGAAACTTAAAACCTTCCTCCCAGTCAAAGACTTCCAAACTGCTGTACAAGCCCTAGTCATCCCCCGCATAGACTATGGAATTGTGGCCCTCTGCGGACTCCCTCTAGCAACAACTGCACCCCTAAGAGCCTCCTTGAACGCTGCCGCGAGACTCTTTACTGGCTCAAGAAAACACTCTCATATATCCCCTGATTTGAAATCACTGAATTGGCTGCTCTTAAGCCAGAGTTCAGCTGAAAATTGCTGTTATGGCACACTCGACCGTACACCACAAGGCACCCAACTACCTCACTCAAAAGTTGACTATATCAGGAGGGTCGAGATCCAATAGAAGTACAAAAAAATCTAGTCCTGAAACCTCGCAGATTTCGGAAGGAAAAAACTTACAAACGCTCCTTTTCAGGAATGGCACCCAGGATCTGGAATGCACTCCCTCCTGAAATCAGGCTTATCTCCTCCACTGCCTTCTTCAAGAAAGAGGTGAAAGCCATCCTCATGGCCAAGTTCACCTGAAATTTATTGTTGTTGGATCAGAGACTTTGCACTGCTTTTGTAACACTGGCTACCTCACTGTCTAACGTCTAATGATATCATATTCTTACTTGATTGCGAGCCTATTATACTGCTCACTCACTACCTATTACTATATTGTACACGCTAGTTTGCTGAAACTTGATGTCCCTACCCCTTGTCTCTCTGTAACTCTTAGAAAGTGGTATAAGCCAACCTTATAGCCTAGCTCTCCTGATCTCTATTGTAGTTGGACCAAAGACTCTGCACCGTCTTATATTATCGTCTAATTGACTGTTTATTGTTATTTTATCAGCACATGAAAGCTATGTTGAATATTATACTGTACCCAATATTATGTTTTAGTCACCCTCCTGTTCCCCTCACCCCCTGTCTCTGTGAAGCGCTCTGATATCTGCAAAGATCTTGTTCGCGCTATATAAAACTCTGAATAAATAAATATAAATAAATAAATACTACACCCTACTCTGTATCACTGCACTGTACGGCAGTGCACTGTACACCACATTACTCAAAACCAATGCACTCTACACCACTGCACTCTTCGCCAATCTACTCTGCAACCCTGAACTATATGCCAAGTTGCGGCCGGTGCAGGTAGGAGGTGGGGTGGGGAGGGTGAGTACCTTGCACTCGCTGCATCATCTATTCGGGAATGCGGCCATCGCATGGTAAGTGGTTTTATTTTATTTTATTTTCCCTATTCCTTCATCCGTCGATTCACCCCTGCTCTGCCCCACTGCCCTACCACTCTTACCTGCACCGGCCACACCAGTCTAGGCCACTAAAATCTACTTTGAAACACTTTACACCACTACACTATATGCCACTGCATTATATGTCACTGCACTATATGTCTTTGCACTCCAAGCCATTGTACTCTACGTCACTGCACTGCACACCACTCTATTCTACTCTGCACCACTGAACTCTATGTCACTGCTCTCTACACCACTCTACCCTTCAGCACTCTATGCCATGGCACTCCACGCCAATGCACTCTACACCGCTTTACTATACACCACTGCACTCTATGACAGTCTACTCTGCAATACTGCACTCTATGCAACTCTACTCCATGACATTCTACGACACTCTACTCTTCACCACTCTTTCTATTCTGCACCACTCTACTCAATGCCACTTTACACCAGTGCACTCTATGCCACCACACTCTGCATCACTCCACTCTACGCCACACTCTACCCTGCATCACTCCACTCTATGCCACTTCACTCTACACCATTCTATTCTGCAATAATGCCACTGAACTATACATCACTCTTCTCTGCACCTCTGCACTCTATTCCACTGCGGTCTACTCCGCACCACTCTACTCTATGCCACTGAACTACACTTTACACCAATTCACTGTATGCCACTACACTCTACCCCATTCTACTCTCATCATTGTATTCTAAGCCACTGCACTCTAATATGAAATAGATCTACTCTATGCCACTGTACTCTATGCCACTCTATTCCACTCTGCCCACTCCACTCTATGCCACTCCACTCTCCGCCACTCCAATTTACCCTGTGCCACTTCACGCCACTCTATTCTATTCTATGCCTGCCTGGATATTGCCTAACCGCTGGAGTGGTCGACCTCAAAGTTGAGGAATCAGGTTCAAGTCCTGGTAGGGACACTCAACAGCCTGTGATTTTGGGCAAATCACTTAATCTCCCCACGCCTAACAACATTTCTGTAATGCAACTTGTGCTCATGCAAAGCGATCTGATACCTTCGGGTTGAGCTCATGCTATATACAAATCCCTAAAAATATATATATATTTGCCCCTGCCCTCTGGGCTATTCAGGGACTACCTTATGGGTGACTTTTATATATAAAATGGGAAGGATTGAGGTCGAAGTGGCAGTGTAAACTGCACACAGGCTCAGCAGTGGCAGGCCTGAGACTTTGATTGACGGCTACTCAAGTGAGTGGCACAAGAAGTGCTGAAGGCCCACAAGTAGCCTTAAATGTACAGCCCCTGGGCATATGTAGTGCGCTTTACTAGGGACTTATTAGTAAATTAAATAAGCCGTTCACGAATGGGGGACAGAGCGCATGCGCTTTAGCACTGGTTAGCAGTGGTAAAGTGCTCAGAGTTCTAAGGCCAGCAAATGAGAGTTCAGAAAAATGAAGGAGGTAGGCAAAAAGTTTGAACCATGCAGAGAGGCCATTTCCCAACATAGCCCCTCTCCAGCCTAAAGGAAGGGGAGTCTACTCAATACCTTGGTGGACTTCCCTGCTTAGGCAATAGAACGTGGACCGTGGCCCTCTACGGCAGAGGCACTTGTCAGTTCTATGCTTTTCTGAATCCAGTTTGATCCCTCTTTCCTTACTCTACTGAGCCACTGAGGTGACCCATGAGGAACAGTACCACTATGACCAGCAAAGCGATATGGCCCATTCCACCCCTTGGGTCAGACTTCTGTCCCCAACCCAAGGAAAGCTCTGTCCACAGGGAGAGCAACCAACAGAGGCAACTGAAGGCTGCTAGTGCAGGAGTCAGGCTCCAGGCTATTCACCGACACGTGGAGGTCCTACATGGGGCCTTTGGGTAGATCTTTCTTCCAGCCTTGGGACCGGAAAGGAGCTCCCTCTGGGCTCTTGAGGTTTCTTTGACCTCAGGTGTCTCGGGGTGGGGGGTGGGGGGCAGTAGCCCCAGGTGCTTTGCGCCTTACTTCCGTGGAGAATTTAAAATTCGAAATGGTCTTGGATGTGGCTGGGTAGTGAGCACCAGATTACTGTATGGCACTGCAAAAACACAAGTCCTACCCTCACCGTTGATCACCAATGTTAGAAATTTGGCTGTTAGTTAACCAGGGTATGAACCCAAGTCAAGCAGCAACCACATACCTGGTCAGGGTAAGAAGCAGGCAAACCTTGAGTTAACCTGTGCTCACCCTCTGGTGGCTTGGCACAGAACAGTCAGTCATACCTTAAGTATCTGCGGCCTGCACCAACCTGGCCCCAAAGCTATAAGAGCGACGTAGGCAGCAGATATTAGTCATTTTAAATGTAAATTAAATTACAAAACAACTGTTATTGTGTTGATCTCTAACTTAGACAAACAGCGCCGCCATGTGGCAGACTGTTATAGGTGCCGGTGTTGACATTTAAGTATTGGTGCCGAGTACCAGAAACCACTGGTTCAAATTAAGTAATGAGTGCCTGCACGCATGCCAAGATCAGTGTGCCCTATGAGAAAGAGGAGAGCTATTGGAGGAAGTGGAGTCCAGTAGGTGATCCTCGCTAATAGATCTCCATAGCGATGTGTGAGGAGGCAGCTGCTGCTGCACTGACCAGGCCTTTGCCTGTATGCAGGTTCAAGGCTGCGCACCTGTATGGCAGAGAAGGCCACAATCAAGTTAGCCGTAGCTCCATCGACTGTGCCATCACCAATGTGCAGGTTCAATTCGCGGACCTTTATTCCAGAGTGGGCCGCCATGAAGTTAGATGTGGCTGCACTGAAATGGCTATTGCTCGTATGCAGAGTGACGTTATCGACTACGTACGCGAGAGAGGTCTGCCGTGAAGACTGCACTACTGCAGTGAAAATGATTTTACTCCTGTGCAGATAGGGCAGTGGCCTGTGTGCGGCGTAAGGTCAGCAACCCGGGTGCTAGATGGGACCGGAATGAAGAACAGGGAGCATTGCCTGGTTCCGCCAACATCGAGAGGACAAAATAAGCCTTGTCCAACCCGAGAGGAAGGGACGCCTTGTCCAAGCCCCGAACCCAAGTGGTCACCTCCCCCCCCTCCCTGGGAGATGGATCAGAGGGACTTCCCATCTCATTGGAGTAGGCACTGTTGACGCCCAGCCACTTCCACTGGAAAGCTTCCTCTCTGATTCTCTCTTAGAATGTCCCCTTGTTTGATATACAGACATTGGGGTCAGAAAATGGCTCCTCTCCACTGAAGAAGTCCATATTTCCTGATCCCCCATGGATGGCTGCCATGACAGTCCCATGGCAGCCTAGCTGCAACTATCCGAGAGACCTGCAGAAATATCTCTCTGTCCTCAGGTGAGAAGAATGTACTTCTTTGTTTTTCATCTCCCACTGGATGTAATTCCTGGATCTTCCTTTGCCAGCCTCACTAGTCTCTTTGTTAACCCTTTTGGGATTGTATTTAGGAGCCCTCCTTTCCGCTGACACTGTATATCCTTTCCTGGGAGATTCTACACGGAGACAAAATGGTCTGTGGCCTTCCGTCCGTGCCCTGCCGAATGCGATATTCGAAGCACGAGCCGGTGATTTCATAAAAATCACCAGCGCGTGAAGGGAACAGCCCCAGTTCATACAATCAATCACCCAGGACACCCTTACCAAGGGCCCTGGTTACGGCATCGGGCACAGCGCGAGCGCGGGCACAGGCTTCAGTGATAGATGAACTGAAATGCCCATTATGTTACACTTGACTCAGCGGCCATAAAACACATTTCGTCAATTACTACAAAGAGCTACAGATTCCTCCTGCTAGGAATCGAGATAAACCACAGAAGAAAACGACTTTAAAAACGATATATAACCAATTTGAAGGGTTAGAAAGAATGAATTGAACTGCATAAATTATAGATTAAAAGCACTACAGTACACCTCAAGCGCTACCTAAAAACAGTAAGCATTGCTCTTGGGAACTCACAACAGTAGGATGTGGCTTAAGGAGATCACACTTTATGGAGGGAGAATCAATGGTGCACCTGCAACTGGATGGCTCAACATTCATGAACTGTTCTCTGTAAGTGCAACGGTGTTGTTTACATGTAACTTTACGCGCATGCGCCGGCACAAGCAATGCTGTTAGAATTGTTATGGCTTGACTATGGCCTGTGGCTGCTCTCTCGCCCTGTGTGTCCCAAATGCGACTGCCAGGCCAGACAAGGAGGCAGGGCCGGCTCTAGGGTGGTGCGACCGGTGCCACCGCACCGGGTGCTGACTTGCACGGGGCGCCTGTTTGGTGTTTGCTAGTTTATATTGTGATTCAAAGCACCTGCTGCTGTGATGTGATCCTGGCCTCGAGCAATGTTCAGGAAGCAATTAAAATGTCAGGAACACTCCAGTGTTTAATGTTCTTCCAGGTGAGATCGAGTTTTGTCTAATAAATGTTTTGACTCCTGGAAGTTTTGTTTCACGGTAAGGTAGCGCAGAGGGTTAATATGCCTGCTGCAAAGAACATGTACCATGCAGATCACAAAGTGAATGTAACCACAACAGGTCAGTGGGTTACTGCGTTTGTCAGAGACTTCCTGTTGTTAGTTGCAGTTTACAGTGAAGTATAAACTGTCATCAAAGAACTGAGAGCAGACTTCAAGGTACAGATTAGAGGTATGGAGTTTTTTCCCCAGACTTTCATTATTCTAATACTGCAAAAAGGGTTCATTTGGTTACAAATCAGTTCTTGTTATTAAAGAGAGCCCCAATCCATTGTGTTACATTTTAAATTCAGAGTTTGTGCTTCTTCAGACCAAGTACTCTTCAACTATATTGCCTGCCAATATGGATGACATGTGAATTCACCCCTTGTTGTCCTCTGTCTTATGTAACATTTCCTACTCACTGATTTACACACCTATGATTGATAGTCTCTGTGTAATGTGTGTGTTATGTAAAGTGCTCTGACACCCTTCATTTTTATGAGTGGTGCTATAAAATGTTCTAAATGCATCTGAGAGAGAGTGATTATGGAGACTGTTAAAGGGTGGTAGGGAGGGAATCCGTGACGGAGGTATCATTGGGGGGCGCCCAAAAACATTGTCGCACTAGGTGCCACCAGTGCTAAAGCCGGCCCTGCAAAGAGGCAAACCCGCGGTCTCCTGCTTCTGCCAATAAACATCTTCAGGGAACTCACTGTGCCTGTGATCCAGGGAATCAAGTGAGAAGAAAAAACAGGGGGTCTCAAAGGGGCGTGTCCGACGTAATTAAGGACGTGGCTTAGAAAAAAAGTGAGCTAAAAATCTGTGCTTAGCATAACGTGCCACCCGACTGGTATTTTGCTGCTTCTGTCATTGCATCCAGAAATATAATACATCAAGCAACATTACACCTAGAAGAAGCCATGACTATTGGCTTTGTCAATGCTTGTTAGTTGCATATGATGAATAAGCAACAACTATGGCTTGGTTGTATATAATATTGAAAAAGCTTCAGTTCTGAAATGATGAGACTCTGAAAGAACTGTAACAAGTCTCTTTGAAGTTACATCACAGACTGTGAAGGGTGGCACTGCTGCGGTTAAGATTGTTTTTCACCCTGTGGGTGAGGGCAAAAATGGAGAACCCGACAGGGGGGCATCTCGGCACCTGCTGTTTAGAACTACTGGTGCTTAGCACCTGCAGGACCCGGCCCACTTAAAGCCCTACTGTGATCACTACTATCCACCTCTTCACAGTAAATAACCACGTGAGTCACAGAAATTTAGGGATATGCTCTGTACCTTTAAAATAAAGAAAAGAACAGAAGTGGATTTGTTTATATACAATGTGCCTGCACTGAGATATGCTGCCAGGAACCTTTAAATTTAGTTTCAAAACAACGTGGACTTAAACACATGAAAGTAGTGTCAGGCTGCCCGGGGTCCACGTAAGGGACCCTCCTAACAGGGCGGCTGGCTTAGTGCCACAGGAAGGAACACTAGTCAGGGTACCAGTGCCCCCGGTCTAAGGACCAGGGGTCAGTCGGCCACGTCACTTCCGGCCGCGGTGGGGGAAGGCAAGGGTACAAATACCTTCCCCCGCCCACAGTAATTTGGCTCATCAGGCAGGCAGGCAGGCGACAGAGGGGCTGGCCTGCCCTTGATCGCCCGTAAGATAACCCACCGTGTTGGCATATTTGCTATGCAAATAAACCTGCAGCAATTTTCTCCACTAACAAGGTGCCTTGTGGTTTATTTATGCATGTTGCTGTATGAGAACTGAGAAGTGTTGCGATATTGGCACTTTGAGCTGGACCCAAGTGCATCTACAACCTGTCGGCATCAGAAAGAGTATAATGGACATATAAATCATGTGCTACCCTAAAATGTGTATTTTTTATCATTCATTTGTTCTGGGTTGCTTTTGTAAGAGGGAAGTGCTACCTGTTACAGCCCTCTGATACTATAAAGTCACTTTGGCTAAATAGATACTGACATTTACTGTTTAAAAAGATTAAGTGTAGGTAGCTTTCTGGAGCTGTGAGGGTGGGTGATAGTCTGCAGAATATGAGGGAAGGCCTTCCGGGGATGCGGTGCAGCCTAGAGAAGGATCGTCCATCACTTAGCAGTCCACTCATCTCTGGGCATTCAAGCCTGCATTGTTTCAACATATGTTTTCAAAGTCCCAGACCTTGGCCACGAATACATTTATGACTGCGGCATAAGCTTTAAATAAACTGTATTTTTTCTGCTGGTAGACATAGCTCACTAGAGGTACGTACCTCTGGGCACTAAGGACACCCAAGCTGAAGTCTGGCTGTTGCACTTTATATAATCTGGAGGGGGTTTATGGGAAATAATGTTTAAATACAATGAATTTCAGTAGTCTAGGAGGAATCCAATGATTCCCTGAATTACTGTAAACCTGTGAAAGGGGCGGGCCCATAAGTTCTGTACCTGTTCTAGAATCACACGCCAATGGTTCTTTTTAGCAACATGTAAGCGTAGGGATGGATAAAGTTGTTCTTAATGTCAACTAATTCAATAGGAATCTCTCTGGACACGTACAGCTAGATGCATCAAGCGAAATACCGTTCGGAAAGGGGCAGATTCTCAGAATCTTCCCCCCTGCAACCGGTATTTATGCATTTGGGATGCATCATCCCAAATGCATAAATCGCTATTTGCGATTGCATTTAAGGAATCTCAAATTGAGATTCCTTAAATGCAATGCATGAATGTAAAATAGCTAGCGATTTTGCTGATAGGGGTCGCTATTTACCGTGAAATCAAACTTCATGGTAAATAGCGAAAACTGTGAAAAATGCACTAAAGTGCATCTTTCAAAGTTGTATGTTACACACACACATGTCCTTGGGACATGTGTGTGCGCAATACCAGTGTCCCGGTCAATTTAAGGGGTGCAACAGGGTGTCCTTTGGACACCCGTCACCCTTGAGATTGTATTCTCAAATTGCGATTAGCTAATTGCTAATCGCAAATTGAGAATTCCTCCCCATTCATTCCTATGGGCCTCTTGGCCCATAGGAATCAATGAGATGTCATTCCTTATTTGCGAATCGCACTCTGCGAGTCGCAGATAAGGAATATTTAGAAATTGCTAATATTTTAGCAAATCCTACATGCATCTGATTTTGGGAGTCCCTAAATACGAATCCTTAAACTTCGCAATTAAGGACTCGCAAAATCGAACGTTGATGCATCTAGCAGATAGTAACCACAGACAACTACGTATGGTTAGTTAGTTTATTACAAAGCCAAAAGTAGCTAAAAAATAAAGACACCTCAAGACAAGAGTGTAAAAATACATAAAAAATCAGCAGAAAGCCAACTCTGCGAATAAAGTTGAGGCGATGCAACAAGCACAAAACTATTAACTCAACAAATAGGATGCAGAGGATCAAAAAGCATGAGTCCAAATTTCCCTGCATCAAGGGTTGATGAAAAAACAGCATCTATCTATCTATCCCTACACTAACTCTAATATGGCATCCCTACTTAAGCATCTTCAGAGAAAACAGTAAAAGGTGTCAGCATGTTGAGTCTTCCTAAGAAGTCTCACCAACATCGATGGGTCGGATAGCATAAAGCTATTGCGCTTGTTCTGAGATCATCACTCTCCAATGACAGAGAAGAAGTGGGTGCCTTCCCTACTCTAGCATCACATTATTACAGGTATTTTTCCCTGGAGTCCTTGAAGGTCACGCAGGTCACGCCATCCGCTCCGACTACGATCTCATAGGAACTTTACACAAGATAGCAATGTTCCTGAACTGCAACATGTTGACCTTGATTCCCAAGCCTTCTCCAGTGTGAAAACACAACAACTTCCCTTATCGGTTTAGGCTCACGGTGTATCGCCTTCTCTCCTTGCCTAACTAGTAAAACAAGACATTATTCTAGCTAACAAGGGCGCTTCTTCCACCTGCAATACAAAGCGTGATAAAGAACGAAATTCACAACAAACATGAAATTCAAACTGCTAATTCTAAAGTGAGATCTTCCAGGGAAATTGCAATTCTACTCACTTATCTGCAGGGCCCTTTAACCTGAGGCAGCCCATCTCAGAGAACACTGAAAACGGTACAACACAAAGCTGAGTGATTTTTTTAATTATTGATCCCTGATGTGAGACTTGCCACGCCACACATCACATTCCTCGCTGCAGGACCTTTCTTGGTGAGCATGCAGACATATTGGGATATTTTTGCAGTCAGTAAACAGCTTCCAGCAAGCCAAGTTGTTAGAAAACACTTCATTTAACTTGGCTGCTCATAGGCACATTGAATCTGAACGAAATTCATGATATATATTTGACAACTATTTGTCTTGTGTTTCATAAATAAACGAGTAATTTTTTACATCTCTTTAATCTCGGTCATTAGTGAACTCTTACAAACATTCCTGTCTGAATACAGGTGATGTAGTGGAAACTGCATTTTATTTGTGGGGGTGCATTATAACTATACATGTAGTATATACTCCTATAAAACCGCTTTTTATTTATTTGTAAACTAGAACATGGTTCGATTTGTAACATGGTAATTGCCTTCACCTGACTAGCCATCAAGCAAAGGAAAGAGCTCTCATATCTGGAATCACTTGTCTATGAAACTGAATAGTTTATAAAATCTCTAGCCTCTCAAAACATATCAAGTATATGTAAGGTTTTTGTAGTTTTATGTGCTCTATGAAAACATTCATTGATTGCTATGGTGTATATATATTACTATTGAAATATGTACCTCTTTTACACAATTTTATCAGGGGGGAATTAGGAGAATGTATTTCGATTAAATAACTTTTTATTGCTATATAATTATTGACAATTGTTTTTACAATGTAGAATGCTTTTATGGTTATTCTTTTATATACCGAATAAAGCTTGTTTTGACTTTGAATTATACATGTAGAGCGCACCCGCATATAATCCTTTGTCGTGTTAACATGGAGTGTTCCAATTTTGAAATGTAATAACAGGAAACATGATGTATTTAGGCCATTGAATAGTAACTTGAAGAATTAACATAGAAAGTAAATGCAACCCTGGTGTGTATTCCTCGTTTTGGATGATTCCAAAAATTCCCTGCTTGGCCAGGCATGCTGACTGGAAGACTTTAAAGTCTGTGACGTTTAGCCCTCCTAAGGTTTTGTGTAATCTCAGTTTTTGCAGACTGATCCTAGGTTTCTTTTCCTTCCATATGAACCTGTTTATCATTTTGTCCAGTTTCTTGTGGAAATCCTCCGTCATTGTTAGTGGCAACATGCCTAATATGTAATTGATCATAGGTGTCACCATCATCTTTATTGTCTCGACCCTACCCCACCAGCTGATGAATTTAGGGGACCAAGAGTCTAGTTTACCTTTGACTTTTTTTAAGATGGCTTCTTCGTTGTGTTCAAGAGTCGTTCTCAGGTCCCTGCCGAAGAGGAGGCCCAGATATTTCAGTGGTTTAGTCTGCCAAGCCAGCCCTGAGGTGCTCAGGACTGCCTTCGTTGTGTGGCCGTTCATGGGTTTGCACTCTGATTTCTCCCTGTTTAGCTTATAGCCTGAGACGCGCGCGTTCTCTTCTATGATGTCCATTAGCGCCGCTATTGAGGTACCGGTTCTCTTGTTGTGATCAATATGTCGTCGGCATACGCTGCTAATTTCACCGTGTTATCCTTGATACTGTCTCCTCTTATGGCTGGATTGTTCCTTATCATGAACAGCAGCGGTTCCAGTGCTAGCAGGAAAAGGGCAGGGGAGAGCGTGCACCCCTATATTGTCCCTCTTTCTAGGGTGATTGGTTCAGACGAGCCACCATTCACTACGACTCGGGCCTTTGGTTTGTTGTATAGAGCCATTACCATGCCTCTGTATCCGGCCCCTAGGCTGAACTTCTCCATGCAGAGGTCTAGAAAGGGCCATAAGACCCTGTCGAAAGCCTTTTCTGCATCAAGTGCGATCATAACTGCCAGGTCTGCGCTGTTGGCTGTATGGTTGATGAGTTGGCACAGGAGTCTGGTGTTGTCTTGGGACAGTCTGTTCTTGAGGTATCCTACTTGTGAGTTGTGGATTAGAAGGGATAGGAGTGTGTTGAGCCTTGCCACTAGGATTTTGGCGTATATCTTACAGTCTACGTTGATGAGCGATATTGGGCGGTAGTTTTGAGGGTATTGGGGGTCCTTGCCTTCCTTCGGTATGACTATAATGTTTGCCTTGGCCAATGAGTCAGTCATGCGTCCCTTGTGGATGCAGTGGTTAAAAACTTGTACTATGGTGGGTTTGAGCAGTTGTAGAAATTGTTTATAGAAAGCTGCCGTGTATCCGTCGGCCCCGGCGCTTTGTTGGCTTTGAGTGATATTATGGCCATCTCTATTTCTACTTCTGTTATGTCTCCTTCTAGTGATGATCTCTGTTGTGCTGTGAGCGCAGGTAGGTCAAGCCTGTCTAGCAGTCCTGCTCCTCCGTCTGGGCGGGGTAGACCCCATCGCCATGCTTACAGCCAACAAACACTCGGAAGGAGGTAACGCAGTCATCAAAAACACCAAAACAGCCCTATTGAAGGTAGACAAGAAGATGAAGCAAAGCATCAGAGGGACTAGATGGGAATCGATCTGGTTCAACACTAAAATACAATACAAAGGGCAAACACTAGACAATCAGACTTGGTATGAGAAAGGGATCACCACACCGACACAACTGGAAAAAGGAGACAACCCATACAACCTGCCTAGCATATAATTCTACAAATTCCTTAAGGTTAAGACAGCTATAACCAAGGCAAACCTAAGTAAAGAGCCACCCACCATCATACAATACATGATTAACCTCAACAAGGTCGGGCACCAGACCCCCCACCTATACAAACTCCTACGCCCCAACACGACTAAGCTGAACACCAAAACAATTAGTTTCTGGGAAACACTGCACAACAGACACTTCAGTGAAGTGGAAAAGGCCCGCCTCTGGGCCTCAGCCTCCAAGAACAAAGTCTCCCCCCAGCTAATGCAAACAAAATACTGGCTTCTGCACAGAGCGTTCTGGACACCAGCTCGCCTAGCGGAGGTCGGTATTAGAGAGAGCGACACATGCTGGAACTGCCACAAAATAAAAGGAGACCTGGCACACCTCATCTTCGACTGCCCGAAAGTTAAAACATTTTGGAGGAAAGCTACTGACCTCATCAACACAGTAGTGAGGGGAAACATACTGCCTGGATTCGGAGGACTAACCACCGCGTTCATGGCCCCAGACCTAGAGTGCAAAGAGGACAGAGAACTGGTTGACCTCCTACTCACTGCAGCAGTCAAAACTGTATTAGCGAACTGGAAGAACACAGCTAAGGCGACCTTTAAGGGCTGGGTCAACTGGGTCATCTTCCTCAGTTGAGCGGTTAATATCACGGCCAGCCACTCGTCCAACCACACTGCGAAGGGCGAGATGTGGGCCGCTCTAGACACACACTTGGGGTCACACAAGCCTCCTTAGGCGCACAGCCACCAACAACACAGCCCAACCCCTAGCACCAGACTGGCGAGTGGCGCACAACGAGCAACAACGAACGACATCTACCCGCCCCCCAACACCTCCCCAAACATCCCCTTCTACCTCTCCCTTTCTGCTCTCTTCTCCTCTCTTGGGGCTATACAGGATCTTCAGCGACAGAACGAGCCTACCCTGCGGCACGACTAAAGTAACCACAAAGGCACCAAGAATTGTACCTGTTCCGCCCTGCATTACCACTGTAATGTATTTCTTTTAAAAAATTTCAATAAAATCTTTGAAATAAAAAAAAGAAAGTAAATGCAACCAGCAGAAAACATTAACGTGAATTACTCGTGTTGCGCAACTGACAATCCTTCATTTATTAAACGTGTTTATTAATGTGTAATTTTCCTCGTAGGTAGGAATGTTAATTGAATGTGTCTTAATTTCTTATGCAAATCCTTAAAGCTCATATGCCATTTTCATATTTTAGTTGAATCTTGTAGGCCTGAATTACCAGCACATAACTTTACAGAAACTTCAGGAAAAAATGCTGAGTGAAATCGCCCAGTGTAAAGTCAAGACAATGTGTGCTTTTGCCTGCATGCACCCTGTACAGAATATGTTAAAATTCCCTTCTCAGTAAACTCTGTAATATAATGTATAGCTGGCAGCCATTGCAGCCATTTCTATGTGGGGATCCCATGGAGGTTATCTGCCATGCACAGTATTATGAATAATAATCAGTTAGTGACGTAAAACTCTTTGTTTCTAAGCCACACCAACCCTTCCCTCGCGGCCCCCACCCAGTAAGCTAAGTTTTCACCTTTAAGGGTAAAGTCAAAATGGCAACTGTTTTTCACCTTCATGACCAACAAGACCTCCACTCTAAAGCCATATAACGGTGATAAGTGAACATATAAATGATGCCAAAGCTAATATTCTTAATGCTGATTTTCCCTAGTATTAAATTAAAGCCCTAATTTCCTCAACAGATACTCAAAGGATGACTTAAATATATTTGTGCTCCTGCACTCATTAGGAACTCCCATATCACCTCTGGCAGGGCTCAAGTCGAGGTACCACGCGGTTGGACGGAGTCCCCCCACTTATTTTACCGGGAGGACGCCGTCCCCCCTGCCAAACAGCTGGACTTCACTCTTTGGCCTCTCTAGGACGAGGGGCTCGGCACCTTTCG
Source organism: Lissotriton vulgaris (assembly GCF_964263255.1). Lineage (NCBI taxonomy): Eukaryota > Metazoa > Chordata > Amphibia > Caudata > Salamandridae > Lissotriton > Lissotriton vulgaris. The sequence goes on from NC_141695.1 coordinate 1,722,418,688, forward strand.
TGACGTCACTTCCTGTTGTGACGTCACTTCCGGTGACAGCGTCCCCTCACTTCTTTTTTTAGGACTTGTGCCCTGACCTCTGGTACTAATGGGTGCACTCAAAACACAATCTACTGCAAGCACACATTTAGGTGTGAAGTTTTTCATATAGATAGAACAATAATAATATTTTTAGCCCCAGACAATCTTGAGCCACATTTCTAATGGGTTTATGAATACAGAAACCGCATAGTGCAGTGTTAGTTAATACTCGACTAGGAAGGCATAGCTTCAGAAATAATTTCCAATTATCAAATGAAGAAAGTACTTTAATGCTTTTACCCCATGGTTTAGGATAAAAGTGCTCGTTTTTGTAGCTGTATTTCAGATATCTTCTGTCTCTTTTGCTCAAGGAAACAGATCATCATTAAAAAGTTAACCCTCTGCTTGGGTTGGCGGTCCAGAGGCAAGCTGAACTTTGCAAAAAACTTTCTCCTCCCAGCAGACCACCTTCCGGCAGTCATGAGCTATGTGATTTAAAGTGGACCCCAAATTCGGCCTTCATTTGGGACAAGGACATTATTCTGAATTGCAGTGGTGGTGTTGAGTCACATATCAGGCAAGCCAAGTCTGAAACGGTATTTAGGAAGCTGCTAAAAACTCACTTGTTCATTCAGTAAGCCTTGCTTTCTGCCGCTCCGTCACTCTCTTCACAGCGCGGGGACACGCCGGGATGGCGTCACCAGTGCGCTTTATAAGTCCCTTTATTATTATTATTATTATTATTATCTTTGAGGACAGAGGTTTGCTGCAGCTGAGCCAGGGACAATGTCCTCGTCAATTACTCTGCTCAACCTGTAAATGTCCAATGTTCATGTGTGTGTAAAATCTATTTCATTGCATCATGGGAGGAGGTATATAAATCATGCTGACAAATTGAACAGTACGGATCCCACCCTTGCCTTCTCCATCGCTCATGTGAAAGTCCAAACACGTGTTCATCTGTAGCAAAGATACAAAGTCATTTAAGGAAAACAAGCAACATTTTGAGCGTTCTGGTCGAACATGGGCTTCTATCGGAATTCTTAAGGGCAAATTATCAAGCCCATTATCGCCGCTTTAGCGGCAGTTTTCTCTGCCGCAAAAGCAATGATAATTTTAACGCCGTTCCTTGATAATATGCCCCAGAATGTGTATCACAATTCGATAGAGCTAGACCCTTCCATCACCACCATATAAATACCATCTGAGACATTGGCTGCGGCCCGTGGGAGAGGCCCATGTACACAAGAAGGGCAGGAAGAGGGGATGCGAAGGCGCAGGCCACTGGGGGAGGTAGGCACCTGGAATCCAGAAACTGCAAAGAAGGAAGTATTTGTAGATAACGGATGGATGGGGGCAAGGGCGAAACCCTGAGGGTCTGCTGTCATAATAGGGAAACAACCATTACAACGCAGTCATTACATCGCACTACCTTTACAATGCAGTCATTACAACGCAACATCCTTTACATCGCATGCCATTACAACGTAGTCATTACAATGCATGTCACTAAAACGCATGCAATTACAACGCATGCCACTACAACGCATGCCATCACAATGCACGCCACTACAACGCATGCCATTACAACGCATTATAGGGTAAGTAATGGGAAATAGTAATTTGTATCCCCCCCCACTATCCAAAACTTACCCTACTGTTGCACTAACTAGAGTGGGAATAGTAATTTTTAACCCTACACTATCCAACACTTACACTACTGTTGCCTCAAAAGTATTATGCATTGTAATGGTATGCATTGTAATGGTATGCGTTGTTATGGTATGCGTTGTAATGGAATGCATTGTAAGTGTAGTTTCTAAAAATGCATTATGATTGCATGCGTTGTAATGGTACGCGTTGTAATGGTATGCGTTGTAATGGAATGCATTTTAAGTGTAGTTTCTAAAAATGCATTGTGATTGCATGCGTTGTAAAATCATGCGTTGTAATGGATGTGCGATGTAAAAACTGCGTTGTAAAGGCATGCATTATAAAAGTTTGAGTTGTAACGTGTCCTATTCGTAATAATATTGACCTGTGTTGATGTGCTCAACAATACTGGTACCCAGACTGATACACTGTCTGTTAAATGTGATCTTAATGCTAACCATGATTGGATTATGCACCAGGAAAGTGATGAGATGGTATGCTTGTTTTCTTGAGCTTTTTCCTGGTTTTGAACTACAAACTTAATAAAGAGATCAAAAAAACAACAAAAAAACTGAAGGTTCATTACCATATGGTGTTCGGATCAAATCCTCCTGGAACTCTTCCATTAATTACTCTCCTTATCTACTGACAACAATCCCAAACATAAATCACACGTATAACCAGTAAGAGAGTGTTCTTCTAAATAGACGAAGACTTTGAGCATCAATGCACTTACGCAGACAGAAATCCTTTTCTGGATAATATTACCTTATGGAAAAGGTACTGGTGGTGAGATGAGCCTTGATCATTCTTTCGAGTGGCTGAACAATATGTCCACTGACATACAATTCCCTTTATCCAAGAGCTGACAAGAAATTCATTTTTTGGACCATCTTTTAAGTGCCCCATTGAAGACACTGGATCCAACTTTTATGTTGTCTCAATGGACTATGCCTCCTCTACTGGGTCATTTCAGGTGTGGGAGATGCAAGACGTGATTTAGCAATGAAGCCAACAGAATTCTTGTACAATGAGAGAACGTATATCCTTAGGAACCAGAACAATTGCAACAGTACTGATGTTATTTCTGTTGTCAAATGCCCATGTGTTATGGAATATGCATGCAATAATACATGGGCCAGACATTGCCAGAAAGTAAAAGTCATGATACTACAGCACTGCAGCAGAATACGCTGAAAAATTCAAGCTAAATCCCCACCCCCCACAGTAGGACACTTCACCAAATTTGGTCATTCAGTGGACAGTCTTAAGTGGTTTGTTGGGGAGAAGGTCAGCAGAAATCCCAGACGTGGGGATTTAAATAATCCCCGATCATGAGAGAATGTAAGTGGATAAATGTGTTGGACACTGTCAACAAGAGACTCAATGCATTTGAGGAAATTACCAAACAGGTGGCCACTTGTAACAGTGGCTGAAGTTGATTGTCATTAAATTTCCAAGATCATTTTTTGTGCCATGTGGTTTGGGATTTCACAACATTTTAACACCTTAAGTGCTGCGCCCGTCCAACGGCCGACGGCACCACTACCTCGGGAGTGCTGCCGTCGGCCGTTGGACGTTCCAACTGCACCTGCGCAATGGAACGTCCAGCACTGGAGCTGGACGTTCCATAGCTGCTAAGGTGTTAATGTTTCTTGTTGAATTCATTGTTTCTTTTTGCAATAATGTATCCAAAACAACGATAACTGATGTCACAGTATAATACTGTTTTCCTTAGTGGCCGTATCTTCATGTACTGAATCACTGTATGGGCTTCTGTGTAAATTTGATGTCACTATATGTTCCACAACGTATACACAATAAACAATTGCTGTGGTCAGTTCCATGAACATTGTGCTCCCAGATTAGAGAGACTAAACAGCATGGCCCTCAGTTCTATTCATTTACTGTTTACAGCATGCCACAAATATGCAATAATATAGATGGCGTTATGCATAATTAGGCAGTGGTCACCTCATAACCATGGGCTTCTTACAATTTCATGCAAGTACTTTCACCGTATGGCTGCCAGCTATATATGTATTGAGGATTTCAGTGTGCAACTGCTGTGTAATTACTTACAGCCCGATTCATGAAACGAAATTGCGCTCGCAAAGGGCCAGATTCTGAGAATCTGGCCCTTTGCGAGTGCGATTTTTGCATTTGGGATTCATCATCCCAAATGCAAAAATCGCTATTTGCGAAATCGCATATTTTCAAGGAATTGGATTTAAGGAATCTCTAATAGAGATTCCTTAAATGCAATTCATCACCCTATTTGAAATTGCGAATTCGCAATATTTGGTCGCACTTTACCACGAAATCTGACTTCGTGGTAAATTGCGAAAAACGAGTAAAAAGCACTTTAGTGCATTTTTTTCTTTTGCATGTTACACACACACATGTCCTTTGGACATGTGTGTGCGCAACACCTGTTTGAATTTGCATTTAAGGGGTGCTACAGGGTGTCCTTTGGACACCCCGACACCCTTTAAATCGCTATCTTATTTGCGATTAGCAAATTGCTAATCGCAAATAAGGAATACTCCCCATTCATTCCTATGGGCCTTTTGGCCCATAGGAATGAATGGGGAGTTATTCCTTATTTGCGATTAGCAATTTGCTAATCGCAAATAAGGAATGTGTAGGAATCGCATTTAATTTTGCGATTCCTACATGAATCCCGTTTTGCGAGTCTGTAATAGCGATTCCTTATGAATCGCTATTATAGACTCGCAAAACGGGTCTTTGATGAATCTACCTGTTATTGTTTTATTGTATTGTTTTTGAATTGTAATTGCATTTATATAGAGCAAGACGAGGCGTCAAAGTGCTTTTAGCAAGTAGCACGCTACTCCGAAACCCATAAAGGATTAGTGGTGAATTAGTAGTGAAAAATTAAAGGGATTTGAGTGGTGGATATGTTAGTCAGTTATTTGGATTGAGAAGGATGGTGGAGGGATAGAAGAAGGAAAAAAAGGTTTGAATTTATATAGCGCTTGCTACCCCTGATGGGTTGTTAATGATCTTTTTCGGCGAGTAGCACGCTACTCCAAAACCAATAAAGGATTAGTGGTGAATTAGTATAGTGAAATATGAAAGTAATTTGAGTGGTGGACATGATAGCCAGTTATTTGGATTGAGAAGGATAGTGGTAGTGGAGGGATAGAAGAGGGGAAAAAATTGCATTTTATAGCATTTGCTATAACGTTCTCTGGCCAGTACTCCCGCATAATTCTTTAGCCGTTCACTTGGGTATACATATTCATTCTTGCGGTGAAACAATGTATCAGAGAAACAGCGAAGAGCGCTCGATGTATCTTCAAAAGCATGGAACGCATACATGTGAGCTGCCATCTTGGAAGTAGGGCATTTTTTAGAGCAGGAAGCATGCGCATACATGCTGGCGTGCCTCTTCTGCTTTATCTATCAGCTTATTGATGCAGCGGGAGAAGGTTGATTACGAAGGACGTATGTGGAAACTACCGAAACCTTTCCTTCTATGCCCCTTTTTTGTCAGTTACTCGCCACTGATGAATTCCACCATATTTTCATCGTTTTATTAGTGATACAGATTGGAATGCAATGAAATAATATTAATTCTTCCATTAAATTTAAGCAATTTATGATGCCATATTTACTGAAAGTATGTTTTTAATGATTGCTTGCGCTTGTAGGAGTCACTCTTCTAAGGGACTAATTTATTTGATGAGCAAATCAAGCCGTCATCAGCGGCATATTAAAGAATTACCTGCCAAATTAATTTCTTGAGTTGTATCAAATACATAACACCACCCTGGATTTCTATTTCTATGGGGCATATTAGCAAGAAGCTTGTTAAAATTATCGCTGTTTTACCGGCAGTAAACTGCCGCTAAGGCGGTGATAATGGGCTTGCTAATATGCGTTTTAGAATTCCAATAGAAGCCCAGGTTAGATGTCCTGCACATCTAACCTGGGCTTCTATTGGAATTCTATAACGCAAATTAGCAAGCCCATTATCGCCACTTTAGCGGCAGTTTCCTGCCGCTAAAACGAGGATAATTTTAACGAGCTTCTTGCTAATATGCCCCTATATGTCCTCCCTAACCTGGCGTTTTTACAACACAGGTACACATGTTTTTAGGAGAAAAAGGGTCATTCATAGTCTTTCTTCGACTCCAGGTGAGTCCTCTCACCCAACAAGACATATTAAGATTGCCTATTAATTCTTGAACACGAGGTCTGATAGAATAAATTTTGACATACAGGTTGTTCCCTAACCAGTGATCCAAAGACAGATGAAATTAGCCCATCTATGAGAGACTTTAAATTTGTAGATTTTGTACATGTCATCAAAGATTTGAATTTATTTTTGTTTAAGTGTACAGCCACTTTTGTTTCCTGCTGCACTGCACGAGCACTTTTTCGCTTGGCATGTATGGAGCACCTATTGTGAATGACATGAATTACTATTATTGAATGTTTACAAAATACATGTGATGCATTGGATTATTCAGATGTATGCGTTTTGGGGATTTATTTCCCCACATGACTTAATCTGACAGGTATCTGTTCAACAAGCTCAATCCAACAGAACCATTTGTGTGTATGTACTGTACATAGCCAAGATGCAGTCTTTTACCACTATTTCCTTTGTGGTTGTTCTAATACTGCAAGCTGTCAGTCTGGAGATGACCCCCTGATCTGACAGGCAACTTAAAGCCCTTCTGTAGAAAAAAAAAGTCATTTTGCAGTGGGAGGTTCTAAGGAATCCAGCCAACCAGCAACAACCGATGGTGCAGAACACGAGGGAACTGAGGGTATTGGTTTATCTAGGTAGCAAGGTGTTATACCTCTCCAGGCTTTCCTTGGTTATAGAGAATGGAAACGGAGAAGCCGGAAGAAAAATGTATGAGCCAACCCATACACAGTCCAAAGTCCTGTACCTTCCCATTAGAAACAGACGTACTCAAAGAATAAGCTTTCCTTAGAATATTAACAAACAGTAGCCATCTTAGAGTGCTATGAATATACTGAGAGCCTTGAAAAGCATCCATTTTAGAGTTCTGTGAATACACTGAGAGCATGTAAAGGCATCCATCTTAGAATGCTGTAAATGCTATGAGAACCTCTAATGGCATCCATCTTAGAATGCTGGGAATGCACTTAAATTTTTTAATGGCATCCATACTAGAATGCTGTGTGTAAAAAAATTGGATAAATATTTGAGGAGGATGACTACCCACCTCAAGGAACCATGGCAATCATGTACTTAGAGACTATGGGGCAGATTCACAGAACTAGTCTGAGATAAAATCCTAAATGTACTTCTTTTGGTATTCACAGAAGGCATTTAGTAGTAGTAAAGTTAGGACTCCTAACTTTACTACTATTAAACTGAGACAAAATCCTAACTTTATGACATTCGGTATTCACAAAATGCATTTAGTTGTACTACTACTAAATGCCTTCTGTGAATACCAAAAGTAGTAAGTTTTGGATTTTATCACAGTTTAGTAGTAGTAAAGTTAGGATTCCTAACTTTACTACTACTAAATGCCTTCTGTGAATTCCAAAATGGTAGTAAGTTTAGGATTTTATCTCAGATTGGTTCTGTGAATCGGCCCCTCACAGGGTGTCAGGCGGAGGCCAACAGCAAGATCCAGTCCAAGTCCAGCTGTCACTGGGCAGCTGAATGTTTCCAGGACAAGGCTTCTTGTATCTTGTCGCATCCCTGTAACTTGAACAAAAGGTCAGCTTTATAACCCTTGGAGTCCACTTCTTTGTCCCAGGTACAAGAGGCATCAGGTGAAGTTCTTTAGAGCTCCTCTCAGGTAACAGACAGCAGGTCCAGTCCCCTTCTGATCTTCCGCAAGTCCGGGAGGTATTCTGAAGTGGGTGCCTGGAGGTACCACATTTATGTCTGCCACTTGCTAGTGGGTGTGAATAACTCCTGGTCATGTCTTAACCAATGGAGTAAAAGTTCAGAGGCCCAACCCTAACTACTTTCGGCATTTTCAAGATGTCAACGTCTTCATTCACACTAAACTTAGCCACTGATGGCTGGGGTTGTGTGTGGGGAATGTACTATGGTAATTATAGGGTGCTCTCGCATTTAACACTAACATCCAGTTTGGAGCAGGTACTGTTCCCCAACTAACCCACAGACAGAAGTGTGGTAGGAGAACGACAGAATCCTTCAGCAACCAGACATAATAATTGTTTTGGCATCAGTGTCCACTCTCTTTTCAAGTGTGCCCCAAGGGTTATAATGCAACGCAGAGACAGAAGTCAACTAGGACAACAGCAGAGTACTTCAGCAAGCAGACAGTGGATCCAAAAGAACTGTCTTGCAATTATCTTCTCTCCCCTTTCAATGATTCTATGTTATATGTGAACCCAACAGACATGTCAGGCAGGATTTGACACTCAAGTAGGAATTTATACTGTAGTGCCAAAAAGGTTGCCTGCAGCCCCCATCCTGCATATTTAGAGGACTCATCTCTGCCCACTGAGGTCATTACATTGTTTGCTCCTGGGAGGTATTTCACACCAATTCAACATTAATTACTGGCTGGGAGAAGCTAGATAATCAATGCAAATAAGCCACCTGGAATTTCAGGCAGGGAAAAGGTAACTTTCTAAAAGTTATCTTTCCCTAATATTAATTAAAAAACAACTTCACCTTGAATTGGATTTTTAATAACTATTACAATTGTTGTTTCATGATTCCGCTAGAAGATGAGATGCACAGAAAGTACATCAAATGTAATTTTCAGTTTGTGAAAGGTCTTTAGTTGCATTAGTCGTCTTGGTTTGAGGTAAATATAAAGTGCAAATGCATACTAAGGTAACACAGTCCGACAAGACAATTGGTTAAAATTGTGCTAAAAAAGATAAAATATATAGTAATGCATTTATTGAGTACTGATGTATTTCCTTCTGGATAATTTAAATTAATTTAGATTGTGCCAGATTGTGCCAAACAAGAGAATAGCATATTGATTGGAGCGGGATCTCTGTTAAGAACTATTTTAATCTATGCTCTGGTTTTCTACATAAGACAGCTAGGCCTGTCACAGTCAAATAGCTTTTGGGTGGTAGTCACTGTAAGGACATGGTAAAGTCCTACATGTCCTACTTTTAAATACCATGCACCTTCCTTCTGAGCTACAAGGCCTACAATGAGGTGACTTATTAATATTTAAAAGGGAAGATTTTACCTGTCAAAATGGTTTATTTTGGCAGATCAAATAGCAGTTTTTACCCTGCTAGTCAGGCTACAATGGTAGCCCTGAAGTACTGTTTGCCCTGCCCCAGTAGGTGCTCAGTTCACTGGTGGCTTTTAACCTCCACGCCCTGGGTACATTTTGTACTATGTGCTAGGGACTTATAGGTAAGGTAAATATCCAGTTACGGTTGGGCCAACTCAACCATGATTAAAAAGAGGAGCACAGACACTTTAGTACTGGTTAGGGGGGTAAAGTGCACAGATTCCTACAGCCAAAAAAGACAGATAAGGCAAAATTCAGGGGTACACTACTCAAAAGATTAACATTTCCTACACTGTGAATGCACTGAGAGCCTTTAAAGGCATTCATCTTTGAATGCTGTAAATGCCCAGGGAGTCTTTCCAAAATGTAAATGGATCCCTCATCTGCACGCATAAATCGTTCAACCAACTTATCGGTGTAAGCACAACTCTAGAAATTGGCACCCGGGTTTCCTTTACTTCAATTTTTGGCACCATTCCTTCTTCGACTGCATGTCTTAGGACAATGCGTTCTTGGGAACAAGGCCCGGCTGTAAATAAAAATGTGACAAGTCTTTATAGGTGCAGCCAACTCAGTACTAAACAAAAAAAGAATTAGAAAGCTTCTACTGAAACAAAATTCAAAGGCTGAAACTCACTCAAAGTTGTTTCAAACTTGCTGCCTCCGTCACAACTACTTCTCATTGCTACTTATGGGTTCCATTCTCAATTTCTCTGTCCAATGGTTTTAAATTTTTCTCTTAGGACAAAATTGGCGAAATAGAATGTCTGCAACTGCTAAAAGGCCATCACTGCTGCCAGAAGGAAGTATGGAGACCAGATGTACTTAACACCACATCGCAATGTCCTTTTCATGAATCAACCTGAAAGCCCTGAAAAAGGGTAGTGTGCTCTCACTACTAAAAACATATAGATCCCATGGTGCCTTCAAAGTTTAAACTTTTTACCTCTCTACCAGTCTTGGCAAAGTCTTGGAAAAGGATATGATTCGCCGTAATGGGTGAGCGTTGGCACCAACATTATTCTTTCAGGTTTCCACCTCAGACTTGGGACAGACAGCTCTGAGATTGGTTTTGGGATGCCGTCTGCAGTTTGCGGTCGATGGTCGTTATGCTGGACCTCTTCACAGTCTTAAAGCCTATGGATCATGCTACTCCTCTGGACGGGTTGCCCTTGGTGTCCAGAGATGACAGAGCCAAGACTGACTTGTTCTGTCCTTTTGCAAACCATCATTAGGAGAGAGTATCTCTTCTTTCGTTCCGAAATCCTTCTCAAATCATTGCAGTGTACCTCAGACTTCTCTTTTCAATGTCAACCTGTGCGACACCATGCAAACCTTTAGTAAATGTGGGCTCTAGTTTACATTATAGACTTAGGTACTGCTGCCACATGGGCTTCCCCTCATTCAGATGTATATGATGCTTAAGGCTCTTTTTTAAATTTATTTTTAAGAGTTTTATATAGCGCAAACTAGACCCGAAGATATCAGGTATCAGAGAGCTTAACATGAGCACCAGTTATGTTACAGATGGACACATTCATTTTTGTTAGGCACGGGGAGATTAGGTGATTTGCCCAGAATAATAGGATGTTGAGCGTCGTTGTCGAGACTCGAACCCGGTTCCCCAGTTTCGAGGTCAACTGCTCTAGCAGGTAAGGATACATCCGCTCCTCATGCTCTTTGAATAATGCTTGAGTGTCACAGTCACTTTGATATTGGGACTGAGTATTGCTTGCAAGAGGTGATCTGTGATGTGGTACAATTGACATGGTGGAGTGGTGTGGCTCACTGGTTAGAGGCGGCAGACCCGGAAGCAGAGGACGGCCCGGGACCAGGGTTCAATTCCTGACGCGGCAGGGTCGTGGACCAGAGTCAGCGGACTTGATAATTCTCGCCTCAGTGCCCACTCTAACCAGGGATCACACGTCGGCCCCCCACATTCGCCGGGGATGCCTGGTTTCACCTTGGAGGTTCCCAGTAGGGACCATCTCACAGGGATAGCCAGGACGGGTGCCCCAGCGGTCTACAGTGCCACGACGCCTCAGGGCAGCAGTGCGCTTTACAAGACACATACATTTACATTTACATGACCTACAGGTAACCTTATAAATAGAACTCTCGGCATCCCGGATGTCCGTGTGATTTCGTCTACCGCCTCCTTCAAAAAAGAAGTAAAACATTTCTGATGAACACGTTTTTGCCCTAAGATCCCACCGTTGTTTATTGGTTTTATACCTTTCTGTTTTTCATCTGCTGATTTTGAATACTACATTGATGACTCCCTATGGAGATCAAGTTTATTAATTTGTTAATCCTCTATATCTGTTTCTCGTTAGTGTAGTTGTCACACCCGTCTCCTACCTCCTCCCCATGTAAAGCGCTCTGATACCCTCTAGGGTCAGGTTCACGCTATATAAAACTTTATTTAAAAAAATAAAAAATTAATTACAGCACCTGCCTGAATCAAACCGGTACTCTTAAACAGTGAGTGCCTAATCTTCTAAATTTCCATTTCAAGCGCTAGGAACTAAAAATGCATGCTTTTTCTTTAGCAAAACCTGGTTCAGAGTCTCAGTGTCAGCATCTACGCCCCCCCCCCCCTCCTCTCATATTGTCATCACTGTGACCAGGAAGAGTGGGCCTCCGCATGCTGAGATTACTCTGCCAGTTTCGATGATGAAATGGTCCCGGGAGGCAGGGCGGGCGCCGGCTGGCCTTCGGGAGCTGTCCCCTGTGTCAGGGAGAAAGAAGCTTTGTGATTGATGAGGAAAGAAGGCTGTGGTATAACCAACCCAGCCTCTGAGCGCTTCACCCCCTCCCTAAAATACTCCCGTCACGTGACCTTGAGACTCATTTGTGACACCTGAACTCCGTATGAAGCGACGGTCATTGTTCTGTCTCCATGGGAAATCAGATAAACACAAAACGACATTGTTACAAAACGTGAACATGAACCACACCAAAGACAGAGATTTAACAACACAGCAGAATAACTGAAAGTTAAATAAATGTAGTACCAGCAACTAAATACAATAGACCACAGAAAGATAACTACACAAAGAATACGAACTAAATCAAGCGACAAATAACAACATGTGATAAAACTAAACATAACAATTAAAACGGAATAGCATCTGCGTAAGGACAAAGCATAAAAACAAATCTTTACTCTCAAGTCGCGACACACTGTGCCTCACATGTGATGTGAATACATCTATGGTTGAACAGTCTATGGTTGGTGAATAACTTTGAGAGTTGCTTTGGAGCTAGCAGATAGGAAGGCCTTGGGGAGACTGGAAGTCCCTGAGGAGTGGGGGCTTCTGTGCGCTAGACTTTGGCCAATCAATGTGTGCTTTCTTCAGATTATGGCGTTATTTTAAGTATTTCCGTGGTATTAAAGTTATGAGTTAACACGGTCAGTGGCCCTTTGGTGAATGTCCCGAGCACAGGGATATGTACGGGTTATCATGGAAAAAGTGTATCCTAAACCGCCCAGAGAGACAGAAGACAACACCTGAATTCCTGCAGTAGGTGCTTCGTCCTTGCATTACCACGCACTGCCAGCAGATGGTGCCGTTTTCTTTCCTACACCAATGCTTCTCTTGTGACCTGGTTGAATTCAGAGCTGGCAGCAGGCCACGCCCCTCCCTTTTCCCGCCTAATCCATTGCAATCCTCTCTCTTCAAAGTAGCCATCTGTAAATATTTCCGATTTAAACCGGCTCTCAGTCAAAACCCTGAACATCTGTTGTCCGCGGCCCTCCGCTGGAATTCATCATGTTTGTTAAAATAAAAAGCAGAGGGATTGAGGAGGGAAAGTCTAAAAAAGAGGCCATTAAATACCAGCCAGCAAAATTCCACCATTTATTGCCAAATGCAAAATACTCACCCCCTAGTACCACAGGCAAATGGCATGCCCCTAATAACAGACTAAAAAGGTTCTCTCGTGTGGGGGGTCTACATTTATTTAAGGTATGGTACATGGAACCTTGTGAGGTCATCAGCCGGTTGCATGAGGCGTGTGAGCCCATGTACGATATCTGAAGATTTGCGATCTCATCATGCAGGTTAAGACATTTAGGCACGAGTGAGTATTTTAGGATGGTCTAGAACAGTGGGTCATAACCTGAGGTGCGGGACCACTTGGAATCCACGACGACTACTCGGGGTCCGCGACTGATCAGAAAATTAAATAACATCATTAACACATTAATAAAGTGTATATGAATGAAGAAGCAAAATGTAAAATTGAAAAATGTTCCTTAAATGTGAAGGAATTTGAAATTGTAGATTAAAAATTAAATTCGTATCCTCAGATTGATTTGGGGGAGCAATGTAAGTGCATCATACAGCATATAATATGAACAATGAGTGGACTCAGTTGAATTTAGAAAAGCTCCAGCCTTTCCATTAAAATGTAATCTTTGGTGTATTTGTTTGATCACTGCATGTTTCCGTATCTTTGTGTATTATTTTGCGGTTTAAATCATCAGAATTGCTTTGCCCGGGGTCCCGGATTACAATAATGGCCCAGTGGGGTTCCCAAGATTCCAATCACGATTCTTAGGGATTTCTCGTATTCCAGTGCTGATTAAATGGGGGTCCACAGACGTTAAAAGAACGACAAATCTTGGATATTTCAAAGCATGCTGCGCCATGAGCCAGAGTACGCTATCTGAAGACATTTAGAATTTGGAGACTTATAAGGTCGTCACCAGTTCTAGGCAAACTAGGGGACATATTATCAACAAATAGCGATATTTATCGCTAAGTAGGCTTAGCGGCAATCTTTTTATCGCCGCACATCAACGGATTATATCGCTGAGATAACGTGCTATTAGCAACGTTTATCTCAAAAGCGATAAAAGTCCCGGCGATAGCGGCAAAATCCGTGAATATCGCTGAGAATACAGCGATATTCACACATTATCGCTAACAGGGTCTTAGCCATTATATCCACCTCCCATTGGATATAATGGCTAAGAACTGGTCTGAACAGGCGTTAGTTTTTTGGAGATATGCGCGCTTAGCACAAATATTTCCATCGCTACGCCTGTGTTTGTAATAGGCGATAGCGATGTTAGCGACTGCTTTCAATCGCTAACAGGTTCGGTACGCCCACTTTGCATGTCTTTTGGGGCTATTAGCTAGACATAAGAAGTACACTTGTCCAACTCTCCAAATTTCATCCAAATGGCTGTTGACTCCAAAACTCTGCCATAACAAACAGAAATGTCAAGTTTCTTCTGTTACTCTGTCTATTTCCGGTGGCTAGAGGCTGAAGCTCCATTATCTCCAACAAAGCTGGACAAGAAGTGTTCACAGGACAAAAAGCACCCACCAGAGAGGAACAAACAAGAGAGAGGGGGCGGGGCAAAAAGGACAGGGAGATTGCAGAGGGGACAACTACACCTGAGCTAATTGTATTGGAGTCTCACACCTTGAAGCACAGTCTCAATGGGTGTGAGATTCCTTTCTAGGTGCTCCAACTCACTCATCACCCATTGACTGTAAATCACTCCTATGGGGAACTATCCTCACTCGCTTCAAGCAAGTCCCACATCTTTCTGCACAGTCTTTCTCAATAGATGGGAGTCTCATAACATTGACCGTAGGTGTACTGGCTACTTGCAGACATTACACCACAGAGCACTCACCCTCTTGGTGTGGATCTGTCTTGCCAGAGTGCAATCTTACTCATTGATAGCAAGTCTAACTTATTAGAGCATCCCCTCATCAGCGTGGAATAGATCCCTCACCTTGGTGCACAGTGTCACTCAACTGATATGCATGCCACACTGGAGAAAAGTCTCATTCACTGGGTGTAGGTCGCACATTTTGGTGCACCATAAGTTAATTGTGCATGAGTCTCATGCCTTGGTGCTGCCTCCAGGCCTCAGTCCATGGAGCACAATCTCTCTAAGGAAGGGAATGGCTCCCAGTTGAAATGCGTGCCACTTTCAGAACAGCCTGCCTCACCCACAAAGCCCTTCACACAGGCAAACCCGAATACTTGGCCTCTAAACTAAAAAAAGCCGGACAAACCAGGTCCCTCCGGAGCTCAAACACGCTACTACTCATCCCAATGAAAGCATGCAAACAAAAAACCGCAGCCCGATCCTTCGCGGGAAACGCGCCCAAAATCTGGAACGCTATCCCCCCTCATATAAGAACTATCCCCTCCTTCACAAAATTCAAAGAGCAACTTAAAAATCTTTTCCTGGATCGGTCCCTAGCACAGGGCATGAGACACAGAAGAGCTATTGACAATACCCACCGATGGGGGCGGGATACCCAGATTACGGTCATCCAGGTACTACAAGTATGTATTGACACTGGTGACTTATCCCTCTAATACGCAAAGTGCATACCCGATATTGTCTCGAGACTCTTGACACTTGTGCAGATATCTGCACTGTACTTACTGTGAATGTTTGTTTGGTCTATGCATTTGAACGGTTGTAAAGCGCTCCGATACCTCTGGGTCTGGCTAGCGCTATATAAAACTTCATAATAAATAAATAAATAAATAACATGCAAGTCTTTGAGAGCGAGTCTGGCATCGAGGAGAAAAGTCTCAATCAATGAGTGTGCGTCTAATGCCATGGATTCACTCATTATATATGAACCATGAATGTAAATGCAGAATCTCATTTGTTTGATGTGAATTCCATAATTAGAATGCAGGTTCACTCCCTTTCGGTAAACTAACGAGAGCATTAGCTACATGTGAAATGTTGGTATTGTAGGAAATGGAAAGGAAATAAATAAATATAGTTGTTAAAACACTAGTCCACTAAACAAATATATCAAATACAAATACAAAAACAAAATAAAGAAAAAAAGAAACACAACATTCACCTCATATTAAGTCAAGATTATTCAATTTCCTCACAGATCTTAAAAGTGCCCCAACCCCACAGCAACATCAAAAAACGCATATTAACGAACAGGTCAATTCCATTGGGTCGTCTATAAATCCTGTATTTTAAAAACTGCTTTAAAAATGTACAATGCAACCTAATCTTTTAAAACCTGTGTACTTGTAAATTTTGTTATCTGGTCGCATATGCAAGTTCTCCCCCTTGCTTTAAATATCCCCGCCATACTCGGTACTCGGGGTTACAACCTAGTATCAATTTTATAATTTCTCATCGAAGAGATGGATCAGATAGACAGGATAGATATGGAAACACGTCAGAATGGCCCAGAGTCTGTAACACTAATGAAATTGAGGATTTATGAGCTAAGTAGGACTTATCTTTTCCAAAGACATGCTTAATGCAGCCTCTCTTAATACCTTCTTGTGGAGGAATGGACACTATCCTCCAATAGCTTCTGAGGTAGAGAAGTATTCCTTGGTATCCTTGATATATTTCAGAAATACCATTGCCGACGTAAGTTCTCTATGTTGGGCCTCAAACCAACAGATCTGCTATCACTCCACCACTTCTTCTTCCAAAGACAATGTATTACAAATATTTTTAAAACAAATACCAGCCATATGGGACAATGCTAATAAGTTAATTACACAACGTACGCTTTGGATCATCAACCTTTTCAGTAAACATAAAACTCGTTTCAGACGCCTACTTTCTAACAGGTCTAAAATATCTCTTTTGTTATGCAGGGGATTTCAGGGCCATAAAGTACTAATGGTGGAATTTTGAGCAAAATGCATTGACTAAAGGGGGTTATGATAACCCTCTCACTTTATATTAAACTTTACCAAAGAAGCTGACTGTAAAAGTGCTCTTGCTTTGACAACTCAAACACGTCTGTTTCAGCTTAAATTATAGGAAAACAGCATATCTAAATGTTTGTAAAATCTCACTTGGTCTCACTTTCCATTGTCTAAAAACCATGTAAAGATTTTTGCTTTTTAACATATTCTAAAACGTTTGTTTTTTCCCTATTTATTTTTAGATTATTTTCCATATAATAGTCTTTTAAAATATCGATTTGTTTCTGAAGGCCTCTTGGGGTGTAAATCCAATAGAACCAAAGCATCTGCATACATTAAGCATAGTATATGAAACAAACTCATCTTAGGGGAGAAAGAGCTAAGAACATCAAATGGACTTGGTAAGTCAGCCACATCAATCAATGGCTTGTATGGTGTGACTAATCACCCATAAGGGTATCAACCACATACAGACTAAACGGAGCAAGGACACATCCCTAATGCAATCCATTCACAATACAATTTTTTTTACTAAGGAAGCCAGAAGAGTCCATTTCAACTTAGTCCAATTTGGGGTATGAAGGGCTTGTATTAAATACAGCAAGCCATGTGGTATATTCCAGGCTAACAAATGTTCCCATAACCTGTCACTATCGGCCGAGTCAAAAGCTGTACTCAACTCATCAAAACAACACAATCTCCTATTTATTTCTTTGGACTTCTTTGCAAGTGACCATAATGCAAAACAATGATAAATTGTAGAATGGTCGGCCCAAAACCCTCCCTGTTCTACTAGTAAAGGCTTAATTACAGAGGCATATTCCTCCAATTGTCTCAATAATACTTGAGATAAGATCTTTGCGGAAATATCCAAAAGGTTGATGAGCCTATAGCTGTCTGGAATGCTTTCATCCCTTTTCTTCGATTAGGGTATTTAATAATGGACCCCGTCCAGGCATCCGGAATGGTTCCCGTTTCTACTATCCACTAAAAATAAAACCTGTAGCTTTTCCGGATCTATGACAGAATTTCGACAGACAGAATTTCGACCTACACAAATATCGGCGTAATTATATCGATAGCAAAAATATCGACGCCCTATGTACAACATGGTAAGTACCAAAATATCGAAAAAATAATATCGATGTTAAAAATATCGTTGTCAAATATATCGATTTTTTTGGGATTTAAAATAACATAAAAAATACTGTAAATAATACTTATTCATTACTTAAACATATTTAAATATATGTAATGATGGTAAAAAAAAATAATAATACATATTTAATTTAAAAAAATAAATTAAAAATCATATATAATATATACTTACTTAACAATAATTACTATTCCCACTCCAGTGGGTGCAACAGTAGGGAAAACTGACCCTGAACCCTAAAAATACCCCTTTAGCCAAAAACCTAAAACTGACCCTGAACCCTAAAAATACCCCTTTACCCAAAAACTGAAAACTGACCCTGAACCCAAAAAATACCCCTTTACCCAAGAACTGAAAACTGACCCTGAACCCAAAATATACCCCTTTACCCAAAAACTGAAAACTGACCCTGAACCCTAAAAATACCCCTTTACCCAAAAACTGAAAACTGACCCTGAACCCTAAAAATACCCCTTTACCCAAAAACTGAAAACTGACCCTGAACCCTAAAAATACCCCTTTACCAAAAAACTAAAAACTGACCCTGAACCCTAAAAATACCACTTTAACCAAAAACTGAAAACTGACCCTGAACCCAAAAAATACCCCTTTACCCAAAAACTGAAAACTGACCCTGAACCCTAAAAATACCCCTTTACCCAAAAACTGAAAACTGACCCTGAACCCTAAAAATACCCCTTTACCCAAAAACTGAAAACTGACCCTGAACCCTAAAAATACCCCTTTGCCCAAAAACTGAAAACTGACCCTGATTCCAAAAAATACCCCTTTACCCCAAAAACCAAAACTGACCAAGAACCCTAAAAATACCCCTTTACCCAAAAACCCAAAACTGACCCTGAACCCTAAAAATACTCCTTTACCCAAAATTAATTAATATTACAATTAAATTACTTCCCACCCTATTCCCCTATAAACCCACAACCCGCTCCAGTAGTAAAACATATAATTTAGTTAAAAATATACATAAATTATCAATTAATAATTCTATTAATCAATTAAAATAATTCATTGCCAATTAATATTTAATAGCAAAATAAATTAATCATAAAAAAATAACTATTTAATTACAAATAAATTACTTCCCACCCTATTCCCATATAAACCCACAACCCGCTCCAGTAGTAAAACATATAATTTACTTAAAAATATACATAAATTATCAATTAATTAATCAATTAATCAATTAAAATAATTCATTGCCAATTAATATTTAATTGCAAAATAAATTAATCATTAAAAAATAATTATTTAATTACAAATAAATTACTTCCCACCCTATTCCCCTATAAACCCACAACCCGCTCCAGTAGTAAAACATATAATTTACTTAAAAATATACATAAATTATCAATTAATTAATCAATTAATCAATTAAAATAATTCATTGCCAATTAATATTTAATTGCAAAATAAATTAATCATTAAAAAATAATTATTTAATTACAAATAAATTTCTTCCCACCCTATTCCCCTAAAAACCCACAACCCGCTCTGGTAGTAAAACATAATATTTACTTTTATATATTTTTTATTTATAAAAACATATTAAACACATATTATAACAATTAATTTAAATACTTAACTAAAATTTCTAACACATATTAGTAAATCGAAATTACTTACATCGATATATATGCTATAGATATAAGTAATTTCGATATTACTTACCTTAGGGTCGATATTCTGGCCATCGATATTCTGGACATCGATATTCTGTCCCATCGATATTAGCAACTCGATATAAGTGTAAGTCGAAATTAAAAATTCGATATTTTGACTGTTTACCAGCTTTTCCACTCACCATTCACTATTTACCCTTATTATGACTGGGGGTGTATTACCAGGCCCAGTGGCCCTGCTTAATTTGAGTGGTGAAATTACATTTTTTATTGTTTTGGTATTTTAGATTTTGGACTACAATGGATATTGAGAAAATACTTCATGTTGTAATCGGATGTTACTATAGATTTTTTTACGACCTGTTCAACTTGAAGTTATTTAAAATAATCATGTTCTTTTTTCATTTTCTATAGATATAAAGTGAATGATGGTATAGCAGATGGGATTTTCCTTTTTGATATGTGAAATAACAACTGTCAAGATTTGTGTATGAAATTATTTTACATTTTGTGAATTTTCAAGTATGAGTTCTAAACTTTGCGTGCAAAATCTGTGTTTAAAATGCACTTTTCATAATTCTGAATATCGATTCTGGAATGTTTTAGTGTTTTAGCTTATCATGATTGATTGCACTCCCCTGATGAAGGGAAGAGGCAATAAATGTACCAAAACATGTTCAGGATAAAACTTTGATTTCAAACTACATGAAAATCAGAAACATGCGGTTAACCCACACCAATTACATTTTGGATTTGAAAACTATAAATGGCAACCCGCCTATAAAATGAACATAGATCTGGTGAAGGTATGTTCTGTTTAATCGATTTACACAACCGATAACAATTTTCTATTTTGTGGTCCCATAGACATTAACAGAGTTGTTCATAGGGAATTTTAGTCCAATGTCTCTCAAATCTCACTGCTGTGAACTCTTGCATTTGAAATCTCATTTGAGACCTCCCGTAGGGTCTGGTTGGCCACAGGTTTACCTGTGGAAAGGAAGGGAGGCAAGCAGCTGAAGGAGCAGGGGTGGGATTTTACCAGCAGTGGCGGCCGCTCCATGAGGGCGTTGGAGCGCCGCCCCACTGCTCTCTCGCGGTGCGAGAAGCAGAAAAATAAAATAGTATTTGAAATACCTTTTTATTTTCTGTCTCTCGCGCTGCGAGAAAGCAGACAGCAGGGGTATGCCTGGTTGGGGCAGGGGGAGCGTATGCCTGGTTGCGGCCGGGCGGGTGGGCGGGTCGGGGAAGAGTGACTTGCACCACTTTGAGTGCCGTGACTGCTTAGTCGGCCCTTAGTCGGCTTAGTCGGCTGCATACATCCTACATAGAGAAAATTGCCTCTCTACCTAACTCTGCACCAATCACACCGCTGCCATTGCGTTGTTGTGATTGGCTTAGGCGGGGAGGGAGCTGCAGCTTTCCCAGACAGGCTTGCTTGGCGACATCAATATAAAACACTTCGGTTTCTGCTGAGACAATGTGCCTGGCCACATCTTCTGTCGTGCCTTCTTTCAGGCATGGACTTTCCTGGTCGCAGGCAGGGGTGGCAATGAAAAGAGACAGCGGGTGAACACAGGAGGAGAAAGAAGGATGTGATAATGGGACAACAAGTGGAAAAATGCACTTATTTATTTATTTATTTATTGGATTTACAGTGAAGTGGTGAGGGATCAGAAAAGGAGGAACAATCTTCATCATCATCATGTGACTGTGGACAAATAGAACTGCAAATATGCAGTACCACAAAAGACCACAAGCCTGCATCACACATGGGAAGCATGGGAAGGGCCAAGATGAACCAATGTGGAGGGCACCGCAGATGAAAAACAACATGGTGGCTGCAATTTGCAGGAAGGCGCAATGTCAGTCTATGCACATGATGCATAGTGACAGAGAGTAAATGAGGAGACGCAGAGGGGCAGGCGAAAAGAAAGAAAAACAACCTGTGGCTGAAGAAGAGGCAGCCTACACAGTGGGCCCATGGCGGCAGAGGACAGATTCGATTTAGGGAAAATTGGCGCACAGAAAAAAATCAATGCATTTGCTGCAGGGGAGAATGGTGACAAGGAACAGATGAGGAAACGCAAGGGACAGAGGCAAAGGAAAAACATATCCTGCAACCTTCGTAAACAGGTTGCTCTGGCAGTAGAGACAAAAGGTAGAAGGAGAAGGGGTGATTAACAGGATGAGTATGCGTAGGCTAGAAATGTATTATTTTTAGCTTCTTGTGTTACTGCACCCGTTAGCAGTGCTCTAAAGTCCTGCATATACCGTGCTTAATTTGAGCCTGTGGTTTCCGGTGCTCGGCACCAGCACTTAATTGTCAGCACCGGCTCTAGTGCCAGCCCACCACATGGTGGCACTGTCAGAGATGTGCACTACAACTGTGTTTATCGAGTCAAATGGCATGGAACATGAATAATACCAGCCTCGCACGCCATCATTATAGCTTTGCGTGGCCTGAAATTGTCTGAATTGTCACACTTGTAGGAGTGCAATAGTTAGGTGTTATGTAGGTACTGTCATTGGCAGTGCTGCAGGGGCAATGCGTGGTGCAGGCTGTAGTGACCTTCCGAGAAGAACCCGGGCACTTAATTTTTCACAAATTAAGCACTGCATATATGAGTATAATTCTTCAAGAAGAAAAGGTAGCATTAGTTATACTTGAGTCTAGGTGTAGTGTCTTGTGAGTTAGCGATGACAGGAGTTTTTTGCTTCTTAATGGACTCCGTAAAACTATGATGTAACTGTTCGGGTGTAGTGAATAGAGTTTGTGTTAAGAACATTGAGTTTGCAGTCACACACTGTGGAATAAAGATGTGTAATAGTAAGCTGTGCCCACAGTGAAAAGTAGCACGCACTAGAGACACACATACATAGGGAGGGGAAGGGCACAGTCCTTTGTCATTGTGTGTCCCTCTTGTGCAATAAAGCAGTCTCACTCACTGGGTGTGAATCTTAGATGGTGGTGCACGCGCTCTCTAACTGAGTGAGCGTCTCAGTTGTAGGAGCGAAGAGTTACTCACTGTCGGTGCCCCTTCTTGGAGCACAAATATCCTTGCTAATTTGGTACAAATCCCAATACATTGGAAAAAACGCAAAAACAAAACACAAATGAAGGGGAGGTGGAAGGGGAGGGGAGGGGGATAAAGAGGTGAAGGAAACAAGCACTGGCAAAATCCGTAAGGTATTTAAAAGATATTAGCCGACTTTTATCTATGCAATGCTTGTTGTCGAAACTGTACAGCGTTGCACATAGAAAATAAAAATGTGTTACTGATGCTGAACAGCAGTAGCTAAAAGAAGTAAAGTGAAAATGGCTGGCCTGAGAGTGATCGCCCTAAGTTGGCAGGGTATGCTCAGACGTGAGTCCCTTGCCCACTTGGCCACTGGATTCAAGTTAGCCTGGCTGATGAGGATTATGAATCCGAAACCGGTCCTAGGATGCTTGATTCCGGTCCAGGAAAGACCTGGCTTGGCAGTTCGGGCTGGACTGTTCCCATGAGGCACAGGGTCAGACTGATTTGCATATGGCCATGTCTGAACTGGGGTGGCAGAGTGGGCTAAAGAACGGTGATGGATTAAACCCAGATCAGTTGACTGGGGGTGAGTGTCTGATTTGCTCAAACGCTCCGTCCATCATCCCCTTTTGTATCGCCTTGGCCTGAGAGTGATGACATATATGTGCTAATGTTTCTCTACGATGTGGCATAGCTTGATGATATATATGTGCGAATTTGTCAAAGTAGCGTGTGCACGTATGCGCCTTAATAATGCAGCGCTACATTATGGGTCATAAAAGTTACATGCACATGCATGATTAATGCTGCACACATGTGCATCCATTGTGCTGCAGACATATTTTACTTTTAATTGAACGATCCAAGGAGGTGCATTCTCTTCTTTGAGTAGTAAATTAGAACACACAGAAGGTGTACAAAAGTGCAAAATAGAAAACTAAGGGAGTCTCCAAATAAAAAATAATAATATAAACAGGGAAGAATGCAGGCGCAATGGAGCGCAGGGGCAGCAATGCAATGCCGCTGAGCACCAGTGTGCAGTGGAGGGGCTGTAGCAGGAGGAGAGAAAGGAAGAAGAAAGCCTAGAGGGGTTGGGAGGGAGAAGCAAGGGTCTTGGTGGGAGTGGAGACAGTCATACGGAGGGGGAGCAGTACATGGAAAGAGAGCAAGAAAACATGCTCCCCCATGGAGTGATAAAAGAAAAAACTGTTCTCTCAGGTAAGCCTTAGAAGGATACAAGTCATGCAATCATAAGGATTATATAGAAGCTGTGCTCAAGGAGAGGGACTAACACTATCAGAACTAAAAATCATGCAAATGAGACTACAAGAGAACCAATCACCGATGAGCATGGGCGGACACAAAGCCCGCTCTAACTCTTGCTACGACCGTACAACAGAAGCTCTTTTGATAACTTAAGCTATCTGTAGGTGAGGTCTAGAAATGGAACAGAACGTTGATCATAAATGTCATTTTTGCTACAGTTCTCATCATCGTGGATTCGTCAAGAAGTGTGGCTCAATGGTTAGAGCGGCAGACCCTGATGCAGAGGTCTAGCCCGGGACCAGGGTTCAATTCCCCGCCTCAGCGGGTCTTAAGCTCAAAAAATTCAACGGACCTGATAATTCTCGCCTCGGTGCCTATTCCAATCATGGAGTCCCACTCTGGGCAATAGCTTGCTTAATCTCCACAACGGCCCCACAACGCTAAGGATGCCTGGCCTTCACCCTAGGGGTGCCCAGGAGTGGACGCCTCACAGGGAAAGCCAGGATGGGTTCCACAGCGGTATTTGTACAAGCGCCTTGAGACCCTTGCGGGTGAGTAGTGTGTTATACAATTTACAGCCTTGCTTTTGTCATTTCATCGTTTGACGTATACACTCCAGGGCTGGATGAGATACCTCCAGAGTTCAAACTGAAGAATGTTAATCCATTACTTAAGAAGCCCTTTCTAATTAGCAAGCGATAGGCGTATTACTTCTTGGACAGCATCACTCTGAGCTCAGAGAGAATATTGTGGCTGCATGAGATTGTCTTCCAGAAATTGTTCATTACCGTGAGTGGCAATGTTGATCCTTTTAGACCTCAGCTCTGCGTTTAACACGGTGGAACCTCCCACTTTGATTTGATGGTTTTTTAGCATACCAAGGTCGCTTCTACTTTTTTATCCCTTTATTCTGGTCCTTTTCTCTCCAAGAGCCACCTATCTCTGTGACTCCACCTGGAGTCCCAGCTTCTGGAATGTCTTGGCCGCCTTGAGGTATGGATGAACGACAACTGGCCTCAGCTCAATGTTGCCATGACAAAACTCTTCCTGACTGGTCTGGCTACAAGACTCCTTCGATGTGCAGTGGGGACCATCTGCACCCCTCTTTTCTACAGCGGATCACTCTACAATCAAAGGTGAGGACTCTTCATGTCATATTGAATTGCAAGAAGGAGCTAAATCCTCAAATTCAATCCGGATTAAGTTTAAGACACCGTTTTTATATTCGCAAGTTAAACTTAAGAATATATAAAACATGTTTCCATAAAACTCATGAGAGACAAATAAAGAAAATGAGAAAACGTAGAATATAAAAATAGTGCATGCCACCATCCCAAGCTCCCTGTATATCGCATTGCATTTGCTGTAGATCGTTCGAGCCAACATAAGCGTGATCTAGCTGAAAGCTGATACGCATTTTCTTTCCCTTTAAAAACCCTTCACTCTATTTTTACTGCAAATCTTACAAAAATGACCTGCTCTAAATTTACATCTCCTTTCTATTTTTATTTTATATGTAGAACACTAGGTCTGTTCACCCTCACGCAGCTCAAGCAGATTTTGGCTCACAACCAACCTATCAATAGAGTGCTTCAATTTAAATAATCATTTTAATGTAATTACTTCACACGGCATGTTAGTCATGCAAAGGTCAAGCTCCAGACACATGGCTTGAATTACTGATGATTTGTCCCCAAGGACCCTCAGGAGACAAGGGGACTTCATCCCCTAGCCAACAGCACGCCAGGAGGTGCATTTGCAGAGTGGTGGAGAAAGGGGGCAGGACCTCCGGTGAGTTACTGGCTTTAAAAGAAAATAAAAAATCTTTTTTCAAGGGAGGAGGCTGCGTGGTAACCCTTCCCTGGGCCATTTTCGGCCCGGGGACCCCCATCCCCCTGGGTCAGTTTTTTTTTAAATGGGTGAGGGGAGCCACACGGCACCCCTTCCAGAGCCGATTTCGGCCCTGGGGGCCCCAACCCCCAGGGCCTGGCCCTTTCTTTTTTTGATTTTAAAAAATAAGGGGAGGGGGCAGTGCGGTCCCCCTCCCGGGCCAATTTTGGTCCCGAGGACCTCATCCCCAGGGACCTGCCTTCTATTTTGGGTGCCCTGGTCCCACCCAGGGCACCCATTGACAATTGTTAGGGACCGCAGGAAGAAGTTCAAGGCCCCAGCAGTCCCTGCCAGCAACCTGTGTCCTGCGGGAGCCGGCATTGCTTTCACTGGAAGAGAGCTGCTATACATGCAGCTCCCTGTCTGTGAAACCAAATCTGCTCCGCTTTCAACAAGCGAGAGCATTTTTTACTCTCACTTGTTGAAACCGGAGCAGTGTTTGCTCTGACTTGGCAAGAGCAGTGCTCCCACTACTCCACAGCAGACAAGCTATGTCCCGAGGGTGTGCCCACGGGGACATAGCAGAGCCGGCACTGGGGGCCTGGTGGCCCCCAGGGCCATTAATGGCTCTTAGAAGGGGGCATGCGGCCGCCTCCACCATTGATTTTAACCCCATGGACATGGTCCCCGGGGCAGGTGGTCCGCAACAGACCCCCTTCATTGCTTACATTTGGTCCGGGGGTGGCGGTCCCTGGGGCAAGCGGGGGGCTGTTCCCCCATGCATTCCTTTACAATATTCAGCCATGAGGGGGTGGCTGTCACTGGGGCAGCGGTGGAGGCCCTATGGCCTCCCCCGCATTATTTTTAATTTACATCTGTGCCCCGGGGAGGTGGTTGTCCCCGGGGCAGCGATGGACCGCAAGGTTTCCCGCATATGATTATGTGACTTCCCTGGGGAGGTGGCAGTCCCCAGGCTGTGGGGGAGGTCATCAGGCCTCCCCCACATTATCTATTATATAAATCTGTGGCGGGGAGGTGGAGGTCCCCGGGGCTGCAGGGAAGCCCGTAGGGCCTCCCCCACAATCTTTTATATAAATCTGTGCCCCAGGGAGGTGGTGGCCCCTGCATAAATTAAGTGACACCCCCGGGGAGGTGGCTATCCCTGGGGCTGCGGGGGAAGCTGTATCTCACCCGCATTATTTTCAATTTACATCTGTTTCCCAGGGAGATAGTGGTCCGGGGGTGGCTGAGAGGCTTCCCTGCCTATAATTATGTGACTGCCCCTCGGACCGCCACCTACCCGGGGCAGCTGCAAGGCTCCCCCATATATAATTATGTGACTTCCCCAGGGGGGTAGCGGTTCTGGGGAAGTGGGGTTGCATTATCTTCAATTTACATCTGTGTCCCAGGGAGGTGGGGGAGTCCCCACATATAATTATGTTACTGCACCGGGGAGGTGGCAGTCCCTGTGGCTTTAAATAGCCTGAGGAGGGGAGCCCTGTGCCCCTCTCCTATATTTCCCCAATGCCCCCGATTTCAAACGAAGAGAAGGAGCCGGAGCTTTTTTTTTGGCAGGAGTTGCGGATCCAGCGTGACTCCTGCTGACTATTTTTTTTTAATAAAAAGTAAAGGAGGCCCCCTTATCTTCTCAGTCTGGGACAGGGGAATAGTATTGAGGAACAGAGAAAGTCCCACTAGTTAACCACAAAGGTGAAGTAGTGTGGCTCACTGGTTAGAGGCGGCAGACCCGAGAGCAGAGGACGGCCCGGGACCAGGGTTCGATTCCCGGCGCGGCAGGTTTCTGGACCAGGGTCAGCGGACTCGATAATTCTCTCGCCTCGGTGCCCACTCTGATCAGCGATCGCACTCGGCAACTCTGGGCATTAGCTTGCCTCATCTTCACTAACGGCCCCACCAGACCGCCGGGGATGCCTGGTCTCACCCTGGAGATACCCATTAAGGGACCATCTCTCAGGGAAGCCAGGAAGGGTTTCGCAGCGGTCGAAGCGCCTTGGGACCCTACGGGTAAGTAGTGCGCTATATAAATGCCAATACATTTACATTTACATTTACATTTATGGTTATTCTGGTGGTGCCCAAAGTCCTATTTTTTGGCGATACCAATCACACAATGAATCAAAACCTCAAAAATTATACAAAGGTATTCAACTAGACATAGGCCAACAATATAGAAAAGCTGTAAAGGAACTTAATACACATATATATCACACATAATATTCACTTTTAATCAAATTTAAGGAGAACAGGAGAAATGTTTCAAAAGTTCGTTTATGTATTTATTCAAAATAGTAATATTGTTGCAATGATAACAAATAGATTTAAAATTAGAAACAATATGTTATACAATCAATTAAAAAACATATGGAATCAGAAACATATACTAGAAGAAAATTTTATACAATGTAGGGTTAAAATGTTAACTTTCAATCTTTTGGCCCTGGATATACTGTCCACGAAATTATTGTAGGTCGATATTCTGGGGGTCAGTATTTAGTACTAAAAAGTTTTCATACCAAATTCCATAACCTGGGGGTCTTTTTTTACCATCCATCATCATATCCTCCGCAATAATATTTTGCTAATGCACCCAACTGCTGCGTACAAAAATGGCCCAATTATCCGCATATGTTTGGATACTAATATGTAGACCCTTTAATGACTCTAAGTAAATAGGAAGGTCCAAGAGGGAAAAAAGTACAAGAGGGGCCGGCCAAAGCCCTGCTTTACTCCACTGCTTATCTCAATCTGCTCTGTGCATTATCTCAAGTCCCACCAGCATCCAGTGTGCCATGTGAAGCTATTGGGTGGGTCCAGTGCTCACTAAGCCGCTGGAGTCAAGCTATCCTGGCTGAAGACGGCTGATAGCCAGAAACTGGTCCTTGGATGCTTGATTCCGGTCAAGGGAAGACATGGCTTGGCAGTTCGTACTGGACTGTTCCCATGAGGCACAGGGTCAAGACTGATTTGCATATGGTCATGTCTGAACTGGGGTGGCTTGGTGAGCAAAATAACAATGGATTAAACCCAGAGCTGTGACTGGGGGCGAATGTTTTGCTATTGTGCAACATTCCGTCCATCATCTTGTGTGTTTTGCTGTTCACCCTATGTGGGAAGGGTATGCCCCGACGTGGGTCCCGTGCTCACTAAGCCACTGGAGTCAAGCTATTCTGGCTGAAGACGGCTGTTAGCCAGAAACCGGTCCTTGGACGCTTGATTCCGGTCCAGGGAAGACATGGCTTGGCAGTTCGGGCTGGACTGTTCCCATGAGGCACAGGGTCAAGACTGATTTGCATATGGCCATATCTGAACTGGGGTGGCTTGGTGAGCAACATAACAATGGATTAAACCCAGATCTGTGCCTGGGGGTGAATGTTTTGCCATTGTGCAACATTCCGTCCATCATCTTGTGTGTTTTGCTGTTCACCCTATGTGGGAAGGGTATGCCCAGATGTGGGTCCCGTGCTCACTACGCCACTGGAGTCAAGCTCTCCTGGCTGAAGATGGCTGATAGCCAGAAACCGGTCCTTGGATGCTTGATTCCGGTCCAGGGAAGACATAGCTTGGCAGTTCGGCCTGGACTGTTCCCATGAGGCACAGGGTCAAGACTGATTTGCATATGGCCATGTCTGAACTGGGGTGGCTTGATGAGCAAAATAACAATGGACTAAACCCAGATCTCTGACTGGGGGTGAATGTTTTGCCATTGTGCAACATTCCGTCCATCATCTTGTGTGTTTTGCTGTTCACCCTATGTGGGAAGGGTATGCCCAGACGTGAGTCCCGTGCTCACTAAGCCACTGGAGTCAAGCTATCCTGGCTGAAGACGGCTGATAGCCAGAAACCGGTCCTTGGATGATTGATTCCGGTCCAGGGAAGACATGGCTTGGCAGTTCGGGCTGGACTGTTCCCATGAGGCACAGGGTCAAGACTGATTTGCATATGGCCATGTCTGAACTGTGGTGGCTTGGTGAGCAAAATAACAATGGATTAAACCCAGATCTGTGACTGGGGGTGAATGTTTTGCCATTGTACAACATTCCGTCCATCATCTTGTGTGTTTTGCTGTTTACCCTATGTGGGAAGGGTATGCCCAGACGTGGGTCCCGTGCTCACTAAGCCACTGGAGTCAAGCTATCCTGGCTGAAGACGGCTGATAGCCAGAAACCGGTCCTTGGATGCTTGATTCCGGTCCAGGGAAGACATGGCTTGGCAGTTCTGGCTGGACTGTTCCCATGAGGCACAGGGTCAAGACTGATTTGCATATGGCCATGTCTGAACTGGGGTGGCTTGGTGAGCAAAATAACAATGGATAAAACCCAGATCTGTGACTGGGGGTGAATGTTTTGCCATTGTGCAACATTCCGTCCATCATCTTGTGTGTTTTGCTGTTTACCCTATGTGGGAAGGGTATGCCCAGACGTGGGTCCCATGCTCACTAAGCCACTGGAGTCAAGCTATCCTGGCTGAAGACGGCTGATAGCCAGAAACCGGTCCTTGGATGCTTGATTCCGGTCCAGGGAAGACATGGCTCGGCAGTTCTGGCTGGACTGTTCCCATGAGGCACAGGGTCAAGACTGATTTGCATATGGCCATGTCTGAACTGGGGTGGCTTGGTGAGCAAAATAACAATGGATTAAACCCATATCTGTGACTGGGGGTGAATGTTTTGCCATTGTGCAACATTCCGTCCATCATCTTGTGTGTTTTTTTTATGTGGAGCTATTTCAGCAAGTCAAGTTGCATCTGAGGAATCCCAAGAAGCCACACGTTTTGTCCACAGTAGCTTCTTCTCCATATGTCAAATGCAGTATGGACGTCCTCCTGAAAGCAATAGTAGTTAGAAAAAAAGATACTTACCTTCCACCACAATTTTGAAGACTGTTCTAAATTCAGAACCTGTCCATCCTTCCGCCATCTAGTGGTTGTGCTTGAAAATGCATATTTTTATTCTAAATCATTTTTCAGCATCAACCATGTGTACAGTAGGTATTATTATTATTATTATTTTGAGTTTTATATAGCACTAGCTAGACCGGAAGGTTATCAGAGTGCTTTACATGTTAGGTGATAACGTTTACAAGAGGTACATGAGGGGATTCCTAAGAGTCATAGTTGAATAATAAAGCATGAACCCATGATATCATTACCCCAAAGTTAACAATGTCCCACAACACAGCCACCATCAGGGTGTATATTCACTGACAGCACATTATTTATAAGGTATATAGGTAAAGACAGAGTGATAACAGTATTCACCAGTGTCGCAAAGGGTGCAATCTGAATCTAGAATCCATGACAGCTTCAACTCCGACCAGCCCCCTGACCGACTGGTCCACCGTCAGCGACGAAGGCACCATCAAAACCATGAACTCCATCCACTCCGGATCCCCATCTGACCCCTTCCCCTGGACGTTTTCAACAAAGCCAGCACAACCATTGCGCCCCATCTCCGGAAAGCAATCAACATCTCCTTCGAGACAGCAACCTTCCCGGAAAGCTGGAAGCATACCGAGATCAACTCCCTACTGAAGAAACCCAAGGCGGAACCCAAGGACCTCAAGAACTTCCAGCCCATCTCCCTGCTCCCGTTCCCGGCAAAAGTGACAGAGAAGATTGTCAACAAACAGCTAAGCCGCTACCTCGAAGACAACAACATCCTAGACCCTTCCCAATCCAATTTTCGCAGCAACCACAGCACCGAGACCGTCCCCATCACCGCCACCGATGACATCAGGATCCTGATGGACAAAGGAGAAACAGCCGCCCTCATCCTCCTGAACCTATCAGCAGCCTTCGGCACGGTCTACCACTGCACCTTATCAGCATGCCTCCATGACGCCGGAATCCAAGAGAAGGCCCTGGCCTGGACCACATCCTTCCTCTCCGGCAGAACCCAGAGCGTCTGCCTCCCACCCTTCCGCTCAAAAACCACCGAGATCCCGACGCTGTTCAATATCTACATGCAACCGATCGCCCACGTCACATGACAACATAACCTCAACATCATCTCCTACGTGACAACACCCAGCTGATCATATCCCTAACCGAAGACCCCCACACCACCAAAGCCAATCTCCACAGAGGAATGAAGGCAATCGCTGACTGGATGAAGGACAGCAGACTGAAGCTGAATTCAGACAAGACGGAGGTCCTCATCCTCGGACCCACCCCATCAGCCTGGGATGACTCCTGGTGGCCCACATCGCTAGGCACAGCCCCGGAACCCACCGACCACGCATGCAACCTGGGGGTCATCCTCGACTCCGCCCTCTTCATGAACAAGCAAGTCAACGCCGTCTCCGCGTCCTGCTTCAACACCCTCCGAATACTTCGCAGGATCTTCAAATGGATCCCTCCCGACACGAGAAAAACCGTCACCCAGGCCCTCGTCACCAGCAGACTCGACTACAGGAACGCCCTCTACTTAGGAACAACAACCAAGCTCCTGAGACGACTACAATGAATCCAGAACGCCTCGGCACGACTGATCCTCGATGTCCCCCGACGCAACCACATCATACCCCATCTGAGAGGCCTACACTGGCTCCCCGTCAACAAGAGGATCACCTTCAAACTCCTCATCCACGCACACAAAGTGCTACACAACAGCGGACCTACATACCTCAACGATCGACTCAGCTTCCACACCCCCACCCGCAACGTCCGCTCTGCCAGTCTCGCCCTCGCCTTAGTTCCTCGTATCCGGAAAACCACCGCCGGCGGCAGATCCTTCTCCTACCTTGCCGCCAAGACCTGGAACGCTCTCCCTACCAGCCTACGACAGACCCAGGACCTGCTGGCCTTCAGGGGACTCTTCAAGGCCTGGCTCTTGATTGATTGATTGATTGATTGATAGAAGACGCTTCAGCTCTTTTTTTTTTTGCAGAATGGTTCACATGCCATGCATCAGTTTAAAACAGTTCCCACTTTATGGAAATGGGGTACAGGGCAAGGGCAAGTTGTCTGCAGCACTGTTGTCTCTAGTTGTGCCTCGGTACCTACATAGTAATACGTAATGCAATCACCCTCACTGCTTCACTCCAGGAAGGACCTTAAAACATGGCTCTTCGACTGAACTGCAGACCCCTCCTTTCCCCAGCGCCTTGAGACCCTAATGGGTGATTAGCCGCACTCTATAAGAATCCAGACTGATTGAATGAATGTGTGGACAGGCAACTAACTTTTCGCCTTACCGACGTCTGACAAGCAAATAGTACCAAGAAAAGGAAAGAAGCTGCTTTCTTCCTTGTTCATAATTATCTAGGACCTGAGAGCAACCTTTTATAATCTAATAAAAACATAGCAGAAAGGAGTGCATGATTAAACAAGCAAGTGTACCTTTTGGTGACAGATTACACAAATGTTTGCATGGTATGTGACACAGACACTTGTCAGACTTTCTTATGGTTTTATATTTTGCAGTGTAATAAGTTAGGGTCTGACATCCAAGTTATGGGAAGTTTCTTGCTTGATATTTGAAAACATTTCTAGTCATTAGCCAGTTTTCGATTGTCTTGAAACACATGTATTGAATGGAAACTTATTAAAAGCGACAAAACCTAACTATAACTCACCACCACTAACATAAGAATGCAAAAATAGTACATCCTCCATGCAACATGTCTCTCCCTGAGCTCCCGCCTGTTCCAGCTCAGATTATGGAAGGAATGGTGATTTTGATTCCGATAAAGAAGCTCTGGATCCAGCAAAGCCAGAAAACTTCGGGCCAGCATACCTCAATTTGTGGCAGCAAAGATTTAGGGGTAACTGGCTAATCAGCTGAGAACTTTTTAGAGGCAAATTTGAAGAATTGCATGAAATTGACAGGATGTATCCTACGCTGCATGGGTACTACTTCAGTATTTAATGGAGTGGACCAATAGAATGTATCTGCTTAGAGATTTGTAGGGATTATGCACAGAATATTTTATGTGTACTTGTGTTGGTGCCTAGGTCATTTTATAAGAATACCACTAGTAATTGGAATGATGACAGTGCAAATTCTTTTTGGAAGACAACCGGGAAGTTTCCTGCATGGACTGGGTACTGGAGTCATACTGGTAGCTCCCTGGACAACCTTTGGTCAGCAGTGGTGTAAGCTCCCTGATGATTCT
The DNA here is from genome assembly GCF_964263255.1 of Lissotriton vulgaris. NCBI lineage: Eukaryota > Metazoa > Chordata > Amphibia > Caudata > Salamandridae > Lissotriton > Lissotriton vulgaris. Next base: position 1,722,452,354 of record NC_141695.1, read on the forward strand.
TGGTAATCTGTCAGCAGCTTTTGACAGTCTGAAACATGCCTTACTGCAGGGTAGGATACAAGAGGGTGAATGCAGTGGCTAGAAGTGACTGCTGTCATTTCTATCTCAGGGTTCACCAAGGTTCAAAAAAGGTCTTTTCATCTAATTTGCAAAGACCAGACCTTTACTTTAAGGACTGCCACATAACTCTTTACTGTCTCCTTACCTCTTGTCCAGGGCAGATGCCGGCCAATGCAGAGGCTTTGGTCAAGCTCGTCGGCCACATGCCCTTCACCTTCACCTTTTAAAGTATGCCGATGATACCCAGATTATAAACTAACTTGATTAGAAAGATGGGGAGGGAACTCTGTTTAAGCAACACATGAGACAGGAGAGGAGTGGATGAGATCTCATTAGCCAAGGTTCAACACTCACAAGATGGATATTGAGAGTGTAGGAGGTCAGCACGAACTTTGGACACCAGATTGCTGGCTATAAAATAAGTGTTTCATCCCAATGTGTTACTGTAAAACATCTGGAGAATGAAATACCACTCAGACCTTGATCCAAAATGCAGCAGTTGGATTTACTTTCAGAACATCTATGTTATGCATTGCTACTAATTTCTGCAAAATCTTTTGAAAATCTTTGAATGTATTTTGCAAAAAAGCAGAAACCTTTTTTGGCAGCCCTCAAAATAAGACTTCAGCTGTGGGTTTCAAGTGAAGCGCTACTCGGCAGCCCTACCAGGGGAATGCTGGTCAATGTGGTCCATCTCTTGAAAAATCCAGGCTTTACCATTGGTAAATGGGTTTGTACATATGGCCCCTTAAATGTGTAGTAAGTTTTGATGTCAAGAATGTTGAATAAATTGTAGACTCTGGGTCACTGTACACCATTATACTAAAAGGTTTGCATGACTCCTGGTATCCAAATAAAGCAAAAGCAATACATAGTACTTAATGGTACTAATGGTGGACAACTGATCTAATTAATAGATTGCTCAAACGCAAAAGTGGAATTCATGGAGACGAAATGTAAAGGGCCGTACAGAGCGAAATAAAGTGCCAGCAATCCTAGCATAGCGATCCTAAAATCAGGATGCGGGTATCTGGTCCAAGTAATAGAAAGAAACATAAAGAACATCCTAGGGACAAATACTTTTTATTTGCAGGTGGGGTGGATGAATTAAAGAGCTATATGAATTTCAATATATCAACCAAAGACAAAACTACCTGCACCGTGCACACAAACTACAGGTGATAACCACACTTTCATCGAACAAATAATGGAGATCCTCTCTATCAACAAAGCACCACACAGTAACCAGATTTTCCTAGGTGACTTCAACATTCACTGAAGTTACTCAAATCATCCACTAGTGAACTGCCCTTCTCCGTGACCTCAACCTGCTCCAAGCCTGCAACAGCCGTACTCATACTAAAGATCTTAGACTCAATCATAGCCAAGGAAAACACCATCCTTTTGGACTCTATCTCACCCTACGACTGGGCTGACCACCATTGCATCACCGTCTCAATAGCTGTAAAGATAACCATCTCTAAAGGCTAGCCCGTAAAAACAAAACATTGGGTTAGAAATACCCTCAATCTCAATACAGGCTTGCTGGCCGCCACTAGCCACAATCTCCTGTCCCCTCCCACCATCATGGTTGGCACTCAAGACCTCACTAAGCACTATTTTAACTCTATGTCCAACATCTTGGGCTCCATCACCCCAAAACAATTAAATTGTCCCAATAAGAAGATGCAAACCCTGGTTCAACTCTAGCGTCAATGAAGAACGCCACGCCCTTAGGCTCATGGAAAGAGTTTAGAGACTGAACCTCTCTCTGACTAACCTTAAACTTCTGCAGATAAAACACAGTGCCTACAATAGGTGCATCAGAAGGGCCAAATCGTCACATTTCCGTCATCAACTAGCCACAGCCTTTAACCATCCCAAAAAACTCTTTGAATTCGTTAACCAACAAACTACTAGGAAATAGTAATTCCACCATGTCAGACTCCACAACACTACCTAATTGTCAAACTTTTTCCTTCTTTTTTTGAGAGAACTAAATAAATTGACAATGATCGCTGAAATGCTGTGAATCTCTTACCGACTGAAACTCCGCCACAGCACACCTCCATTGCGCAGGAAGGGTAACCAGCTCCACAAACCTAAAAACAATGCCTCTTGATCCATGTTTCAGACATTTGATAACTCTGACATCTTAAAGCTACTGACTTCCACATAATACTCCAACCACTTCAATGACTCTCTCCCCTCCAAAGTCCTCAATGAGACTTCAACCTCCTTATACCAGTATGGACCAGAAATATCAATGCCTCCCATACACAAGGCGCTATGCCAGACTGTCTAAAAAGTGGTCAAGCCACCTTTAGGAAGCTGGCTCTGTATATGATATTGCCACTGGGTGTTAATACAGTCCAGAGTCCAGGGGCTCCCCAAAAATATACAGGGCTCCATGTAAAACCCGAAGTGCTCTTTTACTGGTGATGTGGGCGAGCAGCCTTAAGCCTAACACAGGGGAGTGTAAGGCATTTATTGCTCAACAGTGATCAATAATGGACACACGACTCAAGAAGGAGATCCAGAACAAATTTGGAAATAAACATCGTGTTTGAATTTTATTTTAAGACCAAGGTCTTTGTAATAAAGTATGTTTTTCATAATAAATACTTTTCACTTTGAAAAATCGACACTTAGAAACTTTTCAACTTAGTCCAATGTTTTCCTATGGGGAAAATAATTTTGGGTTAAGCAGGTAAGTATTAATCTTACAGTCCCAGTCTTCAGAGTGAAAAATTAGCAAGGGCCAGGGGTCAGGTAAGTATCAAAACTGCACCACCAGCCCCAAAAACGTTGAACATTCTCCCTCCAGAGACCAAGACCAACCCATCATATCACCTTTTCAAAAAAAGAAGTTAAAATGAGATTGCAGAGTAATCTCCTCCCTATCTGATGTGATTTTCCATACCACTTGGATTACATTGTTTCCCTACACTCACTCACTTTTGTTTTATAATAATTCGCAAATTTTCACTGTGTGTGTTATTATGCTGTGACTCTTTGAACTTGCTCATTGTAATTGCTATAGTTATGCTTTACAGCCCTATGATACCATAATTGGTCTTGTTCTCACAATATAAAATTTCATAAATAAAAAAAAATCTTTTGTGGTTAGGCAAAAGTTTAGGACAATGCACAAGCAAATAGAAAAAACAAAATAACTGAATAAATTGAAGCAAACGAGTGACTTTCATAAATTGCTTTTTGTATGTCATTTTTTTGTAACAGCTATAGAGAAGTGTTAATAAAAATGTACAATTAAATTCTATCCTTTAAGAAACATAAATGAGATGTTGATGACCAGAAAAGGAGAACACATTTCCAGCTAATTGGACCTACAATCAGCCTATAATTAAATTACGCTCCATCTAGAATCAAGAGCTATGACACCATTCAATGCTTTGGGTGGAGTGGACTAGTAGAAAAGAATACCATTTGTTTCAGCAGTGGCAGCTTCCGTTTTCCAAAGACCGATGCACAATCTATTTAAGAGTCATAAACACACCTAGCATGTTCACAATGCTATATAGAATTGACTAGGAGGAGCCTAACACAGCATCGAAAAATGTACTAAAAACAGTGCAGCAAGCTGGGCTGATGTTCAAAAAGTGAAAATACCAGTTCATTGTTGAAGGGATTAAATATCTTCACCACGTAAAATCAGGACAGTGGATTAAACTTAAACAGGATTTGTGGAAAGCAATAAGAGAAGCACCAGTGCTAAAATCAGGACAGTGGATCAAACTTAAAGAGGATCTGGTGATAGCAATAAGAGAAGCAAAAGTGTCCAAAGACAAAGACCTATTAAAATATTTTATGAGACTAATGGAATATTATTTCAAGTTAATTTTTTCACTACAGCACATTATTAGAACCACTATGCAAATTGATGAAAAAAAATGCCTAAAAATCTGAATGGGGAGATCTGCAAAGGTTGGTGTTTGAGAATGTAAAAAAGTAAATTTTTGAAACACAGGTTTGGGAACCATTCTGTAGGAAAAGGGATGCTACAAGAAGAGAGGATGCCAGCCGGTTAGGGCTTGGAGCAACATTGACACTGAAATATGAGCATGGAAGGGAGGTTCCTGCATTTGTCTTGAGAACACATCATAAAACAAAAAGCAATTATACAATTATTGGACGAGAGACACTGTCGTGCGTTTGGGCGACAACACACTTCAGAACATATTTGTTGGCTGGTAGTTCACTGTGAGGGCAGACCACAAACCACATGTGAAAGCACTGGAAGTAGCGGCTGCAAGACGGTATGCCTCATATTAGAACCGTGTGGCGCGACAAGGTATCCAGGAGGCAGGCACGTCTGACATCAAGACTGCAGGAGCAAGAGTACAAAGTGGCATACTTACCAGGATGGAAAAATCAATTGGCGGACAAACTAGCGAGAGAGCCAGACACAACAACAACAGACAGTGGAAAAGAAGCTGAATAGGGAACTGTGATAGCAAACTTGGATGAGTTAGAACAAAATAAGGCCACTTTAAGAATGGGAGAAGGTAAGAAGGAACCGAAGGTAAATAAAACTTTGCAAACTACCATGAAAAGCACAGAGCAAAGTTGGAACACTAAGAACAAAGGGGCCGATTCACAGAATTAATCTGAGACAAAATCCTAAACGTATTACTTTTGGTATTCACAGAAGGCATTTAGTAGTAGTAAAGTTAGGACTACTAACTTTACTACTACTAAATGCCTTTTGTGAATACCGAAAGTAGTAAGTTTAGGATTTTGTCTCAGATTAGTTCTGTGAATCGACCCCATACAAATCACTTTAACCCCTCCCATGCTCATGACAAGCTCAGCTCGTCATGAGCCATGGTTGCGCTGTGCTCATGACGTGCTGAGCTCGTCATGACCGCCGTGGCGCTCACACACAGGGATAATTCCCCTGCTGTGCTGAACGGTCCACGAAAACAGGTGTGGTCATGACAAGCTCAGCTCGTCATGAGCACAGCACCACTGTGCAGCGTGACGAGCCGAGCTCGTCATGAGCACCGGGGTGCTGCACGCGCCCCCCCCCCCTCCCCCCAGCACTGTGGGGGAATTACCCCCGCGGCGAAGGGGTAAAGCCATTTTGGAAAAGCTGACCATACAAGATGCGGTACTCATTGAGGAGACAGACTAGGGACACTCACCAATGAGCAACGAAAGCAGTCGCAGTAAGGCAACATAGGAAAGAAATTGATGAAAAGGCACCTGAGAGTTACAGATGGTACAAAAGCAATTGGATCAAATTAAAATTCCTAATGGGAATTGCAATTAGCAATGTGATAATGTTCTTGGAAGAGAGTTTCAGTGGAGAAGGAATGATGCAACGGATTGCCACAGACAACGAGTGCAGCATAAATGGAAGAGTAGCTGTATCAAACTAAACAAAAAGTACACCCAACTTTTCTCAAAGAAACTGATTAGTCAAAAAAGGTCACCATACAAATGGTGATCTGTTGCAGCCTAAGCGTGGAAGCAGAAATACAGAACATGTTAACTGCGCACAGACGCAAGACTACCAAGTCAACAGTCATTCGGCATTTGAATACAATCGTCGACACAAGCAGCGTGTCAACTTAAAACCATGGTGGACAAAGTTTAACAACAAAACACATTAGTGAAGAAACACTAGCTGGTGGGATACAGAGAAAGGGAAAAGATTCTAGAAACAACAACAAAGGGACAGTATTTTTCTCTTGGAAAGGTGGGAGCCCTAGTGGTGTGCCATTCGTATCCCTTCCCTATGTATATAGAGATAACTCTAATCACTAGTATATGCAGTAGACCTTTGTATATCCATCATTCCTATGTGACTCTTAGAGTATATCCATGTGTATCCCTTCCCTATGTATATAGAGATAACTCTAATCACTAGTATATGCAGTAGACCTTTGTATATCCATCATTCCTATGTGACTCTTAGAGTGTATACATTTGTATCCCTTCCTTATGTATATAGAGATAACTCTAATCACTAGTATGTGCAGTAGACCTTTGTAGTCTTTACCATTTCTATGTGACTCTTAGAGTATATCCATCCATATCCCTTCCCTATGTATATAGAGATAACTCTAATCACTAGTATATGCAGTAGAGCTTTGTACTATCTACCATTCCTATGTGACTCTTAGAGTATATCCATCCGTATCCCTTCCCTATGTATATAGAGATAACTCTAATCACTAGTAAGTGCAGTAGACCTTTGTAGTCTTTACCATTCCTATGTGACTCTTAGAGTATATCCATTCGTATCCCTTCCCTATGTATATAGAGATAACTCTAATCACTAGTATATGCAGTAGACCTTTGTAGTCTTTACCATTTCTATGTGACTCTTAGAGTATATCCATCCGTATCCCTTCCCTATGTATATAGAGATAACTCTAATCACTAGTGTATGCAGTAGACCTTTGTAGTCTTTACCATTTCTATGTGACTCTTAGAGTATATCCATCCGTATCCCTTCCCTATGTATATAGAGATAACTCTAATCACTAGTGTATGCAGTAGACCTTTGTACTATCTACCATTCCTATGTGAGTCTTAGAGTATATCCATTCGTATCCCTTCCCTATGTATATAGAGATAACTCTTATCACTAGTGTATGCAGTAGACCTTTGTAGTCTTTACCATTTCTATGTGACTCTTAGAGTATATCCATCCGTATCCCTTCCCTATGTATATAGAGATAACTCTAATCACTAGTGTATGCAGTAGACCTTTGTAGTCTTTACCATTTCTATGTGACTCTTAGAGTATATCCATCCATATCCCTTCCCTATGTATATAGAGATAACTCTAATCACTAGTATATGCGTAGACCTTTGTACTATCTACCATTCCTATGTGACTCTTAGAGTATATCCATCCGTATCCCTTCCCTATGTATATAGAGATAACTCTAATCACTAGTGTATGCAGTAGACCTTTGTAGTCTTTACCATTCCTATGTGACTCTTAGAGTATATCCATCCGTATCCCTTCCCTATGTATATAGATAACTCTTATCACTAGTGTATGCAGTAGACCTTTGTACTATCTACCATTCCTATGTGACTCTTAGAGTATATCCATCCGTATCCCTTCCCTATGTATATAGAGATAACTCTAATCACTAGTGTATGCAGTAGACCTTTGTAGTCTTTACCATTTCTATGTGACTCTTAGAGTATATCCATTCGTATCCCTTCCCTATGTATATAGAGATAACTCTAATCACTAGTATGTGCAGTAGACCTTTGTAGTCTTTACCATTTCTATGTGACTCTTAGAGTATATCCATTCGTATCCCTTCCCTATGTATATAGAGATAACTCTAATCACTAGTATGTGCAGTAGACCTTTGTAGTCTCTACCATTCCTATGTGACTCTTAAAGTATATCCATTCGTATCCCTTCCTTATGTATATAGAGATAACTCTAATCCCTAGTATATGCAGTAGACCTTTGTACTATCTACCATTCCTATGTGACTCTTAGAGTATATCCATTCGTATCCCTTCCCTATGTATATAGAGATAACTCTAATCACTAGTAAGTGCAGTAGACCTTTGTACTATCTACCATTCCTATGTGACTCTTAGAGTATATCCATTCGTATCCCTTCCCTATGTATATAGAGATAACTCTAATCACTAGTATATGCAGTAGACCTTTGTACTCTCTACCATTCCTATGTGACTCTTAGAGTATATCCATCCGTATCCCTTCCCTATGTATATAGAGATAACTCTAATCACTAGTATATGCAGTAGACCTTTGTACTATCTACCATTCCTATGTGACTCTTAGAGTATATCCATCCGTATCCCTTCCCTATGTATATAGAGATAACTCTAATCACTAGTGTATGCAGTAGACCTTTGTAGTCTTTACCATTTCTATGTGACTCTTAGAGTATATCCATCCGTATCCCTTCCCTATGTATATAGAGATAACTCTAATCACTAGTGTATGCAGTAGACCTTTGTAGTCTTTACCATTTCTATGTGACTCTTAGAGTATATCCATCCGTATCCCTTCCCTATGTATATAGAGATAACTCTAATCACTAGTAAGTGCAGTAGACCTTTGTACTATCTACCATTCCTATGTGACTCTTAGAGTATATCCATTCGTATCCCTTCCCTATGTATATAGAGATAACTCTAATCACTAGTGTATGCAGTAGACCTTTGTAGTCTTTACCATTTCTATGTGACTCTTAGAGTATATCCATCCGTATCCCTTCCCTATGTATATAGAGATAACTCTAATCACTAGTATATGCAGTAGACCTTTGTACTATCTACCATTCCTATGTGACTCTTAGAGTATATCCATTCGTATCCCTTCCCTATGTATATAGAGATAACTCTAATCACTAGTAAGTGCAGTAGACCTTTGTACTATCTACCATTCCTATGTGACTCTTAGAGTATATCCATCCGTATCCCTTCCCTATGTATATAGAGATAACTCTAATCACTAGTATATGCAGTAGACCTTTGTACTATCTACCATTCCTATGTGACTCTTAGAGTATATCCATTCGTATCCCTTCCCTATGTATATAGAGATAACTCTAATCACTAGTATATGCAGTAGACCTTTGTACTCTCTACCATTCCTATGTGACTCTTAGAGTATATCCATCCGTATCCCTTCCCTATGTATATAGAGATAACTCTAATCACTAGTATATGCAGTAGACCTTTGTACTATCTACCATTCCTATGTGACTCTTAGAGTATATCCATCCGTATCCCTTCCCTATGTATATAGAGATAACTCTAATCACTAGTGTATGCAGTAGACCTTTGTAGTCTTTACCATTTCTATGTGACTCTTAGAGTATATCCATCCGTATCCCTTCCCTATGTATATAGAGATAACTCTAATCACTAGTGTATGCAGTAGACCTTTGTAGTCTTTACCATTTCTATGTGACTCTTAGAGTATATCCATCCGTATCCCTTCCCTATGTATATAGAGATAACTCTAATCACTAGTAAGTGCAGTAGACCTTTGTACTATCTACCATTCCTATGTGACTCTTAGAGTATATCCATTCGTATCCCTTCCCTATGTATATAGAGATAACTCTAATCACTAGTGTATGCAGTAGACCTTTGTAGTCTTTACCATTTCTATGTGACTCTTAGAGTATATCCATCCGTATCCCTTCCCTATGTATATAGAGATAACTCTAATCACTAGTATATGCAGTAGACCTTTGTACTATCTACCATTCCTATGTGACTCTTAGAGTATATCCATCCGTATCCCTTCCCTATGTATATAGATAACTCTTATCACTAGTGTATGCAGTAGACCTTTGTACTATCTACCATTCCTATGTGACTCTTAGAGTATATCCATCCGTATCCCTTCCCTATGTATATAGAGATAACTCTAATCACTAGTGTATGCAGTAGACCTTTGTAGTCTTTACCATTTCTATGTGACTCTTAGAGTATATCCATCCGTATCCCTTCCCTATGTATATAGAGATAACTCTAATCACTAGTGTATGCAGTAGACCTTTGTAGTCTTTACCATTTCTATGTGACTCTTAGAGTATATCCATTCGTATCCCTTCCCTATGTATATAGAGATAACTCTAATCACTAGTATGTGCAGTAGACCTTTGTAGTCTTTACCATTTCTATGTGACTCTTAGAGTATATCCATTCGTATCCCTTCCCTATGTATATAGAGATAACTCTAATCACTAGTATGTGCAGTAGACCTTTGTAGTCTCTACCATTCCTATGTGACTCTTAAAGTATATCCATTCGTATCCCTTCCTTATGTATATAGAGATAACTCTAATCCCTAGTATATGCAGTAGACCTTTGTACTATCTACCATTCCTATGTGACTCTTAGAGTATATCCATTCGTATCCCTTCCCTATGTATATAGAGATAACTCTAATCACTAGTAAGTGCAGTAGACCTTTGTACTATCTACCATTCCTATGTGACTCTTAGAGTATATCCATTCGTATCCCTTCCCTATGTATATAGAGATAACTCTAATCACTAGTATATGCAGTAGACCTTTGTACTCTCTACCATTCCTATGTGACTCTTAGAGTATATCCATCCGTATCCCTTCCCTATGTATATAGAGATAACTCTAATCACTAGTATATGCAGTAGACCTTTGTACTATCTACCATTCCTATGTGACTCTTAGAGTATATCCATCCGTATCCCTTCCCTATGTATATAGAGATAACTCTAATCACTAGTGTATGCAGTAGACCTTTGTAGTCTTTACCATTTCTATGTGACTCTTAGAGTATATCCATCCGTATCCCTTCCCTATGTATATAGAGATAACTCTAATCACTAGTGTATGCAGTAGACCTTTGTAGTCTTTACCATTTCTATGTGACTCTTAGAGTATATCCATCCGTATCCCTTCCCTATGTATATAGAGATAACTCTAATCACTAGTAAGTGCAGTAGACCTTTGTACTATCTACCATTCCTATGTGACTCTTAGAGTATATCCATTCGTATCCCTTCCCTATGTATATAGAGATAACTCTAATCACTAGTGTATGCAGTAGACCTTTGTAGTCTTTACCATTTCTATGTGACTCTTAGAGTATATCCATCCGTATCCCTTCCCTATGTATATAGAGATAACTCTAATCACTAGTATATGCAGTAGACCTTTGTACTATCTACCATTCCTATGTGACTCTTAGAGTATATCCATTCGTATCCCTTCCCTATGTATATAGAGATAACTCTAATCACTAGTAAGTGCAGTAGACCTTTGTACTATCTACCATTCCTATGTGACTCTTAGAGTATATCCATCCGTATCCCTTCCCTATGTATATAGAGATAACTCTAATCACTAGTGTATGCAGTAGACCTTTGTAGTATTTACCATTTCTATGTGACTCTTAGAGTATATCCATCCGTATCCCTTCCCTATGTATATAGAGATAACTCTAATCACTAGTGTATGCAGTAGACCTTTGCACTCTCTACCATTCCTATGTGACTGTTAGAGTATATAAAGTCGTATCCCTTCCTTGAATGCTCCTCCTTGTGTGACTATAACTTGTACATTTGCATTTTTTTTCTGTTTGTATCTTTTATGCAACGCACGTAATCCTGAGTCCTTATGTATCGCAACTGGTTCTTAAGTAAAGCGCTCTGACACCTTCGGGTAATGTTCGCGCTATATAAAATCGTATTAAATATATAAATAAATACATTTTAAAAAAAACTAGGGACGGCTGCTCATAGACAGTGACTAATGCCTCTCTTTCGCTGTTTCGAAATGTTGCCATTAGGGTGACCAACCGTCCGTAAATTTCACGGACAGTCCGTAATTTGGACCTCACGTCCGTTGTCAGTGAGGGTCCCTTTTACGGACATAATTTTGGCCATCACAGGGAGCAGCGCTGCTCCCCTATGCGAGGCCTCACCTTCCTGATGGGGCGCCTCGCGCTCCTCCTTGAGCACAAGAGCAGCCCCTCCCGCCCATTGTCATTCTGTGTGGGGCTGATGATTGCCACATACAGAATGTCAATGGGGCAGTGTGGGGTGGTAAATCATGTGGTGGCCTCCTCCTGCCTCGGTGTACAGCAGGGCGTTCTGTAAAATGAAAGGCAAAACGCTAATGCTGCAACTTTAGCAACGTAAGAAAACAGTTTATACAAAGAAGCCTGTAAAATAAGTTACAAAGAACGGGTTATCGTTCTTTCACTGTCTCATCATTTTTTAACTGAAGTATTTTCAATATTATATCCAACAAAGCCATAGTTGCTGCTTTTTTTTATTTTAAGCAACTAACCACAATTGACAAAGCCAATAGTCCTGGTTTTTGTTGGTGTAATGATACTTGCTGTATTATATATCTGGATGCAATGAAAGAAACAACATAATACCAGTCGGGCGGAACACTACGCTAGCGCTGATTTTTAACCTAGGTGTTTTAAACTACGCCCTTAATTACATCGAACAACCTCTTTGAAGAGACTCCCCAGTTTTTTTACACCTCTTCAAGCCATGGAAACAACACCATTAAGTAAGTAGGTAAATTCTTTGTTGTTCGGTTAATTAAAACCATTACAATTTGTGGCATACTACAGCATTTAAAACAGAATTCTTAAAATATTAGCAAGGAAATAAATAGGAAAAGGAAAAGGAAGTGAGTTAAAAGAAAGGTTTGCGTTACAAGAAAGGTTTGTGATACAAGGAGTCCGACCAGTCATGGCAGGATTTGCTGTGATACAGATTTATCTGTCAACAATGGTCTTAAGTCTCAATGGGGGTCCGGCAAGCGGCAGCGTGCCTTGTTTTCTCCGCGAAGCTGTCCAGGAATTTTACTAATCTACAGATTAGTTGGGCGTCCGCTGAGCATAAGGCCTGGACTATCGTGGACCGGCAGGTACGGACTCCTAGCTCGTTGAGTTTGTCCTTAAGCCAGTGCCGCAGTCCGTGGTACATAGCTGGGCAGATACAGACTATGTGTATAAAGTCTTGGTTACCTGCACCGCAGAGATCACATTCCGTTGTTACTTGTGGTCTCCATCTAGGTTGGTCTAATCGTGTGGGTAAAATGCCCAGGCTTAAATGGAGGAATTTACGTTTAAAGTTCAACGAGAATGCCGTGTCTAGATAAGGGGATGGCGCTGGCCATATGTACGATTTAATAGTCATCCAGGCGTGAGACCGGGTACTAAAAATTATTTTGTCGTTGAGGAACGAGTGCTTCTTGGCAGTCCTTTTGACTACCTGGTTAAACAAAGGGGCTGGGAGTTTTGTTTCCCACAGTGCTCCCAGCTCAGTTTCCTCTAGTGAGAGCTTTAGATATTTTGAGTACTCAGAGTTCGGGCTTGTCTGGATCGCTCCCCAAAGTGCACCATTCATTTTGTTCTCCTTGTTCCTCCAGACATAGTACCAGAATTTAATGGCCTCATATGTTTTCAGCAAGACTTGAGATTGTAGTCCAAATTTAAGTCTGACTTGTGCTGGGGAAGAATTATTCGGTAAAAAGAAGACCCGCTTATAGACCTTAGTTTGTATTTTCTCCAGGAGGGTGGCGCTTTTCCCATGGTGCAGAATGCTCCCATACGCTATTGTAGGCAGTAATTTGGCTTTCATTGCAATTAGCAGGGGGGAGACAAGAGGGCCCTTTAGCTCAGCTGCCAAGTTGGTGAAGGCATGCAATAATGCTGCCCCCTTTCTTTCCATTGCTTTGAAATGCACCAGGAAGTTTAAATGCTTGTCTAGGTGTACCCCCAGATATTTATAGTCATTGACGGAATCCAGCTGGTCGTTGTTTATTCGAAAAATTGGCGGATTTTTGCCTCGTCGTGATATGAGCATTGTCTTTGTTTCCTTAATGTTTATGGTTAACTGGTTCCTTTTTGTATAGGCAGACAAGTCGTCCAACAGACGTTGGAGGCCGATTCTTGTCTGGCTCAGGAGTACCACATCGTCCGTGTACGATAAGTGCATTAGGCAAAGGGTGCCTAACTTAGGAGGATGTGCGTAAACCTTGTCTAGGCTTTTTGCCAGGTCGCTCATGAATAAGTTAAATAGGTGTGGGGCCAGGACGCATCCTTGCTTTAGTCCATCAACAGTGTAGATCTTCCTGGTCAGATGTCGCCCATTGTCGACTTTTACCTGCATCCAGGTTTCAGTGTAGAGGTTAATAATGGGCGAGAGAATTGAGTCCGGTAGGCCCAGGTGTTTTAATTTTGCCCAAAGCATTTGCCTGTTGACACGGTCAAATGCCGCTTTAAAGTCTACAAAACAGGTATGAAGATCGTGGGAGTTCGGTAGATTTTTCTCAGCAATAAGGCATAGGGCCATGGCATTCGTCGTTTTACCCATGCCGCGCCGGAAGCCGGTTTGGTTCAATGGTATTTTACTGTTCGTTTCTGACCATTCAGCCAGGTCCGCAAGTATCAGTGACGCGTAATATTTTGATTCTGCATCGAGGAGAGCAATCAGGCGATAATTATTTGGATCCTTGAGCTCGCCGCCTTTATAGATTGGGGATATAATAGCTCCCCTCCAGCTCTCAGGAATACTGCCTGTATTGATTACTGTTTGAAACAGTAAGTTGAATTTGCTAGCCCAATACTGCGGTTCAGTCTTGTAGATGGCTTGTGGAACGCCATATGGGCCTGGGGCGCTGTCTTGCCTGCTTTTCCCAATTATTTTTAAAATACTTTGTTCGCCATCATGCCTAGGCCATGAAGCTATTGGACCATTTCCCTTTGCACTGGTCCCTTGGTGGACTGGGGCAGTGACTTCCCGCACTGTGTTGTCTGTTGCTTCGAGAGGCAAGATGGTAGCTGCACTCTTGTTGTTGATTGAGAATGTATCCGTTAGGTGTTGGGACCATTGGAATTCGGTTATGTAGGCCATGCCTATTGGTTGGGCTGTCCGGTTTACAGAGTTAACTTGCAGCCAGAAGGCCCGCAAGTCGGCTCTCTTGATGTTATGCAGTAATTTGGACCAGAACTCATTTTGGAGGGTTTGTTTTTCGGTCCATATTAATTTCTTATATTGGGTCCTAACCTTGCGTATGGCTGAGCAAACACTAGCATTTTTGGTGTGTCCGCGGGCCTGACGTTTAGTTTTTTCAGGTGTCTCTTTAAAGGTAGTGCTGATCTATTAAATGGGTTCCTGAGTTTAGCAGAGGATCTTGTTATGTTGCTTGAGTTGGTCCTAGGGAGCTGCATCAAATAATTATTCCAAATGATCGGGCTCAGGGCATTCTCAGTCAGGAGGTCTTCTAATAGTTTTTTGGCGTCATTAGCTATTTGTGGGAGGGATTCACTTGTCCACTTAAGCCGCTTCAAATTAGTCGTTGTAAGGTTGCCTGCTAACATGGGAGCTAGTTCGAGTTCGGTATTTCCGTCGCAATCTCAAGGTGTTGTTTAGAGTGATCGCTGTCCAGGGAACAGATGATGTGAAAGTTTTGTATTTGACTGAGCAGGGGTAGAGTGATGAATGTATAGTCCAGTACCGAACAGGATTTGTGGCCGATGTAGGTCATTGAAGGGGGGTTATCTTGATTGGTTCTTCCATTTAGTGCTCGGAGACCGAGATTTTCGAGGTCCCACATGAGTTGTTTACCATCCTTGTCCTTCTTCACTACCTGAGGAACTGCCTGCGGCAAGATGTTCCAGATTTCATTTGCAGCATTGATGTTGACTTCGTCCTCCGGTGCCTGTAGAAGGTTTGCGTTGAAGTCGCCCGTCAGGATTATCTCCCAGTCTGGATGTTCTAAACGCATGTTGGTAATTACCAAAGTAATACGTTGGAATAGTATTTTTTTAGAAGATATTTTGGGATTTGCATATATGTTCATTAGAATTAGGGTTCTGGTTATGGCCGTTGTTATACTCTCTAATTTTAAGATTTGCATGTCCGCTGTTGAGTCTGGGTATTGTGTTGCTCTGACATTTAAAGATGTTGATATATAGACAGAGAGGCCCCCACGGGCTCGCCCAAAACGCTGGAGGCGGGTCGCGCTTACGTGATAGCCCAAGCGGCCAGGTATGTCAATTGGGTCGGTTTGCCACGTTTCCTGTAAGGCTATAATTGCATAGGAATCCCAATTGGCGGCTTTGCCGTTTTTGTTCATGATGTCTTTAGCACCCGCAATATTCCAACAAAGAATGTTTATGACGTGACTTGCAGTGTTAGTTGACTTGCTCGGCATTCAATTTGGGAGTAGCAATTGCGACTGAAGATGCTTGTGGTCTACTGCTCCAGCTCCCCTTGCTCCTTGAAGGACCGAGTGCGTTGGTCGACTCCTTGGTGGCAAATTTACGCTCTTGGTCTGCCTTCTTAGGAGGGGAGATGGGTACGCTGCCTTGCCCATTTCCTTCAAGAGGATTCCACATCCGTTAAATTTAGCCATTTCAGAGAGGATGTGGGTTACCATTCCAGCCTCCCTCCATGTCATAACTGTGCATTCTTTTTTTGGGTCATCCTCCGATGTTGTGAACTCAACCGACAGGAGGTCTGCTGAAGTGAGGTAGCCAAGACTAGGGATAGCTGATGTTAAAAGGAGTATGTCCCCATGGTTTAAGTGATCTTGCAGACCTTGCTGTTCAAACTCAGGAACAAAAAGAAGTTTCCCTACATTGGGAGCACCCTCCTTTGCCATTGGTGGATTGTCGCCAATTTTGACAATTTGGCGATGGTACATTTGGTTCCAAGACCCAGAGACTTTCATGTTATTTATGACGTGACTTGCAGTGTTAGTTGACTTTCTGGGCATTCAATTTGGGAGTAGCAATTGCGACTGAAGATGCTCGTGGTCTACTGCTCCAGCTCCCCTTGCTCCTTGTAGGACCGAGTGCGTTGGTCGACTCCTTGGTGGCAAATGTACGCTCTTGGTGTGCCTTCTTAGGAGGGGAGATGGGTACGCTGCCTTGCCCATTTCCTTCAAGAGGATTCCCCATTCGTTAAATTTAGCCATTTCAGAGAGGATGTGGGTTACCATTCCAGCCACCCTCCATGTTGTAACTGTGCATTCTTTTTTTGGGTCATCCTCCGATGTTGTGAACTCAACCGACAGGAGGTCTGCTGAAGTGAGGTAGCCAAGACTAGGGATAGCTGATGTTAAACGGAGTATGTTCCCACGGTTTAAGTGATCTTGCAGACTTTGCTGTTCAAATTCAGGAACAAAAAGAAGTTTCCCTACATTGGGAGCACCCTCCTTTGCCATTGGTGGATTGTCGCCAATTTTGACAATTTGGCGATGGTACATTTGGTTCCAAGACCCAGAGACTTTCATGTTATTAGAATTGCGGTTTCCAGGGGGAGATTGAACACTATGCAGGGGACGCTTGTATGGTACGATTGGTAGGTTCTCTTCTCTTACTTTACTTGTTATTTGCCTCATTGCTAGCGGGCCCTCTTTTGCGTCGAACAAGTTCTCCGGGCGGCGACTGCCCCCTGCTTTCCTATTGGTTTCCGGGTTGGTGCCCTTATAGTCAGTTGGGAAGGTTATTCTAATGAGGTCAAGGTTTTCCCTAGTCGCGATTGTTGCCAAGCGTCTATCAGGGTCAGTGACCACACTGGAGATGGTGATTAAGGATGGGGGTACTGTATCGTTAGTAACTGTCATTTCCACAACCTGGCTGTTGGGTCCTTCTGTTCCATGGTTTTCGTTTATTAGTTCTTTCCCAATTGTTGTGGACTGCTTGTTCCGATTCTGTGTGCTTAATATCTGTTTAGGGGAGAGATCGGGTTTTCCCAGTGTGGATTGACTAATTACTAGCGGCTTGTTTGAATGGTCATCGATGGAGTCTTCTTGATCGGTGGAAACGTTTGGTCCCGTTCGGTCGCAGAGCTCTGAACCCGCAAGGAGCCCTCTGCACAGGGCTTTTGTAGGGGTGGCCTCCGCTAGGTTGAATGGTTTGTTTGGCGAGATTTTGCGCTGTTGCTTATTGGATGGATCTATTCTCACTATTTGAGCCTCGGTTTTTGCGAGCGTCATTGGATCCTTGATTTTTCTGTCTTTGGGTGTCCTCATCTGGGTTGGGTCGGTCGTTGTGGCACTCTTGTTTTTAACTTTGGCTTGTGCGAAAATAGGGAAGAGTGATGACGTTTGCTTGTGCTCAAGTTCACTACTTGGACGTTGATTTCTGTTTTTTCTAGCCCTTTTTTTCTGACGTTTGGTTAATTTTATTCCATTCTCGGCTTCTGGTGGTTAGAACGTGGTAGCAGGTTTAGCGCTGCTCTGTTGGTTGGTCAAGGCGATGTCAGATTTTGAAGTAATGCTCAGATTGGTATGTTTGTCGCTACCTTCTGCCGGCTGTTGGTGGGGGACGGCTATGTTAGCTGCCTCTAAGATCTTAGGTTTGCGGGCGTTGCTTATTTGAATCGCGTTGTCGTCAAAGGAAATCAAATTGTCGTTCAATTGAATGCTAGTGGCAGTTAAATTGGTCTGCTTACATTCCTGCAGAATGTCTTTCAAGATGAGTGGCAAATCCTGGTGTTTTTCCAGTATTGGATGACAAGCGCAGGAGTGTGCTGGCAGACTTGAGCCAATTTGTTCCGTTAAGATGTTAAAGGAGCCAGCCATTTCGTCGAGTTTTTTATTTATGCCGGCTATATGCTCGGCTATTGATCCCATTAAATATATTTGTGCGTCAAGCTTGTCCGACTGCATGTTTAGAGTTTTTAATCAATGTTTCCGGTATGCATCCCAGTGCCTTGTGTAACGTAATTATTGATTCTAAGTTGATTTTGGTGTCCGGCTCGATGTCTAATTGCGTACTGTGTTCATTGTTATTGTTAAGAGTGATTGCCGGCTCCAATGTGATCTGGCCACTGGGTAGTATTCTGTATTGTTCTTGAAATGTGTTTTTGTTTGGTGTTGGAATTTCTTTCAATAGATACTATATCAGGTGTCAGGGAGCTTGAGATCTCTAATATGGACACTTCCTTTGGATTGCCCTTATCCTTACCACAATTACTTGAATGAGTGAATGGTTCGTCTTCCTTGTGCAGATTTCATTGCGCTGAGGATCTTCGCCGGGCTATTGGTCAGTGAACCTATGATTGGTGAAATGGGCAGGATATCTGGTTGTGAGTCATGAATTTTTATGACTAGGTCCTCCAGCGCTGCAAGCAGTAGTTTGTCGCTTGTATTGGGTTGATCCGTAATACTTTGAGCTGTGTTAGTGGATGGGCGATTCCTGTGTCTTATGGGCTTGTCTTTGGTAGTTGTTGTGACAGTTTCCGGTTTCCGTGCCAGGTGTGAATCTTTTGGTTTCGCTGTTTTCAGATCTAGGCTTTTATTTGAACGTGAAACCGGTCTAGGAGTTGAATGATTATTTAGGTAAGCTTTGTCTGATGGGTCACGTTGGTTGTTATTAATAGGGCTGTCCCTTTTACTACCTGGTCGCTGGTTGCTAGGCGTGATTAAGTTCAGTTTGCTAGTGTTTAGTAGTACGTTGCTTGTTAGGCCTTCAGGCATAATGTCTGGGACTGTACTTAGGGCTCGTGTTGTTGGTAGATATTCCTCTGCGTAAGCTCGTACTAGGAGTTTATGCGTATTGCTGTCCCTGTGGACTTGGGCTTTGCATTGCATGGTGCGTTTCGTTGGATTATGAGCTTCTTCCACGCAGTTGTGATTCATCTCAATTCCGTTTGACGTTGTGGATATGGGTGATTGGGCTGATTGAACTCCTGATAAATCCTTTGTCTCCGTCGTTGTGCTGCAGATGTTCGGAGTCATCGGCTTCTGTAGGCCGGTTAGGCTCGCCGGCGTTGAGTAAATTACTGACATCGGGTCCTTCATAAAAGTGAACTTCCCCAAGTGTTTCGCTGCTCCAAAGATCGGGTAGATGGGAGGTATTAGACTAGGGGGTTGATCGGTTGGCTGGATCTGGGCAGGCGGGTTGGTCTTAGCCTTGGTCTTCTTCCTAATATTCCTGGGTGGATTTACTCTCGGCCTCCTTGATATCATTTTACCCCACAAGTGGTCCCGGGTGGTTAGTTTTGCAGTTCTTATAGATTAGAGCTGTTTTCCGTGTTTTCGTGCTCTCTCCCCGCTGGAGGTTTGAGTTTAAAATTATTTATAAAGCGCACGTACACCTGGCGGCTTCGTGGCGCTATAAGGTGCTGAGCCCAAGAGGGCAGAAAGCAAAGGAGAGTGGGGAGAAGCGGTTTATGGGAAAAAAGCTTGAGAAAAGAGAAAAGTTTTTAAGGCCTTACGGAAGAGTTGGTATTGAGGACAAGATCTGAGGTGATCTGGGGCGAGAGTTCCAAAAAGCGGGGGCGAGTGTGGAAAATTTCGTGCCACCCCACTTTTTGCGTTTATAGCGAGGAACTGTGAGCAGTTGTTAGGCAGATGAGCGGAGCTCCCTGACAGGGACGTAGGGTTTAATTTCAGAAGAGATAAAAGCAGGGGCTACGCCGGCCCGGGCCTGAAAGGTGATGCAGCCCAGCTTGAACTGGGCTCGTTCGCGGATAGGGAGCCAGTGAAGGGACTTGAGAAGGGGAGTGACGTGATGGGATTTGGCCAAGTTGAAGACCAGGCGAGCCGCCTGGTTTTGGACCAGCTGGAGTCGTCGCATGCTGTAGGCGGGCATGCCACAGTAAAGGGCATTGCCATAGTCCAGGGGAGAGGTTACCATTGCCATGACTATGAGCTTAAGGGCAGAGAAAGAAAAAAAGCGGGAAACTTTGCGAATGGTACAAAGTGAAAGAAAAGAAGAGGACACCACAGAGCTAACTTGGGAGTGAAGAGTGAGTTGATCATTTAGTTTGAAACCTAGGGTTTTAACAGATGAAGAGGGGGGGGGGGGACCCAGGGAGGGGGGCCAGAAGAGAGGGGTCCAGGGACTGGATCAACCACCTGTCAGAACCAGCTCCGTTTTGTGGGGGTTTAGCTTCAGGTGGTTGTAGTTCATCCAGTCCTGGATAAAAAGCATCACCGATTAGAAGTTAGACATGGACTCAGGGGATGTGGATAAAGAGAAAATGAGCTGGAGGTCATCCGCATAATTGTAGACGGAGACCTCCATCTGTTGAAGGGCAAAAATGAGGGGGGCAATGTTCAAATTAAATAACAGCGGGGAGAGGGAGGAGCCCTGGGGGACTCCGCAATGAACTGCACGGAAGTCTGCCGAATAGTCACCCAGGCGTACCGCCTGGGTGCGGTCCCTCAGGAAGGAGGACAGCCAGACCAAGGCCGAACTCCCAATCCCCGCCGCCCTGACACGGGACAGTAGGATGGAATGGTCAACCGTGTCGAAGGCGGCGGAGAGATCGAGGAGGACCAGGGCCTGGGGGTGGTTGGTGTCCATGCCCTCTCTGAGGTTGTCAAGGACCGATAACACTACTGACTCCGTGGAGTGTGCGGGGCGGAAGCCGGCCTGACGGGGGGCTAATACTCTGTTCTCCTCCACAAAGGTGCCAAGCGCTCTGGTCACATGGCGCTCTAGTACCTTCCCCAGAAAGGGCAGCAAAGAGATGGGGCGATAGTTTTGAAGAACGGAAGGGTCGGTGCAGGGTTTTTTAAGAATGGAAAGGATGATGGCCGATTTGAGAGATGGAATGACAGTGCCCTGTGATAATGAACTATTAAGGAAATTAAGAGGGGGCAAGACACAGGCAGAGAAGATCTGTTTCAGGATGTGAGCAGGGCAGGGATCCAGAGGGGAGCCTGATTTGACCAAGGGCAGGAGGGAGAGGAAGGATTCTTTTGTAAGGAGGGGCAGGGAATCAAGGCGAGCCGAGACTGGGGGACACTGGGGATCGACAAAGGAGGAGGGGGGGGGGATTTCTGCTTTGATATTGGAGATTTTATCTAGGAAAAAGGAGTTGAGGGAATCACATAAGGACTGGGAAGGAGCTGGTTTGAGGGTAGCACGCTCAGAATAGGCAAGATCGTGCACGATAGAGAAGATTTCTCTGGACTGATTTTCGGCAGTTAGGATTTTAGAGGAAAAATGAGCAGTCTTGGTCGCCAAGATTGATTTTTTATACAAGGCCAGAAGGGTGATATATTGATTTTTAAGGTTCGGGCAGTAATCCCGCCTCCAGGCCCACTCAGCACGACGAACCCTGAGCTTTAGGGCCTTGAGTTCCTCGCTAAACCAACGGTTTGCGTCGTTGGTGCGTCTGGATGACACCCACCTTAGGGGGGCGACAGAGTCGCAGCCTGATCGAAGCCATAGGTTGAGGGAGTTGGCTTGCGCAGATGACGACAGACCGTAAAGGTCCGGGCTGGACGCAGAGAGTATGGCGGATAGAGAGGCCACATCTACATGCTTCCAGGAGCGCGCCCAGATGTTTTTGGGAAGAGAGGGCTTGGGGGCTGGACTAAGAAGTAGGGAAAAAGAATTCAAGAAATGGTCGGACCAAGTGCAGGGGGAAATAGACAGAGGGGTTACTGGGCAGTTCAGGGACCAAATCTGATCAAGGATGTGTCCCTGGATATGGGTAGGGGAGTGAGCGTGAGGGGCGAAGTTAAGGGAACAAAGAGTTTCCGAAAATTCTTTTGATGTGGACCATTCAGCCAGGTCTGAAGGCCAAAAGTTAAAGTCTCCTAACACCAGGATTGAAGAGTTATTGACTGTTAGAGTAGCCACCAGGTCTTGGAAACTAGGGAGGAAGAGATGGGAAGGTGGGGGAGGACGGTACATAAGAAGGCAGGTCAGCGGGGTAGAAAAAGAAAGTGAGCGAGCGACTAAGAAGTCAGATGAGGCGATGGGGGGGAAGACTAGAGTTTGAAAGGAAATTTCTTCGCGAGCAATGAGAGCGACACCGCCGCCCAGTTTGCCAGAGGGTCGGTCGGCTCGTAGAGCATAGTATGAGGCTGGGAGCGCGGCTAGTAGGGAAGGAAGGGAGTTGTCGCAGAACCAGGTCCCTGTGAGAAATAGGAGATCGGGTTTATACAGGTCAAGTAAAGTAAAGAGTTTGTGACAGTGCTTGACTGCTGACCTGGTGTTAAGGTAATAAACAGATAAGGTGGTGGGGGCAGAGGGAACCGGTAGGTCAGGACAGGGACCAACAGTAAGGGGAAAGGGTGAGGGGGGGAGGAAAAGGAGCGCGAGGCTGCCAAGCCCAGGCTGTTGATTCGTGCTGTCTCGGTATCGTCCAGAGGCCACGGACCTTGGAGGTTAATCAACTGCTCGAATGAATATTGAATAATCTGGGCATAGTGAGGAGCCCCTAGCCCCGGCCGGACGCGGACGGGAGCATACGGGCTTACCCTTGGCGCGCCTTCGGCGCTCAAACGGCGTGCCCACTGCGCTCGTCCGCTGCGCGTCCGGAAAAAGCACATAATTTATGGATAGATGGGGCGGCGGCCGGGGGGCGTGGCCTCGAAAAAAGGGGCGTGGCCTCCGGGCTCTCCGGGATGACGGCAAGAAACTTTTACTTGGGGGGCCGGAGCAGCGCTAGATCCGCTGTGTGACGGAGTTGGTTAGAGGCCAAATAGGTAGGTGTTGGGCAGCAGTATTCAGTGACTGACAGTGCAAATAGTTAAAATCAAACAGGTTAAAACGAGACACGCTCCCGGCTTCCGCCTCAGGAGCTCAGAACTTACAGGTCTGGCGCTTGCAATCAGCGCCTCTAAGTAGGGCGGCGGCCGGGGGGCGTGGCCTCAAAAAAGGGGCGTGGCCTCCGGGCTCGCCGGGATGACGGCGAGAAACTTTTACTTGGGGGGCCGGAGCAGCGCTAGATCTGCTGTGTGACCGGAGTTGGGTAGAGGCCAAATAGGTAGGTGTTGGGTAGCAGTATTCAGTGACTGACAGTGCAAATAGTTAAAATCAAACAGGTTAAAACGAGACACGCTCCCGGCTTCCGCCTCAGGAGCTCAGAACTTACAGGTGGTGGTGACTATGGCGGCAGGAGCGGCGTTCGGGTCGCATGCAGGAGTGTTGTTATCACAGCGCTTCCTGTTGAGTCCAGCGCTCACACTACCTGCAGCCTGCAGCCGCAGCGACTGATAAAACAGCCGTTGGAATGTATGCAGGGTGAGGTTCTTGGCATTCTGAACCTGTGTTTTAAATGTCATTATTCTGTTATGAATTTGGTATCAGTGAGCCGCAAATGGCGAATGCGTTATTCATGAGTATTTTCATCATGTTACACCAATGGATTCACTGTGCATTTGAAGGTTTTGCATTGAACACTTGGGTTTCATCTTGTAAATAGCAGCCATGTTATTCATTGCCCTTACAGTAGGCTTTCCCCATGGCAGAGCAAGCATTTAAAGGACATAACCTTAGCATGGGTTTGTGCTGACTTCTGTATGACCTGACGACAGCTGACCCTGTTGCTTGAGGCTAACCTCCCAAGCCAGTTCCTTGTTCAGCAGCTGGCGCAATAAAGTTCAAAGAGCAGGACATGTCCGATCCTTTAATGGCACCATTCCCACCGCTCCTATCTCCGTCCCATCTGTTGCTGCCTTTCCTTTAAAGACATGTTCATCGATCTGGTTGAAGGTTTTATGGTGGGTTTGTCCGGCCTGATGGAACAGGAAACCAAGCATGTGTGCAATTCTTTTCTTAGCCTGGACTTATCCTGAAAGTGGTGCTTTGTGTGCACGTCCTGGGAGTGACTAATAATAATAAGGAATGTGTGTGCCTAGAGCACAATTTTCTGTATAAAAGGCCTGTGCGAAGGCCATGCAGGCAGACTCTCTCATCCAGTTGCTTTAAGAGTGGCTGGGCGACGGAGCCTCACAATTAATGATAATAAAGATGTCTTTTCATATTTCAGATTCTGTGTTGATTTCTTTGCCACTCTTGAATGGACTACTTATTGGTAAGACCCCTGAGAAGGAGTATTGTAAATATTTGGTTCTTCAGTTGGCGCCCAACTCGGGGGCTCATCATGGAAGTGAATACCTGGAGGAGAGTTTTTCAGAGAAAAGAACTATGCTGGGGAAGGCAAGACAGGAATCTACTAAAAGAGGTAAGTCATTGAGGGAACACATGTATTTACCCCATTAGACAATGCCACTATGTGAGGAAATTCATTTTGATAGAATTCCTGTGTAGCTATAGATGACAGAGAATAATGAAAAGAACATACCTGAAGATTCTAAAGATACTGATTGGCCCTTTTGCCTTTGCTCTTGTATTTTATGCTCATAGCACATTGTCACTCCCATGCAGATTGCAGGTCACCTGCTTGCCAGTCCTTTTGTTAAAACACATGAACTGCTTTTTGTGCTTGATTTGAAGGAAACTAACAATTGTGTTACATATCCTGCATCATTAACAGGTCCTGCTAAGATCTTCCAGAGTTAAAGGAAGAGTGATTCCCTGCAGACCTGTGATCAACACTAAGCTCACACCCCATCAGTGACCGCTCTAAGATGAACAGATGTCCTGGCTCTACACTTCTTGCAAACAAGGAAGTCGCGAAAGCTGGATAAACGATCATCAGCGCGACATCAGTGGTACCTCCAAAGCAAGGCATTTGATTTGCGAAAGGCGTTGCAGAAGAAAGGAGGAGCTGATTCGTTTATTTGTTGTTTGGGCTCTGTACCTGTTATGTGCTGGTAAACCTCTGTCAGTGTACATTCCCTTGAGCCATTGGCCCGAGTTTTGGCCACCTTCACACTTTTGCTTTGCACCAGTGGAAAGGCAGTGCACCCAAGGATCCACGTTTGGAAAAAGGCACTACATTCTGGTGCCCAGGAGAGAGCAGCTTGAGCATCCTCTGACACTAAATGATGAGTGTTGGAGCCTGAAAGTGCTGCTGATTTTGCTAAATAGTGCTTGGATCTGCACGAGATGCTTTGTGCCCTTGATCAATGAACAGCACATCATTTGTAGTGCCTGCCACCAAGAAGAGACACTGGTGCATTGTTTTGAAACATTGAAACTTTCGAGTGAGCTGTGAGTGTTTTCCCCGGACGGCACTCCAACTAAACAGTATTGTCTCCTCATGAAAGGCCTGACTTGAAGAGGCCCAACGCGAAGAAAAAACTGGAAGCGGATCTGATGGACTTTGGGTATTTTTTGTGAGCTTATATAGACTTGAAGTTTGGAAAATAATTTTTGCTGCTTTGCTGGCATTGTTTTAAAGTATTTCTGTTTAGTAAAAGCAGAATAACGTCCACTCTCTGTGGAAGAGTATCCCTTTTTCATCTGAGAGCATTGATCAGGAACACCATTGTTTCACTTAAACATCTAATGAATTACTGAAATGCGTAGGAAGCAATATAAAACGTTATTAGATAATTCTATGATTTGCTGTCTGCTTAGGACTGTGCAAGTATTACGCATTTGACCTTTTGTTGTTCTTTTTCCCTTGCTGAATTGTATTATGGTATTTTGTTAAATTTTTGATTGGTTACCATTTGCCAGTTGCAGGGTCACGTAGGAGTACAAACGGTTCAGTTTGTGACCTGAGTAGTGGCAGTAGGCCTGCAGGACCTGCAGTGTCCCTATGACCTGCTAATAATCACAGCTGATGTACTCTACCAAGATTGCGTGAGCGACATTAGAAAATGGAGATTGTATTGAGGAATGACGATAAAAAGCAGGAGATGAAAAACAGACATTACAGAATATTGTTCTTTAAGTGCAGTATAGCTCTATCTATTTTAATACTTTAATGTATTTTATTGGCTACTATATTTTGGTATGTTTCCCCCTACACTATTGACGTCTGCACCAACTTCCCAACATACTCTTTCTTTTTCTTCACATGAGTTTCATATTTTACCTGAACATGAACTGGTTAGGTCAGAGTTTACTGATAATTCCTTTTGGTACAGTATTTACATCAACACCAGCTAGTGATGAATAGCCATGTATAGGTTATTGCCTATGTAAGGGCAAAAGGATGCTCTGAGGTTCTTGGCATTCTGAACCTGTGTTTTAAATGTCATTATTCTGTTATGAATTTGGTATCAGTGAGCCGCAAATGGCGAATGCGTTATTCATGAGTATTTTCATCATGTTACACCAATGGATTCACTGTGCATTTGAAGGTTTTGCATTGAACACTTGGGTTTCATCTTGTAAATAGCAGCCATGTTATTCATTGCCCTTACAGTAGGCTTTCCCCATGGCAGAGCAAGCATTTAAAGGACATAACCTTAGCATGGGTTTGTGCTGACTTCTGTATGACCTGACGACAGCTGACCCTGTTGCTTGAGGCTAACCTCCCAAGCCAGTTCCTTGTTCAGCAGCTGGCGCAATAAAGTTCAAAGAGCAGGACATGTCCGATCCTTTAATGGCACCATTCCCACCGCTCCTATCTCCGTCCCATCTGTTGCTGCCTTTCCTTTAAAGACATGTTCATCGATCTGGTTGAAGGTTTTATGGTGGGTTTGTCCGGCCTGATGGAACAGGAAACCAAGCATGTGTGCAATTCTTTTCTTAGCCTGGACTTATCCTGAAAGTGGTGCTTTGTGTGCACGTCCTGGGAGTGACTAATAATAATAAGGAATGTGTGTGCCTAGAGCACAATTTTCTGTATAAAAGGCCTGTGCGAAGGCCATGCAGGCAGACTCTCTCATCCAGTTGCTTTAAGAGTGGCTGGGCGACGGAGCCTCACAATTAATGATAATAAAGATGTCTTTTCATATTTCAGATTCTGTGTTGATTTCTTTGCCACTCTTGAATGGACTACTTATTGGTAAGACCCCTGAGAAGGAGTATTGTAAATATTTGGTTCTTCAAGGGGAATATGTAGGAGTGTTGTTGTCACAGCGCTATCCCTTCGCATCCGTGGGTGTTCAGTGCTCACACTTCCTACGGCCGCTGGCCACTGGCCCACTGGGCCGCTCACTCTCTGGGTCACTCTCTGGGTCAAGGATAGAGGAGGTGGATAGATTGCCTATGATGGTTCGGTGGTTAACTAGATAGGTGGATGATTGCAGGAGTCACAACGGAGGTTGATGTTAATGTTATGGGTCCTGCGGTTATAGGCCGCTGTTGGTGCTCAGCTGGGCAGTTGATGGGCCGCTTATCCACTTGGCAGCAATTGGGGCGCAGTTGGGGCGCAAACTCCCAGTGGCACTGCCCCGGGGCCTCACCCTCACCCCTGAGCTGCTGGCCACTGCCTGTCCACTGCTTGTCCGCTGTCCGCTGCACGGGGTGCTGCTGGATTATGCTGCCGCACCCCCCAACTGGGCAGTCGGCAGACTTAGGGGCCGGGAAGCCAAGTCCTCACTCGCACTGCACCTTTGACAGCACCCGCTCTCTCGCCAAACCCGAGTCCTGAGCCCTGAGCCTGAGCCCGGCGGACGGGCGGGACGGGCCAACGGGCGATGCAGGCAGGCAGGCAGGCAGGCAGGCAAGCAGCCAGCAGCTGGAAGGGCGGCAGGAAGGGGTGGAGCAGTCGTTTACTGTAAGTTTCCCTTCTCCGTCGATCCCCTACCTGTCGGGGTCCCTGGTGCCGTAAGGGGTCCAATCGATCCTTGTTGGTCTGCCGGCGCGGTGAAATCTGCGGTGAAATTTGCGGTTTGCGGCTTGCGGTTAGCGTCCTCTGACCGTTGGGCGCTCCGCTCCGCTCGGCTCTCTCGCTCGCTGCTCTCTACTGGCCTCTATAGGATACAGGAAAACCAGACTCACAGTCACCTCACATCCTGGCACTGTGCATCATGTGTGACTCATGACTTCTACGTTTTCAGACTGCCTATGTGCAGGGACATAGAGAACTTTCCCGCACCCCACCCCTTGCTTTAGGAACTACAGCGAGGGTGAAGTTCTTCATGGGCCTCATCTGTCTGCAACTCTGTAGACAAAGGCTCAGCTCATAATGTGAAAAGGTAGGTGGGTGAGTAAATAAGTGAAGGAATGTTTGAATGGCTGGATGGATGACTGACAGGATGAATGGATGAATGAAAGGGTGAATGGATAGATAAAAGAAAGGATGGATGGATGAGTGGAAGTATGGATGAGGGAAAAGGGAAAAGGTAAATAGATGGATGTATGGGTGGAAGGGTAGATGGATGGGTAAAAGGGTGGATGGGTGTATGAAAGGATGGATGGATGAGTGAAAGCTTAGATGATGGGCGAGTGAATGGGTGGCTAGATGAGTGAAAGGATGGATGGATTGAATTGATAAGTGAAATGGTGAATGTATGGATGGATGAGTGAAAGGGGTAGATGGACAAAAGGATGAATAGATGAGTGAAGAAGTGAAAGGGTGGATGGATGAGAGAACGGATGGATGGATGAGTGAAAGGATGGATGAGTAATAGGATCAATGGATGGAATAAATGAATGGATGAGTAGCTGGATGGGTGGATGATGGATGGATGGATGGATAAGTGAAAGGGGGATGGAGAGAGAAAGGGAGGATGAATGACTGAAAGGGTGAATGGGTGGAAGGATAAGTGACTGGGTGGATGGATGAGTAAGTGAATGAATGAATGGCTGGATGGGTGAAAGGGTAAATGGCTGGATGGATGAGTGAATAAATGGATGGGTGAAAGAGTGGATGGATGACTGTACGGATGGATGGGGTGAAAGGGTGGATAGATGAATAATGGATGGATGACTGAAAGGGTGGATGGAGGGATGGATGAGTGTAATGATGGATGGAAGGATATATGGTGGATAGGTTTGCAAATGGTTGAACATGTTTGGATATAAATGGACACATAGATGAAAGGACAGAATGAATGGTGAAAGACTGAATAATAGCACCCATTATCTTAAGTAGCATTTCCTATACATTGACTTTCACGTTAATAGGAGTCATTGTCTCTATATAATGTGTGTGATGTAACGCACTCCGACACCCTCCCCTACATAATTGGGAAGAGTAACACTATAAGAGAAATTAAATACGCATGAGAGACGGTCTAAGTGAAGATGAGGGGCACCATTGAAGGGTGGTAGCAAGGCAGGACTGGCCGGACCGGGCATCGGGTGTTTCCCTGGGAGGCTGGAAAGGGGGGGCAGCGGTTTTATTACTGGGGGCTGGCACTGCAAAGTTCCTTACATATCCAGTAGTTTTCAATCAACAATAAAAGCGGCTTCACTTATATTCAGGTGTGGTTCACCATTGTCTGGTGATTAATGTACCTGCTGGAGCGAGATGCGAATTTTGAATCATCTAAGGCAGCAAGCTGCAGCCATACTGAAAAACTGTGAAGTGCACAATTGTCTCAACCTAATATAAACCTATTTTGACTTGTACTTAGATGGTTGTCTAATTACTTACATATATACTATTGCGCGACCACCTCTGACGTATCTGTAAAACGTACCTTTTGTCCTAAAGTTTTGTCCCGAATTTTGACCTTTTGTCCTGAATTTTTGTCCTGAATTTTGATCCTTTGTCCTGAATTTTTACACTCACCGTCCTGAATTTGCACCCCTGGCAGTTGGTCACCCTAGTTGCCATACATGCTGCAGTAGTAGATCCAAGGAGCGGTGTGTACTATCCAGTCTCTACCACGGACTCACCCCCCCTCCCCTTCCCTCTAATCCACTCTCCTTTCACGCAGCGCCCCAAGGCCCACACAGCAGGCCCACGCTCAAACACAGCACCACGCGGACGTCCTACGTACACCCCCAGAACTTTCTGTGACTGCTCATGGCCGTGATGCAGGCGTTGGTGTCTAGCCAATTAGCTCGAAATTTAGTCTGAGATCAGTTCAGCTGAAATCAGCCCACACTGTTTCTCCACCCCATATTTGATTTTCTTTCTTTCTTTCTTTCTTTCTTTCTTTCTTTCTTTCTTTCTTTCTTTTTCTTTCTTTCTTTCTTTCTTTCTTTCTTTCTTTCTTCCTTTCTTTCTTTTATTTCTTTCTTTCTTTCTTTCTTTCTTTCTTTCTTTCTTTCTTTCTTTCTTTTTCTTTCTTTCTTTCTTTCTTTCTTTCTTTCTTTCTTTTTCTTTCTTTCTTTCTTTCTTTCTTTCTTTTTCTTTCTTTCTTTCTTTCTTTCTTTCTCTCTTTCTTTCTTTCTTTCTTTCTTTCTTTCTTTCTCTCTTTCTCTCTTTCTCTCTTTCTTTCTTTCTTTCTTTCTTTCTTTCTTTCTTTCTCTCTCTTTCTTTCTTTCTTTCTTTCTTTCTTTCTTTCTCTCTTTCTTTCTTTCTTTCTTTCTTTCTCTCTTTCTCTCTTTCTTTCTTTCTTTCGTTCTTTCTTTCTTTCTTTCTTTCTTTCTCTCTCTTTCTTTCTTTCTTTCTTTCTTTCTTTCTTTCTCTCTTTCTTTCTCTCTTTCTTTCTTTCTTTCTTTCTTTCTTTCTTTTTCTTTCTTTCTTTCTTTCTTTCTTTCTTTCTTTCTTTCTTTTTCTTTCTTTCTTTCTTTCTTTCTTTCTTTCTTTCTTTCTTTCTTTCTTTTTCTTTCTTTCTTTTTCTTTCTTTCTTTCTTTCTTTCTTTCTTTCTTTCTTTCTTTCTTTCTTTCTTTCTTTCTTTCTTTCTTTCTCTCTCTTTCTTTCTTTCTTTCTTTCTTTCTTTCTTTCTCTCTCTTTCTTTCTTTCTTTTCCCTCCTTTGCACTTCCACGTGTCATCCTTTATTTCTCTCTTTCTGTCACTGTTTTTCTTCATTTCGTCCGCCCCACCCCTCCCCCTTGTAACCATCCCTGTTAGCCTCCCACCTTTCTTTTTTCTGCCCTTCTTTTTCTTTGGCTGCCTTTGTTCCACCATCCCTCTCTTTCTTCCTCGTTCCCCAGAGGTTTGATTGACGTGTACAATGCAATCAGACCGAGCCAGTCACCAGAGACAACACATCCCAGACGTCGCCCCGCACACACCCTCCCACAGCACACTCCCAAGCCCCCTGACTCACAGGAGCCAGAAATAGACGTGAGAAAAAGGAAATGTCAGATGAGGAAACTCTTCTTGCGCCGCAGAGGCAGTAACACCTCTGATCAGACACAACCCCGCCTCCTCACTGGAAGCCTGACCTGTCAATGACAGGCTGTCATGGACACTTATGAGTGGTCACGGCTCTAAGAAGGCGCCTCAAGCCGACACTCTCGAACCCAGGTCTGTTAATGCTTAGATACACGCAAAGCAAATGCATGAGCTCTTTCAATGTACCTCGAGCTTCCCCTGCAGCAACCAGGGATGTTCCAGTCAGCAGTTTTGTCTGTGTGTCCCGGGCCCTGGTGCAAGGAAAGAAATGCCCCCCTGGGCTACTATCGGAATGATCAAATACAGCAATAATTAGGGCAAGTGGCTCCTCAGGACTCTGGGACCCGGTGCCACTGCACCTGCTGCAACAATGGACCTGGGTATCCAGTAGCGAGACCCACGCCCAGCTGTGCCACTGCCTCTCACATATGTAGCGCCCCCTGCTGTTCTTCTGATGCAGTACATTTCTCACCTCCGGAGTAGAGCCCTACTCGCCAAAAAATAGTTTCAACACCCCATCAGGGGTAGCAAGCGCTATATAAATGGATGTATGACATTACAACGCATGCTTTTACATCGCATGCTTTTACATCGCAGGTTTTACAACGCATGCTGTTACAACGCATAGTGTTGGGGGGCGCTGGATAGTGAATAGTTTAATTTACTATTCCAACTCCAGTCCCCGTGGATAGTAGGGAAGGTGTTGGATAGTAAATTAAATCTATTCCCTATCCTAGAGCGCCCCCCAGCGCAATGCGTTGTAATGGCATGCGTTGTAAGGCTTGCGATGTAAAGGCATGCGTTGTAAAAGTTGCGTTGAAAAGGATGTTCCCCCCATTCAAATTACTTTCATATTTCACTATACTAATTCAAGACTAATCCTTTATGGGTTCCGGAGTAGCGTGCAGCTCGCCAAAAAAGTACTTTGATGCCTCGTCAGGGGTAGTAAGCGCTATACAAATGCAATTACAATACAATACAATACACCTAGCACATCCCCCTGCTGTGCTAGGACAGGAGCCCGCGCCTGCTACTGGTTGGTACTGGATCCCACACACAGACATGCCAGCACGGATGAGCCGCAAAAAGCGTTATGACGCCTCATCAGGGGTTCTAAGCGCTATATAAACACAATTACAATGTGTCGCACCCTCTGCATCCCCTCAAACAGCTCTGTCGGCACACCTCTACCCAGGCCCAAGGCAGCCTCAGCTACTCCGGCCCTGCCTCCCTTCGTGCTGTCCTCCAGCGTTTAATATCTGTAAATAATGCATTAATCGCTGCCTCCATAATGCACGAGCGGCGGATTAATTATTAAAGAGAGCCTTCTCACCTCTGCAGGAGTGGCTGTTAATCACCCATGAGAGGGCCCCGCAGTGCATTGTACTCTGTGTCCTCCTCCTCCTGGGGGGTCTCGAGCCAATGGCCACGGCGCCGGAGAGCCTGGGAGATGCCTCGAGGCGCTCAGTCATGCAGTAAAAAATATGTCTCACAAATTCATAGATTTTTGTCTCGCGCAGTGATGTCTCTGGAAATGTGTTTTTTAGCGGGGGGTGTGTGTGTGTGTGTGTGTAGTAATATAACGTGTATTTGTAAAGCGCACGTTCACCACTGACAGGGCATCTTGGCGCTGAATAACAGATGTTTATTGTTACCCAACTCAACGGTACTCATTTTATCAACCTCAGATGAATGAAAGGCTGTAAGGACCTGCCGGAATTTGAACCTGTGGCAATGAAGTCCACAGGCCCCTGCAGTGGTTGCATTAGTCCACTGAGCCACCAGACACGGCTAGCAAGATTTCACTCATGTACATATTCCCAGTTTCAGAGACTGCTCACAAATTGGTACAGCCAGGGTTCATAAAAGAACTCTAGAAACCCGACTGAGAAACTACAGCTGTTTTCCAAAAAGTGTAAAATATTTTGTTTTTCCTGCAACATTCCATTTATATCTATGTCAAGTGAGTCCACTGTTAGGACTCAGTTACAGAAACAGTGGAGGGGTAATGTTGTGTTCTCTGATTCTTAGTGATGTTTCAGGCCTCTTAGGGTATTGGAGACCATTGACTTGGTCAGTCTGACACAACTTTTGGACCTCACTGGTAGGGGTCAGACGGTTGAGCTGATTTTTAAGGTCTCATTGGGATTTTACACCCTGACCATGGGCTTCTCACCCATTTGGAACATGTTTTGAAATTGAGTTTTTAGACATCAAACTGGATAAATCTTTTGCACCAAATTTTCAAGAAGAGGTTCATGTGGGTTGTGTGGTGTCCCAAAGTTCATCCCCGTTCCCACTTCTTTATAACACCCACATTCATGGTCCCCCAAAAGGCATTGTAGGGGAGTGCAGACTGATAGGCAGATCCTGCCTTAGGATTACACTTCAAGGAACAATAATCTTTGAGGTTGAGTGTCACCTATCATCAGTGGCGGTCACCAGTGCCAGGCCCGGGTCATACAGTTACCACCTCACATACTTTTATCAAACCCACGAAATGCCTGGCGGTCTTGAACAGAGAACAACAGAAAATGACTATCACAACCTGGGAGGAAACTCCCAGAGGTTCGCGTCCATTCATTTTTTGTTTTACAAAACAAATTCTTGTTTTGTGAGGTTGTTTATGTAAAACAAAAAAGTTTGCGAATGGCTGAATGAAACATGG
The DNA here is from genome assembly GCF_964263255.1 of Lissotriton vulgaris. Taxonomy (NCBI): domain Eukaryota; kingdom Metazoa; phylum Chordata; class Amphibia; order Caudata; family Salamandridae; genus Lissotriton; species Lissotriton vulgaris. The sequence continues at coordinate 1,722,486,382 of NC_141695.1, forward strand.
CGGACATTTAGCAAACGTATAAAGTCTTTCAGAGGAGCCACCGGGCGGGCGGTGAGTCGTCTGAAGACAAAGAGGCCTCCAGCAGGCAGGCAGAGAATTGCAGGGGCGGCTCCTCAGCTGTGGTGGAGGAGCGTCGCCCCACTGCTGCTTCCTAGCAGAGTAAATAGTGGAAAATAAATAAATAATAAAATCATTTTATTATAAGTTTCTTTTTCACTGTTGCCTCTGCTGGGTAGCCGAGTCACATGGAGGGGTGGGGCCGGGCCAGCCTGGGCTTTAGGAGGAGGAGTGGTGGGCACTATTAAGTGCGCATAACGGTTTGGATGTCCCTCCTAGGCCGACCAAACCGTCATGTGCACGTAGCATTTGTCCACCCGGCTGTGTTGTACAGCCAGGTGGGGAAAAGCCACAGGCTCCCAGGCACTGCCTGAGCAGCAAACCAGGCCGCTCAGACCAGTCCCAGCGCTTCTCTCTCTGGGAGTAGTATTCCCAACATGAGAGAAGCGCTGGGATTGGCATCTGGAAGCCTGTGTAGTGTGCACCAGCCGAGGAGCATGACGGACTGGATGCAGCATCAGGTAAGTCATAATTTATATCCAATTTTTCAAATATTTATTTATGTATTTATGTCCCCCCTCGTCCACCCTTGCTGCCCCACCACGTTGCATCAGGAGCAGCCTCCACTTGTGGAGAGCTCTAAATGTGGCAGGAGGGAGTCCGCGAGGGCAGACAAGGGTATTACTCTGGTGGACAGTGAGCTACCTGCCAAACCTGTAAATGAGGGCACACATCTTTAACTAACATAAGGGTGGCACAGAGAACGCCCCCCCCCCGCCATCACTATTTAGTACAGAGAGAAGAAGCCAGGATTTAGAGAAGAAAGAAGTTAGCTGGCATGAGTAAGAATTCAAAGTGAGCCAAACAGATCCACAGAGCAGACAACAGCAGCACTGAAGAAATATATTAGCAATTAACTCATCCTCCCAGATGAAAGATAGACCCCCTGACCTTCTACTGCATCCCACTGTAAATGCAGAAGTCAGCAGGCTTGCATGCAGAGAAGCCCAACCCCTAGCAGAAGACAACGAGTTTGCTGTATGGGGCCAAGAGGCGACAACTGATCATCAGAACAAAGTAATGGGTCTCATAATAAAGGATGTTGCTCTGCGCCTAAACAGCCAGCTGAATTTATTTTTCGAAGAGATGCATTCTGCCCACTGAAATAATTCATTGCTTTGCTTAAGAGAGGGATGATGTGTAGCCAGAGTGCATGGAAAGTGTTGAATAATACACTTGAGAGCTTGCATTAGAGAGTGTGTTGCTCTCCTACCTCGCCGCCAAGTCCTGGAACACCCTCCCCATCCTCCTACGGCAGACCGAAGACCTACGTACCTTCAGGAGGCTACTCAAGACCTGGCTGTTCGAGCTGTAGCCCCCCCTCCGAGACCCTCACGGGTGAGTAGCACGCTTTAAAAATGTCTTGATTGATTGATTGACTCCAGGCACCTGACCCACTCACAAGACCCAGTGGGAAGATCTGAAGTGGCTGTTTATTTAAGTTATACATCTCACCTTTGGTTCTGCTTTGCTACAGTCAACAATGACCTGGTCTACTTCCGAAGAGACGGGGATTCAGCCAATAAGCCACGGGCACCCCCAAAAGTTCTCAGCTCAGAAGGAGCCCGCAACTTCCACACCACACCAAGCCAATCCAGCATGAAAAGGGCTGTGGGCAGCTTACACCAGTGCAGCAGGCACGGTCACATCTAACCGTGCCAACACTGGGCCCCTGCATAACTGGGTCTAATCTATCATCATGGGGTAATCTGGTGGGGGTGCCTAGACCATGAGACAAATGGGAAGAAAGCACATGGCACCAGGCCCCACACTGCATTGTTCATATGAGTATCTTTTGATGTCTAGTTATTTCTGTAACCTTGTTCCTCTGTATACAACAGTGATTATACGAGATTTGGGATAACATTCTCCGTTCTTCTGTTTCTTGGCAAAAGGTGTGAGGCCGGCTCACCAGACCAGGTATTCAATTGATGCCCGAATACGTATCCAGGACACAAAATGTCATTCCCCATCTGTACTCCTCATTTAATCTCTAGTTGAGGCATACGGCAATGGAGGACCAAATTATGCAGCAGGAAAAGGCAGATTATGTGGCATAATGCAGACGAGTCCATAGCAGTATTATTTTGTCATCTTGACAACTATTGACACTTTCTGGTCAATGCACCACCTCATTAGTACCAGTTTAACTCCTGTATGCAGCAATCAGCAGCTGAATAAGTGATCTGTTAACCTTTGGCAAAGATCTACCACTGTGCACAACTATATGTGTTGCTTTTTGTTTGGGAACTTTTGATCCATGTGTGCTAGAAACACGAGTTCTTGTATGAACTCTGAATATGATGTAGCAGATGCTGGATTATGTGGCAATACAGACACATCCATGATTATATGATGTTTTGAAATAGTGACATGGGTGGTCAAATTAATTATTGGGGTTTTCAAAGGCATGGAATTCCACCAAGGAGATTCCTTCAGTATCTTTTAAGTGTTGGCACATGCAAGACATCCTGGGAGAAGTTTCACCAAGAGGAAGGTCCGGAGTTCCTATTGGTCGCCTGGCATGGATATGGAAATTGACGTAACCAGTACTGATTGCTCAGCCTGCCTTATGTGTGACAAATATATGAGAACCAAGGTTTCTGCTTTTAGCTCTGTAGCATTGTTAGCAACAGTGTGGGAAAAGGTAGCTCTGGATTTGATGTGTTTTTGAAAATGTTGGAAGAGCAGACAATTTTGACTGTGATTGTGGATTATGGATCAACATATTTTGTATTTTTCATTGGTTAGCAAGATGACCACTAAGATTTGTTGAAAAGCTTTATAAGTAATATTGAGTTGGGATTTATTCTGAAGCACCTCTTAACGAGTAATGGAGTGTAGTTGTACTTTTAGGAAAGAGTGCACTTTTTGGGTGCTCATGCCATAATGCAGTCATGTATGCATTTGTACCTTCTGCAAGTGAATGGGTTGGTGGAGAGTGTGAATGGAGTAATTCAAGCTATTGTGTGGTTGTAAAAGTAGCAGTGAATAAGATAGTTTGTTCATTCAGAAAGACATCACATGCATTGACACCACATGTACTGAATAAGAGGATGGGCTTGGAGGTAAGGAGGGTGTTAATGAGAAAACCATAAGCATGTGAACAGACTAAGTCTTGGAGTTGGTCTGGATCTGGTTAACTAGGGTGCCAGGAAGGTTTTGATGGATTTAACTATGAGTGACAAATGTGCACTAGGGCAGAGATATATTTTATGACTGGTGCCTGAGAGAAATTGGGGCAGTTTTAAGATATAAAACAGGGAGAGAAGTGAGTGACAAACTGTGTTAACCCCTTCCATGCTCATGACGAGCTGAGCTCGTCATGAGTTGTTCCGCTCGCATGCTCATGACGAGCTCAGCTCGTCATGTAACGCGGCTTTTTGAAAAAAATCCGCACAGCGCGAAAAAAGCCGCCGCACGCATGTGGTTAAGGTCAAGGGCTTTGAAGGAGGCTGAAAAGAGGTTTTCAGTTCTTGCATGAGGCGATGGTGTACTGATCTCCATCCCATAACTTTAGATTTTTGGAGGTTCCTTTAGTAATAACACCGCTTCATCAGCTTATATTTAAACGTATTTACTAAAGGACGGGAGAAGGCCACACATTGCATTGCTTGGTAATTGGCATGCATATTAGAATTGCATTTTAAAGTTGATTACGTGCGTTATAAAAGGAATAATGCTCCAAAGTGCTTGTCTTATTACGTTCCACCGCAGATGTGTAGATTATGGCTGTGAATGAGGGGAATGAGCCAAGAATGAGGAGGTAGAGTGAAGAGAGTATATGGCATGGTGGAGGTGGGACAGCCTGGTTAACAGAAGATGGTGTTCATAAATAGTGAACCAATTGAAGATTTGGTCATTGATGACAAGGGGAGTCTACAAAGGGACGACAGATGAAGCCCATCCTCATCGCCAATATAATGTTGCAATGACAATTTAGGGCACAGAGTAAAAGAAATTGGTGCAAATTTAACTGAAAAAACCTTCATCATCTCCAGCCAGGAAGCAGGTCTTCAGCTGTTTGATTAAAATGAGGTCTGGGGCTTCTAATTAAAACATTTTAATTCAAATACACTCCCAACGGGCATCAGCTGTACAACAACACCCTTATGTGCTGTCAGTGCAATATACACTTAAGTAGATAACTTTGTAAATTGCTGCCACATTTATTGCATAAGTCCAGGGTTTGTAAAAATGAAATGAGGGAATCCACGCGGTGTGCAAACCTTAACAGTGTCTAGGTGCAATATTTGATAGTCCAATATATTGAAGCAGTTGACAGATTTCAGCCCTGCTTGTGTTTTTTCAAAGCTTGTTGTGAATAAGGACTCATTTGTCCCTCTAGAGAGCTGTGGAAATCTGGGTTCTTGTTGCAGTCCCCGACTTTTTTCAGTTTTCAACTTTGACTGAGGTGTACTGGGTCCCTGTTAAACAGGTCCCCAGTGTTCTTTCCCTAAATCTGTACCACAATCTGCACAATTTCAGTAACCCCTGTAAGTTCCTAGTAAATGGTACCCCTGGTACCTGGGGCATTGGTACTGAAGAGGGTCCTCTAGGGCTGCAGCACAGATTGTGTCACCCCAGAGACCACTTACCAAGATCATGCAAACTGACACTGCAGACTGCATGTTGTTGTGCAAAGAAAACAGAAGAATTGACATAGCACACATTCCTGTGTGCCATGCCCTCATACACTGCATGAGGTATAGGTAAGTCACCCCCTGTGCAGGCCTTATAGCCCTAAGGCAGGGTGCACTATATCCCATGTGTGGACATATCTGTATGAACAGATATGACCCTACAATATCAAGTCCATTCTTGGATATTGAAAGTACACAGGGAAGCCATAGAGAGTACATGGGCTGGATGCTTGTTATTACTAGTTTCCTAGCTCCATGATGGCTTCACTGTACCCTCTTCTTAATAAATCCTAACCGAGGACAGTGTTGGATTTACTAATAAATGCACAGAGACCATTTAGAGGGCCCCCTGAAAACCTACCAAGCACTGGTGTGGTTTCTGACTGGTCTTAGCCAGCCTGCCATTACCAGACATGTTTCTGACCTCACAGGATGAGGGCCAGTGCTCTCAAAGGCCAGGACAAAGTCTGCTTTGGGTGAAGGTGCTTCACACCTCTACCAAGCCAGGATGGCCTTCCCGGGTGGGAAGCTTCAAAGGTGATGCCACCTTTGAAATGCAACACAGGCAGCTCCAGCTAGTGGAGGATGTCAACCCCTCCTTTCGTGCTCCACATTTGGCCGGTGACAGGTGGGAAAATTAGTTTGAATAAGAGGTGGGTCCCCATTCAGCCAGCACCACCCCTAAAGGGGGGCAGGTGATGTGGAGTCCACTTTTCATTTCCCTCCATCTTGGTTTGGGAGAGAATTAGCCAATTAGAGTCAGGGTACTGCCCTTCCCACAGGAAGTGGTCATTTAGTGAGTGAAGACACCCTAAAGATAGGTAGCCCATTGGCTACTACCTGTCACTCCCTTTAACGTCCTTAAATTTAGTATTTAGGTGGCATCCCTGGATCTTGCAAATTAGCTTCAACAGAGACAGAGAAGAGAAGGACAAAGAAGAGCTGCTGCAGAAAATTGGTGCCAAACCCTGCCTGTTGACTCAAGGACTCGACAATCATGGTGGGCTGTCTCGTCCTTCAACTGTGAGACCGCCAAGAACCTCCGAGATCCTCCAGCCTCCAATTCACCAAAGAACTCTCTTGTAGTAGAGGTACTACTCCTTTACAGCCCGCAGGCACCGAAACCGCGGAATCCGGCATCGACTTGCTGCTAACCGGTAACTCCAATGCAGCACTCAAACCAAAAGCGATACACCAGCCCTGGAGGATAACATTTGTCTCCCCTTTAAGTTTGGAGACACCAGGAGCTACCGGAACTGTGTTGCTCCAATACCCAGTAGTACCGGACCTCCTGGAGCATACCGCAAGATGAAGAGTCCAATCCACAATCAAACTGCCCAGGAAGCAAGCAACCATCGAGGGACGTCAAGACCCCTAGGACCCACTTTGTGAGTGGCCCAGTTGTCCTGGAATCGCCTCTCCAAACTGTCTGCTCCTGACAATAAGGACATCTTGATGCGTGCTGCCCGCCTGACGTATCTGCTTTGCAGCCAACCCGACCGGCCTTGGTAACAATGAATCAGATGTGCTTCTGTAGTCTTGAGGCCCTTGCGACCTGCTCCCTTGAGTGGGATCCCTCAGACTTCCCTCTAAGTCCCCTTATGCAGTGTGTTTTCAAGGGGCCCGTTCTTCGTAGCACACCACATACCAACGACCTCAGCACCCTGCTCCTGGCGAATCCGGGGGGCACCCGAGAATGCGCTGGTGCAACATTGGCCCTGGCCTTGCTACTTAGATAAATCCAGACTGTGAAATTTGAGATCCATCTGAGTGATTTTATATGCATTTTTCTATTTTCCCCCATTGATTTCAATGCTGCGTAATTGGGCACAAAAGTGATTAATTTTGCATACTTGAAAAATTCATATCTTTAAAAGTACTTACTGTGGAATAAAATTCTTGGCCTGAAAAATGACATAAAAATCAGTGTTATTTTTATAAATTGGTATCAGATTCTTGAGTGCGTGTCTCATTTATTGCCTCTGTGAATACAACAAAATGCTTAGCACTGCCCTCTGATACGCCTAACTGCTCGCCCACACTGCCATAAATAGAGCGTTGGTACTATCTACTTTTGTTTCTGTGTCCCAATCAGGGTCTCACTGGACTCTACATAGCGCACTTCCTTTTAGTGCACTACATAGGGAGCCAGCTTCCTACAAGCACCAATTTCAGCATCCCCCATTTTGTTTACCAATTTACATCTTTGCAAGTCAGCAGCATACTAGTTGTGAGCTTAGCATACACTGACTACCAAATAAGGATACACAAATTCAGCACCCACGGTGTTCCTTGTGCCAGGGATGTTTCACTGTTATTAATGCAAATCGGTCCTTGTCATTGCCCTATTAGGTTCATCTTTCCCAGTTGAGGCCCCATAAGAGGTGTCTGCCCCCAGGAGGAACCTTTTCAGGTGGATGCTGAACATTAGAAATATATGTCCCGGTTTCTGCATATTATGGCCCACATTTACAAACCTGTCACACAGTGCAGCCCGCACCCAATGTTGCTGCATTGTGTAGCGCGACAGGGCAAGAGAAGAAAAGCGCCATAACTACAGAGAATTTACACATTCCTTCTCTTTCCCCAGCACTGGTGCAGAATCAAGCTGCCTAGCACTACACACACACCTGTGCACCATATTGACATGGGTGTCTGTGTGAATCTAGCGTAGGTTTTGTACTGGAACAGTACCCTTCCAGTGGGAAATACTATGCTTAGACTAACTTTAAAATGTTCCCATATCGAGTGGGTGCTTTATAGTGCAGCACATTTGCAAAGTGTGAAAAGTTAGGAGAAATGAAAGAATTTCATTAACTGCATTCAAGTGGCATTAATTTTTGGTGCAAACCCCTATCTCCTATCAATTGTTAGTAGATAGAGGTTTGCTCAAAACCCCTGGGTGGTTGCATGGGAACACCCATGATCCACCCATAGAACACCCCTTGATACAAAGTAATGGTATAATTGTAATTAAGTCGATGCAATGCTTTGCACTACATGTGCCCACCAAACTCTTAGTAAAAAAGACCTTAAGGGCACAATGTACTAGGAGACAGGTTGCATTAGTGGTTGCAAAGTGTGCTCTAACTTTTTGCAACCTGTCTCTGAATTTGCGATGTGACCTACGTACTAATAGGTCACGTCACAAAATCTACAGTCGCAAGGGATTGTAGAATGATCTGCATAATGAATATTAATTAGGCAGGTCGGTATTTGCGACCTCGTGCATTCGATTACAAACACAGCGATGGTGGCCAGAAAGGAACAGAAGACCCAGCCCTGTGTTTGCATTCCCAAACAGGAAACCTTTTTTCAAGCAAGCCCATGTTCTTTAAAGTAACCAGTGGTGCTTTGGAAAAACAGTAGCCCATATGGGAGTACATTGGGTGGAACAGGACTTAGTCACATGGACCACTGCCTTCTCCCCCTCGAGGTCGCCCAATAGAATTCATAAAGGGGAAGGTGTCCTGAGTGAACAGCTTTCACATTTTCGAATCCCTTACTATCTCCTTTGATGTGTCCACTACTTACAAGTGACTTGCAATAAATACCACTGCGCTTCGCAGCTAGGAGAGAATCCTATTGCCACAGCCTCTCTTCTTACTCTGAGATTTTGCAAATCGCAGGGTGTGCAATCGCAAAATAGCTGTGTACCCTAAGTCCCTGATGTCCAATAGGGTATTTTCAGTTTGCTTTGCTATGAACTACATTTGTTTACTCCTCTTTTTATCCATTGGTGAAGGCCTTTAATGTCCCATCTGTACTCTGGTCTGTCTCTCTCTCTCTCTCTCTCGCTCTTTATTGCTTCCTCTCTTTCTCTGTCTCTCTTTTAATCTCTCTATTACACAGTTGTATAGCTAAATACTGACTGCAAAATATCGAACTGCAAAAATATTGACGTCACAACATCTACAGCCAAAACAGCACCTTTTCTATACCTAGTATTTAAATGTTAAAAATGTCCACTGTAAGTTTTTTTTAAATCTACTGCAAAAGCTATAGTATTTACAAATATACAATAAGAGCCTTAACAAAAACAAAGAATTCCAAAACATTGATAAAGTAATTAAAATTATATTTATATCATAAATATTATTTTAAAGTATTTTTGTTTACTGTATTTGCAATTTTTGGGAAAAAGTTTAGTTGGAAGACAGCCTTAAGTAGTTGCAGAATGGATGGTCCCTCCTTTAGAAATTTCAATGGATGCAGTGCCTTATTGTCTGCTGAAATTTGCATTCACATTCGGCCTGCGGATTTAAAGTCACCATCTGCTGTATTCATTCAGTTTCAGATTTTTGCATGCGTTTTTTTTTCACAGGGTTTTATATTGTGCGAACTTGACCCGAATCGGGTATCGGAGCGCTTTACATAGCACCAGTTGCATTACATGAGGACACATTCATTTTTTTTTTGTTAAGCACTGGAATATTACGTTATTTGCCCAGAATCGCAGGATGTTCAGCGTCATTGTTGAGACACAAACCCAGTTCCCCAGATTCGAGGTCGACCGCCCTAGCCGTTATGCCACCTCCTCTCAGCGTTGCAGCTCTTATCTGCTTGCTGTATCTCTTTATCCATGGTACAGCACCCTATTTTGTTCTCCCCAATCTCCATATTTCTAAAGATCTACTGCCCTTATTTCAAGCCAAAACAACTCGGTCCATCATCAGCAGTGCTTAATTTGAGCAGGTAGTTTCAGGTGGGGCCCACTGGCAGGTATGTTTGGGAACCTAAACTTATTTTTCCTCAACAGACTTTGATCCAGAGCAAGAGAAGCAAAAACACAACAGTAAAAAAGAAGAAAGAGAAAGATGGAAAAACTGAGACAAAGGAAGACAACAAGGATGAAATAAACTGCAAGAGTGTTATATACCGGCAGGGAGTGTCTGGTGGTGAATTAAAGAAGGATGACGTGATATCAAGACTACACAGCCTTGGTATTTGGTACACTGACCTTTAATAGCGACAGGCAGGGGCTGCTGAGCAAACCTTTGGGCCCCAGAATAAATTCTTTTACAAATGAACCACTGACCACAGTGATTGATGACTTTGGCACTTGGTGTAAGATTCTAGTTCAGGTGCATTAATAAGGAACGTTATGGCCCCCTGTGTCCTGGGAAATCAACTGGTCTGGCCCTGGAGGCCCACATGTCTCTTTCCAAGTTCCTCTGTGTTTGTAGGTAATACATAGTTAATCAAGGCCCCATCCAGACCGGAGGCTTGCGTTGATTTTTTACCTGATATCTCAGTTGGGATTTGAAAAGAGAGTGATTGCTTCCTCGGTTGCATCCCTTGGTTTCTCCTACAGAGGTGCATCGGGAAGGATGTATGACGTTACAACGCATACATAAACATCGTGGTACATTCCATCGCGGTTTTTACAACGCAAGTCGTTACAACTACTTGCGTTGGAGGGCGCTGGACTTAGGAGTAGTATAATTTACTATTCCAACTCCAGTCTACATACAGTAGGGAAGGTGTTGGATAGTAAATTATACTATTCCTTGTCCTAGAGCGCCATCCATCGCACGTCGTTGTAACGACATGCGTTGTGGAAACCGCGATGTAATAGCATCGGAATGTAAATCCCAATGTTGTAAATGATGTTTCCCCATCAGGAACAGTGTAATAAATAGTCCATCATCCTCACATGTCTCTCCCACTCTTTCTGAACAATTTAGCTTACTAAGATAATAGGTTTTGGACAGGGCTGGACTGGGAACAGAAACTGGCCCTGGCAAACTGCTCTGCCGGCCCACCCTGGGGTGAGTGGAGTACAGCCAAACTGTTTGTGAGGGCCGGATTCCACCGATTTTGTTACAGGGGCATATTGCTAACCCTCGGTAACAAAAATGGCCCCCAGGGGCCCAAAACCGGAACCCACCCTGGCAGCCCACCAGGGAACCGCCCAGTGCACGCTAAGGCCACTCCGGCCCTCGTTTTGGAAAGATTCAGTCTACTTGTGGGAAGAGAATTTACCTGAAAAGGGTATTTGATTCAAATAGGCAGTTCCTGTCTCAGAGTTTGAAAAAGGGGGTGGGGTGAGCTAGCAGGCATAAATATGACTCATTGCAAGCCCAGGAACCTTGAAACAAAAATATAGATGTCTGTCTTCTTCTATGACCCTGGTGATGCTGGCACATGCATTACATGAGACCTTTCATCTAGCAGCTTTCCCTTCAAGGTTCTGTGAACAGTCGGTTCCACTGGTGCTTGGGTGCTTGACTGTATTTCGGTGTTATGTATGTGTGATTTGTGTGTGATCATTCTGTGGTAACTACTTTACCCTTGAGTGTGGCATCATGTGTTGATTGGAGATAGGGAGTGGCTGCACGGATAAGGACACTAAGGCGAACATCTCCAAGGTCTTTGGGGATGGACTTGACACAACCTATGTCCTTTTACCAGCAGGGCCGGCCCTTGGTATGGGTGAGGTGGGCTCACGCCCAGGGCGCCAGCCTCCAGGGATTCAACTTAATCATCTTTCAATCAGTTGTTTTTTTCTATGTTCTACTGGCAGCTGAGTTTAACCCTCGCCTAACCTTCTTCCTTGTCCTTCTCCTCCCATCTACCTTGCCCCCAGCACCCCACAAACGCCAACCTGATCCTCACCAACAACTTGGCACTAGCATGAAGTAGCTGAGCTGTGTGTGATTCAGGAGGGTTGGGGGGCAGTGCTTAATTTGAGCCCGTGGTTTCCGGTGCTCAGCACCGGCACTTAATTGTCAACACCAGCACTTATGACAGTCTGCCACAAGGTGGCACTGTCTGGCTAATTTACAGATGACACAGCAGTTAATTTTCAATTCAATATACATTAAAAAAAGACCTTTAATTGTCTCCCAAGCTATTCTTATAGCTTTGGGGGCCTGGAATAGTGAGTCCAAATTGTCACATTTGTAGGAGTCTGATGGTTAGTAGTTGTGTTGTTTCGATCCTTGGCAGCATGGCTGGGCCAATGTATGGTGCAAGCTGAAGTGGTCTTTTGACATGGGCCTATGTTTTAGAAATTAAGCAGAGGTTGGGTTGGAGAAGCTGCGCAATGCTCTAATTTCATCATCCAATGACTTGCTTATGAACACAAAATGTTCTTCCTATTGCCTTATTTTAAACACAATCAACAGGAAGGGAGCCACATTTGGCTATGCACAGGGCACTATTGGATCATAGGCCCTGCCTACCAGGGGTATTCCTGATTCAAATAGGTTTTGTGAGTGTTCTAAGTTTTAAAGATGGCGTCTCATTGCTGATGCCAACAGGGGTAGAATTTTATAGTTTAGGAACAAGAGCAGAGAAGTGGAATCTTGCTTTAGTGTCCATTTTTATTATGGTTCTGATAACATATATTGAATGATTGAGTGTAAACAGTGCAGGGCAGCATTTATGTGAACTTTAATTCCAAATACGGAGATTTGTGGAAAATCGGGTGGTGTGCTAGGTCAGAGTTGAGGTGCCGGTGACACACTCTAAGCACATGACAATAGCTTGCGCCTGCATTGCAAGCATAAAAGTGAGCCACCCTGGTTTCTGTAGCAAGGGAAAGTACTTGGTACTTCCTAGTAAATACACTGGGCCCGATTCACAGAACTAACTTAAGACAAAATCCTAAACTTACTACTTTTGGTATTCACAGAAGTTAGGATTTTGTCTTAAGTTTGTCTTAAGACAGACTTAAGACAGACTTAAGTTAGGATTTTGTCTTAAGTCTGTCTTAAGTTTGTCTTAAGACAAACTTAAGACAAAATCCTAACTTCTGTGAATACCAAAAGTAGTAAGTTTAGGATTTTGTCTTAAGTTAGTTCTGTGAATCGGGCCCACTGTGTCTAACCCAATCTGAAGTTAAACACAGGGAAGATAATATTTCTTCTATCTAATAATGAGATACATAAAACCTTTTGGCCCAAAACTGTCACAACACAGCACCCAAAGTTACTGCACTCCGTTGCGTGAGAGGGAGCGAGCAGGAAAGTGCCATCTTACTAGATATGGCACTTTCCTGCTCTCTCCCTAGCGCCAGCACCCAATCAGGCTGCTGAACACCATGTACACACCTTTGCACCACAGTGCAAAAGTGTCTGTGTGAGTCTAGCACAGCGGTTGTAATCGATGGGTGGCCTTCCAATTCAAAATACTATGCTTAGATTCATTTTATGATTTTTCCCATGTTGGATGTGTTCTGAACAGTGCAGCACACATGCAAAGTGGGAAAAGCATTTCACCTTTTTAACGCCTGTTTTCGAAGGCCTTCATTTTTGATGCAAAACCATGTCTAATATCGTCAGTAGATAGAGGTTTGCATCAAAAAACATAGATGATTACATGAAGCGTCCATGTACCACCCACGGAATGTCCACTTGACGCTCACTAATGCAAAGCAGCGCCTTCACCAGCCTCTTGGTAGACTCAAATACTGGCCTTCTTCAGGCTCATGGCAGAGAGATTCTGCCTTCCCCCAAACTCTTGACAGACTGTTAAAATGTATATCTGAGTCAATTATAAATGAAAGTTGGTTTTATTGCAGCAAAACAGCAACAACCCTCACTGACCTGGATCCAACACCAACTGCCAGAGTGAGGTTCTATATAGAGAACACTAAACATAGGACTCTAGAATAACACAGTGTCAGAAAGATGACATAACCAAATGACATTGAAACATTCCTTAGAAGCTTAACCGTAACACAGACTCAGAGCTTGTCTTGTCCAGATTCATTCAACAGAAATATGCCACCGTCTCCATACCTCTTTGCAGATATTAGCCTCCTCCTTTTACACAAAGATGCCATGGTTCTCCAATGTCTTGGAAAATCAAATGCTGGCCTTTTCCAACATCTTGGTAGATACCGTCTTCTCCAAACCTCTTAATAGACACATATGCAGATGTCCTCCTATTAGACAAACATGCCACCCTTCTCCAACGTCTCGGTAGAAACAGATGCTGACCTTGTCTTAGCTCATAGCAGGCAGATGTTGGCCTTGTCCAGACTCAAGCACACAGATGCTGGGCTTCTCCAACCTCTTGGTAGACACGGATGCTGGGCTTCTCCAACCTGTTCGTAGATACAGATGCTGGACCTCTCCAAACCTCTTGGTAGACGAAGATGCCCATCTTCTTCAACCTCTTGGTAGACACGGATGCTGGGCTTGCTTGGCAAGGCAGAGAAATATGTTGCCTTCTCCATACCTATTGGTATATGCTGTCAACCACATTTTTAGCAACGCTGCTGCGGTTCGTCAACCTCTTGGAAGACACAAACGCTGGGCTTTTCTTTTCACTTTGAACACAGCCATGCCCTAAGTGTGGGAGCGTTTAGTTGCCTATAATGTGGATGAAAGATTCAGGCAGTGGCATGAGCCACAAACCACTTTAAAGGGCCTCATTTTGGCTTGTGGAGTGTGATTTATTATTGAGCTCAGAATACCTCCATGGGGGGGCTTCATAGTTAATTGCAGCATCCAACATAGAAGAAGCCCAGTGTCTCCAAGAAAGGAGAGGATACCTTCAATTCGATATAACGTCAAAAAAGGGGATATCTCTTAGCACATAAACCAGCGGAAAAATTGCCACATCTAAATCCATCAAGAATCTCATGTTTTTTAGAGGAATTAATGTTTTTTTGCCCTAATAGAGCAGGGGTTCCTTTTTGCCTGCATGTAGGTACAGCAAGCTACAGTTCAACCATTCTTGCATACCCTTGAAATATTCTGAAATATCTGTTTCTTCCCCTTAGAAGTAATAATGAAGCAGATTTCTCAAAATGTAAATGAGAAGGTCCATATAGACATTAAAAACAATGGAGAGAACATCAGTAGTACTAGATCAATTACTAGATCAAGGTGTTACAGAGTGGCGTGAGCGGCTGCCTTGTTGCCATTCTGAGACATATTACCGAACAGCTTAATATTATTTCTGAGAAGATGCAAACATGTGGCAACCAAAACTATTGTCTCCAGTTTGGTTGTCAACTGCAGCAAATTGGGTAGATAGTTTGAGAAATACAAGAATAGCAAGTTCCTTACACATCATCGGCAGTGCTTCGTTCCAGAGCTGAATGTCTGTCATCTTGGTTCCTCGACAGCAGTATGACATCATTTGCTCTTGTCATTTGTCTAGAATGTCTGGAAGGAGAATATTTGGCAATATCCCTAAGATCATTGGAAATAGTGAAAATTCGATACTAGAGTACTAATGAGGTCACCAAAGGTTCAAATGTCAAGCACTTCCTATTGGGCCAGGTGTAAAGACTTTCTCTTATTCAGTCAGAAAGTATAATTTCCTTCAGGGATTTGTAAATTTATTTATTTATTTATTTGATGCGATTTTCTATAGCGCGAACATTACCCGAAGGTGTCAGAGCGCTTTACAAAAGTACCAGTTGCGATACATAAGGACTTAGGATTACATGAGTTACATAAAAGATACAAACAGGAAAAAAAAATGCAAATGTACAAGTTGTAAAGTCACACAGGGAAGAGATACAAATAGAAAAAATTGCAAATGTACAAGTTGTAAAGTCACTCAAAGAAGAGATACAAGTGGATAGACTCTAAGAATCACATAGGAATGGTAGTGAGTACAAAGGTCTACTACATATACTAGTGGTTAGATGGCACTGGGAAGGACTCCCTATAAATTGAGCATTTCTGCTCATACTAGTGAGGTTGGTGTTGCATCTAGTAAGCAGTCTTTATGCAAACTGGTGCCAACACAATTCTTCTAATACAACTTGCTGTAATTTAAAGTAGAGAATATAAAGAGAGGTCTTGTTTGGAATTAGAAGTATGGATATTTCGCATGGATGACATATGGCAGTCACAGAATATGAGCGATTAAAAAAGGCCTACGATTCATCACAGAATTTGCGAGACTCGAGCGGCAGGCACAGGGGGGCCTGCAAGAGTAGAACAACTTGAGAAATTGATTACACTGATTACCAAACTTTTCCGTTTTCTCTTACCAGTATAATCTCTTTGCAGTTAAGATTTCACCCTGAATTCACTCATCCTTTACTTGTTGGTGTTTTTCCACTGGATTCAACATATCTCTTCGCTTGTTTTAAAGATTTAATAAATTGTGTAACCGTGAGGACCTCATGGGTTAGTTTGGTTTTCACTTTCCATGCTATGAAGTGAAAAGTTGTGGAGATGACGGTAAGCAATAGCAAATATTGTCCATCTCTAGGCTATACATGTCAACTGTATGAGATATCTGTATTAAAACTTAATAAAAGCAAATTACAAAAATATGAGGTCCTTTTGAAAGCTTGCTAGTGTCAGCTGTCTTTATTGGTTGACAACGACAAGGTGACAACAGCGGGGTCCATTTTAAGATGGGATTTAAATGACAACAAGAAAGGGGTGCCATCATTTAAATACCAAAAATCTGGAAACTGCTGGGGTTTTTATTTGTCTGCAGAGTGGCTTAGGTTTGCTGCAGGTGAAAACGAAAAAAGCCCAAGACAATTTCTTTTAGGGGCCTTGTCAGGAGCCAACCAGAGCAAATACTGTCCTTAATTGTAACTGCATTAAGGTTACCACATTGCCCGTGGGAGTATTCTTGAAAGCAATGTCCCCAGGAGGGGATTTAAGTCTGTAGTTACCATTAAGCGTGCGTGTGTGGCAGTGCGTGCCTGCGGGAATGCCAGGGGGACGCTACCTGCTAGAATTCCAGGAGGACTCTACCTTATTGACTGCCACAAATTTCAGAATGATAAACAAATGAAGGGACAACCCACAGTCCCTACGAACCCGGGTGAAATTATGTAAACAAATAATGACGTTGCCTCATGGGGAGGGTGAGCCTGTGCTTCCTAGGCAAAAGAGATACACATGGTAGTGAAGAGGATTTTTGTTGACCAACTGTTTAATGGATACCCATATATTCTGCTCTGTGCAGGTCTCGGGTATACATAATTATATATAACACAGTTATTCACAAAACATAACAAAATACATGAATTAGGTGCTCTTGGTAGGTGGCGAAGTGTACGTGAATGGTAAAGATTCAGTGAGTAAGAAATGCACTGTAAAACATAAGGCATAAAGTATTGGCCTATAGATGCACAAATTCAAGGTTAATGAAGCCCTGTGTTCAGGGTCCCACAAATGGCATGTATGTAATAAAGTCAACAGAACAACACATCGACGTTTCGACCCCAATAATTCAACTTATAAACGGAGTCTTCCTCAGGACAATACAAGTAGACAACTACAAGGTAAGGCACCTTACCTCTTGGTGTAAGAGATATTTATGGAATTAGGTTGCTCTGAGTCAATCAGTTTCATAATACTGATCTGTAAGGTATAAGGCTGTCATTAGGAACAACTAGTTGCATGAATGAAAACACAAGTATTGAAGTGTGCATGCATCCACATGATGAAAAGATAGGAAAAGCTGGTGTGTCATCCAAGGGTGAGGCCCGCCGAGTGACCTATAATCAAGAAAAACACAGTGTGGGTCTGTGTTATTCTACAGGCACGAAATGAATGTAATGTGCAAAACGCTATGTGCCTCTGCCCACAGTGGGCTGCAATGGTCTGACTCTGCATAATGCCAAATGGATGAATGGGGGGCATGTGGGGAAAAAGCAAAGACTGGTGAGTGTAGTCAACAAGACAGAAAATGTCCTAGGCGAACCCGGCCATAAAGGTGCAAGGCCCTGGAGTCATGTACTGTACATTAAGATGGACTTTTAACATAATTTGTATGGAGCCTCTTTACGTCATAAGAAAACTACAAAGAGACAAAAACTGTACTCACTTGTGTGCCACCATACAGACGGTCAGCATTATTGGTCATTTTTAAGTATTACAGATACTTTGTTTGAATATGGAGCAAACCTTTACTTCAGGCTTTTCATGCATTCTTATTGAAATGCCTGTCTCTTCTCTGGAGATCGTACAATCCCCTACTGAATGCTCTCTTTATTATCAAGCTATCAGACGCTCTCGTTGTTGGCTCAGCCAGTCAAATTTCAAACTAGTTGATAATGGCATTGTTACAGCTTCCATTGGGGAGACAGCAAATTATTCTGGGAATTCTAGCAGGCAGAGTGGGAGGCTGCAGTCCATCAAATCTACGAAATCACGGAAACCTGCATGCCACACGTTCACCATCATGGCTTGGAGCGGTGGTTCTTTACCTCTTGACTTCTGTGGACCTACATGTAATCATTATTGGAATCCGGGGACCCCACTGAGTAATTACTGGAAGCCGGATGCTCCGTCCATCACCACCCCCTTTTGTACCGCTTTTGGCTGCCATAAGTGTGGCAGGGTATGCTCAGACGTGAGTCCCTTGCTCACTTTGCCGCTGGATTCAAGCAAGCCGGGCTGAAGACGGCTGGAATGCCAGATACCGATCCTCGGAAGCTTGTTTCCGGTCCAGGGAAGACATGGCTTGGCAGTTCGGGCTGGACTGTTCCCATGAGGCACAGGGTCAGACTGATTTGCATATAGCCATGTCTGAACTGGGGTGGCAGAGTGGGCTAAAGAACGGTGATGGATTAAACCCAGATCTTTTGACTGGGTGTGAGTGTTTGATTGATTCAGATGCTCCGTCCATCACACCCCCTTTTGTACCGCTTTTGGCCGCCATAAGTGTGGCAGGGTATGCTCAGACGTGAGTCCCTTGCTCACTTTGCCACTGGATTCAAGCAAGCCGGGCTGAAGACGGCTGGAATGCCAGAAACCGGTCCTCGGAAGCTTGTTTCCGGTCCAGGGAAGACATGGCTTGGCAGTTCGGGCTGGACTGTTCCCATGAGGCACAGGGTCAGACTGATTTGCATATTGCCATGTCTAAACTGGGGTGGCAGAGTGGGCTAAAGAACGGTGATGAATTAAACCCAGATCTTTTGACTGGCTGTGAGTGTTTGATTGATTCAGATGCTCCGTCCATCACCACCCCCTTTTGTACCGCCTCAACCTAAGCAGTTTTGATCATTTGAAACGCAAAACAATACAGAAAAAAAACTTAAAACAAGCATTCATCAAGCAAATATACAAATTATAAAATATTTTATTTAATTCACAAGCATACAAAAAAAAATCTGAATTTGAATGGAAAGGTTGGAGCTTTCTAAATTCATTTGAGGTCACCCATCACCCATACTATTTTCTGATGCACTTGCACAGCTCCTATGAATCAATCTAAAGCTACTACTTTGATTTTTAGGTGCCCTTTTCAAACCCTTTCACCTTTACAGAATGTTTTTAAAATGTTCAATTGTACATTTTGCTTCTTTATTTACATTCACTTTAGAAGTCTGAAAATATAATTTAAATTTTCTAAGCAGCCACGGACCCCATGAGTAGGCTTCGTGTCCCCCCAGGGGTCCCCGGATTATAGGTTAGTACCCACGGGAGTAGAGTTTTACCAGTGCATTACTTATGTCCCCACTGTCCAGATCCTGCTCTGTCATCCAACGCCGCGCGCGCACTGCAGAGCCTCCCGGCGTCTGCGCGCGCTGTCATTGCAAGCATGCTAATGAAGTCTAATAGATTACCTGCTAAAATAAACTCTTTAATTTTACCTGGGGTTACAGTCCATTAAAAAAAAAAAAAAAAAAAACACGTCTCGTCATCTGAGACCGCCTGTGTTTCACTCCTGCTTCAGTGTGACTTTGGGAAGCGCTGCAGCGCCACCCAGCGGTCCTTTACTTAACTGATTTCCTATTAAAACTTGCAGCGTTGGAAACCTAGAATCCCAATTTAGAATGAGGGTGAGTTTTGTTTCCATTGCTGTGCCTCGTGGGCATCGGATCGGATACAGGGTTTTTAGAGAGGGAATCTATATACTGTAATAAAACTGAGATAGTATTGCAATTAATTGATATGTCGTTAGACATTTAAACTAACAAGTCACTTCCCTTTGTTGATGCTCTTTCTGGTGCATACTTTAACTGCAGAACGTAGGGCAAGGCTGGCAGCAGAAAACATGCTCTTGCCTAAGGTTTCTATAAGTTTGTACTTTCAGTCGGGTGGAGGTGTAGGGAAGGCGCTAGGATTCTCCTTACTGGTGGACGTCTGAACCACCATGCTCTCTGGTACAGGATGTGGGGTGAGAAATTCTGGGTCGCCTGGACCGGTCTTTGGTGACGAGCGACCCCCATGTTTCTTTGACTTTTTTTTTATACTTTAATATAGTGAGTAATAGACCCGAAGATATCGGGTATTAGAGCGCTCTACATAGCACCAGTTTCATTACACAAGCACACATTAATTTGTTTTTTGTTATGCACGGGGGCAGATTTACAAGCTCCGTACGCCACATTTGCGCTACCGTTGCGTCACTTTTGTGACCCAGCGGCGGCGCAAAGCCAGCACCATGCTGCGGGGTATTTACAACGTGACGCATCTAGGGAGATGCGTCACGTTGTAAAACCCTGCGTCACATGTGGGTGATCCAGCGCAGGGGGCGGTGTTCTGGCGTAGTAATTCCTCCTAAAAGTGGCTGAGTGAAATCTACAAGATTTCACTCAGTCACTTTTACGGCCATGCTGCGTCAAAACTTTGCGCCTGCTTGAAGCAGGCATAAGGATTGATGCAGCATGTTAGGCATAGGGGTATCCAGAGCCTTGCTGGAGATGCGTCGGGCTTGTAACGCAACTCCAGCAATGCGTCACCTTTATGGCAGCAGATGCGTCACGCATCTGTCCATTCTTGCCCCATGGTGCGCCGCATTGTAAATGTCGCGCATCCATGGTGGCGTAAGAGGTGTCTGCCGTGATGTAAAATAACTGGCACATCCCTGCTGATATGCAGGGATGCGCCAGGTATTGTAAATCTGCCCTGGGAAGATTAAGTGATTTACCCAGAATCATAGGATGTTGAGCGTAGTTGCCGAGACTAGAACCCGCCTCCCCAGGTTCAACGTCGACCTCTCTACTCGTAAACCTACATCCTCTCTGTTTGCGGGAGGTGTTTGCATGGTTTTGCCCAAGTGCACAAGAGCCCTACAGGGACTCATTAAATGGCAGGAGAGGTTTGGTAGGAGCTTGACAAGGCCTGAAGGATCGCTGTCAGAATGTTGATTTTAACCTCCATAGGGGGGAATTGCAGGTCAATGACCAATGCCATTCTTCTAACCACAACAGCAAAATAATTCCTCTCCTTAGTGGCCAGGACCAGGGGAGAGACAAACCCAATGGCTTGGGGGGTGTCTTAGCCAATCGCATCCTGCAGTTCCTCATACCCATTGTCTCCGTCATAGTGTATGGCAAATTCCCATTCTGGCTTTGATGGGAGTCTGAGCCAAAAAGTTGATGTAGTGTATGTGCCTGTCCAAGAGGTAAAGGCAGTTTGTTGTGATCAGAAGGATTGCCAACGGGCTGTGTTCAGGTGGATTCAGAGCGTGGCCTCGGTAGAGGTCGAGATGAGTTTGGCTCAGAAGTCAGTGATCATTATAGGACGTAGATCCTCCTCCGGCTCTATCGGCTTCGCAGAGTGAGGTGCTGGGACCGAAGTCACCACTGAAGCCAATGAGGAACCCAAGGTGGGTTCCAGAGGCACAGACGTGCAGAGAGCAAACCTGCCGGCGAAAGTCTGAATGGAGGTGCTATAACCTTATTGTGGTTAGTTGTTGAGTGTGTGGGACTTGAGGAGATGTCATTTGGAAGAGATGGGCTGAGCAGCAGGGAGGCTGCTCCTGGTGGGGTATTACATGGACTTTACCAACTTCCACTTACCTTTATCTGAAGCTGTTATCTCATGAATAAATCAACTACTTGCTTCTACACAACCTGACTACGAGGTTTCCTAGATTTTAACAGGAGGCTTCGGTGGATCCTTGGTGCACAACAGGGTGCCGGAAGAATTCAGAACATGCGCAGAGTGGCCTCCATGACGGCCTCAAATTGCTGCAACATCGCTGAAGGACCTGGGAAGTCAGGGGTCATTGGGAACAGACTTGGAACCAGTCTCGGATTCAGCTCCTCTGGATTTCAGGAGGAAGACAGGTTCCCTTCCACCTTCTCTGGAAATCCTGAATGACAGCAAGGGGCCGATTTACACTTGGATTTCTTGCGCTTGTTCTTTGACTTATCCGAGGACTTTGACCACAATAAAGATCTATCACAGGAGCGACTTTTAGAGTGGGATGGGACCTTTCTTTCGACAGCGACCGGTCATGGTGCGGAGTCTTGTGTATTTGGCAATGTAGAGTTTTACTTCATGATCCTATGAGGCCTTCCGGTTCATCTGGTTGCAGTTGTCGTAGGCCCTAGAGTTGTGTTGCGACCCAAAGAACCAGAGCCGTACCTGTTGGGGATCTGTCACAGACATCTGTTCATAACAATCCCTACAAGGTTTAAAACCAGCCATTTTAGGAGGGGACATTTCCCCTGCATGCTGGTAAAATTTTGAAAAAAGCATTGGAAGACACTCATAAAAGACGAACGGAGCGGAGCTCCTGGTCGAAGTCTGAAGCTAAGAAAAGAAAGCAACTAACGTCAGAATGAATCCGTGGCACTTAAATATGGCTCTGCTCGTCACTTCCGGAGCGGAACAACGTAGATGCAGAGCTGCACAACACCACCTACTGGCACAGAGGAGTATTGCTTGCTTCAACACCCATCAGGGGTAACAAGTGCTATATGAATGCAAACCTTTCTTCCCCTTTTATCCCTCCGCTATCCTTCTCCATCCAAATGACTGGCTAATATCCACCACTCAAATTACTTTCATATTTCACCATATTAATTCACCACTAATCCATTAGGGCTTCCCGAGTAGCGTGCTTCAACACCCCATCAGGGGTAACAAGCGCTATATGAATACAAACCTTTTTTCCTCCTCTATCCTTCTGCTATCATTCCAAATCCAAATAACTGACTAACCTAATACCCTAGCGATACCTTCACAAGCGGGTAGGGCAAAAGGTGGCCTAATGTCAGCAACCTCATTAAAACTATGCAAACTTGTAATTTCTATGATAGTTGACTCCCCATGGTTTCAAGTGCTAATGTTGGTTAATTTGTTTCCTGAACCATTGTTGTTGATTAACTGGTATTATAACATCTTTGACAACAATGAGACAATCGTAATGTCGAAATTGGAGGAGGCCATAGCCAGGGCACGCCACGAGCAACCCCTACTATTTGTCATCTGGGTGGGAGATTTCAACTGTTCATTATGCACCTACGGGGACTCGAAGGTGTGTGGCTTGAGAGACTCCCATGATCAACCCCTGTTACACTTCAAACATACACCCCAGGGGGACGCCTTAAACAACATCATCATTTTAAATGATCTATGCATAGCGGAGCCCTGGGTTGGTCCAAATTCTGCTCCAATACCGACGTTTCAGGGAAGTAGAGGTATGATGAGTTTTATTGACTTTGTAATTGTCTCTAGTGGGCACTTTCATCATGTTGATAAGTTGGAAGTAATTGCTAATGCTGCCAGTGACCACAACCCTCTAATCTTATCCCTGCTTTGTCCTGTTAAACCCAAACATTCTGTTTGGGAACAACCTGTAAAGTATAGTAGGAACCAAGGTATCACACTTAAATGGGGCAAAATAGACGCGGCAGGCCTTGAGGCAGAGATCCTAAATGGATATAGCTCTGAATACGAGGCATGTTTAACACCTACAGCTAACCCCGAAAAGGTCATAGAGAATTTTGAATCTTTATGTGGGCATGTAGCTGAACGCCTCACAAAACCAATTGGTAAAAATAAAATGCTAGGTCCCAGATGGTTTGATGCTGCATGCTCGGCAACACACAGATCCTTGAAAGCGGCATTAAAACAAAAACCTAGGGACATAGAACTGGTTAGAGCATCTAGACTGGCCTATAAAGAAGCCATAAGAATAAGAAAGTTGGACCTAAAAAACCAAGCCTGGGAAGATCTAGAAAAGGCCTCGGAATTGAAGGATAGCAGGCTTTTTTGGGAAGTTATCAATCGCCCCCTTTTTACAAGTAATGGCAAGGACAACATTGTGATGCAGATTGCATGCGAAACATGGGAATCACATTTTGGGAACATTTTTAACCCACATGGTACTTTATCCAATGAACCATCACTAGGAGACGCTAGGGATTCGGTGGTTTCTCAATCTTCTTTGTCCCTGAGCTCATCGCTCACCCTACAAGAAGTGGAAGATGCTCTGTCGAAAAGCATACCATTAAAAGCACCCGGCCCTGATCTAGTGCCTTTGGACTTTTTTAAGCACAATGTTAAGGTTTGGGCCCCCCTGTTGTTAAATGTTTTTAGAGCAGTTGTCATTAGCCGTATTCCGGCATCATGGAAGGAGGCAGTAGTGGTGCCAATTTTCAAGAAGGGCGATAGATCAGACCCCCGATGCTATCGCCCAATCTCATTAATTGATGCATCGTGTAAAATACTGGGCAGGGTCATTTTAGCCAGACTAGAAACATGGGCAGATTCGGTGGGCCTTATCGTGAATTCCCAATATGGGTTCAGAAAAGGTAAAGGTACTGTCGAACTGTGCCTGAACCTGGCCCTGATCATAGGGAAATACATGAAGGCAAGGAAATCCTCCCTCCATCTTGCCTTCATGGACCTCTCAAGTGCATTCGACACTGTGTCGGAGCAAGCTATGGCAAATGATGGAGGTCATGGGCTTCGAGGAACCCTTGGTCACCTTGCTCCGTAGACTCCATGAATCTACTACTGTAGCCATAAGGTTTGGGCCAGGGGGAGAGAAAACTAAGTCTATCCTCTCAACTGAGGGCGTTCGACAAGGATGCATATTAGCTCCTTTTTTGTTTTTTGTGTACACCAATGGTCTGAAAAAATACTTGTTGGACCACTGTCATGATTTTCCAAAGGTCAACGGCAGGAGCATTCCAATGCTTTCTTACGCCGACGACACGGTACTCATGACACTCACAGGAAACAGTATGCAGCACTGTCTTGATGCCTTCCACAAATTCATGTTGGACCTAGACCTCAAGGTAAACTTCGCCAAATCCTTTGCTATGGTCTGTGGCCCAAAGGGTACCAAAACCAGAAAGTTTGTAGTAAATAACTCCACTATTGAAAAGGTTGAAAATTTTAACTATTTGGGAAACCTCTTCAACAACAAACTAAGCTGGGCCCCTTTAATGCAGACTCGAGTTCAGAGTGCTAGTCGCTCTATAGAGGGTCTCTTTCGTTTCTGTGGCAAATTAGGACAAAAACCTGTCATACATCTAAAAACCTTGTACAAAGCTAAATGTTTGTCGGTTGCTACCTATGGGGCAGGGGTTTGGGGGACCGAAAACCCTGACACGATACAGATTATGGAGAACAAATTTTTAAAGCGTGTATTGGCTATCCCACCAGGCTCTTCAAACAGATTTGCCCATAACGAAATAGGTCTAAGCTACGTGAGTGACACCATTCGCCTTTCCCCTTTACTGTTATGGGGCAAAATATGGCTATCAGAGGACTTACAGCTCACCAGAGATATCCTCCGGGATTGTTTAAAATTGGCAAACATGAAACAGATCCCCTGGCTATCTTATGTAAATGAAATGCTCCATAAAATAGGCTTGGGTGACATTTTTGACAACCCCGAAAATATACAGGGAGATATCAAAGCTGTAATTAAAACAAATTATTGGAAATCATCGTTTGTGAATTCCCTGGTTAGCCCTCATGTTCCTAAGGCTACTTTGCAGCACCAGTTTTATTTAGTCCTTCACAAACCATGTGCAATGGCGATTCTACTTGACAAGGTTTAGGTTACACATCTTGCACTTTCTTTTTGCGTTTCCTAAACAGGGGGGCTGGTGTGAGAGACTGCCCCCCTGTCCTTGTAATAACAAAGATAGCCAAAGCACGATGCATATTGTTCTTTTCTGTTCCCTATATAAGGATCCGAGAATCAGGTTTATTACGCCGATCCTTAAGGAAAAGCAACCATGCCATTATAAAGAGGGTTATGATTATTTATTATCTCTGTCATCATCTGGTGTCTGTTGTGCAATGTTAAATTTTATATGAGTGTCACTTTTGATTAGAAAACGGTATGGCTAAATCTGGCACCAAGAAGCTGACCCTTGATCATGTATATTGTATATTGTTGCATCGTGATTTTCTATTATTTATTTTACCTGCCCTTCAATGTATGTATATCCCGGTACGAAGAATCTATGAAATCATCTAATTTGATTGAAAGTAAAAGCTATGGGTCTTCATTTGTGATTATATTAACTAATGAATTTTATTAGTTTAGTGTTATAATTGTAAGACTGTTTTTTAAAAATGAACTTGAAACTATGCTTGTAAATGTAATTGTTTGACTTTTATGATTCTTCTGTTTTGAATCGAATAAAGTTTTTTGAAACGACTAACCTATCCACCACTTAAAATGTACTTGCATGTTTCACTATACTAATTCAACACTAATCCTCTATGGGTACTGGAGTGGCGTGCTACTCGCCGAAAAAATGCTTCAACGCCTCCTCAGGGGTAGTAAACGCTATATAAATGCAATTACAATACAATATAGAGTCTGACACCTGAGGAATATATTTACAAGGTGAGGAATCTGCAGGTAGAATTATACATTGGATTTGGGGTTACTCATATATATATTTGACAAAATGAAGCAGGGAATGCTCATTAGTTCCCAGGTTTTAGTCAGAGAGCACTCTACACAACCAAAACTCTAAGACTGTTCCCCTCAAATGTCTGTTTTTGTAGCCAAGCTTTAAGCATAGGATTAGCACAGTGCCATCCACGTCGAGCTAGAAAAGTGACTGTCTTTTGCCATTTATGCAGCATGGACTTTTGAGTCTAGAGCGCATAGAGGACCAGGGCGCAATTATTCAACTATCGAAAAAGATGTGCTGGCTTTATTCTGGGGGTGAAGAAGTTTAAACAATTTTGTGGGGAATTTGTTTCGCGGTATTTTCTGATCACACGTTTTTAAAAGAGATCTTTAAGAAGAAAAGCCTGGATGCTCATGGTTTGTGGCTTTACAAGATTACCATTTTTCAGTGAACTACATACCTGGGACCTTTAATAAGGGAAGCGATTGCGCAAATGGTTCGACACACACCACCTCATTATGAATATAATTAATAGCTATGATTTGATGATGTCAATGTTTGTTTTTTTTATCTGAAAAGGAACCATTAAAAGAGAAGGACAAAATGCTGTACTGAGAGAGTGTTGGGTAGACTGGTTCCAGAAAAGAGACACTGAAAGAATGTGGACGAAAGAGGTGAAAAGGTAACAAAAGTATTAACCATCCAGGATGGTTTTTTGTTAAGGGCCTCAAGACAAGTTACCCCTACTTACAGAGTAGTTAACAGAGTTGGGGCATTAAGGACATCAGGCTTTGAGAAGGTCCCAAGAAAAATGAAGAAGTTGTTATTGGTCGCTTGAAATGGATTTGATGGTCAAGAGAACGTTACATAATTGAGTTGACTATTAAAAGAAACATAGAACACTGCCCCTGGTGGCCTGGTTTTCACTGCAATTAACCCCTTGCATGCTGATGATGGCCCCCAGCCGTCATGCACTACGGTGCTCGTGTGCTGATGACGGCTGGGGGTCGTCATGAACCCGCCCACTTGAGATTTTGCCGCACAGGCGCAGAATCGCGGCGGCATGCAAGGGGTTAAAGACGTTTCTATACATATGGTCATTACGATTGTTTATCAGGGTAAATAATCCCACATTTCTTCCAAATTAAAGTGGAGCTCAGCTAGTTTCTTGTGAGAAGGAACATACGGGAAACTACAAGTATTCGCTCCTCTAAACGCAGTTAAGCTTTTCAGTGGAACTGCCAGATGGGCACATTTGGATTCTTAACCAGAGGTTAATCTGTAAAAAAGTAAGTGCCGGGGCTCTCCTCAGGAGAGCTCTTGAACAAGCCCATTTCTCCTGTTTGCACCACCTAAAACAGAACCATGAAAGTGGGGAGAGGATACGGCGTAATTGCCAGAGCTGCTGACTTTGCCGCTGGGGAACCAGGTTTGAGTCTCGGCATCGGCTCAACATTCTGTGATTCTGGTCAAATCACTTAACCTCTCCATAAATGAATGTGTCCTTAACTGGTGCTCGTGAAAAGCACTGGTGTTGATGATTACTATCGGCTCAAATTAAGCACTTTCTTAATCGTATTGTTGTAGTCATATGATAACTCACCTTTCATTTTTATGAATGTGTTATTTAGTCTCTTCTGTCTCCTCTTTTTCGTTTTTCCCTCCTTCCTTTTCTCCTTCCTGTTGTTCAGTTGTGGTTGGGTTCTTATCAGGGTTTGGGTGGTATTATTGGGGTTAACTGCCTAATCTTCGTGTAGGAATCTTCTTCTTTCTTAATTGAAATATATGGCTATGAACTGTGTTAGATGTTCTGGCTGTTAAAGGAGGTTGCTAGTTTGCTGGATGGACATTAAACTAGAGTTTTAAAATAATCTGTATGGAGCATCTTTACTGCAAAGGAACTCGCCAATCGTCCAATACTTTATCCATTCAGTTGGCGCATGAAATATATTTTCTCCCTTATGGATCACCTGCCTTCACAATAGCACCGCCGCCTTACACCTTGTGGTTCGTATCACTTACACTCTCCAATTTGCTTTCATTTTCATTCACATCCCATCTATCCCAATTAAGCAGTATGATGCCTTTCCCAGTGCCTTCTACACCTCCCAAATGTTGACACTCCAGTATCAATTCACACTAATCGTTGCTACCTGCAGATGGTCCTTGCATTGGCACGCTCGACCAATCCACTATTCCTAGGGTGGTGCAATACCTTTACAAGCCTCATTGCTATCACTGCAAATAAGCGCCTTGCCCAAAGAAACAAAAGACGGTCCATTGTATGTCACCAGCTAATCAGCAATTCCTTAAGTGACTGGAAAAACATCCCTCATAATCTTTTAGATTCCTTTGGAATGTGCATCAGTGCCGAAACTCACTTCCGGTCAGTTAGAATAATAATCCATCAAGACAATCACACATTTGGGATTCCCACTCAATGCATGATATGCACTAGTCACATGCAGTCAACTTACTCTACATTCACCTGGCCCCACCCCAGGTTTAAAAGGATTGATAGGTCTCCTGTAATTTATCGCTCACTGCACAAGTCAACCATTCTCTTACAAAATGATCAAATCCTGTGTCTTGTCTCTGCCTCCAGAAATCTTCACATATGGATCGCCTCATGACACACATGCCCTTCATGCGCTAGTTCACATACATTCTTCCTCATTCCGAAGGGTACAACAATGTCTGAAACCTCTCCTCCCACTTGCTCCCTACATCGTACAATCTTCTGACTTCACTCTCGCATTAGCTTTGTCTGGACCATTGGAATCCAGAATGATGTTAGGCCCTTCTATCCTCAAACCAACAGACAAGACTTGTTCTTTGTTACATAAACAACTCTTAAATTTCGGCATTGCATCAAATTCAACTAACACATCGATTGATTTCTTACTGTAATCAAACATCTTAACGTTAGAATTCTGATGTCTCCGTAACTTTACCCACCTTACTCACAACCACATTTACGCTTTTCTTGCTCCCCGTGTCTCCTTTGCACACCCAAGCAAAGTGACCCATTTTGCTCCACTTATGGCGTATTACGCTCCATTCCAGACAACTAAACTCTTGTCTGTACCCATGTGGTTGTTTATCCCACACCTGAATCAGTCACCATTTCTGTACATAAACCTTGTCTTATATTTTCGATTTACGACCCTTGATTGATCCGTCCCACTGCTAGTACCTCCACACAATGTCTCAATTCTATATTCTCTGTCTTGCCAGATACTGCCAACACTTTCCTGAGCACTGCAGCATGTTCAATACTATGAGTTACCTTGACCACTCGATCTAAACATGCATCCTTCACGGACAATAACCTTTCTTGCAATTTCTTGCTATCAGTTTTCACTGCAAGCTGGTCCCTAAATTCTGGATAATTGCATGCAGCTGTGTACTATCTTAAACCGGTGAGACATGCATCAATAGGTGCAAGACTTATTTTGGAGAAAAACAAACAAGTTATCACCAGGCATTTCTACACTCTGAAAGAATTCAAGCCAATCCAACTCTTAGTTCTTCCTTGGTTAAATCTAGTGTCACGCCTCTTCATGACAGAGGTATATTCATCAATGACATCTCTTTCTCCCATTCTGTCACTTCTTTATCATAATGTGCTTCTCTTCAGAACCCAACTTGTGCTTAAAATGACAGCAGATATTTTATTTTTGGTGAACCTGTCACCATCTACTGCACCCAGTAAGGCCTCAAAACCCTCCTTTTATTGTTTCCACGTCATCAAGCACAGTTAAGAAAGGTGCAGGGAGTACACATTCTGCATGATAAACAGATCAGAATGAATATCCATCGATGGGCGCATACACACTGCATGCTCACAGGTGTGCTGAGCTGCTGCCAGCAACACCACCCATTCTTCACTCAAAAGAAGATAAAATGACACAAACAATGCTTCAGTACATGGATTACAAATGATGATCCACTGAGGCCCAAGAGAACCACCAAGGCCCAAGAGACTCACTAACACCCAAGAGACCCAAGGCGCACAAGACATGTAGTGCACCCAAAGGGAAAGTACTCTCAATGTCTATAAATATAAAAATGTCTCTTAAATAGAGACCAAGGTATCAATAGTTCTTGCAAAGTACGAAGTAGCATCATTTGTTTGGTGATGAGCTGAAGAATATCCACGCACTGCGCTATGTAGTTGCAGTGTACATAGTCAAACCGTCATCCAGGATAGTTGTACATATGAAGACAATAACCGCTCCGATTGACTAGCGTCTGTCGATCAAGACTGCTCCAAAATGCCTCTTTTGCACGTGGGATACACATCAGGTGGCCCAAACCAATTCTATGTGTGTGTGTGTGTGCGCACACACAGAAACGTGCTTATGTGGTCCACTTTGCACGCAAGCCTCAATGATGGCTCTGGCCGTTATTAGTCATGTAGCGATATGCAAAATTACTACTCGATCACGGGGTCTATAGAAGAGCCAGAAGACTTGTTCCCCAATTTGTGAGCTTGCAGTATATGCTCAACAGGGTGCTTCTATATAGTGGGGTGGGGGGATTATTTGGAGAAAATATAGTGAGAAAGCAATCTATATGTACTTCCCCAATGACAGTATCTATTTTCTTCAGTTTTTTGGGGGTCCAGATCCAACAGTCCTTATGTTTTCGTGATTCTTAGAGGGAAATATATCCAAGAACAGGACACTTATGTTTCTTAACATGTGTAAGTTTGAACTCACATTTTGATTTCAGACATGTGCTTCTACCTGTCTCAATATTTTCTTAAGATCTCTACTAGTCTGATCGTCTACAAAGCAATGTTACTTGAGGTTCTCTTCATTTTTTATTATCTTGAAAGAAACACAAGGGTCTCCACAAGTTCTCAAAACATCTTTAATATTTTCACACATAAATGTAACACTTAACAAACAAGAAACAGTCGATAGGCACTTGGTGAAATAGGCACTGGAACACCCTCTCTTTTACTGCAACATGTTACTGTCACTCTTAGGGAAAAAAGTGAAATAGATGAAGAAGTCTGACTCTTTTTAAAGCTGTAACGTCCATTAAAAAAAAGCTACTTTAATGCCTGTGAAGTAATAGTAACGTGCCATTTCAAGGCAAAGTGCAGTTTCTGGTCACGGCCTGTAGCATTCAACATCTCGAACTTTATGGGGAGCTGTAGAAAGGCACAGTCAAGAGTTGGAGAGAAGTTAGAATGGTTACAGATTTTTCACAGTTTGATTATCTCCCAATATACAAACGTCGTAATGATTAAATTGGGCAATCAAAAATAAAAGTAACATAAACATCGAAGGAAAAACACAAATAATAGGCGAACAGAAAGGAAAAATGAAAACGAAAAATAGGGAGTAGTAAAAAAACATATATATACAGAACTACAGGGTAAGGCTAGACTCTCCCGTTAATTAAATTATAAAAAACAGGAACAGTACAATTAATGAAAAAAAGGATAAAAGTAGTAAAGAGTAAACGTGAAAGAAAGGTGTGCAGGGAATTCCCCGTACAATAATTTAAGTCAAAGTCAATTTATATAATAAAAAAAAAGGAAATTCCAAAATTAAATACAGAATTCCCACAAATCATACCGTTAGGTAAGTAAACAACAATAACAAAAAAAAGGTTTAGACAGTATTGACCCCAATGTTAATCTCAAACTGACTCCAATATAACAAAATGGAACCATCAGAACTTTCAAGTGGTTAAGGAGACAACGCGTCGGTGTCACGTCAGTGACAGAGTCCCCTTTGGTTGCAGGAAATCAAACAAAGAAAAGATGTATTCGACTGTCGACTCAGGAAGATGGTGTTTCTGATCAGCAGAAGCAGATATGCTTGGTGCTTGAGTTCCTGGAGAGGAAGCAGGAAGTTGGCGATAGCTCCCCGGCTCGCAGCACATCGAAAGGAGCATCAACCATATCTCAGGAGTAAAGTTCTTGAAGATAGCATCATAAATCAACTTTTCAAAATGAGGGCATTCAGAGTCCAGACCAGAGCTTCTCCTTGCTCGTGGTGGTACTTTTGGGGGCGGGGTTTAAGGATTCTGCATCAAAGTGACAGCGCCAGTATTGATAATGCTCATGCAGCCTTTCATGACAAGCTCTCTTGCACTTCCATGAGCCTGTCCATCAGAAGCAATGAATCTCTTCTCCAGTACCTATCTTGGCTTGGATAATCTCTTATCAGAGGCAAGACTATGGCCGTAGACCATTTACTCCGGCAGGAGGATGGGTTCGGATATCAGCTTATACTGGATCAGGAACAATGGGTAACACTGACAACTGTCAAACACAACAAAGATCTTGGGGTTCAAGAGGTCATCCACGCAAGAGTCATAGAGGGCATAGGAATCCGACAGTGCCGGCGGGCGGCTGTATGATGGCTTGCCCAATGCCATCTTGCCAACCAGCACCTTGGCCAGTAACATGTAGCGCAAACCCTTCTCTGCACTCTTGCTGAATTTGTGGGCATAGCTGGCTTCCAGTGCAAAGTAGCTGCCCTTCCCATAGGCAGTACCATTGAGACCCGAGACGCGAGGGTCAAAGTTCTGCTGGCAGATCTGGTCTACGCTGTCTTGGGTTGTCCCGTGGTAGAGGTGTTTCTCCAGTGATGTTATATCAGCACTGCTCAACCCATGAGACATAAACTCCTTCTGGCTAGAAAGGGGGAGAGATGCAAATAGTGTCACTTTGAAGCCTTTGAAAGCAATTGCAAACCATCAACACCAACAATAAGAAGCAAGAGACTGAAAATCAATGGGTATCACAGCTGCTGTCATCTCAGGAGTCCTGGTCACCCCTGAACATTTGCATTAGGATTCCTTCCATAGCCCTTCCTGAATTGGACACTGACCTCTGACCTACCCTAGGCAAACAGCCTCCAACTTCCCATCCCCAGTCTATAGAGACATTGCTTGATCTTTCCTGCAGGGGATTCCTAACTCTTCTGGTGATAAGTGGCTTGATGATCCCAGTGTGAGTAAGGGGAGAATTTGTTTGCTTATGTGTCAATGGACATAAATAAGGCATTCAAGAATACAGATCAAAGGTAAACATTCACAATGAACTTTTTGGGCTTCAGTACAATTTCATAACACTTCTCCTGAGTTATTGGCAGTCTCAGTGGCTGCTCAACCAAGATCTATACAGATTCCTTAGGACAATGCCCCCAGTTATTGCACCGGGCTTACTTGGCTCTTCAAGATGACATAGAGGAACTGTCTATTAGGTGCTGAATTTGCATAGATTCAGCACCAACTGAACTTGGAGGTTTTTCTCTTTTCTGTAGTTCATGGGGGTTGTGCCTTATTGGCTGTCATTGATCAACAAGAGTTTGAGCCAGCCTTCCTTGCACCAACTATTCTGGAGATATCTGTTAATAGACACAGACGCCGAGCAGGGCAGACATGCGTAGTAAACCCCTTGTTTCGGGTGAGGAAGACACATCTTCTCGCTTCAACCACGACACTACAGATTAGAACATGGACAGAGTGAGGGAGGTGTGTGTGGAGGTCAGGGCAGTGGAGGCTGGAGATAAAAAGCCCATGGGCACGGTCATGGCACACAAATCAGATACAGGTGTCAGAGGGTCGGTGAGGCATTCCTGGGGGAGGATAAATAGAAGCATTGGGAAATGGTATAAGCTTTTTAACTCCTTTGGGTTGTGGAGTTCCCACTGCGACTGACGTTTTATTCACTGAGGATGTTTTCATTTACTTTTACTGTTTTCTCTCTTCCCTGGAGCCCTCCTATTTCTTCCTTTTCAACCCACAGGACCTTTTCTTTTGATAGCGATGACACTTATTTTCATCAACATTGGACCCACTCTTCAAACCCTGCTTCCTGCTGGGAGGGGTGTCCCCTTCCTCTAGATTTGAGCTTCATTTCTATACTGTCCCTCTAGTGCTCACATCCCTTGGACGGTATGGCTAGCCGGTTACACTAGGGATTTTTTTTATCACAAGTTCCCTTAGTGCACAGTCTGTTAAATATGTAACAATGTGCACATGCTAACTCCAGTGTCTCATATTGGGGACCGGAGCTGAAATATTATGGTGTGATTACAAGGAAAGTGCCTTCGCTCCCCTCTATGATCTTAACACGCATTGCCTTGATACAGACAACCGCAGCCGTGTTTCACTGTCCCTTACCGCCATTTTCCCCTGTGTGGGCCTTTAACACCTCCCAATCCCTAGGGGCCCTCTGTGTAGAAGCATCAGCATTGACCTCTCGAACCCAGCCCTTATTACATCTTCAACCCTGACAGCAACTCGGTTTAAGGTAGCGCTTCGCTTCTAACACCACATCCTAGTTCCCACTTATGACCCTAGATGCCTCCATTTCCATACTTATCCCCATCTAATGAAAATCTTGATTTCAACCAGCCAGCTGTGAGACTTGGGTCCCTAAATTTGAGGTTCAAGAGGATATTGTTGTGAGCACCCGTAACTTGTCTCTACCTTGCGACTTGTCCCAGTGAGTCTCACCACAATCCCACTCAACCGTACCCCGTGTAGACCGGTCAACGAGACACTGAGATTTCATGTGAATGGGCCTTCAGTGCCTGATTCATTTTTGGGCTTTAGTTGGACCTGTGTTCCAGTTGTAGGCTTTGGGGTTTACATGCTTTTGGACTCTCTAGCTGCAAACTCATCCCCATGGGCTCAAACCTACTGAGTTTGCCAGCTATACCGCTGCATGTCAGAACACTGTTAGCAAACACATCGACTGGCGGAGTGTTTTAAATATCATTTAGAAAAAATATCGTTCAAATGGGTGTTGAATTTTCTATTATTAACTCCAATGGGGTGGTATTTTTCTAAAGGACATTTAGGCCAGAAGATATTCAGGAACCATACCAGCCTTATACCCCAGATCACCAAGAACTGTAAAGTTGTATCATAGCAGACATACAGCCAGATTCATCAAGCCGAAATCGGCTCGCAAAGGGCCAGATTCTGAGAATCTGGCCCTTTGCAAGCGCTATTTTTGCATTTGGGATTCATCATCCCAAATGCAAGGGGGCGTGTAGGGGATGCCGAGGAGGTAGGCAGCGTGAGCCCGGAGCTCCGCGCCCGATCCCGAATATCATCCTGATTATCTGAGCGAATTCCAGTAAAATTTGGATAATTCATAATCTGAAGTCGTCGCGGAGGACACGGCGTTCAGAGTGGACGACCAGGAGCTGTTCCTTGTCCTCAAATTTGACTTTGAAGACCAGCACCGGGTGTGATGCCGTCGATCTAAGATGGCGCCCTGAGGCCTGGACAAAGTAACGACGGGAGCGCGAGGCCGGATTCTCCTGCTGTTCTATTACTGGCAGTGTTTACTAGACTGAAGGACCCCCCTTGACCTTCTCGGCGGGCACGGATGAACTCTCCTCATGCTGGTGCGAACTGTTGGGAATCGCGACCATAATTGTACTCGCCGACGAAGTCCTAAAATGGCGGCGGCCTTGTGACGACGGTCCCGATTGTCCGAGCACAGACTGGCACCTTGAGGCTCGGCCGCAGCAGTGGACCCCAGAGTACTGCACTATCTAGTGCGATCGGAGCAGAATCCACTGCCCTGAGGGCATCCTAGGCCTCGGATCCTATTGCCCGGTGAGTTCTCCAGTGGCGGAGCTCTGCAGTGCGGAGGCAGTGAGGGGGACTAAGGGACCCTAGAGGCCGCTACCAGCTGCAGTCGAGATGGTGAAACCGAAAGGGAAGGGGGACGGAGCGACTGACACGGAAGCGGCGGATGGAGCGGATCGCGACCAGACCGCTCTCCAGCGCATGCAGGACCGTATATTGGAGGCCATCGCGACCACAAAAGATGCCCTGCAGCAGGACATCGCCCAGGTGGTGACGGGCTTGGGCCTCCTGAAAGCGGATCATGATAAACTTAAGGGCAGAGTCAAGTCTATGGAGATCACTGTTCAGGAATTGGCCCCGGAACACGCAGCTGTGAAAGCGCAGATGGCGGATGCTCTAGACAGGCTGAAGGTGTTGGAGAGGAGGGCCGAGGATGCGGAAAACAGGAGTAGGCGCAACAATGTTCGCCTCGTGGGCCTGCCGGAAAAAATTAAGGGCGAAGATATGGTGGGCTACCTCGACAACTGGCTACGCACTGAGGTGGCGCCGGAAGGACTATCTCCTTTCTTCTCCCTGGAACGAGCCCACAGGGTACCGGCTCGACCTCCGGCCCCGGGCCTGCCGCCACGCCCGGTGGTGTTCAAGTTGCTCCATTACAGGGACCGGGACTGGCTACTGCAGAGGGCGAGGGAAGCGGGACCCTTTCAAATTGACAACAATAGAGTCACCATGTTCCCGGACTACACTTTTGAGACCCAGAAACTCAGGGCCAACTTCTTGTCCCTCAAGCGTGAGCTCCGTGATGAGGGCATAAAATACTCCCTGCTCTTCCCAGCGAAGCTGAGAGTGGTGGTGGATGAAAAGTCGCTCTTTTTCACGACCTCGGCGGATGCTTGGGCCTGGTGGGACACCTATAAAGCTGGAACGGACGGAGCTAAGGCCAGGGCGGAGGAGGCTAGAGTAACACAGCCGATCAGGAAGTCACAACGGATTCGTAAAAATCGCCGGAGAACTGGGAAACCATCTGTGTCGCAGACAGAAACAGAGAGGAAAGCGGCCCTACAGGCGGTTGTGGACCTATCTAGCGCGACCAGAAGCCAGTCCGGGAAAGGCACGGACTCTGATGAGCAGGGCACGGGATCGGAGATGGGGCTCTCGGAATTTGGTGGAGCAAAAGGCCCTATAGTGACACCGCAGACTTCTGGGGAGATAGTCGAGGCATGAACTGCTGGACTGGAGGAGCGGCCTACTGGTCAGACACTGGGGCGCTGTGCCCGTGAGCGCAGTTTACTGTTGTAAAGGGTTTCGTGACTCTATTATGAGGGGATCTTGGGGCGGGATAGGCAGGACTGATTTGCTTTAACGAACCCTCTCGACATCGGTCCGCGCCCTACTGGCCCTTACGGTCATCGCAGTGGAGACTGCGAATAATAGTGCCTTCCTTTGAGGGATAGTTGGGTGTGAAAGTTTGGATGGGTTTGCTTCCAATTGTGGGGGGGCCTGTCCTGGGGGGGTGGGAACCGAGAGTAGTTGGGGACGCTCAGGTTGTTTTTGGGGGGGCGGGGGGTTCATTTGTTTGGAGTGGGAGGGAGGGGCAGCACGTTGTTGGCAAAAGCGCATGGTCGATGGCTTTTATTGTTTTGTCTGTGTGTGCGAAGGGACATGGCTAGTACGGGGGCTCTGAAATGTGTGACCTGGAATGTGCAGGGTCTCCATACTATGGTGCGTAGACACAAGGTTCACGCGTATCTAAAGCGTAGGGGTGTGCATATAGCTTTCCTACAAGAGACGCATCTCACCAAGCAGGAGGGAATTGCGCTGCAAAGACGGTGGAGGGGGCAGCTGTTCAACACGACATACTCGGCCTTTGCGAGGGGGACATTGATTTGGATACGGACGGGAGTTCCTTTCCAGGTCACCAAGACGGTGGTGGACCCAGAGGGTAGGTTTGTGGCGGTGGAGGAGAGACTCAGGGGCCGGGTGGTGTCTCTCTGTAGCGTGTACGCCCCGAATGTGGATTTGCCCGCTTTTCTAACGACACTCTCGGGCAAACTGGCGAGTTATTTGGCAGGGCCGGTGCTCATGGGGGGGATTTTAACTCGGTGGTAGATGTTGATTTGGATAGATCTCATCCCCCGCTGCATGCATCCCCAGTACACAGGGTAGCGAAGCGCAGACTGGAGTGGCAAGAGAGTTGGGACCTGGGGGACGCCTGGAGAACACTACACCCCACCGCGAGGTACTATTCCTTTCATTCACATTTACATGACCTGCATGTTAGACTAGATGCGTTTCTGTGCTCGTCCCACATGCTCTCAACAGTGGGTAGCGCAGAGTATTTGGCCCGCACGATGTCGGACCACAACCCGTTATTGTTGTCCCTGAACTGGATGGTGGAAATCAACTGTGTACCAACATGGCGGCTGCAACCCGACACCTTAGATGACTTGCTCTTTAGGGAGGCCTTGGGGGAGCGAATAGAGCGCTACTTTGAGGAGAATAGTGGCTCCGCCTCCACTAGAGCTGTGGAATGGGACGCATTTAAGGTAGTGGTCAGGGGACACTGTATTGGGTATACTGCAGGGGCTCGTAAAACTTTACTAGATGATCTTGAGAAGGCGGAGAAGCGATTGAGAGAGAAGGAGAGGGAACGCCCGAATCACCCCGAGCTTCAAGAAGGGCTGAGTGGCGCCAGGGAAGCGCTAGCGGTGGAGTTGGAGCGGCTGCGTAGCTTTGACTATAAGGCGTATATGACGAAGGCGCATGCGGAGGGTGATAAGGAGGGGTCGATGCTGGCGTGGCTTGCCAACCCGATCAGGCGGGGCGCGCCAATCATGGCGATTCAGGCGGAGGGAGAGGGGCTTTGCCACACCCAAGCCGGGATTCTGGATAGGTTCAGGGCGTACTACGAGGGTTTGTATGAGAGCGGACAGACGGGCGGGGCGGATGAGCTGGGCACCTTTCTAGAAGGGTTGCAGCTCCCACGATTGGAGGACTCGGAGGCAGAGGAGTTGGGTCGGCCTATAATGATCGGGGAGATAGGGAGTGCAGTGAAGCAGATGGCTAGGAACAAGACTCCGCGGCTTGACGGTCTCCCGATAGAGTTTTATAGCAAATACTTGGAGTATCTAGCTCCGCAACTGCAATTGGTCTATAACGAAGCGCAGTCACGAGGTAGGCTCCCGAGCTCCATGTGCGAGGCCCTTATGATTCCATTATTGAAGCCTGGCAGAGAGGGCGCTGCCCTTTCATCCTACCGTCCATTGTCTATGCTCACGACGGATTACAAGATTCTGAGCAAAATCCTGGCAAATAGATTATTGACCCACATGACCGGTCTGATTCATAAGGATCAATGCGGCTTTATCCCGACACGTAACACTACCCACAATATCCGCAGGCTTACAAGGCTGATGGGGGCCCAGTGGTCGGAGGCCACTACTCCATTCGTGCTCTCTATAGATATCGAGAAGGCCTTCGATAGTCTTGAGTGGGACTATCTATACGAGGTGATAAGGCGTTTCGGGCTGGGGGACGGGTATATCAACTGGACCAAAGTCCTGTATACGGAAGCCACAGCTAGAGTTAGAGTGGGCTCATTGATTTCGAAGCAATACCCGGTACGGCGAGGCACTAGGCAGGGATGCTCCCTTTCTCCCCTCTTGTTCGCTTTGGCAATGGAACCGTTTGCAGCGGAAGCCAGATCCGGCCGCCATTATATGGGGCTGATATACAGGGACAGGCAGCATGTCATCTCATTGTATGCGGATGACCTACTGATGTTCTTGGCTGATGCGGAAGCAGAGTTACTGGGGGCGAGACGTCTGTTGGAGCTGTTTGGGCGGTTGTCGGGCTTGAGGGTCAATTGGCCCAAATCTTGTTTATACCCCCTGAGACAGGGAGAGCCATGCCCTCTCACGGCGCAGGAACTCCGGTGGGAACCGCATTGTCTGCATTATCTTGGCGTTTACATCTACCATACCCCAACGGATATGCTGGATGGCAATATTAACCGTTGTATTACTGCCCTGAGAGGGTGTATAGATTTCTGGTCCACTCTTCCACTCTCACTGGCTGGTCGGGTCTCCCTACTTAAGATGGTGGCTCTGCCCAGGCTGTTGTATTACTTTAGGACTCTCCCGGTATGGATTTCGGGCTCCGTATTTCGACGCCTGAGATCATTGACAATAGCGTTTCTCCGGGGCGCGGGCAGGCGACGAATCGTGCTGGATACCCTCTTGCGGCCCAAGGATGAGGGAGGCATGGCGGTGCCCGATTTCGAAGGTTACTATCTGGCGGCTCAGCTGCAGACTTTCACTCAGGAGGTCGCGAGGGTGTATCGAGGCCCGGAGCATTCTAGAGATGAGGGCACCCCGCGGCATGTGCTGGCATACATCACGCTGCATCAGAAGCTCTTGGTTAGGGATTTGACAGTGGAGGAACAGACGTTCCGACTCTGCTGGAATCAGGCGCGCAAACGAGCAGGGGTCCGCCTTATGTATGCTCCGGAAATTCCGCTGGGGATGGTTACAGCCCTGCCTCATGGAGGGGACTGGTCGTGATTACTAGGCTGGGAGGAGGCTGGGGTTCAAATGCTGGGCGACTTGTATGAGGATGGTGCGTTGCTTCTGTTTCAGGAGTTGCAGGAGCGGTTCGACCTCCCGCGAGGTGATTACTTGTTACATGCGGCGGTTACAGGCGCCATGCAAGACCACTGGGGAGAGGGTTTGCAGGAACCGGCGACATCCATGGCGTGCCAATATACGATGATGGCAGCTGGGCCCTTAAGAGCGGTAACCTGCCTGTACTCCAGAATGTTGCGGGAGGCCTTGCAGCCGCTCGCAGCTTTGAAAGCTAAATGGGAGTTGGACCTCCAAATGGAGATCCCTGATACAACTTGGGGTCAGTTGCTACGAAGGGCGCGGAAAAGCTCGAGAAACGCTAGGTTCCAGCTCATACACTTTTATATTATTCATCGGGCATACCTCACGCCTGGGAAACTACGGCAATACTTTGGGGTGGAACAGGCGGCCTGTCCCAGATGTAGCACAGTTGGGGCGGATCTGGGCCACATGCTGTGGGACTGCCCTACCTTGGGGGAATACTGGCAGGAAGTCGGGAGGGCCCTGAATAATGCTACAGATAGGGAACTACAGTACACCAAGGCAGTGGGGGTCCTACATTGGTTTCCACACACGTCTAAAAATAAAAATACCAGCCGCTTTATAGATTTGGGGCTGATCCTTGCAAAAAGGGAAATAACGAGGAATTGGAAGTCGAAAGTGGGACCCACGTATAAACGGTGGTATGGAGAATGTCTGCGGTGGGCAGCATGTGAAAGTACTTTGAGGTACCAGATGGCTAGGAGGACGGATGATGAGAAAGCCATGGAGAGGGCTACAGCGTGGGAAGTGATGGTGCAGGCGCTCCGGGATGATAATGATGAGGAAGAAGGGGAGGAGGAGGACTCGGTGGCAGCTGACCCCGCCAACACACCTAGGAACACACCTTAGTGAATGTATAGGACCTTCTTGCACACACCAGACCTTACTCTGACTAGGATTTTCACACAGCGCTGCCACGGGGGGGGGGAGTTCGGGACTGTATAATGGTGGGGGGAGGGTGGTTGTTGGGGGTGGGGGAGGGGAGAAAATTACAAAAGCAGCCCACTTTTTCTTGGGAATGTGATGACGGACATTGAACTATGCAGCAAGGAATGGACTCAGCACGATGGCAGCTTAGTCTTCTTTCTGGAGACGTGCCTGGTGTGGTGGGGGGAGAGGATTGGTAATGTGCCTTCTTGCTATGCTTAATGGTTGTACCATAAAGATATTGTCTGTACAATTATTTTGGTGCTGCAATAAAAACGATGTTACAAAAAAAAAAAAAATCATCCCAAATGCAAAAATTGCAATTCTAAAAATCGCTAAATTGCGAATAAATGCATTTAAGGAATCTCAATTTCAGATTCCTTAAATGCAATTCATGAACCATTTTAAAATTGTGAATTCGCAATCTGGGGCCGCTATTTACCGTGAAGTCTAACTACGTGGTAAATAGCGAAAACTTAGAAAAATGCACTTTAGTGCATTTTTCTAAGTTGTATGTTACACACACACATGTACTTTGGACATGTGTGTGCGCAACACCAGTGTACATTACCATTTCAGAGGTGCTACAGGGTGTCCTTTGGACACCCTGGCACCCTTGAAATCGCTATCTTATTTGCGAATCGCTATTTGCTAATCGCAAATAAGGAATGACTCCCCATTCATTCCTATGGGCCTTTAGGAATGAATGGGAAGTCATTCCTTATTTGCGATTAGCAATTAGCGAATCGCAAATAAGGAAGCTGTAGAAATCGCAATAAATATTGCGATTTCTTCATGAATCCCGTTTTGCGAGTCTTTAATAGCGATGCCTTAAAAATCGCTATTAAGGACTCGCAAAACATGACAATGATGAATCTGGGGGATAGCATATTAACGCATCCTGCCTGGGACGTCTCACTTCAGCAGCTTTCATTGGCCAGCATACAAAAACACTGCAGTAAACACAGGTACGGAAGCACATTGAGAATACCTGAAGTTTCTGCTCTTATGACATTAATAGCAGTAGCAGTCCATGTTACAAAAATCTAGCGACTAGCAAATAAATGCTGTAATACTGTCACACCTTGTATATGCATGTAAAACACTCCCAACTTTTAGTAGTCATAACTGACAGGCTTCATTACCCAGGACATCCAAGTGCTCAAAGAGAATAACACATAGCTGCCAAGGTTTCAGATTGCTTATGTGTGACATTTTCATAATTTCAGTACAATTATGAGTGACATTCAATGACTATGAGTGACACTCTCGAAAGAAGAGAATAATGTCACCCATATGTAGTAGTATTATGCCAAAGCCCACTGCCCAGGTCAGACACCTGTTGCTGAGCGGAGCGGCAGAGAAACAATAAATTAAACTGAGATTCCGCGACCTAGCCAGCCTGCACCTCCCTAGCTGACAACCAATCAAATTAATGGCATGATCAGATCATGATCAATTGACAAGAGTCTGTCCGGGCTCTCTGCCATGTGGGACCCGAGGCCGACTACAGGATGGGAGAGGGGCCACAGTGGGATCCTCTCCCTGAACAGTTTTCCAATTAGGCCCCTCTTTTACTGTAGTTTAGACTGACCCAGTTTTTGGCATGTATTTAGAAGCTTCGTTTTGCGTCTTGACATCCACATCTATTTGATGCTATGGTTTGAGCAGGGGGTACTTTTTTACATTAATTAGGCTGGTATGTGGTTTTGTGTTCCGGTCTTCAAATCTCTGAAGTTCGTTTGTCTTGCACATGAGTTTCATTGATAGCAGGATATTTCTACATCATTATAAATTGAGATGCCTATACCTCCCGTTGTACACTAGCGCCATCTTGTGGCCGTTGGAAAACAAGCTCAACTTTTATGAGTCCGTCCCAGCAAAGTGAGTAACTGTAACTTTATCGCACTTCAGGGCGAGGTTTTTTGTAACAATCTCAGGCACTGCGGTAATGCGGGAAAATGACTAGAAATGCGTTATCTTAACACTAAAAGCGTGGCAACTGGCAGGGGTGGTAACAAATAAAGTTGCCCTGTACTTGTCTCACAGGGGCATTAATAGAAAATGACAGAACCAGCACAGGTGCTTTGTAACTACTGATTACCCCAGTGCCCAAAATTAACTTCTCACATTTACCATTCAGTGGTCTGTGCTTCCACATAAAGCCCTCATCTCCACTAGCTTGCTTCTATTACTGTTGGTGATGGTGGTTGTGGACTCAGCCAGGTAGAGGCATTTAGTCCAAGCTGTAAGATGTATTTGTCGACACCTGATTCCTCTCTCAGGTTGTCAGACTGTGGCTGAGTAGACAGTCAGAACAGTCTAGGAGCTAAAGTTGACCAGCTACTAGTGACTCTCTGATTGCTTCCACAGAGAGTGCAGA
Organism: Lissotriton vulgaris; assembly: GCF_964263255.1. Taxonomy (NCBI): domain Eukaryota; kingdom Metazoa; phylum Chordata; class Amphibia; order Caudata; family Salamandridae; genus Lissotriton; species Lissotriton vulgaris. Next base: position 1,722,530,203 of record NC_141695.1, read on the forward strand.
CAAGGGCTTGAAACGGGTCAGTCCATTTCTCAGCAATCCAGGGATTGTTAGAAAAAGTGTTCCAGAAATGGTGGCAGCTGGCAACACTCAGAAACCTTTTTGATTCAACTATCCCTATGGCAGGGCCAGAGAATGTTGGCCCTAAAGGTATAACCAAGGAGTTCCAAAGTCTATGGGCTAAACCCTGTCATTCTGATAATGAACTACAACAGACTGATGAGGTTTTGTGTAAACTTCATACCTAATATTAGTCCAACATGGTGGGGACAGACCGACATCTCAACTAGTTGGGCATTCCAAAAATCATCTTTTATATGGACCTGCTTGTGTGACTAACAAGGGGCTTTTACTGCCAGTGTCAGGACGCTTTTTTAATAAAACATAGAATCTTGATGAAGTCCTAGCCATGTTTTTTAAGATTACAATCCACGAGGGCCTATCTAAGGATTTTTCAAAGGTGTACTGACTGATTTCTGGGCTTTTACGTAATTTGATGATTTTCTGCAGGAATTTGGCATCTCACAAAAAGCAGCTGTGGTCAGGCCTACTTCAGTGGCATAACCATTAAAAGCGAAAACGTACAGTGTATACTGGGTTGAAAGAATACCTTACTCGTGTTGCGGGTTCAAAGCATCTTAGCCATATTTTGGTCAAGGGAGACATGGAGCCATCTCTCCGCTTCATGACCTGCAGGCCTAACAGTCTACTAGAAAGAGGAATAGCTTCAATCGGGCTGAGGGGGGCTTGGAGGGGGGGGGGGGAATTTAACCTGTTCTTTCCTTCTACATCAGCCCAGTTATACTTTTGAGTGTGCTCTTAATAAAACCAAAAACTGATTCTGTCAAATCTCCGCACTAAATCTACCTTGAGGAGGTTTACTGTAGACCATGTGCCCACTAGTAAGGTGCCATGGAACATTATAAAATAATTTTGGGGGTTTGCAAGGCCAAGTCCACGCCCCATGACACTAGTGTCCATGCATTCGGCTGCAACCTCAGTATAATCTAAGGGTGGTGGTTTAGCCAGGGATTTATCAGACCGGCTGCTCACAGGAATGACTTACAGAAGTAGAGAAGAATGCAGCACTTGTGATTGTGAAAGAGAGGACTACAGAATATGGAATAGGGAAGATCGTGAGGATTGAGCATAAACTGTTGATGTGAAACAAGAACACAGTATTCGTGAATGAGATAGTGTGAAAATCAGGACGTCGATAACGGATTGATTTTGAAAAATGTATAAGAAATTGGTTACATGAAATAAAGAGGTGGGAGCACTTGAAAAAGATGCACGTTTGACTTGTGATATGACTAAAGGTCCAACAAGAATTGAACAAGCCCTGATGAAGTCCTGGTTAGGACGAAACGCGCAGGCTGAAAAGATTTGATGAAATTGTCTGAAAGATTTGATGAAATTGAATGAATGATATTATATGATGTTCTTTCTTTAATAAATTTGGAACAAAAGTTCTTTGGAACTGAAAAAATGGCCTGTGGAATGGACTTTCTTTGAGAAATTCAATAATTGATTGATAACATTAAAATTGCTCCTTTCCTATTGGTATTGTTTCATTGAGGATTGTGGCCTGTGAGCGGTGGACCACGGGGAGTTTAGCGCTGCTATTTGAATTGAGAACAATATTATCCAAGAACAACGACTTGTGCGCACATGTGTCAAGCCCTCACCACCCAGGGTTCAGTGAATGAACATAAACATTAGTGCAAGCATTCACGAGCTAGAACACTTCCATGTGAGCCTCACCATGTGTATTTCTGCCAAAGGAATTTATTCTGTATTTTGTAGATGGCGTAGATCAGGGCCTGGTTCTCTGGAAGTGTCTGGTGGAAGTCCATCTCAACCTTCATGTATTCCGCCTCCGCTGGTTCCAAGGGCAGTTTCAAGAAAGCAGCATCCAGACTCCGCGGCTGCATTAACCACTCCGAAGGAAAGGGATCCTGATACACCAAGCTGTCAGGAATAATACCTTGGCCAAGCTTTATCCCTGTTCTAGAGAAAAATGAAAGCATGAGAAATGCACATTGTGTTATGACTAGAGAAGTTAAAGATGGGGAACCCTCAACGATAATAAGACGGCAGAGGAAAAACAAGAGAGCACTGACAATTGTCAGTGATGGGGAAACAGGAAAATAAGCAAACAGATGAAGTTGTTGATGGAAAGGAAACAGAGGGACAAGCATTGAACGGTGACTGTACAGGATGAAAAAAGAGGAGCAGTTAGCCAAAGAGAGGAAGTAGCAAGGCAAACACTGGATGACCGCACAAAGGAAGGAAGGAGTATCCAAGGCTGGTTGGAGGGTAAGAACAGTGAGTGGGTATGGAAGATGGAAAAGGGTGGTTACAAAATGAGCATGTGTCAGCAGCTTCTGCAGGTAAGAAGGTCCTATTTATATTGTTACAAACAGCATGACAATTCTAACAGAAATGCCTTACAAAGCAACAGTGGTAGGACATGGAGTAATTGGCAGGTCTTATGTATAACATAAACTAGAGAAGGTATTGAGATTTTGAGGATTGAAAAACAGAAGCCATTAATTTGCCAAAAATACACATAGACAGATTCATGGAAACAAAGTAACTACACAGAAGACCAATTTATATTGTGATACACTGTGTGTCATCATTTCTTATTTTGATCTATTGCAGGTGATGTTACTTCAAAGTATTTTTGTTTGCACTGAGTGAGGCCCAAGCTGTGATCTCAGGCAGCTGTGCGTTTCTAATAATGGGAGTTTAGGAGCCTAGGTAGAGAGATCAAATATAGACGGTCAAGATATTAGAAAGATAGCCCATGGACAGCCTTTCAAACAAACATGAGTACCTTTTAGAGGGCCCTACATCTTGGCTGAGAGACAGTCACATTGTGAACGAAAGGGAGTTGCGGATTTGTGCCTGGGCGCCTTTACTAGGGTTCTGGTAGCAAAGTTGAGCATTTTATTCAGTGGGGAGAATGAAAACTGATGGAGGGCCACAAGCACTTGACTAAGACTAGTAAATTCATTAGTAGCTGGCTGGTGTGGAATGAGAGTCATGGAAATATACGTTTAGTTTTTCGTACTAAGCTGGAGTGGAATAATTGAAAGGTTGGACACTACGCCACGATTTCTAGCTGAGGGGGGAGACAGGATGTCTGTGAGAAGTGGATAGAAGTTGGTGGTCAAAATGGGTATAGTAGAGGAAGAAAAGTGGAGAAAAGTAGCTTTTACTGTTGATTTAGAAAACCACACTCCAATGACAGAAATAGGATTTGGTCAGACAATGTGGGTGACCTACAAGAAAAATTCAACTTGAGGTATACTGTATCATAAGAAAGTAAATACTTTGTGTTTACCTTAATGTTTTATTCCGAATGACCACCAACAGAACCCAAGGCATTTACCATTCATAGCATGTGCATCCAAAAACATACAATACATTTGAGAATGCTAGACTGTACACCTTACCTACCTGAACACAGGTATGCACTGACTCTAACTACAAATGCATTTGCAAAGGAGGAGAACCGCTTGGCTCAATAACAGAAAATTTACATTAAGGATAGGTGAGTATTGAAGTAAATAAACCTTCCTGTGGAGGAAGTAATCGCTTTGTGAGTCACTCTTACAAAGCCATGGTTATGGATACAAGTGGTAGAGAACATATGCATTAAGCTTATAATATCAATGGATGAGATATATTCATGCCACACTAAAGCCACTTATCTATTCCTTAACCCCTTCGCTGCTGATGACGAGCTCGGCTCGTCATCAGCCACGGTGGTCGTGTGCTGATGACGAGCTGAGCTCGTCATGTAACAAGGCTCTTAGAATTTTGCCGCACACAGCGGGAAAAGCCGCCGCAGCGATGCGGTTAAGCGGAAGTCCGTGAAATCACAGAGACGTAATGCTGTAATACTAGGACGTTGGAGCATCATCCAACACCGTTTAATAGACACAGAAGTGAGTTAGATCAGAAACACTGGCCATGGAAGGACAGTGCAAAGCACCAGTAGAGTGGGACTCAACAACACAAAAATAGCAATAGAGCAGGAGTAACTCTTAAATAAAGGACCTGTCCATTGTAGAGAAAAAAAATCAAATCACTTTAACCAGGCTTGCATCCCTAACAATAACCAACAATCAGCATTCTACAATCTTCCTTTATTAATGATCTCAGCTTGGGTTTGAGATGCATAGTGACATAGTTCGCTGAATGGCCCCTGTAAAGACATGGCTACAACACGCCCTGTGGCTTTTGGGACGAAATATATATTTTTTGCTCCTTATCTTAGGGTCAAAGTGGCCTAATGTTGTGAAGTGAACAGCCTCACAAAGCAGGTAAGCGTAAAAGAGGATTTATTCACAATGTACTTCGCCCACAACGTGACACGTCCGGTCAGCTCAGATTCCGACAGCAACTGCCTGTTACTCTCAGAATCCTCACCCGCCGTTCGCTACACGTGCGAGTCATAAGTTGTTGAACAATAACACGTTACATCACAGTATGCATCATCTACATCACATCACCTTCCCCTGAACCAAACTTAACCTCACATAAATTTAGCTAAAATTAATATCTTATAAAGTCAATAATCATTTAACTTTTCATGACTTCTACAATTAATATCTTATAAGTCATTAAAGTTCTTAGAACTTCTTCAAATGAGAGATCCCACTCATCTCCTGACTTCATTCTGGTGAATAGATCTGTCTGATGCTGTTGAGAAAAGGCTGTGATCAACAAACACATTGACTTCCACCTCAGGACTTCTTCCTATCTCTGTTTGTCTACCCGCAGGTTCTAGCTATTGTGCCCAGTCAAAGTCAGGAAAATAAAGTTTTATTTCATGCATGATGTTGGCTTGCTCCTGTATGTTTTACTAATTGCCTTGTATTCCACCATCCTTTGCCTACAATCAATGCAGTGCCCCTACTGACTTTACCAACCTGTACAGGCATGGAAATTTTGGATTCACCTTTCCTGAATCTTATTGGGCACTTAGTCAACACCCAGTCTCCGACCATCAAATTCACACATGACACGGTGTCTTCTGTCAAAATTGCGTAATTCCAGTTTTCTTCAAAATCACATTTGAAGCAACATTTTCCTTGTTTGACACCACCTCGTTGTTCTTGTGTACCTTTTCTTTCAGCCATGATGGAAAAAAAGCTGTGTGTACTTCTCTACCTCTTAACAAAGGAAAAGGAGTCACACCTGTTGTACAATGTGGTGACGTGTTGTAATTCCACACTTTTTGTTTGATGAACTCACCTACAGTTTGCATTCCTTCTTTTATATAAACTTATTTCCATGTTCAACTAAACCATTAGATGTCGGTGAGTAAAGAGCTACCTTCAAGTGTTTAATATCACGGTGTGACAAAAACATATATATTCGTTCTGAGACGAAATGAGTACCACTGTCAGTAACAACAGTGATCCTTCTAGTAAGAATATCTGTTCGAGAAACTTAAACGCTGCATTAGTATTAGGTGACTGAACAAATGAGTGATACATCCACTTAGAAAAATAATCAACTGCGAGTATCAAATATCTCATACCTCCAGGTAAAGTAGAATAAGGTCCAGAAAAATCTAAACCAAGTTTTTCCTATGCTGCTTCGGGAAAGGGGGCAGGATGCAATGAAGTTTGCATATTCTTCCAGTGTTTATCCAAAACTAAACACTCTGGACACTTGTCTATAATGGCTCTTACTTGTTTGCAGTAGCAGGCCACCAATAGTGTTGCTTCATTTTCATGCATTGTTTTAGTAGTACCCAAATGCCTCTGATGTGCTTTATAAATGATGGTATTACATAATGTTGTGGGTAGAAACATTCAATCACCTCTTGGGCTTATGCCATTAAGAACAGATAAGTCCTCGGACCTTGGGAGAATGTTTTCAATTCACCATTTAAACACGTAGGGCCCGATTCACAGAACTAACTTTAGACAAAAACCTAAACTTACTACTTTCGGTATTCACAGAAGGTAGGATTTTGTCTTAAGTTTGTCTTAAGACAGACTTAAGATAAAATCCTAACTTAAGTCTGTCTTAAGTATGTCTTAAGTCTGTCTTAAGACAAACTTAAGACAAAATCCTGACTTCTGTGAATACCAAAAGTAGTAAGTTTAGGATTTTGTCTTAAGTTAGTTCTGTGATTCGGGCCCCTACTGTCAGGCCAACCATGTACAAAATGCTCAATGGCTTTGATCAATGTTTGATCATTCACATAAGCCTTTGTCCAGTCTCTTTCACTCACCTCAGGCTCATATTCACTCACTGCATCCACAAGAGCCACACATTCAACATCAACAAGACATTCATCCTCACTGTCTTCTAATGGCAATCAAGATTAACAGTCTGCACGGAAATTCCTCCCGCCCGGAATGTGTTTGAACTCGAAATTGTACTCCTGTACCTTGGACACTAGTCTGGTAAGTCTGGTTGACATGTTGCTCCGATTGCAACTGTTGAAAATGTGTGCTAAATGTTTATGATCAGTGTGCAACTCAACTTTGCTTCCCCACATACAAGTGCCTCATGGTCAGTGGTGCTATACTCACATTCATATTGCTTCAGAGATCTTGATGTGATACCTACAGTTCGTTCTTTACCTGTAACCTTCCGACTTAATACAGCACCTAACCTTGAATACTTGCAGAGGAACAACTTTCACAAAAAGCACGCAAAGCTGGAGCTGTCACAAACAAGTTTTTGACATCAGCAAAAGCACTTGCCAAATGGTTGGACCATACAAACCATTGACCTTTCCTGAGCAACACTCTGTTATTTGACTGTTTGAGCATAGCCTCGCACAAAACATGCCTAATAATAAGCTAAGCCCAGGAATAAATGTAGATCATCTTTATCAACGGGTGCTTTGGCATCCTTAATTGCCCTGATAAAGGAAAACTTGGGTTTTATGCCAGAACAAGATACAGTGTGACCTAAATACTCAAGTTAATTGCTGGCATACTTACACTTGTCCAATCTGATTGTCATGCCCCTACGCACTGGAATAGCTAAAGCTTTCTTCAATATTTTGTTGTGCTCCTCCAAACTCAATGCTAAGACTAAAATATCGTCCTGATATGCCTGCACCCCACTGATTCACCCAAATAGACTGACAATTAGTCTCTGAAAGAGGCTCGCAGCTGATGTTAAGCCAAATGGTAGCCTAAGATACCTAAAGGCACCATACAGTGTCACAAAAGTTTAAAGTTCTTGAAAATCAGTGGTTAAGGCAACCTGGTGAAAGGCCAACCTTAAATCTATAATGGAAAGCCACTTCGCACTTCCAAGTTGGCCAACAATTCATGTATCTTGAGCAGTGGGTGGCAGTCCACCATAATATTCCTATTGAGGGGGGGGCGGAGCTTGCTGGCGTCCATGCAAGACGTGTGAGTGCTGAGCTCCTCGCCTGAGCCCCTTTAATATCCATCAAACTGATCCTTTTTGGCACCTCGCGGTCTCCAGCGAGAGCGGAATTTGCTTCTACGACCCCTGGAGCTGCTGGGGGCACCTTTCCTGATCGAAATCGGTGGTGGCATCGATCACCGGACCGGCGGTGTTTGGAGTTGCGGACCAGGCCGCAATCCGCGGACTATCCTTGGGGGCTGCCTGCCCTGCGTAACGCGACGTGCGGCGTGAGGTTCCTGCGTGGCCCCGTCCTGCCGGACGACCCACTACCCTGTGCGGTTTCTGGACCGGTCATCACCAGTGCCAGTTCACTGTGGCCCCTCTGCCTCGTGTGTGTTTGCTGCGACCCCTTGGTGGAGACCTGGGGCTCCCTGAAGTGACCTACTGGCTGGACCGCGGGAAGTAGCGCCCTACTGCTGCCGGTTGACGGGCTCCACCGCAACTCGGATTGCCCCGAGGACTGGAAAGACACTGGTATTGGGCCGTGTGCTTCTGTGTGTACTGGCGCTTCTCGACACCCCGCGGTGTGCCCTGCACCGTAGTGTGACACTGGAGTTTGGGCTTCTCCCCTTGGACTAGTCTGTGCCACGAAGCTCGCGGCCGCCATCTTTGGCCGTCGTCCCCTGCTTTGCTCCGGACTGCTTCGCGGAGTTTGCTCCCCTGGCTCTTCTCCTACGTCGAGCCACCTCTTGCTCTTTGCTTGCCATATCTTCTGGGACCTCTGCCATGGTGAAAGGAGACAGAAATCAACCGAAGCTCACGTTCGACCAGCGGAGGCCGAAGGGCGCGGAGAATGCTCCTCCGGAAACATCAGCGCAGGCGGCGGAGGGCTCGCTCTGTGCGGACATTCGTGAGATGCTAGGCGCCATGGAGAAAGGCCTGCAGGACAGTATGTCGGCGATCGGCTCGAAAATCGACGCCTTATCATTCCGTATGGACCGGATGTCCGAAAGGGTGGACAAACATGCGGAACGTTTGGACATGGCGGAGCGTAGGCTGACGGAGGCAGAGGAGGCCCAAACGGAGTGGGATAGGGACCGTAAGCACTTCGGCCGTCTTCTCCAGGTCATACAAGACAAAACGGAGGATTTGGAAGCGCGCTCGCGGCGCTCCAACATCCGCATCACGGGGGTTGCGGAATCCACCAACACCGGTAGGATGGAACTGTTTGTCGAGAAGCTGCTTCACAAGCTCCTGGGGGAGGACGTCTTCTCCCCCATGTTTATTGTTGAACGGGCACATCGCACTCTCGGACCCCAGCCGCAGCCTGGCCTCCCGCCGAGACCAATCATCGCAAAACTTTTGAATTACAGGGACCGCGACCTGGCCCTCCGTCTGGCGCGAGAGAAGGGGGAATTGCAGTTTGAAGGAATGAACATCTCCCTCTATCCTGACTTCACTGCTAGGGTGCAGGAGGAGCGAAAGCGGTTCGCTCCCTACAAGAAACAGATGCGAGACATGGGGCTCGACTACGCCATGCTATACCCGGCGAGACTTCGGATAAATAAACAAGGACATTCGCATTTTTTCACCGACCCGGCTGATCTGAAAAAGTCGCTTAAGGAATGGGCCAAAGAACAGCGCAACAACCCGAGGGGTCAGCGTACGGAGGATGAGGAGGCTAGATCTTCGGAGGGCCAAGGCTGAACTGTCTCACGCTGCGTGGCTTGGCTTGGCTATTTTACTGTCACTGTATGTATTGGATTCCAGTTTTTGATATGACTCTCCTTTGCCTTCACGACATGTTGGTTTGTGCCCCTTAATCTGCCTGGTTCGGGGTGGTGCCACATAATGGGGCTCGAACTTTTGCTGTTCTTCCTTGGTTGTCGGAAGGGTGCCCCCGATGGTATGTAGGGACTGATTATTCGCCACTCTGCTTGTTCTATTGCTGGGGCGTGGGTGGGGTGCCGAACGCTATGGGGGTAGGGCTGGGAGCACCGACTGTTTCTGGCCTTTGTTGGAGTATATTGTTGTCTGGCCAGTACCTCTGCCCCTGCGCTTTCGGCTTTTCGACCCTCTAGGGGGTCCTGGGTTTGTAGTGGGGTGTTTCGGGTGGGTTCAGGGTGGGTAGTGCTAAGCTCTGTCTGACCGGGTTGGGGTTGGTCGGCTGTGGGTGGGTGGCTGTTGGTTGTGCTTGTGTATTCTTGCTGCCATGCTGTTTGGGGTTCAGGGTTTGCCGGGTGGGGGGTATGTTTTTGCCGACTACTGCACTGTGTCTGCCACGCTGTCTGCTCTGCAACATTTTCCTTCTAATCTACCATGTCGACTGTTGAATCATTGAATGCGGAGTGCTCCCCGAGCTCCCTGCGATTACTGTCCTGGAATGTAAGGGGGCTCAACGATTTCCGCAAGCTCAGGAAGGTCTTAGCCTATTTGCATCGACATCACATTGACCTTGCGTTACTGCAGGAAACACATTTGCCACTATCCAGCCCTATGTTACAGGTGAGGGGCCTTGGCCCCGCTTGTGTCGCTGCGGGGTTCACGACACACGCTAGGGGGGTGCTCATATGGGCTAATCCCAAATCCCGTTTGTCACTGACCCGACTGGCGGTAGACCCTGAAGGGAGGTTTGTGGTTGCGCGCTGTGTTGGAAAGGATCATGATCTTCTGCTGGTGAATGTGTATGGCCCAAATTACGACTCCCCGGAGTTCTATGCTTCGCTTGCTGACAGTTGCAGGCAGTTTGTGGGCGCTAGAATGCTGTGGGGGGGGGACTTTAACTTAGTGCTGAACCCGGACCTTGACAGATCTGCGGGCCCCCCTAGGTCCCCTGCTGCTTCTGCGTCCCTCCTTTTGTCGGAATGTGTGAAACTTGATTTGCTTGATGTGTGGCGACATAGACACTCGGGGCGGGGTGGGTTCACTCACTACTCGGCCTATCACAACATTCACACACGTATAGATTATTGGTTTGTTTCCCGCTCTTTGCTAGATATGGTGAAAGCCTGCACGGTTTTCCCGCGCACGCTGTCTGATCACTCGCCCTTGCTCTTGCAACTGGTGGCTCCTCCCAGGAGGATCCCCCCCTTCACGTGGAGGTTCCCCCCGTACTCCCTCTTAGATGAGGTTTTCAGAGGGGAACTCGCCGAAGACATAGAGACCTATTTCGCGACCAATGTGGGCTCAGTGGACAGCGTCCAAGTTCTCTGGGACGCTTTTAAAGTTTTCATCAGAGGGATGACTATGGCGAAACACTCTGGGGTGCTCAAGGCTATCAGGCGACGCCTGCAAGTGCTCGAGACTCAGCTCTCTAGCCTGGATAATCAGGCGGTAGACACGGGGGACGCAGCCAATATGGTCACGCTTAAGTCCCTGCTAGATGAATTTCAGGAGGAGGCGGACAGGGAAATTAAGCATATGGGCAAATACGCGACGGCGCGTGTGTATGGGGAACGGGAGCGGCCTGGTGCACTCCTAGCCAAACTTATGCGCAACAGTAGGCCCCCATTGGTTATCGAGGAGTTGGAGACGGCTACTGGGGCGGTGGTTACGGAGGAGCAGGACATCTTGGCGGAATTTCATGCCTACTACACTGCCCTCTACTCCTCGAGGGACGCACGCCTTGAGGACGAAATAGACGACTACTTGAGCTACATCCGAATGCCCTTCCTAGCTGACTGGCAGAGGGAGTTTCTAATGGCCCCCATTCAGAAAGAGGAGATAACGGAAGCGCTGGAGGGCATGAAATCTGGTAGCGCTCCTGGTGCGGACGGTCTCACGGTGTCCTTCTATAAGGCCTTCCAGGAGCAACTGGTCCCGTACTTGATGCTCTTGTTCGATGACATCTGCCAGCAGGGCAGCATGTCGAAATCCATGAGAGAGGCGTTGCTTATTACCATCCCGAAACCTGGCAAGCCCCCGAATCAGTGTGGCTCCTACCGGCCGCTATCGCTGATAAATGTGGACGCGAAGCTGTATGCTAAAGTTCTTGCGACTCGTTTGGCGTTGCTGGTTCCGGATCTGGTTGCCCCGGAGCAGGCGGGATTTGTCCCCTCACGCAATCTCACTTATAATATTCGCACGGTCCTGGGCACAATCCAGCATGTCAAACACGAACACAAAGCGGTGGCCATCTTCTTGGATATGGAGAAGGCCTTTGACTCCGTTGAGTGGCCGTTTATGCTGAGAGTCCTCCGTAAATTTGGCCTAGGAGAGCCGTTTTTGCAAATGTTGAGCGCCCTATACTACAAACCTACTGCGAGGCTAAAGATAGGTAGCCTGGTCACTGCTCCCATCGATATTGGGAGGGGCACACGTCAAGGCTGCCCCCTCTCTCCCCTGCTGTATGCCTTGGTAGCGGAGCCGCTCGCCTGCGCTATACGAGAGTACCACCGGTTTGAAGGGATCAACTTCCCGACGTACCAGATCGGTATCTCCACTTATGCGGACGACACTCTGCTATATGTTCGGGACCCGGAGACTAATCTCTCTGCGGTGCTACGGGAGGTGGTTAGGTTCGGGGCTCTTTCTGGTCTTCGCGTCAACTGGAATAAGTCAGTAGCGTTGCCCCTGACGCCGGTGACGCTCCCTTTCGACTCGGAGTACCCCTTGCAATGGACCACGGATGCTATCCGCTATTTGGGGATACGCATACATACGGACCCGGAAGTCCTGATACGCGAGAACTATGGTGTGGCCTACTCCAAACTGGTAGACGACGTCGAAGTGTGGTCTAGACTCCCGCTTTCGCTCATGGGCAGGATTGCGCTCATGAAAATGGTGGTACTCCCCAGGTTCCTCTTCCTCTTTGTGAATATTCCAGTAGTCCTCTCCAAGGCTTTCTTCCGGCAACTCACCCAAACACTCGTCCGCCTGGCGTGGGGGGGCAAACAGCCGCGGGTGCAGTGGCAAACACTCACCCTTCCGTACGACCAGGGAGGCCTTGGGGCACCGGATCTGGAGCGATACTACAGACTTGCTCAGGGCGCACACCTGCATACTTGGATTCATGGGGACCCGGGTATCCCTCATGTGAAACTGGAGAGACTCTTTGCAGACCCTGTCCCGCTTCCGGCGACAGTGTGTTATCCACCTGATAGAAGGGTCGGCAATCTGGACTCTATAGCCACCACGAATCATGCTTGGCATGCGCTGATTGGCTCCCGGGATTGCAAGCTGCTGTATTCACCTTTGCTCCGGGTAGAATGGGCGGCCTGGCTGGCTCCGCTGACTGAGAAGGGCGTCCTGAAGGCACTCCGTGACCTAGGCATTCTTACCATGGGTGATCTCTTCTTAAACGGCACTCTGAAAACGCTGCAGCAGGTCCTTCACTCCTGCCCCGGGTCAACGCTGCTTCATAGTTTTCAATATCACAGGGTTCGTAGAGCGGCCCTTGCCGTTTTAGGCCCGGACCTGGCTGAGCCGCCGGAGGTCCCGGAACTCACCTATGTCATCAAGACCCCCTCCGCTCGCAAACTGATCACGGCCCTTCGCTCACTGGGTGACAGGCAACGGAAATATCCCCCCTCCAAGGCCCGTTTGGCCTGGCAGGCTGACCTCCAATCTCCCATCTCAGACGACATGTGGCGTTATTGTGCGACTAATACCAAGAAAATCTCGCTCAATGGTAGGCACCGTCTGGTGCATTTTAAATTCCTACAGCGTGTCTACTATACGCCCGAGAGGCTGCATAGGTATGGCCTTAGAGAGTCAGCGGAGTGTGAGCGTTGCCACTTTCACACAGCAGACTTTCTCCATATGGCCTGGACCTGTCCTGCCATACATAAGTACTGGGTTGAGGTCTTTGCGGGCCTCAGTGCTATCCTCGGTGACACGATCTTGCCTAACCCGGCGCTCGCCTTACTTAGTTTTTCAAAACCACTTCCTGTGGCTATGCGGCGACTAGCGGACATGGCGTTATTGACGGCAAAGCGACTGGTGGCGTTATGCTGGATGCGGGGACCAGTCCCGACTAGAAAACGGTGGGAAACAGACTTGCTTTACTGCTGCACGCAATCAGAGGTGTATAGCGAACTCCTACCTCCAAAGAGTAGGCCCAAAAACTTTTGGGGTTTGTTTCGAGCGTTTCAAAGTGCGAAAGAGGATGGTGAGTCGGATCCTGAGAGTGTGGAGGCAGATTTGTTGCAGGAGGAGGGGGCTGAGTCAGCGGTGGTTGAGGAGTGTGCCGGCTGAAGATCTTACAGTTGTGACAGTGTGGTGATTCGTGCCTGACTGTTTGAGATGTTTCTGCGTTAAGAGTTGCTTGTGACAGCTGTTCTGGTTTATGGCGACCTCTGTCCCCTTCCCAGGGCGTAATCCCGCCCTAGCGGGCGCTTGCTGATCTCCCTTGGTCTGTCTGAGGGACACATGGTTGAGGTACGGGGCGGGTGGTGGGTAGTGGGCACGGGTTTCGGTAGTCTGGCTTGTTCTTTCTTGGGGTGGGTGGGTTTGCTATTGTTTGGGGGGTCCCCTTCCCTTTATTCACCATTCCCTGAATACTTGTTGCTGTTCCCCTAGATTCTGGGTTTCTACGCAGTTCTTCACAGGTGGCTATTTTGATCCTGCCAATCTGGCGCGTCCTGCTCCCCTGGGGTCTGATATTGTTGGTGCGGTGGGGTGTGCATCCTGCTTATGAGTTGCGGTCATCCAATAGTAGATGCTACGATCGATTGCTTCTGTACACCTGTTCAACACCTGCAGTTTCGCCGCCAGGCCCTTAGGCTGTTGGTCTTTATGGCTGTGTAACTTACCCGCACCCGGGGATTGGAGAATGGTTTTTTTCTTTGTTGCCGCCGGCCCCCGGGTTGTAGGCGATGTCGGCTGTGTATGTAACTTGGAAGTGCAATAAAGTATAAATTTAATAAAAAAAAAATATTCCTATTGAGGGCACATAAGTCAGCAAACAACCTACTTTCTCCAAATTTTGTCTGTGCTACTATAATGGATGCCTCCCACTGATGAGTCAGTCAGTTGAGTAATACCATGTGAGCACAAATCCTCAAGAATATTTTTAAATTCCTCCCTAACATTTAACCCCTTGGACGCGGGTTGATTTTCCAAGCTGTGCGGGAGAAATAACCGGTGGGCGGGATTCGGATGGCTTCCGGCCGTCGTGCTCACACGCCCACCGTGAAGTATGACCGCGGGAGCCGCCATGAGCATGCAAGGGGTTAATGTAACAGCCCAAACCTAGTGCGCTACAGTCTGTGCTTGTGGTATTAATTTAATGCGATGTTCCCCCTTGTCCATACCAATTTGTTCATGAAACAGTACTTTAAATCCAGACAATATTTCCTCAACTGTCTCGTTGATGCAACCCACACAGGCTACTGTTATTTCTCTGACAACTACTGGGTTGTCAGACCCTGGAACTAAATGTAGCTAGGTCTTGCCACCCAATGATGTTTTTAACTGTTACGGCAACATAAACGTTCATACAGGTCTCTTTTTTTAGGCACAACACTTTGGATATAAAATAACCCAGCACCTCAATGTCTTTCTCCCCAAACATTTTGGGATTCACATCTGAGGGTATCAATGAAACATTCCTACCGGATATTCATTAAAAAAAAGTGGTACCGGGGGAGGAGCCTGGCTCGCAAACATGATGGCCGCCTGACTCCTCGGCTCCGCTGACCCTCTCGCCATTCTCCCGATTTCCGCTTCATCCTGATCTTTGTTCTTGCACTGCTTGCCGGCAGCGGAATCGGGAGGCGGTCCTGGTCATGCCGATGTGCTTCTTGGGCTGATCCCGGCAGAGGAAGCGCCGAAACGCCCTCACCTTCCTCTCCTGCTTCCCGGATGGGATCGGGTCTTTAACCTTTGTGAGCGTCCGACCCTGCACGGAACGACGGCGGCCATTACCGGCACTACGGAGTCGGCTGGCATGACGTGGCAGCTGTTTTACACCCTCCGCTTCCCACTCCGCCTGATTCCTAGGCTTTGGGCACTCTAGCTGGAAGGGCAACATTGTTTCTCTTCGGCTCGGGAGCGGCTCTGCTGTTACATTGTTTCCCCGAGTGTCGAGGCGGGCGCCATCTTCCCGATTGCTTTCAGCTCCTGCAATCGTCGATCCTGGGCTGCTGCAGCGGACGTCACCTACTGCCCACGCCGCCTCGACACTGAGAAGAATGGATGGGGCTGCCCTAGTACCCTTTGACTTGTTTCGCCATGCAGAACATTGGCGGAGTGCTCAGACGCCTGCAGGGGGTGACGGTAGCCGATCACCGGGGCAGCTCCACATCGAGTTGCCTTGGGTGCAGGATCAAGGTGCGTCCTCTCTCCCTGAGGAGCCACTGCAGCTTAGCGATATTCTGGGCGCCCTAAACACCTTGAAAGCTGCCATGTCTACAGTTGCCTGTGAATTGGGGGATCAGTTGGACGCGATGCTGACTGTAACTTTCCTGCCCTACCAAGGATGTCCTCGAAAGCCGGACACTACGCCACACCCTGTCTCTGGCCTTTGTAGTGCCTCCGCCCTGGTTGCTACTGGTAAACTGGGGTTGCCGGACCCCAACATGGCTGCGGTGCCGGCGGGAGCACCTTCACGGAGGTCCAGCGCTTCTGGAGTCACGATATGGCTGGATGACCATCACTGTGCAATATCTCCTATGGCTTCTTTACGGAATATTGGCGTGACTCATTCCCTTTTCCGAGAACGGCTGCCACTTGCTTGTTTATTAGATCTTGGGGGGACTTGGCCGTGTGTGGCTTTTTCTCCTACCACTGCAGACCACCTGACTATGCGCTGGATGAACCTTAATGGCCGCTTCTTCGTCTTGTTGTGGTCCCACTGCTCCTTCACCTTCTCCAGACCGTCTGTTGTTCAATTGGACTGTGTCGCTACACCGTATCGTAGGGGACAGGGTTGAGGGCGTCCCTTATCGAGTCAGGACTGTCCTACTAGTACTGCTGGGATGCTGTTGGACTGCTGGGAATGCTTCACGTTGGTATTGTATTGGTGGAGGGGTCGGGGTACGGGCGGCCGGAGTAATACGTGCCGGTAGTTTTTAGGTATAACCGTGTAGCTGTTTTCTATCCAGTTGGACTGAGTCGCTGCATTTTACCGTAAGGGGCAAGGTTGAGGGTGTCTTTTCTCAATTCGGAACTGTTTTCCTTGTATTGCTGGGGCGTGGACGGATTGCCGGGGATTTTGCAAATTGGCACTGTACTGGTAGTGGGGTTGGGGTAAGGGCGGCCGGAATAATGTATGCTGGTGGTTTTGGATATGTTCATATGGCCCTCCCCCGGTCTTATGTGATTTATATTTCTTTTCTTCCTTTCTCTATGGAACTCTTTCTCTTTTCTCTCTTTACTTGTTTCTACATTTCTGGTTCTCTGCTAGGGGGGGGTAGGCCATAGCCTCTGCATGCGTGTTGGGTGGGGGGTCTTCTTTGGTTCGTTTTTGTTTCTATGGGCCTTATTTTTCTCCTTTTGTTTCTCCCTTGCTTTTTTGCTTCTTCCTGGGTCAGTGGGTTGGTTTGGTGTTAGGAGGGTGGCGGCTGGCGTGCACTACTCGTATGCCCAGATGCATCAACCTTTTTAGGAAGTGCAAACGGTGCGATTCGCATAAATCGGCCTTTTGCACTTCCTAAATTGGTTACTGGGATGCATCAAGCATTTTTTGGAAATCGCTTTTTTTGCGAGTTCCAAAAAATGCGATTGCTGTTAAGGAATCGCACATTTGCGATTCCTTAACAGCAATGCATCATCCCCAAAACATTTGCGATTTCCAAAATTGCAAATGCAAATTACCACGAAGTTGAACTTCGTGGTAATTTGCAAAAATGTTTAAAAACGCATGAAAATGCATTTTTTAAACGTGTACGTTACAGGCACACATGTCCTTAGGACATGTGTGTATGTAACTCACATGTAAATGTCCATTTCATGAGTGCAGGGGGGGGTCCTTTGGACCCCCCTCTCCACCCTTGAAAGGCTTTGATGCATTCCGAATTGAAATTGCGAATTCGCAATTCCCATTCATTCCTATGGGCATTTCAGCCCATAGGAATGAATGGGAATATCGGATTCGCTATTTGGAACTCGCAATTTTATTGGAATTCGGTAAAAATTGCGATTTTTACCGAATTCCAATAAAATTGCGAATTTAATGATGCATTGCCATTTGCGAATCCTTAATTGCGATTCCTTATTTTTCGCAATTAAGGAATCGCAAATGACAACGTTGATGCATCTAGGGGTTTGTGTTTCATCATCCTGTTGTGCTAGCTCTGTGCCGCCATTTTGGCTATGTTTATTGCTCGTTGGATTTCACTGAAAGACGTTGCCCGCTTATTACTTAGATGGATGTTCTGTACACTGATCCGTTCTAGCTTCTGTATCTCCTTATATAAAAAATCATTTAAAAATTAACCTTAACTTCTCCTGACACTCGGTGCACGTGGAATTTAGTGTAACACATGTTGTATGCTTTTATGTACTGACGTGCTATCGAGTTGACGTATATTTTGCTACAACGCTTACGAAGTGTCGAGGCCGGCCGGTTGGTTGTAGGCCCGTATTTGTTCTCTGGAAGAGCAAAATAAAGGTTTTCACAAAAAAAAAAGTGGTACCCCTAAGGATAGTGATGGGTGAACCAGAATCCGCCATGCACTGTAGTGGAACATTGTCAATAATCGCCTCAGACAGTGGCTCCTTAACAGGTGTGCATTCAGAACTACATTCTAATTCATTGTTAAGAGATTCAGCACACAAATTTACATCCACATCAACACTTCCAACTCTCATTGAATTCTTTACACTTTTTCATACTATTTGGAACTGGCCCATCTTTTTACATAGCAGGCAAAGTTTACCTATTGCTGGTCAACCTGTAAAATCAGATGGTTCTTAGAAGCACACCTATAGCAAGAGCTAAATGATCTCTTGTTGATATTTTTCATTGTTTTTTCTTTTGTATTGACCATACATATTGACTCTATTTGTTCCACTACTGACAATGATACGACGTAGACTCAGCATGCAGGACCTTAAACAAAATTAATGACTGTTGGACTTGGCTCTTCTGGCAGGTTCACCCCTGAACTTTTTGCTTTTAATTGTGACTTGGTGTTAGTGATTTTTGGCTTCTGCACCCTCTACCACTGTGTCTCAGGGTAAAGTGCGTGCGTGTAGTGAGGTTGGCGTGCCCTCCCATAGGAATGCATGGGGAATGTATGTGTCCCTGGTAGTTCCTGATGCGTGGGGAGTGCAGGTGCGAGTTTGGTATGTGCGGCCTCGTGTGATTAAATGCTGCGCGATGATGTGTGCGGCGTTAATGTGTCTAGTGTGGACGTGCCACTTCTAGAAGTTGGCATGTCTGTGTAATTTATGTGAATTGGCTGTTTGGCTTGTGATTGGCTGGAACTGGCTGGCGAGCCTGGCTCCAGGAGTCAGGATGGGTCTGCCCCAGTGGTGAGTGGATAGATCTGCATGAGTGATGTGAGGGAGGAGTGCACCTGGGACCTGAATAGGGCTGGGCTTTCCCCACACAATGCTGGCTCCGTCCCCTGTTGTGCGACTGATGACCCTAGCCTGGCCAGTGAATGGGAAGAGGGGCTGAGCACATCAGAGTGCTCCAAAACCAGCTGCGACTGGTTTTCCCCCACCCCAGAGACACAGACAAAGGATTTGTGTATATAAAAAGGGGCTGTGTCCCCATGAATGTTGTTCTCTTTCCTGGTCCTAATTGGAGGGGGGCCTGCTGCTGCTGGGCGCCAGGAGGACCGCCACTGTGGACTGTATCCCTGCCTGGAGGGCCCTGTGAGCTGGCCCCTGGGCCCAGACTGTGCCCCCCCCACCTCCTGGAAGACTTTCTGGCTGGACTTTGATAGGGTTTGTGGCTGTTTTTGCTAACAGTGCCTGGGAAGCGCTGTTTCTACTTTCCAGGAGCACTGTTTTTTTTTAATCTGCAGCCCGGAGCTGCAGTCCCCTTTCTCGAGGGATTCCCCGGTGTGGGGATTCCCCCCTTGTCTCCATTTAGGGCCGGAGCCTACCCCGCGCATCTGCCCTTTATTGTTGACCCCGACGGGTGCCCACCCCGCCAGGGACTCGCACATTGTCGCGTGTGCCACCCTGCTCATTAGTTATCTAGTTTTGCTCCCCAAACGGGTGCCCACCCCGTTTTTATTTCTCCATTCACCGGGTGCCTACCCCGGATTACTGCCGTGAGGTGCTTTTCCCCCTCCGGCCCGCCGCGCTGCCTGCAACAACCTGGAAGTGCCCCGGTACAGAGAAGAAGGTCCGCGGCCCGCCTGGTTGTAGGCGGGTCCTCGTGGACGGAAGCGGAAGGGCCCGGCGGCAGGAAGTGCCGCGTGGAGAAAGCCCACCTCCTGAAGCTGAGAGCACCGGCCGCCAGAGCAGCGAGGCTCCCCTGAGTCCCGTCAGAGCAGGGAGCAACAGAGCCGCGAGAGGACGCCGCCACCAGAGACTGGTGAGTACAGCCGGGTGCCGGTGTTGTGCTTTGTGAGCCCCCGAACGGGACTCCGACGACAGGAGCATTTCTTGCGGGCCCCCGGGGGTCCAGGGGGCATTTTGGTATTCCGAGTCCCCAGAGGCGGGACTCCAGCGTTTGGGGCCATTTAGTATTTAGAGCCTGTCGAGGCTTCAACGACCCAGGGGACATTTTGTTGATTTAGAGCCTGTCGAGGCTCCAACGGCCCCGGGGGCATTTCAGTTCGTAGAGCGGCCCCAGCTGGCAGTGGGCCGCTCCCACAGCGAGGGCAGCCTTTTCCCCGGCAATACAGAGCCCACGAGGCTCCCCGGCTCCCCCGTTGTTTTGGGCCCAATTGGCTCCATGAAAAGCCCAGAGGAGATCCCCAGCTACCCAGGACTTAGTGGGAAGCTGCTTCGTTTAGGCGTGCCCCTTGCGAATCTACTTTGGCTGCCTGCGCAGCCTGCCCTGACATTGTGGACACAGGGCGTTTCCGCCCCTGAGAGGCCAGTTGGCCTAGGGGACAGTTCATATGTTGTGCCCATGCGTGGAGTACATGTTTTTGCCCCATGTGATCTTTGCACAATTTGTGATTACTTGCCCACACCTCTGAATGTGTTTTCATGCATCATGTATGAAGCTTCTTGCCCATACCTCTTAATGTGTTTTCATGCTTAGGAGGTTGTTTTTCCTAGTATAGGTTATGCTAGTGAGTTCATGGTTCCCTGCGTGATATTTGCCTAAGGTGTTTAGGATTGCGTAGGTGGTACTTACCCTTTTACCAGTGGTTACTGGTTGTGTTCTACCCTTGTTATTTGGTGCTACAAATGTTCTATGTTCTAAGTGCTATTCCTAAAAAGTGCTAATTCTACCAAGTGTTAGTTCTAAAAGTGCTTACTCCTGACAGTGGTCCATGTAGCCCTGTCCCATGTATATAATCCCCTGTAAATTCTGCCCGTGCCTCTGGCACATTGTAAAGTGTGTGTTTACTATCTAATGTGTTTGGTAATACAAAGGCTATTTTTATATATAACCTTATGTGGAGTTCCTTTTGTAGGGGGGCCAGGGATGTTGTTGTTGGTGGGTGCATGCACAAATACTCAACTTACATTGCCTTCAGGATCAGCCTTGCTGCTCGTGTCACGTTGCTTAGAGGGTGAGCAGGGGTTATCTTTGGAGTGTAACTTTCTTGCCCTAACTAGAGTGGTGGTTTCTGCCTGACTTTGACGCAAGCCTCAGCCAACCAGAAATCCCATTTCTAACAATGACCTCTCAATATCTTAGCTAGGTTGAGAACTTCCAAT
Source organism: Lissotriton vulgaris (assembly GCF_964263255.1). Lineage (NCBI taxonomy): Eukaryota > Metazoa > Chordata > Amphibia > Caudata > Salamandridae > Lissotriton > Lissotriton vulgaris. Next base: position 1,722,551,302 of record NC_141695.1, read on the forward strand.
AGTGCAGGGTTCCTGCAACTTAATAATCTTTCCTGGATTTTTCTTGGCACACAGTGAAATATGAACTGGTTTCGAATGTATGTGTCTAAATTTGGACCAAATACACAACTTGCAGCCAAAACTCTGACAGAGGATACATATTCCTCTGCATTTTCCTCGGTTTGTTGCTTGTATTAAAAAAATTATGCTGATTTCTTCTTATAGGGGAGGGTTGGCATGGGTTAGGGATGTAGGAGTTAAATATGGCCTAAACAATACTGCTATGTAACTTTTCAAATTAGAATTGTAGATGGTACTTGCAAGTTCTTTTCACTGGTTAAGGTTGAAAAACAATAAAATGATAGTTCAAAAAAGAGTAGGGAAATAAGGGAACATTGAAAATTGGAATCTACACAAGGTACCTTCGATAGCCACAGAAAAGAATAGATCAGCGAATAAAGACCATGTAAGAGGGAAATAGAGAGCTACTGAGTGATGACAAAGGAGGGATTACATTTGGATCTTGTGCAGTGACCAGAGAAAAGAGTGAAAGAGTGAAGCTTTGAACAGTGTGACCAGAGAGAAGGGAAAGAGTGGGAAATGTATAACAATCGTAGAGACAAACGAAAGAGTGAAACATTAAACAACAACTAGAACAGACGAAAAATGAAAATATTGAAAGGTAAATATAAAAAAAAGAAGGCAAAAAACCCTTACCAATAACCACGGTGGAAGGAAAGAGAGGAGTATGAACAAGAAAACATAGAAGTAAGACAGAGATGAACATCGAACATAGACCATGGAGAAAGGCACCGGGGAATACTGAACGCTGGCAACAGGGGAGAAGGTACTTGAGGGATTACCGTTTTGGAGAGCAAAAGAAAGTTACACTGAAATACGAGCCTGGAAGAGTTTAAGAGGGGAATATTACAACAAATGGAGTAGGGAATCACTGAGCAATAGATGAGGAGAAGGAAGAGGTAAACAACCACGGAGAGGGGGAACACTGGCTGATAACACTACAGATCAGAGGGAAATAGGGACTCATTGGAAAATAAACCACAAAGAAAACAAATAAAGTAACATTCAAAGATAACTGGCAAGGGAGAAAGAAAGCTAGAAAGATGTGTTTTTTTGCTCTTGTGAAAGGTTCTTCCAAACATAGTGACTACAATTTAGGGCAATGTTAAAGGAATATTGATGAACCCGTGAGAATATTTTATTTTTAGAAATGGAGTGACTGAATACCAAAACATTTGACATATTCTTGTGCACATCCCTTCAGCCAAAGGAATTTAACTATGGTGATGTGTGACAACTTCTTGAAAAGGACCAAAGTGTTTATCAAAACTCTTGAATCCAAGTTCTCTGCTTATATCTATGTGGGAACCTTTGTGAAATATGTTGGGGTAATAAAGAATGCTTGATGTGTTATACTGTCTATTGTACACCCTAGCCCAGCGAAAAAACATAACATTAACGCTCCTTATAGAGAACAAGAGGTTTGGAGGGAGGGGATGGATGCCAAAATAGATGGAGAACTGGGAGGAAATATAGTTCAAGAGAAAACACAAAAGCCATGAAGAAAAAAGCATTAATTTTCCCTCAATACTTTCTGCTCACCCTCTCAGAAAGGTGTCATTTCTTCTACTTAGGTACTCACTTTAAATATGGTGCCATGCTCTGGTAGGAACGGTAGACTGGCCTTCTTCGCATCTCACGGCAAAACTTTGTTCTCACATTGTATTGTTTGAGGTGCTTGAGGTCCACTTTGTAGACATTGCCATTGACCTCAAAGTAATCGTTCAACACTCTTTGCTTGTATGCCTTGTTCAGTTGCACTGAGATGGACTGCGGACACAAAAAAGAAAATACTGAGTTAAGAGGCGAGTAAGTGTAGATGGAGAAGATATGGAGGTCACAGGTGGACCCGGAGGCCATATGGCTATTTTGGCCATGTCCATGAGTACATACTGCACTACATGAGCACACGCGTCATGTTAGTAAAGCATAAAGTAAAGTATGTCTTGCCGCTGGCTTGGTCAATAAATTCCCGTAATCCATAAGAAGTTCATATTCCATTTAAGTGGGTCAGGTACTGCAGACATTAAGTAAGACAACACCAGACGTACTTTCTTGTCACCTAGGAGACAGCGGCCTCATTTAGATGACGATCATAGCAAGGCTTCTGTCAGTGACTGGAAAATGTCCGCCTCCCCTCCTTTCAGTTTCCCTGCCTCATTTAGAGTTTTTGAAGCATGATTTCCCCTCCCAGTGGCAGACCTGTCACTTGCTCGGCCATAGAGAAAAACCTTGTGACTGAGGCAAGCTGGACCAAATCGAGTTGGGCACCATTCCTGCCAGCATCCAACTGGCCCACAGTGTGAACAGTTGCACCTGGGGAAAAAGCCCAGAAACTGAGCACCAGCATGGTGGGCACAAGTGAAGTGATTCCCAGACCAGCAGATGCGTACAGCTCAGTCTCTGCCTTAAATGCAGTGCTTAATTTGTAAAAAAAAAATCTTTAGTTGCCGGGGGCTAAGATATTGCTCAGGACCCCCTGATGCTTGCACTACCAACTGAACCTGCCATCGCTGCCAAATGCCAGTAAAATGCTCCATACAAAGCATCACATTTCTACAGATGTGACAGTTTGGACAATTACAGGCCACCCAAAACTGCAATATGGACCGAGTGCACTAGAAAGTTTTTTAAATGTATATTTGTTAAACTGATGTGCTCTACTCAAAGATAGACAGCACCACCAAGTGGTGGAGTGTCATATATAAGTGCTGGTACTGAATACCAGTAAACACTGGCACAGATTAAGCACTGTTCCAATGCCACGCCAGCACTCTGAGCTCATAGGACATTGTGCATCATCAGTCCTACCTTTAGCAGTTTCAGGGGGGTGGGTGCCACTTGGCAGTTCTGTATAATATTGAACATGTAAGTTGTTTATGACTCCTTTGGCTTTGTTTGAAGACTCTAGTCTTTAAGAGGCTCGTAAACATGACCTCTTGCAGTGAAGGGGGGGACAGCTGGTGAGAAGGAGGGAGATGAATGGACAGAGAGCAAGATGGAGGGCAGGATGGAGAGAAGAATGGATGTAGAGATGGGAGGGAAGGGAAATGAGATGGATGAGAGAAGTATGAACGTTGAGGATGAATAGATGGAGAGAAAAGATACAAAGTGATGGATAGGAGAAAAGAAGGGATGTGAAAAAGAAAGATAGATGTGGAAAAGGAAGGATGGAGAGAAAGATGGATGACAAGACGGAAGGACAGGTGCTAGATGGCCAGGATGGAAAAAAGACAAAAAAAGTAGGAGAGAATGAAGATGAATGTAAAGAAAGAAAGATGGAGAGAAGGAAGTGTTGATTCATGGAAAAGGTAGAAAAAAGGGTGGATGGATGATTGGAAAAAGTGCATAAAGCAAGGAAAGAAGTACAAAAAACTGAGTGAAGGATGTAGAAAATTAATGTATTTATTAATTCATTTTTCTGTCTGCTTCCTTGGTATCACCTTCAACAGATCAAGAGGAAGACAGAGGGACAGACACACAATCAAGATAGCACACTGGGCTTGTTTTAACACACATGTAGCAATATTCTTTAAAACCCTCCTGGACACAGGCGGTGCCACTAACATTTCCCAGGACCACTCACAAGGGCATAAAGCCTTTGTAAATGAAATGGTCTCATTAACTTTCAAACATTCTGCTAGGTCCCACTTTTGAAGCAGAGCCAAGCAGCCTAGTTTTCTTTTTATACAAGAACTTGACTGCACCTTTGGAGGCGATAGGTAACACTGAGGAGGAGATCAGAGCCAGCTCTGTCATGCACATGGCCCCAGTTTCCGTCTGTTTTACCTCCTCGTAGTCCTTCCAGAGACCCGGCCCCTTCCAGTAGAACCGCCACTGGGCTGGGAAGTGGGGGTTGACCATGCGGGAGCCACTGTTGCGGAGTCGCCGGATGCGGTCATACTTCCCAAGACAAAGCCTTAGAGTCTTTAGGTTCAACTCGCACGATAAGCCATCACTGTAGAAGAAGAAAATGGAGACCAGGCATCAGTGAGAGTGTCAGAGACGTCATCCGTCACAGACTGATCTTCAGCAGAATCCAACCGACAATCCTGAGCTAATGAACCCCGTCTCCTACAAGGAGGGGAACATAAAAGTTGTGGGCTCTGCCATAGTCTAGCACAACTATAGCAAGGTTTCCGACACACCACAGTGACTGCCACACCCAGAGCTCGTACACCAGGGGGTGGTGTGCGAGCTCTGGGCATGGCAGTGAGGGAGCGTGGCATGTGGGGGACATGCCACGCTCCCTCACTGAAAGAGCGCCACAGCATTTTCAACATCCAGCATTGCTACACCATCCCTCACAACAAGCATGTCTGCACCCTACACTACCCTCCACTGCAAGCACTCATATTCATTCACTCCTGTTCCATCCCTCACAGCCAGGGCTCCTGCACTCTCCTCAGCTGCCAGCGGTCCTACTCTGTCCTCCACAGCCAATTCTCAAAAGCCATTATCACAGCCAGGATCCTACACCATTCCTCACTGCAATCATGCCGGCACTCCACCATCCCTTCCGCAGCCACTGATATTTATGTTTTTAAAATAAGGCTGCTACTACTTTTATACTTACTGCACTTGGCATTTTCATCAGGGACTTCATTGCCTGCCCGCACCCCGGTCCGTCACGGCAAGTGCTGATTGAACGGAGGGTGATTTCGGGGCCTTTACCTTTCTATACACTTCCGGGGAAATTGCTACTTCCGGGTGGTGAGCAGTCTAGTTGTTCCCGCTGCTCACTCTACATAAACCAATGCCAGAACTGACGCGCAGCGGACGCACGCAGCGGCCGCGCCAAAGTTAAGCCTATCTGTGCCTGTCCACACCTGGCTCGGGTTTAGGGCCAGAACCACTGCATTTTTGTCTAACAGGTCACCTGGCAGAACTTACACTCGCAACAAGCTATATAGGCTCAAGGGTACACCAGGATGTCGACTCCTAGACATGCAGACTGAGACCAAGCGGTGCGAGCATTGTAAGCTGACGTTTAGTTATACGGAAATTAACGCGCTACAACTAAGGTGTTCCCCCCTAGTTAAGAAGGCCACTAAGGTCATTAAGGTGATGCTACTTAATACACGATCTTTAGTGAAATATAACACGGAGGTGACGGAATAGATTGAGTCACACAAACTGGACCTGGCATTCATAATGGAGACTTGGGCAGATAGAGCCTCGGAAGTGGACATCGCGTTAGCACTCCCAGTAGGCTATTCCGTTACTCGAGCAGACAGAACATGGAAGAGGGGAGGAGGGCTGGTGATTATTTTCAGAGAAGAGCTGCAGATAAGGGGATCCGCAGCAGGTAGTTCCCATGATTGCAAATCTTTGTCCTTTCAGGTCTCACCTGACAGTAATCCTACCCTAAAAGGTCTATTACTTTATAGACCACCAAGGGCACAGACTCCTCTATTGGATACAATTAGCCCTATTTTAGAATCCAGCTTTGTTGGCCCTGATTTTACGATTCTAGGGGATTTTAATCATCACCTAGAAAAACTAGCTGACAACAATACAACCTTACTGGTTGACGCTATGGCCAGTTTCGGTCTAGATTAGATTGTCAAACTGGATACACATTTGGCCGGCCATACTCCAACCTTAAAATTGATTAAATAATACTTGTTCCTTGGTCAGACCACAAAGCTATCTTGTTCTCTGTAACTATGGAGCAGGGGCAGCAAACTCGTACAAATGAGCATAGGCTAGTCACCTATCAGGACTGGGCCAATATTGACGCCCCTACGCTACAGGAATTATTAGCTAGGACTATACCGGAATTAGCGCCAAACAGCAATGTGGATAGGCTCTCTTCATGGATTAAGTCAGCGGTTAATATTGCAGCCCCTACAAAAAGCTTTGTTTGTAGGAGGAAAAATCGGTCAGAACCATGGTTCACGGAAAAACTTAGGACACAAAAATAAATCTGCAGAAGGGCCGAAAGGAAATGGAGAACTAACTATGACCAAGACAGGAAAAGGGAATATGCACAAACACTGGCAGAACACAGAAAACTGCTTATAGGGCAAAAAAGCAATTATTACACACAAAAAATAAGTGAGGCCAAGAACTCTTGCAAGGAGCTTTTTGCCACAGTAAAAAAACTAGCAAATCCTCCCGCTGTAAAACAAATGGAAAGTAGTACAGAACTCTGTAATACTCTCGGACAGTTCTTTGTAGATAAAGTTACATCAGTTTATGAATCTTTTAAAAGTAATAATTATTCCAGCAATTTAGTCAAACACTTCAAGCAAGGCATGGATATTTCTACGCCCAAAACTGGGTTCTGCTTCTTACCTCCCTCAGCAGAACAAATCAGCCTGGCGGTAAAGAACATTAGGTTCGGGGGTCCAACGGACCCTTGTCCACCTAAAGTGATGTATATTTTCTCAGAAATACTTAGCGAACAACTAACTCTTGTGTTCACTGAGATAATTCAGTCAAGTAATTTCCCAGACACATGGAAAACAGTATCAGTGCTCCAACTTTTAAAAACAGCCAATCTGGATCCAAAACAACCCAGCAGCTACCGGCCAATATCCAGAATTCAGTTCCCAGCCAAGGTTTGTGAAAAATTGCTTAATAACCAATTGACAGAATTTATACCATCTAAACATTTTTTAAACCAATCACAATAAGGTTTCAGGGAAGAGCACAGAACAGAAACTGCACTGGTTATGGCAGCAGAGGGACTCAGGAGTATATTAGACGCAGGAGGGAGGGCCGCCCTGATTCTATTGGATCTCTCAGCGGCCTTCGACACTGTGAACCGCGAGATACTCTGTGCTCGTCCAGCAGAATTGGGGCTTCAAGACTATGCACTCACGTTGATGCACTTTTCTAAGAGACAGATCCTTCTCGGTCAAAATGGGAGATTGTACAACCAAATCCTTTAAATCTCCTTGTGGAGTGCCTCTGGGGTCCTCCCTGAGCCCCACACTTTTTTATGTTTATATTGCTCCTCTGGCAGAGATTATCAGGCAGTGTGGGTTTCTTCCAGTATCGTATGCTGAAGACACCCAAATAGTGGTGTCAGTTGCAGGCAATATGGAGGAAACAGCCACGCGATTCAATGACTGCATGACGCAGGTAGATCAGTGGATGCAGCAAAACTGCCTGAAGTTGAACGGTGATAAAACCGAGGGTATGTTGTTGGGATCAAAGACAGACTTTTGGTCTCCCAATTGGTGGCCGGCCAGTTTGGGCGACTGCCAAAAACCAGTGGGCAAGGTTAGAAATCTAGGAGTCATATTAGATAACAAACTGACTTCTGACGCCCACATAAACAACCTCTCTTCGGCCATCTGTTATATTTTAAAGATGATTAGAAGAGTCTGCCCATTCATTCCCCTCGAATCACGCAAAATGTTGATCACAGCATTGGCCCTGTCGAGTCTAGATTATGGCAACGCCTTGTATGCAGGGATCCAAGCCGAACATCTCTCAAAACTCCAGCGCCTACAGAATGCTGATGCAAGGCTGGTCCTCGACATTTCCAGATCTTAGCCAGTTGGACATAGATTGAGAGCCCTCCATTGGCTACCTATGGAAACAAGCATTTGCAATGCAATAGGTCTCGCATTAGGAAAGTTTGAGCTATTGCTATTGTAAATGACAAATTTTGTATTTATGTTTTGGTTTTGAAAATAGCAAAATTAATAGCTTTGTCATTAACAATGCCAATAGTTTTAACTTTTGCAAACGTGACACCTATAGCATTTGTTATGCAATATGTGATGTATTTACGTGTCTTAGATGTATTGATATTACAAATAACAATGGCTTTTAATTTTTTTTAATAATTAATACTTAAATAAAAGGTATTTTAATTTATAATGGAAATAGCTTAAACTTTTGTAAATAGCTTTTGTGAAGATTATGTTCAGTGTATTTTATTGTGACGAAAATCCAAGAACAGAAGTGAAATATTAACATCTTTTTGTGACATTTGTAATAAAGCTTGAAACATTGAGAGAACATATTTGAACCAGTTGTTGTTGAATGGTTGCACAGAGTGGTGCTGTTGCGTTCAGTGGTGCTGAATGATGCTGTGGCGTTCAGTGGTGCTGAGTGATGCTGTGGCGTTCAGTGGTGCTGAGTGATGCTGTTGCGTGCAGTGGTGCTGAGTGATGCTGTGGCGTTCAGTGGTGCTGTGGCGTTGAGCGGTGCTGAGTGATGCTGTGGTGTTGAGGGGTGCCGTGGCATTGAGGGGTGCCGCGGCGTTGAGGGTTGCCGTGGCATTGAGGGGTGCCGTGGCGTTGAGGGGTGCTGTGGTGTTCAGTGGTGTTGAGTGATGCTGTGGCATTGAGTGGTGCTGTGGTGTTGAGTGGTGCTGTGGCGTTGAGTGGAGCTGTGGCGTTGAGTGGAGCTGTGGCGTTGAGTGGTGTGGCGTTGAGTGGTGCTGTGGCGTTGAGTGGTGCTGTGGCTTTGAGTGGTGCTGTGGCGTTCAGTAGTGCTGAGTGATGCTGTGGCGTTTGGTGGTGCTGTGGCGTTGAGTGGTGCTGAGTGATGCTGTGGCGTTTAGTGGTGCTGTGGCGTTGAGTGGTGCTGAGTGATGCTGTGGCGTAGAGTGGTGCTGTGGCGTGGAGTGGTGCTGTGGGTTGAGTGGTGCTGTGGTATTCAGTGGTGCTGAGTGATGCAGTGGTGCGGTAGTGCTGAGTGATGCTGTGGCATTGAGTGATGCTGTGGCGTTGAGTGATGCTGTGGCGTTGAGTGGAGCTGAGTGATGCTGGGGTGCTAAGTGATGCAGTGGTGCTGAGTGGTGCTGAGTGATGCTGTGGCGTTGAGTGATGCTGTGGCGTTGAGTGGTGCTGAGTGATGCTGTGGTGCTGAGTGATGCTGTGGTGCTGAGTGATGCTGTGGTGCTGAGTGATGCTGTGGCGTTGAGTGGTGCTGTGGCATTGAGTGGTGCTGTGGCGTAGAGTGGTGCTGTGGCGTAGAGTGGTGCTGAGTGATGGAGTGGCGTTCAGTGATGCAGTGGCGTTGAGTGATGCAGTGGAGTTGAGTGCTGCTGTGGCGTTGAGTGATGCAGTGGTGTTGAGTGATGCTGTGACGTTGAGTGATGCTGTGGCGTTGAGTGATGCTGTGGCATTGAGTGGTGCTCTGGCATTGAGTGGTGCTGAGTGATGGAGTGGCGTTGAGAGATGCTGTGGCGTTGTGTGATGCAGTGGCGTTGAGTGATGCAGGGGCGTTGAGTGATGCAGTGGCGTTGAGTGATGCTGTGGCATTGAGTAATGCTGTGACGTTGAGTGATGCTGTGGCGTTGAGTGATGCAGTGGCGATGAGTGATGCTGTGGCGTTGAGTGATGCTGTGGCGTTGAGTGGTGCGGAGTGATGCTGTGGCGTTGAGTGGTGCAGTGGCAATGTAAAATGTAGCAAGGCGAGAGCTGGAGGGGCCTTGTGAGGAACCAGAAACATTTGAAGCTAACAAGGATGGCAGAGAGCTGATGAAAGGGGGATGTTGCAGGGATTTCATCAACCTTGTTCTCTTAGCCCCTCTCACAATTCTCCTACCAGTGCAAGCAGCAACAGTGTGCGACTATACTCCGCTTACCCCAAGAGATTCGCTTTTTCTGGAGTTTTCAAAAATATGGTTCAAGTTCTGCCTATGCTTCAGGCCATTTTAATAACTTTTAACTTGCTCAGGGCAATATCGTTGTTCCCGTTCTAGTAGCATTCTGTCCTCTCTATTTGTCCCTTTGTTCTCACTTGCACTTAATGAGCTCAAAGGCATTCCATGCAAAAGTTTTAGAAATGCCAAATATATAAACAAGACAATGCTAGAGAAAACTGTAGGTCCCAGTGAGGAGATAGGAGTAAGACACTTATACCCTTTGGAAGAAAAGTGGCACAGACTGACCCACCCCGCAACATCTACAACTTTACAATACCCCTAACTGTGTCTGTAAACCCTTCTTTCACTATTGAGCATAGATTTAGAAGCTAAACAAGTAACTTAAAAGAAGTCATGATTATGGGTGAGAGCAGTCCAGTCACACCTCTATTTTACTAAGTGCTGAGGAGTTCTGGAACCAAACTGAATTTGGCCTTGTAGAAGTACACAATGCTTAAGACAGTATTGAATTCCAGTGGGGGCATGGCCAGCAACAAGGCTGACTAGACGTAACCGCAGGAACTCCGGCTGCCCCACTTAATCCTGCCTATACCACGTCTTTCATGGACTAACCGAAATTCCACAGGTTGGCAGTAGCTGGTGATGCGGCCACGGGAAGATTCCGAGATCTGAAACAGCAGGAAAAGGGCTCTGACGATCCATGGCCGAGAGAGGAGGCGGACAAAGATGGTGCGCGGCCCCAAGAAGATGCTCAGAGAGACGAAGCGACCCTAATGCACCTAGGGAAAGAAGACGCTCCAGCTCAGCGGAGGGGACGTACGGAGTAGAGAAGAGGAGCCGCTCACACAGAGAAGCTATCAGGAGAAGACAGGTGCAGCAGTGGGTCTGCGGAAGCTCCATACGGGTGCTGAGCAAGCTACGCCCTCCGCAGCCTTCCCGAGAGACGCATCTGCGGCGGACCCCGGTTGCGTCTCAGCAAACTCAAGAGAGAAGAGCTGGGGCTCGCTGACGAGAGCCGATGAGGAACAGCCAAGCGCCCCGGGGTAGTAAGGAGGAAGTGCGACCCCCCCCCCCCGCCGTGTGAAGACCCGAGAGATGCCGAGGGCGGGCTGGAGGAGACAGGCAGGACCGGGCTGAAGAATAGTGAGGCAGAGGGGAGAATGTGTGCCCGCGTGTGTCTGTGTGTGCGCGAGTGTGTCTGTGTGTGCGTGTGTCTGTCTGTCTGTGTGTGTGTGCGCGTGTGTCTGTTTTTGTGTGTGTTTGTGTGCATGCGCGTGTTTGTGTCTGTGTGTATATGTTATCCACTTCCTGGCAATGTAGGACAGGAGATGTGCACGGCGTGTGGGTGAACGTGCGCGCTCACATGCGAGAATCGCCTGCGCATGCCCATCTCCTGTCTCACATTCCCAGGAAGTGAATAACAAAAGATGCTTCGCTGGACAGCTCGACCTAACAAGCATTTACAATGCAATGGTTTTGCCTTTGTTAAAGTTAGAGCTATTGGCATTGCTCTTGACATTATTTTTATTTATGTTTTTTTTAACATAAATAAATGGCATTGTCATTTACAATGCCAATAGCTTAATCTCTCGCAAATGCCACACACAAACACCCACAGAGAGCCCCCCCACACACACACACAGCGCCCCCCCACACAACCACACAGCGCCCTCCACACATACACCCACACAGAGCCCCCCCCACACAGAGCAGAAGTATGCTACATTTAATGCGAGTCACAGGGCTTTAGATCTCATCCACAGAGGATACCAGACCCTTCTGGTGTGCATTAGTTATCATTCTGCGCAGTCTGTATTCGATCCATCAATCTCGGCGTCACTGGAGAGCGCGAGATACCCGGAAAAATAAACTGCGCGCGCATGACGCAGCCCCCACCTCCCAATCCTGACAGGAGCCGTTCAACACCCCCTTCGTACGCTGCGCTAGCCTCCAATTTTAAAGAGCAGTTTAGCTAAGAAATGGCACTTAAGTGAGGCACACTGATATATCCGCGGTAAACACAAGTACAATAACCGAGAATATGAAAATATATTTTTTTTAAACCCAGCAATAGAAGCTAAAGAATTGAAGCACTGAACATACAAAGTAAACTGTCGTAGTAGGTGAATGCACAACAATACACAGTGGGCAAAACTGGACTGCAAACCACAGGAAGACTGTCACAGATTGGGACGTCCTCCAGGATGTGAACAGGAGATACCACGCCACCAACAGAGATAAAAACACCACTTCGCCGAGGACACAAAGCAAAACTCACTTTAATAAAAAGCTGCCAACAACAACATTACTGTTTAAGCCGGATTTGTTTATTTTTATCTGTGTGCCTGCCAAAAAAGCTGCATTTCTAGCGCGACTACCACGCCCCGGGTAAAATTATTCCCTATTCTGCTTAAAATAACGTTTCCCATTCAGTGAAGTAATTTTCGGGGGGGGGGGGGGGAGGGGGCGGTGGCCCCTCCACGCTGAATGTGTCCTTTTATCCATTTCAAAATTCAGATAAATGTACTAATAAACACGGTGACTCAAAGTGGAGCATTTCCAGAATAACAGTGAAAAACGCAGGCAACGCCTGATGACAGATCTCAAGTGGTCACGTCAGGTGTGGATTCGTTTCCAGGGACTGTTTACCTGGGAATTCTGGAACGTGTGGTTGTGTATTTATTGCCATGGCGAAATGCACGTGTACAACAAGACGTTTGGCTTTTCCTGGCAAAAAAATGTAGTTTTCCAACAACAACTATAACTGACATAGAAACGACTGCATGAGCTTCTGACGCCTGGCAACTTGCGATCTTCGAGTGCTGACTCACAACTGATACACACTTACTGGTGATAGCAGCGGTGCGTGCGCTACAGACCAGATTTCCTGGAACACGCCATTCTTTCCCAGGACCATGAACCTTTAGCCCTGTACAAGAAACAGCAGCTTCAATTTTCATTAAAAAGAAATAATTTCTTTCAGAGTGAAGGGCAATTCAACATCACGCAAAGAGGAGGTCTCTCGTTAACTGATAGAGCTATGTGTGTCTATATCCTCGAGCCACAATCAAAACAGCAACACGAGGGTCCGACTGAACACCAACCCCCATCCCCACAACATTAATAGACAAGAGCTGGATTGTAATCAAAAGTACTTGCAATGCCTGTTGCTCAGCAAAAACTCGCTCCGGGACCACGGTTGACACGAAGAAAACAGACAACAGCACAAGGCAAATTAGCTGTAACCCTGTTACTGCTGCCTGGTGTTTCAGGCAAGGAGTTTGTTTACACTACAGCATGTGATCTAAACTTGAACGCCGTACACTTTACGGAAACGTTACCGGTTTCCAGGGAAGAAGAAGTGAAAGCGCGATAAACAGGCTTCTAAAGCAGGCACACGCATTCATTGTTTGCCCTTTTTTCAGACTCAAGTCAAGTAAGTAAAGTTCAGACTTGGTTTTGGAGATGTCTGGCTACGTACACACGGAGACACTTAGGCGGTTTCGGCTATTTGAAAGCGCGAGCCACCGACACACACCAACCAGCAGGAAATAAAATATGTCCACGGAAAAAAAAAACAAATCGACTCACCTGCACCTTGCGACGGCGGCACTTCTCCGGTCTCCCTCTTCGGCATGGGAGACCGGCAACGTCGACGGCGGCACTCTCTCTGGCACTTCTCCGGTCTCCCTCTTCGGCATGGGAGACCGGCAACGTCCTCCGCATCTCCCGGGGTTCCCTCCAGGCCACGGGAGCCCCGCGGGCGCCGCCATACTTTTTGCCGTCTTCCTTCTTCCCCCGGGCTGCCGGGGGCGGGCACTTCCGGCCGGCCGCGCTACGATTGGCCGGCCGGCCAGTCACGGGGCGGGAAACGGGGGAGGAGAGACGCAGAAGTGCCGGCAATGCCGGAACAGATTCGGGGGCGTTCCCGGCTTTCGCCTGACGTCGCGTGACGTCGGCAAAAGCCAAAGAATGTCGGGAACGCCCCCGTGTCTGGTCCGGCATTGACGGACAGGCCCCTCGTCCAATGGCTAGGCTCCATTTATGGAGCCAGCCAATGAATGACGAGGGCCGACCCAAAGCCACACTACAGTTCTCATCAGGTTTTCGCCTGCGCGAAAAAGATGCGCAGAGCGCATCTTTTTGGCGAGGCAAAACCTAAAAAGCACCAGCGCGAGTGAGGTGCACGGTGTAAACTGCACTGCGTGTCTGTGGAATAAACACACACTGCTCCAGGAGAGGCAGGGGGCACTGGGGGTGCCCGGGGCAGTGCAGGAAGTTCGGATGACATGGCTGTCGCTGGCGCTTGGCACCACAGACGCCTCTGTCCAGCGCCCGAAAATAGGCGTCTGAGAGGCGGGAGGTGTCAGGACATGGCCCCGGGTCATGTTCACAAGAAGGGCCGGGGACTAAAAAGGGAAGGTTGGTGCGGGGTCAACTCCTGAAAGGACGGGCTGTGCTGTGCTGGGAAGCTTAGAGCGGGACAGCAGCGACAGGGCGGTGGGGGGAGGTGGATGCGTAGTGGCATCTAGCACAACATGGCACCGAACAGAGGGCGGGCACTCGTCCCCTGTTAGAGAGCAAGTGACAGAGGATCCCAGACAGTGCGGCATGGGAAGGGGCGATGCTTGGAAATGGTCGAGAAAAATAAAATCACAAATTTGGAAATGTATAATCATGTGCCATTTGCATGCCAACACATGTCATAACTTCTATGGTGTACTAAACACTACAAGGACTCAATGGCTCGGAATTAAGGGACGGAATTTGCTAGACAAGAATGTGTTTTTTCATAGCGCTTTATAATGTATTTATTCGGTTTCTGAGCGCTGTAACAGGCTTTAGTCTAAGCACTTTAATTAAGAGACATTACTTTTACCCAATATGTAGCACTCAATTTCCCGCCTCGGAGGGGTGGCTCAGACTTCCTTGCCATCCTCTGGAACTGGGGCTCCCTGGACCATCATGCAAACCTAATGTATGTGTTTTTAATATTACTGCCCGGGCAAACGTGAATAAAAGACATATTCATAGGCATAACACTTGATATTGGAAACTCGCTTCCTTGCCTAAGGTAAAATGAAACATTATTTGGGCCCAAAACTTCAATGGGAAACGTGTGCGCATTCCAGAACAAACATTCTTTAAAAAAAAGAAAAAGAGGGAGCAAACACAGCAAAATATGTCGATGTAATATCAGGGTTGGACATTCACCAGTCTGGGGCTATTAAAATGCCACTGGCTCTCGTCCGCGCCTGGTCAGCGGCTCTGGTGCCCCCCGGGGCGAAGGTCGCGTCACGCCGCCCACGCTGACGGATAGTGTGTTGCTGGTTGCTGCGCAGTGTCGTTGGTTCTAGGAGCGATGACGTAGGACAGCGATTCACGAACAAAGCACAAAGAAGGGGGAGTGTAGGCGCCCTGTGACCCTGGGCTCCTGGCTGCGCGCGCGGTACACTGTGGATCAATTGTTAATTTGTAGAAAAATAAGTGCCGGGGCTCTTCTCTGGCGGCAACTTGCACCAGCCCGTTTTTTTCCTGCCAGCCCCGTCTAAAACAGAACCAACTACCAGGCATGAAATAGGGAAGAGGTTGTGGCGTAATGGCCAGAGCCACCGACTTTGGAACAGGCGAACCAGGTTCGAGTCTCGGCATGGTCTCAACATTCTGTGATGCTGGGCGAATCATTTAATCTCTCTTTGCCTACCATAAATGAATATAAATGTGTCCTTAACTGGTGTTTATGAAAAGTGCCAGTCTTGATGATTAAGTGCCGATACTGAGCACCTGAAACAACCGGGCTCAAATTATGCAAATCTGTGGATACGGCGCCGTCAGTTGAATTAGATACCCTATAGGCAAGCTGTACATTCTATCAAACAATATTACATTAAAATGTTCAGCAACAGGAGACTTTTTACTTTGGCTTTTTCTGCATTTTCCTCCTGGAAGTAAAATAATATTCCCAACAGATGAACTTATCCGCCAAGACCAGCGGTGTCGTTTGTCCCTCTCAGGTCGATTTACATCCTCTTTTATTTATAGCGCCGAAATCCCAAATAGCAGCGAAAGCCAGCACTATATGAGAAACGGAATTAGAAGCAGCTTCAGCAAAGCTCCAGGCGGTGTTGTAAGCGTCGACTCTGGCGAATAAAACCGCTGCTTTATATTGGGTGTTTACTGCCTGGGTCAGCACTGCACCGCACAATAAATTTACAAGCGGCGTTCAAGAACTATTTTATTTTATGCAAATTGTACAATTATACTTACAACAAAAAGAAGGCTGCTGAATAACTCAGAACAGGAGAAAGTTACTTCGTTTCATGAATTCAAAATTGCAAAAGCACATTCCCTCAAACTTCCAGTCCTGCCATCAGTTCTATTACACGCGTGGGTAACTGGACAGTAGATATGCAGGCAGGCTGTACATTATTCTATGTTTTGGAACAATAATACTTATCAAAGAGTTTCTGGGGGCATGATACCACTAGGTCAATTATGGTACACGCCTCCAGGACCTCGAAACAGATGTCCTCGACAATAATGCACGCCATAATCAGCACTTTTACATTACACATTTTAGGCACCGTTAACTTGTAAAGTAGCTTGATATCACTTGTATCGAGGTGGGCCATGTCTATTAAAATCGGTAGGTTAATAAACCAACATATTATCTGTTTTTTTGTAGTGAAAAATAGAAAAATGTTAAATTATGTTTTATCAAATGCTGGGACATCAGCAAAGACGCGTAGACTTGTTAAGGGCTTCTCCGTAGTTTTGGCGGGTTTTGCAGCTGCTCTCTGGTTTGTTCCGCTAACAAAGAGGGATTTTCAAGGAGGGAATGTTGATTAAAGAACTATTTAAATGCATTGTCATGCTTATTGACTAATTAGCTGGCGAGATGGGAGTCGGACGCAAGGAACATGACTGCAGAACGTCGAATCAAAATAAACCAAGAATTTACCCGAAGGATATGATGCAACATTGTTCAATTGTATAGTGTCATCGATGTGAAATGTGAGCTTCTGAACGCTTGAGCGTACGTGGGCAATTTTTTTTTTGTTTGTGTATTCTGATTGTAGGGTCCTAGCGCCCGAAGGGTCTGGAAGCGCTTCCCGTCGAAAACTTGCGGACCCTCTGCGGATTCCATGAACATCGACTGATTACTTCAAGGGAATAAGAATACAATATCGACTGCTTGGGTATAGAAGCAAGGTCAAATGTACGTGCGCCACACCCAGAGACCTCTGCTGAGAGCCAAGCTAATGAAGTGTAGTTAGTTATAATGCATTTTCCAGAGCACCTATCCAGTGGATGCTCTACAGGTTTCTCCCAGGGATCTGTCTGGCATTATTGGCCCTCTATTCTCTTGAATCGCGGCTGAGCCGAGCCTGGAAGGCTCGCGGGTTTCGCCTCGAAGCGCTGTGCCCGACATCGCAGAGACTCTATGGAGCCGCTGAAAATCCGTTTAAAGGCAGAGGCAGGCAGGCTCCAGACCCCGCTCCCGGCTTTCATTTCCCTGCTCTCGATCAATCAATGTGAAGCGAGTGAGGTTGCTCTGTGCGCCTCCTCAGCGCCCAGGTCGCGCCGCCGCCCCCACAGAGCCCCCCCCCCCACACATACTACTACAAATTACAGAGACACATCTGCCCCCTTTCAGGCACAGAAAGGGGACGGGGCCGGGGTCAGACCGCACACAAAAGCCGACAAGCCTCCTGAACAAAAACACACAATAATAGACCTTATTAAGCTGTCATCAGCAGAGAAGTATTGGCAAACAACAGATCCCCGGCCTTTAGCGGCCTCGGGGAAAGCGGCTTCGGAAAACGAAATAAAAAAAAAGAACTAGGATTGGCCGGCCGGCCAGTCACGGGGCGGGAAACGGGGGAGGAGAGACGCAGAAGTGCCGGCAATGCCGGAACAGACTCGGGGGCGTTCCCGGCGTCGCGTGACGTCGGCAAAAGCCAAAGAATGTCGGGAACGCCCCCGTGTCTGGTCCGGCATTGACGGACAGGCCCCTCATCCAATGGCTAGGCTCCATTTACGGAGCCAGCCAATGAATGACGAGGGCCGACCCAAAGCACACTACAGTTCTCATCAGGTTTTCGCCTGCGCGAAAAAGATGCGCAGAGCGCATCTTTTTGGCGAGGCAAAACCTAAAAAGGATCATGTTCAAATCACTGTGCCTGGCCTTTAAAGCCTTGTTCTTGAGATCACATCTGAAATGGTATGTGCCGACCAGAAGTTTGAGATCATCCCACACAAAACTTTCACAAGTCCCTAGGTTTAAGCAGGTGAGGTGGGGAGGGAGAAGCTTTTTGTTGCGGACAGCCAAAAACTGGAAACTGGAATCTCCTCCCGATCGCGTGGCTTTGCACCTGTTAAGGTGAGCAGCACACCACTCTTTCCCTGGAATCCACTGTGCATCGGACCCAGCGCCAAAACACCTTTGAGCAATTGCACACTTTATACATTTCTAATCAAATCAAAATCAAATCAGTACTCCCAAGTAGGGTTGGGCGGAATTTGCGTAATCGAGCTACGCAAAACTCCACGAAACGGTAAAAAATCTTAGCGAACACGCAGAAACTCCACGAACATGCAGAATTGCTTGTTCGCAATGCTTTTTTACTGTTCGCAATCGCTGTTTTCATGCTCGGGGGGAAATATCTTGCGAACATGCATTTTGTGAACGCGAACAAGCAAAAAATTTCGCGAAGTTGCAGAACGCAGAATTTTGGGCAATTTCGCATTCTCCGCAGAACGCGTATTTACCCAAATTCTTCAAATTCCGCAAATTCCGCGAGCGGAACGGAATTTGCCACCAAGGCCTACTCCCAAGCCATCCCTCAGAGAGCAGACCTGCAACCTACACTATTTTTGACAGTCTGTACTCCTTCACCAATCCTCACAGCCAATCAATCACTCAATCAAACCAATCAAACGGCATTTGCAAGGCACAGCACTGCCACCCCTAGGGGTATCTGGGCGCTGTGTCTCCATATAAGCTGAGCTCTTTCTGAAGCCTGCCAGTGAAAAAACTGTACGGAGGTGGAGGAGAAGGTAATTCCAGGTCTTGGCAGCAATGTAGGAGAAGGAGCTGCCACCACTGCAGCTGCGACGGATGGGACATGCGTGTGCAAGGGCAAGTGAAGATGAGCGCAGGTATCTAGTGGGTTGGTTGAAGTTCAGTCGGTGGTTGATGTAGGCAGGTCCTAGATTGTAGGCATGTGATCTTGAACTGGCATTACGTCTGGCTGGGGAGCAAGTGGAGGTCTTTCAGGTGGGGAGCGATGTGGGCTCGTTTGGGGAGGTCCAGAATAATAATAATAATAATCCACATTTGTAAAGCGCGAACCATCACCCGTTAGGGTCTCTAGGCACTGGGGGCCGTCGAGAAGATTGAGCAAGCTATTGCCCAGAGTCACATGGTGCTGGGCTAATCTGCTGCCGGCCCCGGGGATCGAACCGTGATCCCCAGATTCCGGAGTCAGTCACCCTGGCCGCGGCGCCACACTGAGAATGAGTCTGGCTGCAGCATTCTGCATGGTCTGGAGTCCTGAGGCTCCAGGTGGAGATGCCAGCATAGAGGGCACTTCCGTAGTCAAGGCAGCTGTTGATGAAAGCCTTAGTGACGGTCTTTCTGGTGTTGATTGGGATCCATCTGAAGATTCTGCGGAGCATGCGAAGTGTGTGGAAGTAGGAGAAGATGACTGCGTTGACTTGTCATTTCATGGAAAAAACCAGGACTGGACGCGACGGTTCCTGGGAACTATTGTCCAATATCTCTTTTGCCAGCACTTACGAAAGTTTGTGAGAAGGTGGTGCTTCAACAATTGGAGTATTTTGTTGAATCTTCCAATGCCCTCCATCCTGCCCAATCGGGTTTCAGAGCTACTTATAGCACTGAGACAGCGCTAGTAGAGATGACTGAGGCGATTCGGGACTGTTTGGACGGAGGCGGTAGAGCGGTCCTAATTTTACTGGACCTCTCTGCCGCGTTCGATACCGTCCCCCACGAACTCCTTCTCGCTAGGCTGTCCACTATTGGCATTGGGGGAATGGTGCTGTCTTGGTTGTCCTCGTTTCTCTCCGACAGGTCCCAGCAGGTCTGGATGCCCCCCCACGCCTCGAATCCTAAACCACTTCTCACGGGGGTCCCCCAGGGCTCCACTCTTAGCCCCTTACTGTTCAATGTTTACATCACCCCCCTGGTTTATCTAGCGGAACAGTATGGGGCTAAGATAATTGGGTATGCGGATGATACCCAACTGCTGTTCACCTGGCCTGACAATAATTTGGACCCATCAGTAGTTCATCGGTGCCTGTCCTCTGTATTTCGCTGGCTGACTCAGGCCCAGCTGAAGTGCAATGAGGACAAGTCGGAGGTGCTTTTTTACGGTTCCTTCCCCCCTCTGTTTAAGAACACATTGTGGCCCCCTAACATCCCTAGCCCAAAAGAGATGGGAAGACCGGCAAAAAACCTGGGCATTTGGTTTGCAGAGGATCTCAGATTTGAGCATATAAAAAAGCTGACAGGCACCTGCTTTGCCACGCTGAAAATGCTCCGCAAGTTTTTTCCTCTGCTCCCTAAAGAGGCTAAGGAGACGGTTGCCCGAGCTCTTATACTGGCAAGGCTGGACTACGCGAATGCTTTGTTCAGCGGTATTCCGGCCTACCTGGTGAAGCGCCTGCAAATCATCCAGTACGCGGCCGTCCGTCTGATTTTTAACATCCCCAGATGGAAGAGCGTACGTGCTGAGATGAGCACCATTCATTGGCTCCCGGTTGCGCAGCGCATCCTGTTTAAATCTCTGGTGCTGGCGTTCAGAGCCATTCACGACCAAGGCCCCGTCTATTTGAGAAAGAGATTTATTTGCTATGTGCCAACACGCTCTCTTAGATCATCCACGCAGCTGAAACTGTCCCTTCCCCGTTTCAAACGTGCCAGACTTGGTGGCCAGTCAATCTCTGTGATTGTGGCCAGGGCGTGGAACGCTCTACCTCTTTATCTGCGTTCCTCCCAAACTGTGGCGTTATTTAAGAAAAATTTAAAAACACACTTATTCAAGAGTTTAATATAAGTTGTTTTCTCTGTGGTTCTGTTTCCCGCCTTTCCCCTCGCGCCAGGATACTCTCAAGTAACGGAGCGCGCTACAAAATAGTTTATACATACATACATACATACATACATACATACATACATACATACATACATACATACATACATACAGTTGGCTGTCGAGGATGATGCTGAGGTTGCGTACATGGTCAGTCGGTGTGGGTCTGCGTTCTACAGGTCACCAGCTGAGGTCCCATGTAGAGGTATTCTTCCAGAAGGTCAGTACTTCAGTTTTGCCAGAGTTGAGGTGGTGGCAAACTATTCTGCAGCTTCCTTTATGGCAGGCCCAGACTGGCCATACCATGCATTGGGCGTTTTCCCATAAGGCTGGAAGGGTGGGGGCTGATTTTGCAGCGGTGGGGGCCGGATTTGCTACTGGGCTAGTTTTGCAGCGGTGCTGCAATATCTGCCCTGAGTAACAAAAGCAGCAAGCAAGCGTTTCCACGCTCCCAGGGCCAGGCAGAGGGACTGGTCCGAGGAAATTGCCAGCGCTGCTTTGGGTTGCCAGTCTGGTCATGTTTTATGGTCACTTCTACATTGTCCCTCACAGGCAAAATACTCACTCCATACACTCTCTTCTTTTAGCAAACTCTCAACACCATCCCTCAAAGCCAGAACTATGACGCAGTCATCACTCCTGCACTATCACCCACGGCCAGTGATTGTACAACATCCACCACAGTTAGCACTCCTGCGTCATCTGCATAGCCAGTGCTCTCATATCAGTGCTGCCCACCATCAATGCCCCTACATTATATCCCAGTCAGTGGCTGATGCAATCTTGCAGAGCCGACTGTTCTCTCTGTTCCCTTTCAGGACCTCAAATATTATTCACAGAGTGAGAATTCTCCGAAGATGTACTCCTGCACAAATATAGCACAGATTTTTTTATACCCTATCTCACCTGCCTTCAAGAAGCATATCTAGATTTCTACTTAAACCTGTAAAGGAAAGTTTAGACATTCCAGGTCTACGACTGTATCTGTAATAGGGGTAAATATATTGTGCTCGTAAATACTCTTAGTGCTATTCAAATCCAGGAAATCATATGGCCCACACTGGTGCAATCGTAACACGTATACAGTAGACCGACGCCCATACTACTGCAACTGAATTTACACACATTGCTCCTGCCACAAAAGGGCATGAGCACTGTAACTTTATTAGGCTGAGGACCTCAAATAGCTGAGTAAATAGAAACTTTCAACTAGGAAAGATAAACTCTTGACAAGTTGGACAGTGGTACATTTGACTTATATCCACACTTGACCTGTCCCTGACTCCTCTCACCATCACAGGCAGTGGCACCCCCCCCCCCCACCCAAGCAGGTGGGAGGTCCATCCCTAAGGTGTACTACCCTCAAAGGCCAACCCAACTCTGGCCTTTACACAGAAAGTATGAGACACCTAATATATCTTAGTATCATTGTAATAGGTTTTCATTGACATTTCTTCCAGAGAGAAAAAACACAAGTGCCAAACTCACATTACAAAAATAAGTGTGGATAAATCACAAACTAAAAATCTATGGGCCCTATTCACAAAAGTAATCTGAAACAAAATCTTAACTTTACGACTTTCGGTATTCACAAAAGTCATTTAGGAGTAGTAAAGTTAGGAGTCCTAACTTCACAACTTCTAAACTGAGACAAAATTCTAACTTTACGACTTTTGGTATTCACAAAAGGCATTTTGGAGTAGAAAAGTTAGAAATCCTAACTTTACTACTCCTAAACTGAGACAAAATCCTAACTTTACGACTTTACGGTATTCACAAAAGGCATTTGAGTAGTAAAGTTAGGATTTTGTCTCAGATTACTTTTGTGAATCGGGCCCCGCATGACCAACCCAAACATTGTTGGGATTACAGCATACTAAAACCATTGATACATATTTTGTGACTGGAAGAAAAAAATGCACATAGCTGAAGGAATCACTTTTGAATGAGATGGAGTCAATGAGATGTAAATGGATAAACATAACTTTTCAATAAGGGAGGAATAGGTGTAAGGGGGAGAAGAAGGAGAGAGAGAAGGGGAAATATCAGCTCTTCATCATCTGAGTGAGATTAGAACCAACTTCTTCTAACAAAGATCGGAAGAATTACTCTCAAGGAGAAATGGATATTGGGTGCATAAGGCATATCGCCCTAAGAGAAAAATTATCATTCTGTTGACTTTTCTGGAAATGGCTTTAAAAAGAAGTACCCCGTGCCTGGGAAGAAGTTTGATTGAATCACAGGGAATTACCAACTTTAAGTGTGGGATTTTGCATGTTTCCCAGCATCCATCTGCAAAGGAAATGACATTGCTGGTTTCCAGTCAAAACTGCCTTCAAAAGGAGAAGTTAAGCAAGAGGACTCATTTCCCTTCCGCCCAGGAAAGGACATCACTGGATGTACCGCCAAAACTGTCTGGATTTTATGGCGGCTGCAGTGCAAACGTACTGTTGGTGCACTAAGAGCAAAACCCATCTGCGCCCACCGCCAGGACCCCTGGCCCTCCTAAAAACCCACCTCCCCTGCATCACTTCTCCCCCCAAACCTTCATGCCCTGAACCCCAGTCACATCTCCCAGAACTGTTGCTGCGCCTCACCACCCAACACTAATGGTACATTCTTTGGGCCATCTGCCATTTCACATGCACCCTTTAGCATCTACCTCACTCTCCCATTCACCTCACACACCCAACAAACAAATCCACACATACTGACCCCCACTATACCACATTACTACCTGCCTGCATACTGCTCCACCTTTGTTCCCTCACTAAACATGCAACCAAAATTTGGGATAAGCTACACGACCAATCCTTGGACCTACTCTTCCTGACCAAAATCTGTCTGACTCCATTGTCGGCTCCAGTCATTGGTGCTGAAATATCCTCCAACGATACAAGGTCGCAAGGCAGGACAGAACAAAAGGCAGGACAGAACAAACAGCCTTGAAGGAGGGAATCAGTATTATCTTCAAAGCATCCATCCAATGCTCCAGCACAACCAGCAACGTAGAATACTTGACCTACAAACTCCTCATCACTTCCAAGTACTCCTTCAGCGGTACTTGGATACCCTGATCCTCCACTCCAGCACCCTGACCTCAACTACTACCTGGAGGACCTCACTGATGCTAACACGACCAACCTCCTTGAGTACCTGTCCAACTTTGGACTCACCCAGCGAGTGGAAGGCCCCACACATGCTACCTGACAGCTTCAGTAACTTCACAGTAGACAAGCCCATACCGATCACCTAGGCAAACCACACCATCATCAACTTTGGGATACTCCCAGGCACCTGCAGAAACACAATCTCCAGATTGTGATGGGACTGGAGCAAGATCTCAAAAGCATCCTTATCTTCTGAAGTTCTACACCACATGACGACACAAAAACCCCACCAAATCCATCTCATACTTCAACGCCTGGATCACAGCCTGTGCAGACACCCTGGCTCCTCTCAAAGACAACAAATTCACGAGAACCAGACCATTAGCAAGCTGGTACAGCTCAGGCTCATTAAACGCCACTGCAAGAAACTTGAACGCAGACGGCGACAAAGTCAGGTCAACACCAACAAGAGCACCTACAAATCCCCCCTCAGATGCTACTATAAGCAAATCAGAGTCACCAAATACTCTGCATTCACCGACCACATGGAGAGCAGCCCCAACAACAGCAAGGGAATCCTCACCATCGTTAATGACTTTATCACTCTGGCAGCTAGCTCCACCAGCATAACCTCCTCTCAGAACCTCTGTACCCAGCTGTCCCTATTATTCAGTAATAATATCACCCGCATCTACGACAACTTCAAGTACCAACTCGGCCCTTCCAGCATTGCTGCCCTCCTGCCCATCTCAACCAATAACCAGAGGACCAGCCAACCCCATGGCCCATCATGGCCACTCAAAAAATCGCAATGACCCTGCAGTCCATACACTTCAAACGACCCTTGGACCCTGCCCTCGCCACTCCTTCATCAGTGGAATGGACTCCATCAGGGCAGGCCTGATTACGATCATTAACAATTCAATCATTCCAGCCACCTACCCGGTTACCTAGAAACGTGCCACAGTACTCCCCTTCCTCAAGAAACCCTCAGCAGACATGAAGATTCTAGCCAACTACCGGCCTATCTCGCTATTACCCTACCCTGCAGAAGTCATAGGAAAGATGATAAGGAAACACTCAATCATAGTACTTGTAAAGCGCGCTACTTACCCGTGAGGGTCTCAAGGCGTCGAGGGGAGGGGGGTGCCACTACTGCTCGAAGAGTCAGGTCTTAAGGAGTCTTCTGAAGGCGAGTAGGTCTTGGGTCTGCCGTAGGTGGGTATGGAGGGTGTTCCAGGTCTTGGCGGCGAGGTAGGAGAAGGATCTGCCACCAGAAGTCGTTCGTTGGATGCGGGTGACAGCGGCGAGGGCGAGGCTGGCGGAGGGGAGCTGGCGGGTGGGGGTGTAGAAGCTGAGCCTGCTGTTCAGGTAGGCTGGTCCTGGGTTGTAGAGTGCTTTGTGTGCGTGGGTGAGGAGCTTGAAGGTGATCCTCTTGTCGACGGGGAGCCAGTGTAGGTCTCTCAGGTGGGGGGTGATGTGGCTGCGGCGGGGGATGTTGACGATCAGTCGGGCAGAGGCGTTTTGGATGCGTTGTGTTGTATCTTAGTAATGATGTCATTGTTCCATGGTCACTGTGCTCACTGGATTCCAGAGTGTGGAATCCAGGGAGCAGACCAGAGATGCACGGTTACTGAGGGAGTTGGTCCTTGAATGCCTCTGGGGTTGTTGTACTGAATAAACTACTTTTTCTACTTGAACCACTGTACTCCAAGTCATTTCAGTGGCCACGAGGATGGGATCGATTTGAAGAAATCTATGAAGAAAATTTGACTTGGACTGAAGATTTTCTACAAACTGAAGACTTTTTACACACAACCCCAGGTTAAGGCTGAATGTTTCATGAAGTTTTAAGGTACCTGATGAATATCTATACTAAACGTTTTTTTTTAAAACCAAAAAACTCTTATTTTTGCGCTTAAATTGAATTTATTTGAAAAATCGTCTGAATCTAATTTTTAAAACTACTCTGGCACTTCAACATAGCGCGCTACATCGTGATTTTAATACTAACTCATTAGCGAAAATTCGTTTTCTCATTTGCCATTTTGCGGATTGTAACAGACTTACAGCGTTATATTTTGAAAAATGCCACCATGTTAAGGATTACATCGAACTTACATCGTTGTTTGTTTTGAAAAATGCTGCTGTGTTGATCGCCACCGCCTTCGCGTGCACTTCAGTTTCCTTCCTGATCACCGCGTCACTGTGTTTCTGCATCATCACGTCCAACGCTGCAACGTTGAACATCCACATCACCACGTCTGACGCCCTCACGTTTAACACGCACTGTAGCGGCCATTTTGAGTATCCATAGCAACCAATGCTATTTCACTCGTCGGATGTAATCTTCTGATAAACACGGCAAGTTTACAAATTGCTATTACCGGAACCACCTTATACTAAAATTTAACGCGCATTATTGAACAAGATTATTGATTCTTTTGAATTTTGAGCAACAAATGTGTACTTTATGAAATAAACTTCTGACAACAGCTTTACAAGCAATTTTCAACTATTGACAACGGTGACTACATTTTTTATTTTAATTTATTTATTTATATGCTATCTTGACAACGGTGACTACATTAATTATTTTAATTTATTGTTTTATTATTTCTTTCACATAGTGTTGTTCTGATATTTACATTTCTATTTAATCAATATGGATGTTTCATCTTCTGTAGTTGCTCCTCCCAAGTTTTTGCAATCTCCAGGTCCGCCTTCTATGAATTGGGAGGATTGGTCAGAATCTTTTGAGACCTATTTAGAGGCCATAGGCGGTGATGTATTCTTACCTTCTAGAAAATTAGCATTACTTAAACACAATTTAGGTGTCGAAGGCAGAAAAGTTTTAAAAACTTTACCTGTAGTAAATCGTGTTGTTTCAACAGTTGTTGATAATGATGAAACGAGTGAAACTAGTGAAACCAGTTCAAATGACACATCTATTGATGCATATTCTGATGCTTTAAAAGCATTAGAAGAAAATTATGGGAAGAAAACGAGTATTGTAGTTGAAAGGCACAAATTTTTCTCTAGAGCACAATTAGCTGGTGAAAATGTGCAACAATATGTGGCATGTTTAAGAACCTTAGCCATTACATGTAAATTCAAAGATTTACATGAAGAAATAATAAGAGATCAATTTATAAATAGGATTAAAAACATCAAAATTCAAGAACGGTTACTTGAACTCAAGAATCCATCTTTGCAGAAAACACTTGATACTGCTAGAAAAATGGAGAATACTTCCCATTATGTTAAAGAGTTAAGTTCTAAAGATGAATCTAGTAATGTTAATGCTTTAACTACAGGTTATAAAAAATTAGATTCTAAAAGTGACAACAAGGAGAGTAAACCTAATTTTTCGAAAAATAGGTCTGGTTTTACCAAAAGAGTATGTTTCAGGCGTGGTAGTCAAAAACACACTGCGGACTTCAATAAATGTCCTGCTAGCAAGGTTACGTGCATTAAATGCAAAAAAATCGGTCATTTTGCCAAATGGTGCAGGACTGGTGATAACAGTAATTGGAAACGTTCTGTAAATCTTGTGGAATCTCATGATGACTGTGATGATGACGAATGTGACAGCAATGATAATGATATTGAAGTAATGATGCTGCAGGATGATTTTGTTAATGATATTTCTGAAGATTATTGTCCGCCTAAATGTGAAGTGCTAATAAATGAAGTGTACATGATGCTTTGGGCGGATTCATGTTCACCGTACACTATCATTGATAAAAATTTGTGGGAAAATGGGAACAAAGACACTTTAATAACCTCTGATGCACGACCCAAAGGTTATTGTGGCATTAGATTACCAGTTTTGGGTTATTTTAATGCCAGAGTAACTTTCAAAGGTAGGTCTTGTTCAACTAAAGTATATGTTGTCGAACAGGGACGTGCTTTATTAAGTTGGAAAGATCTTAAAAAAATGGGGTTAGTATTAAATCCCAATCATCCTGATCAAGTAGTTTTGGCTAATGATTATCTTGAACAAGTATTATTAACTAATGAAGACTCATCTTCAAGATGGGAATCTGTTTTTCCCAAATTATTTAGCAAGGATTTAGGATGTTTAGTCAAATTTGAACATAAAATCATTTTAAAAGCAGACAATATGCCATCTGTTCATAAGGTGAGGAATGTACCATTTGCTCTACGGAATCCCTTGAAGGAAGAATTAAATAGATTGTGCGATGCCAAGGTAATAGAACCAATTGAAGCTTCAGATTGGCTTAGTCCCATTGTTTTGGCTCGCAAACCCAATGGAAAAATTAGGATGTGTGTGGACCTGAGGGATTTGAATAAAAATATTTGGGTCGATAGATATCCTCTGCCACACATCAATGAAATGATTTCAAGTATTAAAGATGCCATGTATTTCTCGTCAATTGATTTGTCAAATGCATACCACCAAATCAAATTACATTCTGACTCTAGGCATCTAACATCTTTCATTACACCTGAGGGTGCTTTTCAATATCTCAGAATGCCATTTGGATTGGCATCTGCATCCTCAGTTTTTCAGAGAGTCATGTGCAGTATCTTGAAAGATGAATTGAATGTGAGAATATTTCAAGACGATGTTCTTATTTGGGGGAAAGACATATTTTCTCACGACCAAGCAGTACACAGTGTGCTGCAGAAATTACAAGATGCTGGTCTAACTGTATGTGGTGAAAAATGCAAGTTTGGAGTGAAAGAAATTGATTATCTTGGTCATACCATTTCCAATGAAGGGGTTAAACCTAAGATGAAACTATTGGATGCCATTGAAAAAGCACCTCACCCCATTAATAAAGATCAGTTACGATCATTTTTGGGACTTGCAGAATACTACTCTAAATTTGTCCCAAACTTTGCTGACAAAGTGTATAATTTAAGATTGCTAATGAAAAAAGGCGCTTCTTTTGTATGGTCAACCTTGTGTCAACAGGCTTTTGAAAACATCAAAAATGATATCACAAAAGCTGTAGCTCTTAAACCTTATGATCCTGATCATGTCTCTATAATTGTTGTAGACTCCAGTGCTTATGGTTTAGGTGCTGTTCTTATGCAAAAGCACAATGGAGCTGAACGAATTATAGCGTTTGCGTCTCGTACACTTAAGGGTGCTGAACCTTCGTACTCCGTAATTGAAAAGGAGGCTTTAGCATGTTGGTGGGGTGTAGACCATTTCAAAACTTTTATTTGGGGAACTTCATTTGAATTAAGAACAGATCACCGACCTCTCATTGATATTTTCACAACAAAAGGTGCTTCAAGAGCCACTCCTAGAATAGCAAAATGGTTATATAGACTACAGGGATATAATTTTCAAATAAATTATGTTCCCGGTCATAAAAACATAAATGCAGACTGTTTATCACGTCTTCCCTTGCCTTGTGACAAGGATGATACAACTGAGGATAATGATGAGTGGTTAGTTGCCAGCATCGAGGAATCCTGTAATAATGCATTCAGTGAACAAGAATGGGTTCAGGCTGTGACCGATGACACTTTGCTACAACAAATCATTAA
Source organism: Lissotriton vulgaris (assembly GCF_964263255.1). NCBI lineage: Eukaryota > Metazoa > Chordata > Amphibia > Caudata > Salamandridae > Lissotriton > Lissotriton vulgaris. The sequence goes on from NC_141695.1 coordinate 1,722,580,695, forward strand.
TAACTTACATGTTGGTGTAGATCTGTCATCTTTGGACAAGTCTATTTTGGCCGATTATAAGATGGTTTGGCAGGAATTATCTTTTTATGATGGCATTCTTAGGAGAGGTGATAGATTAGTTGTACCTGCAGTTTTGCGTGACAAATTATTGAATTTATTACATGAAGGACACAGTGGAATGACTAGCATGAAAAGGAGAGCTAGGAATGATTTTTGGTGGGTTGGAATGGACAAAGACATAGACAGGTGCGTTAGGAATTGCCTAGCATGTATGTCTAGTGACAAATCTCACAAATCCCAAGAAACTACTATTTCGGCAACTACTTTTCCTGAGAAGCCTTGGGACAAAGTTGCTATTGATATTTGTGGTCCATTTCATGTCAAGGGTATCGAAAATAAGTTTGCAATTGTCTTGATGGATTTTCACTCTAAATGGCCTGAAGTGGCTTTTGTGAGGGATATCAAGGCCTCCAATATTGTTGAATTTTGCGAAGGTATTTTTCCTAGAGAGGGGTATCCAAGCGCTATCTTATCAGATAATGGCCCGCAATTTATAGCAGAGGAATTTTCCGCTTATCTTAATAAAGTAGGTGTAAAACACATTACTACCTTTGTATATAATCCAAGAGAAAATGGTTTGATAGAAAGATTCAACCGAGTGTTGAAGGAATGCATCCAACTTGCCAGCAACAATAATGATGACTGTCCCCACACAGCTACGGGAATATCTCCGTTTTCCTTATTAAAGGGGCGTGTGGCTGGATCTAAGGTCAAACCCATATGGATGTCTAGAAATATTTCAAAAGTGACTGATGGTAAGAACCTAGCAATTAAAGTTCGACAATATCAAAATAAATATGTTCAAAATCACAATTCTAAGATCAGTTGTAATGCTAAAGCATTTAAGGTTGGTGACTGGGTACGCTCACAATTAATGGGTAATCGGAAACCTGGTTCCTCTAAATGGTCTAAACCAAAACAAATTATTCTTGTGACTGGTAATATAGTGAAATTAGATGATGGTAAACAATGGAATGTAAGAAGCATTACAAGATGTAATGATCTTGAATGCAAACAAATGAGTGGTATGGTAGACAATTCTCCAAAAACATCTGTTGAGAAAAGAGATGATGTACCCATTTCTGTGTCTTTATCTTCTAGGCCTAAGTGTAAACCTGTTTGGATGAAGGATTACATCTGTCCATGATTTGGGTGTTTCCTATGTGTATCAATACGAAATCTAGCTTGTATCACTTTATATCTGTTCTCTTTTAGTTTTATTTTAGTTTATTGTTTTGTAGTTTGTTTTGTTATTTTATAGAAAGGGAGATATGTTGTATCTTAGTAATGATGTCATTGTTCCATGGTCACTGTGCTCACTGGATTCCAGAGTGTGGAATCCAGGGAGCAGACCAGAGATGCACGGTTACTGAGGGAGTTGGTCCTTGAATGCCTCTGGGGTTGTTGTACTGAATAAACTATTTTTTCTACTTGAACCACTGTACTCCAAGTCATTTCACGTTGTAGTCGTCGTAGATGTTTGGCTGGGATTCCTGCGTAGAGTGCGTTGCCGTAGTCCAGTCTGCTGCTGACGAGGGCCTGTGTCACCGTTCTTCTTGTTTCGGTCGGGATCCACTTGTAGATCCTGCGGAGCGTGCAGAGGGTGTTGTAGCAGGAGGAGGAGACGGTGTTGACCTGCTTAGACATGGAGAGGGAAGAGTCGAGAATGAATCCTAGGTTGCGTGCATGGTCGGTAGGTGTCTGTGCTGTTCCCAGTGTGGTCGGCCACAATGAGTCGTCCCAGGCTGAGGGGGTGGGTCAGAGGATGAGGACCTCCGTCTTGTCCGAGTTCAGTTTCAGACGGCTGCTCTTCATCCAGTGGCCGACGGCCTTCATTCCCTCGTGGAGGTTTGTTTTGGCGGTGTGTGGGTCCTTGGTGAGGGAGAGTATGAGCTGGGTGTCATCGGCGTAGGAGATGATGTTGAGGTCCTGATGGCGGGCCACTTGTGCTAGGGGGGCCATATAGATGTTGAACAGCGTCGGGCTGAGGAATGAGCCCTTGGGGACGCCGCAGATGATGACGGTGGCTTCGGATCGGAAGGGTGGGAGGCGGACGCTCTGGGTTCTGCCGGAGATGAAGGACGTGGTCCAGTCAAGGGCCTTCTCTTGGATTTCGGCTTCTTGGAGGCGTGTCTTTAGAGTGAGATGGCAGATCGTGTTGAAGGCGGCTGACAGGTCCAGGGATGAGGGCTGATGTTTCGCCGTTGTCTAGTTGGCACCTGATGTCGTCTGTGGCGGCGATGAGGGCTGTCTCGGTGCTGTGGTTTCGTCTGAATCCGGACTGGGACGAGTCCAAGATGTTGTTGTCTTCGAGGTGGCGGGCCAATTGCCTGTTGACGATTTTCCCGATGACCTTCGCCAGGAACGGGAGCAGGGAGATAGGCCGGAAGTTCTTGAGGTCCTTGGGGTCCGCCTTGGGCTTCTTGAGGAGGGCGTTGATTTTGGCGTGCTTCCAGCTTTCCGGGAATGTCGCTGTTTCGAAGGAGATGTTGATGACCTTCCGTAGTTGGGGTGCGATGGCTGCGTCTGCTTTGTTGAATACGTGGTATGGGCACGGGTCTGACAGAGATCCTGAGTGGATGGAGTTCATGACCTTGCGTGTCTCGTCGTCGTTGCCGTTGGACCAGGAGGTCAGGCGGTTGGCGCTGGTGGTGTTCGCAGGGGAGGTGGAGTCTGGCGTAGTCAGGGCGGTCGTGGTGTGGAAGCTGTCGTGGATGTCAGCGATCTTGCGGTGGAAGAAGGTGGCCAGTGAGTCGCACAGTTCTTGTGAGGGCGGGATGTCGCTGGGGTTGGAGAGTTCTTTTACGATGCTGAAGAGCTCTTTGCTGTCGTGTGCGTTGTTATCCAGGCGGTCTTTGAAGGAGGATCTCTTGGCTGATCTGATGAGGTGGTGATGTCTGCGGGTGGCGTCCTTGTGGGCTGCGTGGTTGTCCGGAGTGCGTTCGTGGAGCAATTTCTTCTCCAGTTTCCGGCATGCGTGCTTGGAGGTCTGGAGCTCGTCAGTGAACCAGGTGGTTCTCTTGCTGGCGTGGCTGTTGGAGGGTTTCTTGAGTGGGGCGAGGGTGTTGGCGCAGTCGTTGATCCACTGTCTGAGGTTGAGGGCTGCGGCGTCTGGGTTGGTGGGGTCAGTGGGTGGGTTCTGGGCGAGGGTGGTGATCAGCTGGTCTTCGGTGACTTTGCTCCAGCAGCGGCGAGGCAGTTGTTGGGTGCGGTGGTGCATGGTTGGTTAAATGGATGCAGTGGTGGTCGGTCTAGTGGAGTTCGGTGGTGTGGTCGAAGGCGACGTGGGTGCTTGTGGAGAAGATGGGGTCCAGCGTGTGGCCGGCGGCGTGGGTGGGTGCGGTGACGAGTTGTCTGAGGCCGAGGTTGGCGAGATTGTCGATCAGCGTGGCGGAGTTGGCGTCGTCGTTGTTCTCGAGGTGGAAGTTCAGGTCCCTGAGGAGGATGTAGTCCGTGGAGGCGAGTGCGTGGGTGCTGGCGAGGTCAGCGATGGAGTAGCTGAACTGAGCCCGGGGTCCGGGGGGTCTGTAGACGAGTGTTCCTCTGAGGGTGGTGTTGGGGTCAGTGTGGATCCGGAAGTGCAGGTGTTCGGCGGTGTTGAGGGTGTCGTCTGCGTGGGTGGCGACCTTGAGGGTTAGACTTGGGAACGATGGCTATTCCTCCTCTGATTCCGTTGGCACGATCCCTGCGGGTGATCTTGTAGCCGTCTGGGATATCTATGGCAATGTCGGGCACCGAGGAGTCGTTCCACCAGGTCTCGGTTAGGAAGGCCACGTCTGGGGCGGAGGTGTCGAGAAGATCCCAGAGCTCGACGGCGTGTTTGCATGCGGAGCGGGTGTTGAGAAGTATGCAGCGGAGGTGGTTGGGTCCAGTCCTTGGAGGTTTGGTGGCTCTGTCGCAGGTGAGGCTGCAGGTGCGGCAGGAGAAGGGTCCGTGGGTCCGTTTCGGGGCGGCCTGGAAGCAGGTGTGGTTTCGGCCGGCGTTGAGTGCTGGCGTCGTAGCGGAGTATGGTGTTGTGGCGTTCGCGGGGTCCAGGGGTTCTGGTGCTGGGTGCGGTCCAGGTGCGGACAGGCCCGACGCGCCAGCGGCGTGCCCGCTGCACGTGTCCGCTGCGCAACCACGCAGCGTCCGGCATATATGGGGAGGTGGGAGGGAGGAGCAGCTGGAAGGCGGGAGGCAGGAGCAGCGAGTGGGCAGGGGGGCGGAGAAAGAGTGGGACAGAAAGCAGAATGGGGCGCAAAGAGGGGAAAAACAGTGGCACAGAGGGCAAAACGGGGCACAACAGAGGGGAAAACGAGTGGCACAGAAGCAAAAACGAGGCACACAGAGGGGGGGGGGAAACAGTGGCACAGTGGGCAAAACGGAGCACAACAGAGGGGAACAAGCATTTACAATGCAACGGTCTCGCCTTTGCCAAAGTTAGAGCTATTGGCATTGTAAATGACAAAATTTTTATTTATGTATTGGTTTTGAAAACAGATAAATAAATGGCATTGTCATTTACAATGTCAATAGCTTAATCTCTCACAAATGCGAGACCTATTGCATTTGCACCCACACACAGAGCCACACACACACACACAGAGCCCCCCCACACAGAGCCACACACACACACACAGCGATACTCTACTCCATTAAACGCTGCTCCACTGACACTGTACTCCACTCCATTCTATGCCACTACTCTACTCTACGACTTTTATGTAACTCCTTCTATGCCACTTTATTATTATTATTATTAAACATTTATAGAGCGCATGGCTACCCTCGGGCATCCCAGCGCTAAACAACTGAGTAGAGAAACCGATATTTTTAAGCAGCTATTTGTTAGAATAACCATGTTTTTAAAAGCTTCCAGAATGGTAGGCTGTGCATCAGTGCGGAGGTGTAATGGAAGCATGTTCCACAGTTTCGCCATATTATAGGCAAAGGATCTTCCTCCGCATCGTGTCCGCCTGATTTTGGGAACAACTGCGAGATTAAGGTAAAGCGATCGCAGATTCCTCTTAGGGCTTCATGCCACTTGACTCCACTCTGACAATCTACTCTGCTCTATGCCACTCTACTCAACACACTCTCCTCCACTCTGCTCTACACCACTCCATGACACTCAACTCAGCTCTGGCACTTTACTCCACTCAACACTACTTAAGTCTATGCCCTTCCACTCTACGACACTCCACGCCTCACTCCTTTACCCCTCTAACAGCATACACTATGATGTACAACATTGCTTTCAGTGCCTTAATGCAGTCTGGGCTAATGCGCTCTCGAAATGCTACAATTAAAACATTGGCAAAGCCAATAGCTCTTGCATAGGAGGGGCCTATTGACTTTGTCAATGTTTGTTTCAAACATACCATAATCGAATTTTTTTAATGCATAAATCAAAGCAGGCTCCACAGTAGGCTTCATGTAAGTGTTATTATTGTTACTTGATGAAACTACTATCCTCAACGGAGGCACCATCGTGATACTGGTATTTTGCACAAAATGCACTTGATTAGTAGCAGAAAGTTAGAGGTCATAGGTAGGGGTCAGTAGAGCATAAGTTAAGAACTTCTGGTTTATAGTGGTAAATGACAGCATCTCTTATTTGGGCTCACGTTCCCTGCGTTTTGAGGTGAACATGATATTCTGTTTTTGTAAAATAATACTTGGCTGTCTCGATGTTGAAATAACCAGAAAGGTGTTGGATGATTTAGCGGGTATTAATTTTGACGACATCCGAAGGATGAAAAGCTAATTGGCCCTTCGGGAAGTCGGACCTGTGGTTTTCGGGTTAAACGCGGATTTCTGCAACGGGTGCTTTAATCCTCTGAGCCATTGTGTGCTTCGTGGGCTCAGTTTTATATCCGTATTACCCGCACCGAGGAGTGTAATAAACTATTCTGGAGACATAACACAAGCTCTGAGGCAGCGTACTGTGCAATTCACCCTTAATCTGCAGCTACCTGGCCCGAAAGACGGTTTATGTTGCTGCTTCGTAGAGTTTGAGGGCAGCTGTGACCTCATGGCCGGTAATGTGCGACTTTGCCTCACATTGCCTCCTGACTCATTAAAAAAAATACCATTATTGAAGCCAGGCAGGTTATTGCGTTTCAGGAGTGCTCGCCTGCAACAGGAAATTAATTTGAAGGAGTTTATTAGTCTAATGGCCTGTACATACCTCTGCACTGTAGCGCCCGTGCGCCTTGAGCCGCGCTGTGAAGCGCTGATAAGAGCTGAGCGGGAAGTTGTAGCGTCGGCTGGCGGGGATTAATATTTCACGCACCTTTGAAATTGTGCAAATATGGTTCCATATTAGCAAGGTGGAAACATTGTGCAAATGATGGAAAATACACTCCACCTTGCATTGTCACTCCCTTTTTATTTCCTTAGTGTGTGTTAAAGAAGGGTTTACATAAGCATTTGGTGGCCCATCATTATTAATGAAGGTGGACCTGGAGTAAAGAAATGGAAATAAAATGCACATTACGGATGGAAGGCCAAGGCGACGAACATGGCGGACGTGGTCTAATATAGCTCCGTCCCGCCGCTCCATTGACTAATCACATATCCTGCCTTCCCCCTCGCCAGCGCCCATCCCACGACGGGAAAGAGTGGCGGACGGTATCCGGCGGGTGTGGAGAGACTTTCGGCCGCTCCGGTGACTCAGCGCGGGTGCAATCGGCCCCGGAGGCGGAGCGGCCTGTACCGCGAAGTGAAGCCGGGACCTCGATTTTTGGGGCGCCCGAGGTGGGCGTCATCAGACTGCGGACAGCGGAACGGAGCTGCGCGTCGGCCCGACCCCCCCCAAGGTGGGGCGACTGAAGGTAGCCTGCTATCGTTACCCTGTGTTGGAGGGTGAGCTACGCCTGGGGGGGCCCGCTTGATGCTAGACGGCTGCTACGGGCACGACATCAGCAGGCTGCCTGGAGACTAGGGCAGGGACCCTGAAGGAGACCAGACGCCCAGCGGAGGGACCTCTGCGGTGGGGGTGAGCTGGGGCGCGCGGCGGTGACCCCTGGGAGCTAGTGAGAGACGGGGGAGCTGTGGTGACTCGGCGGTCAGATCGGACCGCGCTGGCCCCCGAGATAAAGGAGTGTGTGCACCGACCTAGGGGAGAGTGGAGCTTCTTGGCACCCTTTAGGTGGGGCTCAATGTCCTAGCGGCCGAAACAGGAGGCGAGCAGCGAATCCACGCTTGGGCCTCACCTGGCGGTGGGTTGCAGTGGCGGGCGCCCGGAGTCAGACCCCTGAGGTGGCTGCTTTTCAAGACACGAGGCAGGGCGGCGACGGCCTGGGGGACTCGGCGATCTGGTGGTGGCCAGCGCTCTCCCGCCCACGGAACTCTTGCTACTCTATATTGGATCCGGCCGGCCTGAAGGCATCCTGGTGAGTTCGGCGGAGAGGAGCCACAGACAGACTCTACAGCCGTGATAGGTGGCCGTGGCCCAGACCCTGCTGCCTATTGTTGGGGCCCGTAGAGGAGCTACGGAAGTGACCCGACGACTACCCTCCCTATCGTCCGTCATGACCAGAGGCGGGAGTGGTGGTGGGAACTCGAAACAAGGAACAATTGACAAATTCACGGGCCCAAGCGGAAACTCCGGAGCTTCGGGGGGACAGCAGACCGCTGGGCCAGACAACGCCACCCTTCTAGCGGCAATCACCCAGTCTCGGGATACATTGGACGCAAAAATTGGGGCCGTGGGCGCTGATGTGACCCTGCTGCGTCAAGATCTGCGTAACGCAGTAGCCCATATCACGGAAGCAGAAACCCGGATTACTGGAGTGGAGGGCCAAATGGCGGCCTTGAAGAAAAGGGTGGCCAATATGGAGGGCATACAAAAGGGCCTAGCTCTCCGAGCTGAGGATGCCGAAGGACGAGCCTGACGCAACAACCTGCGCTTCGTCGGCTTTCCGGAGGACTGTGAGAAGGGGAACATGGAGGCCTTTCTTACTGAGTGGTTGGAGGGCTGGATCCCACCGGAGTCCCTCTCCCGCTGCTTCATCATCGAGCGGCCTCATAGGGCGCTTGCTCAGAAGCCACCAGTTGGTGAACGACCGCGGCTGGTGATAGCCAAGCTGCTCAACTATCACGATCGGGACGTGATCCTGAAGCAGGCCCGGTTGAAAGAGCCTCTCCTGTGGAATAATCAGCGGATCACGATCTTCCCAGACTACACACGGCTGGTGCAGCAACAACGGCAGTCATTCGCGGCCGCCAAGGCCCGCCTGCGGGGCCTCAAGATCCAATATGCTCTACTGTATCCGGCTCGGCTATGGGTGGTCTTTCAGTCCCGCACTCTCTTCTTCAATTCCCCTGAAAAAGTCTTTACTTGGACAGATGAAACTGTACGTGTCCGACCTCACACGCCGCCGGCTAGAGACTCAGACTCATCCTCTTCGGCGGCGCCGCCGCGGACGCCCCGGCGATCTCGCAGCAGAAGCAACTGGAGATCACGTTCCACAAAACGCTCCCCAGCCAAGAAGGGGACTACAGAAGAATCTAAGCCCCCAGACCCTCCGATGGTGGATCCGTGAGGAGTGATGTGGCGAGGAGTGCCTGTTTGACTTGTTGATTATGATACAGGCTGCGCAGTGGCGATTGCAGGCCCGCATAGAGATGGTCCGCAGCTATGGTAACATTAACACTGGCAAAAACTTGTGGATTTACAGTCGTGGGGTACGGGTTGGGTGGGGGGGGATGGACTATAAGGCGGCAACCCCTCATTTTAGAGGAGTTTTGTAGGGGAGGGGGTTGAGAGGGAACGAAGTTGGGAGTTCATGGGGATCCATTGGAGTAGTGGATCTCTGACCTCCCGTTGGGGGCCAGAGTTGACCTATCCCGCGACAGATACTTCGACGTTATTGAGGTATGGGGTGGGGGGTAGTGGGGCCATGGTTGGCGGGATTTGGGAGGGGGTGGGGGTTGGAGGGCTTGTTGGGGGTTTGCGGAGGAGGGGTTCGGGGTGGCGGGGGTGCTGCATTGCACAGTGTTATTTCATGTACTATGGAGGCGAGGTGTGTGTGTGTGGTCTCGAGTGCTCAGATTGTTCATTTTTCAGCCCGTAGATGGCGGTTAATATCCCTGAATCAGGCCTGCAGAGGGCTTCGCTGCGTGTTGTGAGCTGGAATGTGCGGGGGATGTTGGACAAAATTAAGAGGGGAGCGGTCCTCAGACAGGGGAAGAGGGATGGGGCGGATGTACTGTTGCTGCAGGAGACTCACCTCATGGGTACTAAGACTCTTAGCCTGCAGAGATGTGGCTTCCAGCAAGTGTACCATGTCGGGTTTGTGAGGGGATCCCGGGGAGTGGCTGTCTTGGTGCACCGCAGGCTGTCCTACGTTCATGAAACCTAATGGCTTGACACACAGGGCAGATATGTGTTCATTCAGGATAGGATAGGCACTTAGTCAGTAGTCTTTGGGAGTGTGTATGCCCCGCCTCCACTGCAAGGAGCCCTTATCGAAAAACTGTTCAATATGTGGGCCGGGATGCCTGATGTCATGGCAGTGGTTGGCGGTGACTGGAACGATGTGATGGATGTGCGGATGGATAGGCACAAACTGAGAGGCGAGCTACCCCCGGATGCACTCATTAAACTGAGCGGTATGGTGAGAGGAATGGGATGGGTGGACGTGTGGCGCCACCAACACGCCCAGAGTCGTGAGTACACCTATGTCTCGGCAGTGCATAAGTCCTTCTCTAGGATCGACTGCCTCTTTGTTCCCCACGCCTGGGTCGGGAGGGTAGGCTCCACATCTATATTGCCCCGAGGTCTGTCGGACCACTCCCCGGTGGCGATGGACTTACTCCTAGATAGGCGAAGACAGCCGTTCCGATGGCGTCTCTCCATGTGGCATTTGCAGCAGGAACCCTATCAAACACATATGAGGGAGGCTATTGCACACTACTGGAATGAAAACGATAACCCTGACACGGATGCTATGACTCTCTGGGAGGCCCTGAAGCCAACACTTCGTGGGGTAGACATTGCTTGGTGTGCAGCTGCCCGTAGGGCGCGCGGGGAAGATATGGAGAAAGCTGCTGACAGAGTTCGTGTACAGGAGGAACGCTGTCATGGGGGTGGGAGTGAGGAGGACGTGGGACAGCTGCTGCTGTTACAGCAGTCATACGCCTCCCTGCGGTTAGATGAAGCCAAGCAGTTATGGCTGGCGACTCAAAGTAGGATTTACCAATGGGGCGATAAATCCAGCTCGATGCTATATAGACTCTGCCAGAGCACCTTCCATCCACAGTCCTTGCCGTGCCTTGGGGATGATGAGGGTACACCCATGACCTCCCCAGTGGCCCTGGCGTCTAGCTTTGCACGATATTATGCGGCCCAATATGCCCCCCGGGAGCAGCTTCAGGCGGAGGAAGTAGACAAATTTCTCGCTGACCTCCCACCGCGAGCAATTTTGGACGAGGGGCGAGCCCGACTCGACCTCCCATTGTCTGTGGAGGAGCTGGGAACAGCCCTCGGTGAATTAAATGCGGGCAAAGCCCCTGGACCCAATGGGTTACCCAGCGAATTTTTCAAGAAATTCCATCTCCAGTTGGGTCCACACTACGGTAGAGCTCTGGAGGCGGCCAGGGAGAGGGGTCGGCTCCCGGGGGACTGGCGGCATGCGGAGATAGTAGTTTTTTGCAAGCCCGGTAGGCCTCCTGACCTGCCTGAGTCCTACAGACCAATATCGCTATTAAACACCAAATCAAAAATTCTGGCGAAGGCGCTGGCCAATCGTCTTCTCCCATACATAACCGATCTTGTCCACCCCGATCATGCAGCTTCATGCCCCATAGAGCAATGCGGCACAATATCAGGCGCGCCCAAGTGGTGGTGGAGGCGGCCCGGGCAGCGGGGATTCCCGCTGCTCTCTTGCTAGCAGACATAGACAAAGCTTTTGATTCAGTGAGCTGGGTTTACCTTCGCTCGCTTCTGTCCCGCCTGAACCTCGGGCCCCGCTTTCTATCGTATCTGCATCTCCTGTATACGGACCTAACTGCGTCCGTGAAAGTGGCTGGAGCGGTATCCGACCCCTTTCCTATAGGCCGGGGCACCAGGCAGGGATGCCCTTTGTCGCCCTACTTATTTGCCCTAGCCATGGAGCCATTGGCAGTATAGGTGAGAATTGACGCTCAGATGCGGGGTGTCGAGTGGCAGGCGGGACCCTCTGATAGGATCGCACTTTATGCGGACGGCGTCCTATTCTTCCTTACGGACCTGAACAGATCGGGCCGCGGGTCCTGGACATAATGCGGATATTTGGTGAGGTATCGGGCCTTCATCTGAACCAGCGTAAATCTATGCTGTGGGTGCTGGGAGAGAGCAGTGGCTTAGGGCCCTGGGCAAAGACGCTGCAGGTAGCGACGGGAGGCCTTAAATATTTAGGTGTGTTCCTAACTGATTCGAGTGGAGTCTCCTGGTCGCACAATATTGTGCCAGTGTGGGAACGGGTGCGCTCTGACATGTCCATCTGGTCCCGCATGCCTCTTAACGTGTGTGGCCGCTCAGCCATATTCAAGATGGTGGCCCTCCCGCGCCTGTTAAACCAGCTACAGAATCACCCGTATCCCATTTCACCGCAGTGGTTCAAACAGGTCAACTCAGCACTCAGTCAGTTTATTTGGTCCGGGGGAGTGGCGAGAGTGGCGCTACGCACTTGTTTCCTCTCCACATACTGTGGTGGCCTGGCGATGTCGGATATTCTGTCCTATTACCAGGCCTCCCATCTTCTGACCTTGAACGAGTGGTGGTACGAGGACCGAAGTGACCCGGCCTACGCCCTGGAGAGGCACTTGATGGACCCGGACACGCTACATGCTATACTATACTCGGAACCTAGGAGAAGGGGCCTCCCGGTAGTCACCCAGATAGTGTATCGTATATGGCACGACGCCCTCCGACGTATGGAGTGGTGGAACAAACTTACAAGAGAGACTCCCCTCTGGCGAAATGGCCTATTACCGTCATTGGCGTCCCTGCCGGGGTTTCGGGGCTGGGCGGCGATTGGAATATCGGCCCTGGGACACATCGTCATTGGGCACGAAACTCAAGTCGTTCCAGGAATTACGCGAGGAATACGACATGCCCCAGACCCAGTTTTTTAGGTACCTGCAACTTAGACACGCCATTACACCCACCCTGAGGGGTCTGGACTCCTTACCGGAATTTAGCCCATTGGAGGCCAAAGTATTTATGGGAGAGTTAGAAAGTAAAAAGATATCCACTATCAATCAAACATTAGTGACACATTGCTCGACTTCCCTGGACGGTCTACGAGATAAATGGGAGAGGGATGTTGGTCCCTTTGAGGAGGAAGACTGGAGGGAAGCGCTTGAGGCCCCGAGAGGTGCTGCTATTGCGGTACGTCTACGATTCATTCAATTCAAATACCTCCACAGGGCCTATTACACGAGGGAACGATTGTGGAAAGCAGGTCTGATTGGGTCCCCAGATTGTTTGAGATGCGGTAGGGAAGTGGGCACCTTTCTCCATACTGTATGGTCGTGTGCTGGGCTGCAAAGGTTTTGGTCTGGAGTATGGGACTGCCTGTCTGAGGTGCTGGGCTGGGAGCTCCCCCGCTCACCACAGTTGGGTCTTCTTCATGTCATGGAACGGGTGGGGGGGAATATTAATAAACGGCACTTGCTATCGTTGGGCCTTATCGTGGCCAAGAGAGACATTGCCCGTGCCTGGAAGGACACTAGGGCCCCTCTGGTGGGGGTGTGGAAGAGGGGATTGGACTTTTACATGGGACTGGAACGCCCGATCTTCGCAGCTAGGGGCTGCCCCCAGAAACATTATAAAATTTGGAAGCGATGGGCGGATTATCGTGGACTGTGGCTGGAACCGCCAACACCTGATCGGCCTGTAGAGGAATGCTTAGATGCTGGGCCCCGACCATAAGACATACACACTGTACGCTTCTTATTATCTCTGTACTTGGAATTTGTTGTGCAAGGGGTGGGGGGGAGCTTTTGAGTGGGGGGAGTGGGAGGGTTGAGGGAGGGGGGCGTTGGTGGTATTTCTCCTTTTTTTTTTTTTTGAACTGTTGATTGAATTGCTTTACTGTGATTACTACTCTAATGCTCACAGTTCCTCCGATTCCCGGGGTGCTGTGCTTGTTATGCAATTTATCAACGCCAAAATAAAACTTTGTTCTGAAAAAAAAAATGCACATTACACCTCCCCCCCCCCTGTCTGGTTATTGTTGAGCCTGGCAGGGGGGAGGGGAAGTCAAGGTGGTAGGTGGTGTCGGTCAGTGGAGAGGGGGTGTTGGGTGATGTCTGGGTACACACGGGCTCTAGGACCTGGAGGGAGCCCGCCCTGTGCTACTCTCCCGGAGGCTGGCAGGCGTGCGCTGTACCTCTTGCACCAGGCGGGCGCCTAACCTGCTCTCTCTCCCCTCTAGGCAAAGGGTGAGGGCAGAACATTAAGGTGTCATTTCACAAGTGTGCACGAGGGCGCGTGTGTGCTGGGTGTGTGATGGGGAACGGGCGTCACCTCTTTTCAGAAAGGACAATGTGTAAGAAAAAGCTAACTAATTGTATATGCGTATCCATGGCAGTGAAAGTAGAAACATCCCAATAACACGTAATTTACACATCCGTGCCAGGGAAGCGCGCGTACGCATTGGTAACCGCAGTGCAATTGTAGAATGTTATCACCACAGTACGGTTCACTGCCTCGTATATTACATATCGTAGTGACTTTACATAGAAAGCATCCGTGACGTCTCGTCCAGAGTTTCTGACTTTGAAACTTGGGAAACCCGGTGGGAGTCTCGGCGTCTGTTCGACATCCTGTGATTCTGGGCAAATCACTCCACCTCCTCTTGCCTTTCAAAAAAGCAACGTACCCTTGGGTAATGTAACTGGTGCTCGTGTAAAGCGCCCCGATACTGTCGCGTCGAGCTCGCGCTATATAAAAGTGAAAAAACTATCAGTCAGTCCTCTTCAGTTTCATTTCTACTTAAACACATTCTCAGCAGTGCAATAACTTGACGACACTTATAATTAAAAAATAGGCCGCCGTCGACACTTCGCCCCGAGTACAGTTGTGGCGCCCCTGCAGAGCATGTGCGCTCGATGTCAGCAGTTTACAGACGGAGTTATTTTCCACCTCTTTAGAAGGGGGCGCTTGCTGCGTCTGTTCTGGATGTGGTGTGTTGTATTAACAGCATAGTCTGTTGAAATCCAGCCAAGCCTGGATCTGCATAAGGAAGAGGACCTCTCGTGGATACCAGGTCTGTGCAGGAATTACTGACGGGCTTGTTAAAAAGAATCCCCGCGCTTTCTCCTTTAACAGTCCTTTCCTCCCTGCCAGACACGAACCTGATGCGTGGTTATTAACCAGAGATTAATTAAATTGTGCAAATTACTGTTCCCTCCCCGTCTCAACAACCCACTACTGCCCCTCCGCTCTGGTTGCAGTACATCAGAACAGGATAATTGTATAAACAAATATTGTTTAAGTACCAGCAAGGTCTAAAGGTCTACAATCAACACAGCGCCCGTTGTAACTCTAGGGCGGTCCAACCCGAACGCGTTAACTGTGCAGAGGCCAAACACTTAAAAAAACAAGAGGTGCTAATGCTACCCGCTATGCGTCTGAGATGCCACGGAGTGCTAATGCTACCCGTTATGCATAGCGGACGTCAGGCAGCCTACGTTGGGACGTGGGCGGGGTCTGCAAAGAAACAGGAAGGAACTGCCGGGAGAACTTCCTGGAACCCTGCACGCTGAATGCTGGCTGCCGAGGGACACGAGGAAAGAGCCCGGTGAGTGGGGGAGTGTGCGCGTGTGTCTGTGTGTGTTTGAGTGTGTCTGTGTGTGCGTGTGTCTGTCTGTGTGCGCGAGTGTCTGTTTAAGGGGGGGTGCGTGTGTGTATGCAGTGTGTGTGTGTGTGCGCGTGCATGCCTGTGTGTGTGTGTGCCTGCCTGCGTGTGTGTGTGCATGTGTGTATGTGTGTGTGTGATTCCGCACTTCAGGGAATGTGAGGCAGAAGATGTGCACGGCGCCGGCCTGGACGTGCGCGTCCACAGACCCCAATCACTGCGCGTGCCGACCCCTGTCTCAGATTCCCGAAAACGGGCAACAATAGATACTTCGCTGGACGCAATGCTTTGCATTGCTTTCTCCAGCTCAACCTAAAAACGAGTGGCACAGAGAGCAAAAACGGGGCACACAGAGGGGGAAAAACAGTGGCACAGAGAGCAAAACGGGGCACAACAGAGGAGAAAAACGAGTGGCACAGAAGCAAAAATGGGGCACAGAGAGGGGGAAAAACAGTGGCACAGAGGGCAGAAGAGGGGCACAGAAACGGGGGTAGAGCACACTTACCAGCGGGTATTCAGCAGCGGCAGCAGGAGCACACAGGCGGAGCTGCGTGGAGGGGGAGCGACCTACCAGGAGGGTCAGGGGTCGCTCACCTCACTGCGCAGCGTCCAGCTTATATGGGGAGGTGGAAGGGAGGAGCAGCTGGGAGGCGGGAGCAGTGAGTGGGCAGAGGGGCGGGGAAAGAGTGGGACAGAAAGCAGAATGGGGCACAAAGAGGGGGAAAACAGTGGCACAGAGGGCAAAACGGGGCACAACAGAGGGGAACAAGCATTTGCAATGCAATAGGTCTCGCATTAGGAAAGTTTGAGCTATTGGTATTGTAAATGACACATTTTTTATTTATGTGTTGGTTTTGAAAATAGCTTAATTAATAGCTTTGTCATTTGCAATGCCAATAGTTTCAACTTTCGCAAATGTGACACCTATAGCATTTGTAATGCAATATGTGTTGTATTTACGTGACTTAGATGTATTGATATTACAAATAACAATGGCTTTTAATTTTTGTAATAATTAATACTTAAATAAAAGTAATTGTAATTTATAATGGCAATAGCTTAAACTTTTGTAAATAACTTTTGTGAAGATTATGTTCAGTGTATTTTATTGTGACGAAAATCCAAGAACAGAAGTGAAATATTAACATCTTTTTGTGACATTTGTAATAAAGCTTGAAACTCTGAGAGAACATATTTGAACCAGTTGTTGTTGAATGGTTGCACAGATTGATGCTGTGGTGGCTCTGAGTGATGTTGTGGTGGCGACGAGTGATGCTGTGGCGTTCAGTGATGCTGTGGTAGCGCATAGTGATGTTGTGGTGCCCCTGAGTGATGTTGTGTTGCCCCGGAGTGATGCTGTGATGATGCGATAGAGTGAGTTCGATAGATAGATAGATAGATAGATAGATAGATAGATAGATAGATAGATAGATAGATAGATAGATAGATAGATAGATAGATAGATAGATAGATAGATAGATAGATAGATAGATAGATAGAGTGAGGGCGATAGATAGAGAGATAGATAGATAGATAGATAGATAGATAGATAGATAGATAGATAGATAGATAGATAGATAGATAGATAGATAGATAGATAGATAGATAGATAGATAGATAGATAGATAGATAGATAGATAGATAGATAGAGTGAGGGCGATAGATAAAGTGAGGGCGATAGAGTGAGGGAGACAGACAGACACAGACAGACAGACAGACAGATAGATAGAGTGAGGGCGATAGATAGATAGATAGATAGATAGATAGATAGATAGATAGATAGATAGATAGATAGATAGATAGATAGATAGATAGATAGATAGATAGATAGATAGATAGATAGATAGATAGATAGATAGATAGATAGATAGATAGATGATAGAGCGAGGGCGATAGATAGAGTGAGATAAATAGATAGATAGATAGATAGATAGATAGATAGATAGATAGATAGATAGATAGATAGATAGATAGAGTGAGTGCGATAGACATATAGAGTGAGGGCGATAGATTGCTAGACAGATAGAGTGTATTTATGTTGCATTAAGTAGAGTGTAAGTATGAGGTGTGTAATTATGTAGCATATAATTATATGGCACTGAGTGATATTGTTTGGAGTGTATGTTGCATTGAGTGCAGTGTAATTATGTGGTGTGTAATTATGTGGCACTGAGTGGTATTTGGAGTGCATTGTAGCAACAGTAGGAAATCACACTTGATCAGGAAAGAACTTCAGAAGCTGCAATTTCACTGCAAAGCTGTAGCCAAGAGGGATACTGCCATTTGTTGCATGCAGCTCAAACGTGGTTTTAGCCCAGACCACAGCACTGTTAGTACTGCTATTGTAGACGCTCGGGGAGAAACAACGTGCAGAATATTCAACTATGGTCCCTAACCACTGAGCTTCTAGGACAGATATGAAAAAGGGACTGCCATCAGAGTTGTGGGCAGTGCCAATGTGGTGCATCTGTAGTAGCAACCTGTTCCCAGGAAACAAGGGCATAAAAGTTTCTTGATCCAGTTTGACACCGGAGATTATTTCTATATACAAGAAACATGCAGAGAAAGCATTCCTTAGAAATACTATCAGTGAACCCTGGGGCAAACACCAGGAGACAGCATTATTGACTACAAAGAGACCCTCAGCAGAAACTGATGATGTAATACACAATGACGCCACAAAAAGGGAAGGGCAGCTTAACTCACATGGTAGTCCCAGTGCCACATGAGTGAAGAAATGGCACCTTTCACACCCATGCAAGAAATGAAAAACCCAGATCAGTGACACACTGACCTTGAGAGAAGATTTTGAACCCTAAATTTCACCACACGACCACCACCCCTGCCTATCTGGCTGACTAGCTCACCACGTCAGGCAACTGTCTACAAACCATCAACCAGAACACAGTCAGATGGGAAAAGAAATGCAAAAAAAGGAAAAACCATCGTTTACAAAGGACAATGACACAAGACAATCAAAAATATGGACGGAGAGCGAGCGGGGCTTCATGTCCATAATCCAATACTGCATACCTCGTAGCAGCGCATGCGCTGCCCAGGCTTGACATAAAAGCAGTGTTCACAATTAGCATAAAGTATCCAGTCACCAGATTGTGTTTCCAAAAAGCAGTGTGTTCGTAATGAGCATAAAGTATTCAGCGGTTAATCCTTAGGCAGTACGCATGTAGCAACCTGATCCTTTGGCAAAGACCAGCATAGGTCAACATATGTTTTGCGCTATCATACCACTTCTTCGGGCTACAGGAGCATAATATGATCTGGGTTTAACAATTTTTAACATTGTATGGATTTAAGAACTGGTAAATTAAATAAATAAAGATGTAATTGTTCTTTGAGTTTACGTGAACTTCCCCCATTTCAGAAGTCTGTTCTTAAGCTTGTTTGTGACAGAAGGGTGACTGGCGCAGTGGTTAAAGTGCCCAGGGCGTGAGAATTCTGTTATCCCCGAATATCGTTTTTTTCATAGGTAAACTTAATAACTGTTCTTTTCATCATAAGGCTTTTGAATTCAAAGTCCTAACAATGACATTGAAGATAATGGTCTTTCTTTTTTAGTATTATTTTTCTATCATTTTGTGACACTGTAGTGTGTTCGGAGTGGGGCCCCCTTTCTCTATAGTGCTCGAATTTTCAAAGACAGGCTGTGTTAAGCTGTATCTGATAGCACTTAGTTGGTGACAGTGTGTACAAAGAATTGGTTCTGTTGATTGACGTGAAAGGTGTCCTTCCAAACAAAGTACCTCTCTGGTGTACGTGTTTATGGATACCTGGGCTGAAGTACTTTGCCGTTTCTGCTGTAAATGGTGGCCACCGCTTGGTCTGAGTCCACTCTCCTCAGGCCTGCCATCAGTAACCAATGTAATAGCTGTGATGCTCTTCAGCAGGTAAAAGGGCTGAGCAGATGTTGCCATGATTGGAACCCATGACTCCTAAGTAATCCATCTACAGCCATTAACCATTTTGGGGTACGAAAAGGCCTTCTCGCACACAGTAGGCCTGGTGTGCCTTGTAGGGTCCCTGCTCAACCACGTAGCACGCAGGCACGCGCATGTAGTGGCCTGGCTCAGCGTTGTAGAGCGCCACTTCATCCGTGTAGCCTAGGGCTCTTGCGCACCTACGCGGGCCCTCATTCATCCTTGTAGGCAGTGCTTGAAATGGAAAAATAGAAGTGCCGGTACTCTGTACTAGAGTACCTGCTTGTTTACGAGAAGTACCGGTACACTCCAATTAAAATAATTACATTTCTCTTGAGAAGTGCCAGTACTCTCCCCCTCAAAATAAAAAAGTGCTGGTACTCTGTGTCGGACAGTACCGGCCCATTTAAAGCGATGCTTGTAGGATCCCTACTCATCCTTGCCTCAGGCCTTGTTCACGGTAGCACACGGCGCCTACCACCCAGCAGCTCAGCGACCTCAGACAATCGCCCTGTCAAACAGAAAGCCTTTAAAAGTCACCGTCCGCCAGCCGCCCCATACATATTAAAGATAAGCTTTTATTGGACTTGCAATTGAGGCATAAACACTTTGCCCGAAGCTCGGCCTTCGCCCACAGAGGTAGCAATGCATATCTTTATTACCACAACCCCAGTGCCGATAACACCGCCAGTGATTAGCTGCCAGGACTCGGGCGCTCGTCCGTCTTATTTAATATAATCGTATACACTTCAGCCTGTGTCTTTTTATGTATGTATTTCTTTGATTTGTCACAGATGTGAAAGTGCTGAATTACTCTCTTGTCTCCGCCAAATAAAAATACAAGTTAGGTATTGAAAAAAACTCACCGCCGCAGCCCGGCTTGAACAGGAAGCCAGGCAACCTGTGTTGGGACGGGGGCGGGGCCGCAAAAATACAGGAAGCAGACTGGAGCCTACCCCGCGCTCCTGTGCCCGTGAAGCCAGCCGGAAGATTTGCGTGTCAGCTAGCGGGGCTCCCGTGCTCGTGGAGAGCCCTGCCTGTTGCCGAGAATGACCCGCTGGCTGCCGAGGGAGAGAGGGACACGCGAAAAGAACCCGGTGAGTGGGGTGTGAGGTGGGGGATGTGTGCGCGAGTGTGTCTGTGTGTGTGTGTCTGTGTGTGTGTGTATGTGTGTGTATGTATGCATGTGTGTGCAAAAAGAGCCCAATGACTGGTGGGGGGGTGGGGAGGGGAGAGGGGATGTGTGCGGGAGTGTCTGTGTGTGTGCGTGCGCGCGCGTGCTTGTGTCTCTGTGTGCTGTACGAGCTAAGGTAGACAGGAGATGGTGAACGCGCGCGCGACCTGATCCGATTACGCCAGGGTGCGCGTGCCCATCTCTTGTCTCCCTTAGCTCGTTGTAAGCAGAACCGCCGACAATAGGGCTCGCAGCGACATCGCTTCGCGATCGTCGCAGGTGCAAGACCTAATAACGAGTGGCACAGAAGCAAAAACGGGGCACAAAGAGGGGAAAAACGAGTGGCACAGAGAGCAAAAAAGGAGCACAAAGGAGGGGGAAGACAGTGGCACAGAGGGCAAAACGGGGCACAACAGAGGGGAAAAAACGAGTCACACAAAAGCACAAGCATTTGCAATGCAATAGGTCTCGCAGTTATGAGAGTTTGAGTTATTGGCATTGTAAATGGCTATGCATTTTGTTTTGGTTTATAAATCATAAATAAAATATATTGTCATTTACAACTGCAATAGCTTAAACTCGCATAAATGCAAGACCTATTGCATTGCAAATGCGTGTTAATATTCTGTGGTGGCAGAAAAGGGGTAGCAGGGAATTAGCCTGCTCTGCTCCGACAGGGTTAGAAAATACACCATTCCACCAACTGCTTAATTTGAACCAGTGGTTGCAGGTGCATGCGCGCTGACTCAGCCTCGACCTAAGAAGTTTACAGAACTATTGAGCTCTCGTATGGCACTGAACACGCTCCTGTTTGTCGGTCACTCGCACACTGCATTTCTGAATGCGTGCAGTCTCAGATCACACACCACTTCACTGAAATATCTTGAAATGGACGCATTTTAACTAAACCAAAAAACATACATCACAATCAAACGAAGGCACAGACACTCTAAAAAGTGTACATTTCCAATGAAAAACATCACACTTTTCCTGTCAGCTCACGCCTTTTTGTTTTCATGCACAGTTTGACTGTTCGATGGCAATGGGCGCTAAATAAATTCTATATATCTGCTTATTGCCATCAGGGAAGATTTGCATGTCCTGCAAGGCCTCGATGTGGGCACCCTAGCTATCCACTGAGAGCTGGTGGGAGGGGGTTGTGTCACCGTGACAAAGAGTATCCGCAGCTCGTGGTTTGGATGAGATCACAAAGAGGCAGTGTCATAGCTCTTAAAAGACAGGAAGATAATGATGTTGGACATTGAATTTAAGCGGGGCGTTGCCAAAATTAGACACGGCACTCAGAAAACTGATGGCAGCAGTGCCAGGCATGTGGAGTGAGGGTCAAGAACCTCAGAAACCGACCGAGCCACCAATTTGGGCTGAGGAATGGCTACCGCCTAGGACATAAACAGTGAGAGGGCGTGGGAGTCACTTCTCTGTTCTTTCGTGTTATTTGCTATTGCAGTTTTTCGCTGCATTGAGAAGTTTTCTCTAAAAAAAAATTACTACATCTCCGGAACGCTGTTACTGCCCTGTAATTCCGGACTGCAAACTTGTATGTAAACATTGCACGACTATCCAACGCGGAGCCAATGTTACAGCATTGTTTATTTGCACATTGTGTACACCGTAACCCAGCAGCGCACGCACAAATCGTCACCTTTGTCTCCCTTTTTAGGTCGAGGGACCGTTAATCTGCGAAGCAGCTTCCGGTCCGGAGAATTAATGTCATCTAGTGGGGCTTCAGAACCCGCCTCCCTGCCCTGTCTCTCCACCATTGGCTGGCTTCCTAAATGGAGGCCAGCCATTGGAGGAGAGAGCCATCCCTCCAAAGAAGCTCCGTCTTTTTCGGATTCGGGGGCGTGATTTTTTGCATTCTTTAGCCCTGTGACGTCGTCTGTCACTCAGGACGCAAAAAACACGCCCCCGAATCTGAAAATGGCGGCGCTTTTCTTTAGGCCATTTCACAACAACAGCCGCCCCAAGAAGTCGCAGCCTCCTCCACCTGGCAGTCTCTGTGTGCCCAAGAGTACACATCACGCCTCTCGCGCCTCTCGTTTTCTGCTGCCCACCGCAAATCGAAGGGGACGTCCACCGCTGCCCATCTGCGCCCCACGCACCCAGGAGCAGTGAGAGTCAGGACGCAGACCTCACCAACGTTGTGCTTTGGTTTTCTGCTTCTTCCCGGCACACAGAGAGTGCCCCCTGCGAGGCGCCGAGGCGCCCCCTCCCCCTGAGTGGAGGCAGAGACAGAGGCAACACCAGGGAGGAGCAGAATATCCGAAGGGAGAGAAATCCTTCGCATTCCAAAGCGCAAGACTTCACCCACAAGCCCCTGCTCAAAGCTCGCACCTGAGACCATCGTGGGCTGAGCAGAGCTGAACAGCGCCGTGAGAAGAGCATACCGGCAGTTATGTCCAGGATGTTACTGTTTATGTGCCCAACGTTATTTTTCCACGCGCTTAAAGGGATGTATATTTAGGGAGGGATGGAGGGCGCATGAGTATACGCTTGATTATTAGGTTGTATTTTTGTTCATCCGTGTTGTTTATCTTCCTATTGTTGTGGGGCAGTTTCTAACGTGCCAATATTTTCGCAAAAATGGATTTCCCCAGTGTTAAGTTCTCGGAACTCCGCCACTGAATTAGCCGTGCAGGCGGGAACTTTACTATAGTGTTATAAAATTGAATTTGTTATCCGGCTGGTGTTTGTGTACGTCTCCATCTGAGAGGGTGTTTTTTCTTGACCCTATCCGTGGCTTTATTGAAAATGGGGAGGGAGGGAGGGGGGAATGGACGCCAACATCATTTAGAGGGTTTTGAACGGCATTCAGTAAGTTCTTGCACCGATTCCTCTGAGATTATGTGGTACTTAACTCCTGTTTCTTGTGTGTATGAGCGAGCACTTTCAGACTTATTTAACATGTTTCACCCCATGGAGTTCTGTATCTCTGCCTATTGAACGAGGAAACTCCATTTCCCAGGTGTGTGTGCAAAGAGCTGCCGACCTCCCGTCTTGGGCTGTGAAATACCTGTCCCGTGGGGTGCCTTGATCGTCCTACCAACGCCAAAGGAGGCTGCCATGGCCTCGGCATCCCACGTGGGGGGCGGCCATGTCGCTTCTTGGCAGAGTGTGAGTGCAGAGTGCGAGTGCAGAGTAGTGAATGCAGTGCAGAGTAGTGAATGCAGTGCAGAGTAGTGAGTGCAGTGGTGAGTAGTGAGTGCAGTTGTGAGTAGTGAGTGCAGTGGTGAGTGGTGAGTAGTGAGTGCAGTAGTGAGTGTGCAGTGCAGAGTAGTGAGTGTAGTGCAGAGTAGTGAGTGCAGTGCAGAGTAGTGAGTGCAGTGCAGAGTAGTGAGTGCAGAGTAGTGAGTGCAGAGTAGTGAGTGCAGAGTAGTAAGTGCAGTGCAGAGTAGTGAGTGCAGTGCAGAGTAGTGAGTGCAGTGCAGAGTAGTGGGTGCAGTGTACAGTGCAGTGAGTGCAGTGTGCAGTGCAGTGAGTGCAGTGTGCAGAGTAGTGAGTGCAGTGTGCAGAGTAGTGAGTGCAGAGTGCAGAGTAGTGAATGCAGAGTAGTGAGTGCAGAGTAGTGAGTGCAGAGTGCAGAGTAGTGAGTGCAGAGTGCAGAGTAGTGAGTGCAGTGCAGAGTAGTGAGTGCAGTGCAGAGTAGTGAGTGCAGTGCAGAGTGGTGAGTGTAGTGCAGAGTAGTGAGTGCAGAGTAGTGAGTGCAGAGTAGTGAGTGCAGAGTAGTGAGTGCAGAGCAGAGTAGTGAGTGCAGTGCAGAGTAGTGAGTGCAGTGCAGAGTAGTGAGTGCAGTGCAGAGTAGTGAGTGCAGTGTGCAGAGTAGTGAGTGCAGTGTGCAGAGTAGTGAGTGCAGAGTAGTGAGTGCAGAGTGCAGAGTAGTGAGTGCAGTGGTGAGTAGTGAGTGCAGTGGTGAGTAGTGAGTGCAGAGTAGTGAGTGCAGTGCAGAGTAGTGAGTGCAGTGCAGAGTAGTGAGTGCAGTGCAGAGTAGTGAGTGCAGTGCAGAGTAGTAAGTGCAGAGTAATGAGTGCAGAGTAGTGAGTGAAGAGTAGTGAGTGCAGAGCAGAGTAGTGAGTGCAGTGTGCAGAGTAGTGAGTGCAGTGCAGTGAGTGCAGTGTGCAGAGCAGTGAGTGCAGTGTGCAGAGTAGTGAGTGCAGTGTGCAGAGTAGTGAGTGCAGAGTACAGAGTAGTGAGTGCAGAGTAGTGAGTGCAGAGTAGTGAGTGCAGAGTAGTGAGTGCAGAGTGCAGAGTAGTGCGTGCAGTGCAGAGTAGTGAGTGCAGTGCAGAGTAGTGAGTGCAGTGCAGAGTGGTGAGTGTAGTGCAGAGTGGTGAGTGTAGTGCAGAGTAGTGAGTGCAGAGTAGTGAGTGCAGAGTAGTTAGTGCAGAGTAGTGAGTGCAGAGCAGAGTAGTGAGTGCAGTGCAGAGTAGTGAGTGCAGTGCAGAGTAGTGAGTGCAGTGCAGAGTAGTGAGTGCAGTGTGCAGAGTAGTGAGTGCAGTGTGCAGAGTAGTGAGTGCAGAGTGCAGAGTAGTGAGTGCAGAGTGCAGAGTAGTGAGTGCAGTGCAGAGTAGTGAGTGCAGAGTAGTGAGTGCAGAGTAGTGAGTGCAGACTAGTGAGTGCAGTGAGTGCAGTGCAGAGAGTGCAGTGCAGAGTAGTGAGTGCAGTGCAGAGTAGTGAGTGCAGTGCAGTGAGTGCAGTGTGCAGAGTAGTGTGTGCAGAGTAGTGAGTGCAGTGTGCAGAGTAGTGAGTGCAGTGTGCAGAGTAGTGAGTGCAGAGTGCAAAGTAGTGAGTGCAGAGTGCAGAGTAGTGAGTGCAGAGTAGTGAGTGCAGAGTAGTGAGTGCAGAGCAGAGTAGTGAGTGCAGAGCAGAGTAGTGAGTGCAGTGCAGAGTAGTGAGTGCAGAGTGCAGAGTAGTGAGTGCAGTGCAGAGTAGTGAGTGCAGTGCAGAGTAGTGAGTGCAGTGCAGAGTAGTGAGTGCAGAGTAGTGAGTGCAGTGCAGAGTAGTGAGTGCAGTGCAGAGTAGTGAGTGCAGTGTGCAGAGTAGTGAGTGCAGTGAGTGCAGTGTGCAGAGCAGTGAGTGCAGTGTGCAGAGTAGTGAGTGCAGTGTGCAGAGTAGTGAGTGCAGAGTGCAGAGTAGTGAGTGCAGAGTAGTGAGTGCAGAGTAGTGAGTGCAGAGTGCAGAGTAGTGAGTGCAGAGTAGTGAGTGCAGAGTGCAGAGTAGTGAGTGCAGTTCCGAGTAGTGAGTGCAGTGCAGAGTAGTGAGTGCAGTGTGCAGAGTAGTGAGTGCAGTGAGTGCAGTGTGCAGAGCAGTGAGTGCAGTGTGCAGAGTAGTGAGTGCAGTGTGCAGAGTAGTGAGTGCAGAGTGCAGAGTAGTGAGTGCAGAGTAGTGAGTGCACAGTAGTGAGTGCAGAGTGCAGAGTGCAGAGTAGTGAGTGCAGAGTGCAGAGTAGTGAGTGCAGAGTGCAGAGTAGTGAATGCAGTGCCGAGTAGTGAGTGCAGTGCCGAGTAGTGAGTGCAGTGCCGAGTAGTGAGTGCAGTGCCGAGTAGTGAGTGCCGAGTAGTGAGTGCCGAGTAGTGAGTGCAGAGTAGTGAGTGCAGAGTAGTGAGTGCAGAGTGCTGTGTGCTTTTGAGTGCAGAGTGCTGTGTGCTTTTGAGTGCAGAGTGCTGTGTGCTGTTGAGTGCAGAGTGCTGTGTGCTGTTGAGTGCAGAGTGCTGTGTGCTGTTGAGTGCAGAGTGCTGTGTGCTGTTGAGAGCAGAGTGCTGTGTATTGGCAATGTAAATAACAATGCCATTTATTTATGATTTAAAGAAAAAAAAGAAATGTCATGAGCAATGCCAATAGCTCTACCTTTAATGATGCCGAGACCATTGCATTGTAAATGCTTGTTGCATTTTAAAATCAAGCGATATAAAACAAGCACACCACGGCTTCCCATCTTTAGTCTGTGCAGTTTTTGTTAAATCACCAAACATGCACTGTAAATGCACATACTTTATAAACGCTGGCGACCCCCGCTGTGCATGCCTGCTCTCTTCAATGCAAGCCTGGTGTCTGTCTGTAATGCAATTGGTGCTGATGTAAAGCGCTCTAAAACCTTTGGTTCAAGTTTGCGCTATATCAAAGTGCTAAAAAATAAATGAATAAAAAAAACAACTACCTCTAGCATATCCGTTCTTATTCGGCGATGCCATTTGCCCTCGGGTCCATGTACTGCTTAACTGCACCTGGCGGTGGGTGACCTCCATGGCAGGAACAGTTTGTTACAGGGCATACATGGGGCATGAGCAGGTTGGCAAAGCTCTGGGGCCCTGCGGCCCATGTCAATGTAGGGCAGCCCGTCGGCAGACAGAATGTGGCCGGGGTAGTCCGGTGTCACGCTGCAAAAGGGCCTGGATCCGTACACGAATAAGAAACCGCTGCTGTCACTGGGGGAGCTGGAAATGGTGCTTCTAGGCGACAGGTTGGCAGCGCTGGAGGCGGGAGGGGGATAACAATGGGCAGGCCACAGTAATAACTAGATAAAGGGGGGAGTATGTGGCATAATGGCCTGAGCTGGAGACTTTGGAAGTGGAGAGCCAGGCTCACGTCTCGGTGTCCACCCACCACCCTGTGATTCTGCGCAAGTCACTTAATCCTATGCTCCCCAAAAATGAACGTGTCCTTGAGTAACGAAAGTGGTGCTCATGTAAAGCGCTCCATTACCTTCAGGTCGTTTGCGCTATATAAAAACCGGCCAACAAAATCATCTAAAGAGATATTGAATCTCTAATCTCACAATTATTTAACGAAATAAGGCTTTCTTTTTAGAGAGAGAGATGTATTATACTGTAATTTGCCACTGGCGCTGTCCTTTCAGTCTGATGTCGGAAAATAATGACGCGTTCCTGCTGACACGAAGATAGCCCCCACCCCTGGGGAGCAGGGACTGTAATGAGAGCGTCGCCCTCCTCTTTAAATTGCGGTCCCTGGGGTCAAGGGGGGAGAGGGGGCTGCTGGGTAGGAGCGAGCCCAACCAGGGAGTGTGGGAGCGCTTGTATAAACTCGCTCTGATCTAAGCTTCCCGCTTAAGTGCTTTGTGACCCTGGGAAAATGACTTCATGCCACGGTGCCCTGGTCTGCAAAGGGTGGGTTAGGATAACTTGACAAGAGGCTTCCTTTCAAGTCGGGTGGGGGGGGTGGGGGGCAAGGGAGCGAGCGAGTGGGAGGGAACGAGGGGCGAGTGCTGGGAGGGGGGCTGGGCAAGCATGCCAGCATTCACAAGCAGATGGTCCTGTTTATGACCTGCGGAGCGCGTGAAGTGGCTGCTGGCAAATGGACTCAAAGCGGCCGGTCGCTTTGATGTTCTTGCCTTGTCTTGCTTGGTGGGGGAGCGGATTTCTGTGCACGCGCATTTCTCATGAACTGCATGGAATTCGGGGTGTTCAAGAGAGTTTGGTCACATGTAATAGGTTCAGAGCAATAAATTGCTCGACCTAAAAAGGAAGGAATGCAAACCCTTTCCTTGGTTAGCTAATTAGAAGTGCATCCTCTCTACATGCTTCCACCTCATGAGTGGGAGAAAAATCTGGGGTGCAGGGAGTTTGTCACAGATGCAACGAGATCCAGATAAATGGCATCAAATCTTCTGACAACCTTCAGAAATCTTGTTCTGAGAGGAAGAAAAAAATCTCTGCTCAACTTGTCAGCTTTCACATTGTTCAGACCTTTGATGTGAATCGCTGAAATCAAATTTAGATGAATATCGGGCCATCTCCCCAAAGACTGCCACCTCGTTGAAAGATCTCAAAGTTGTGCTGCCCTGATGGTTTATGTAAGCCACAGGCACTGTGATGTCTGATTACACTAATACACTGCTTCACTAAACTTGATATTTAAAGTGGTACAAAGCTCGGAATATTGCACTCCGATCACTCAAGTTCAGTGACTTGAACATCTCAGTCATGTTCCACTTGGCCTACACTGACATAGTCTTAAATTGTTACTCAACTAATCGAATGGGCTTCCACATCATGTGAATACTACGCAAGATTTTCAAGAGGATCCCACTGAAGACTAGACAAATAGTCAGTAGAAAAAGGAAGGGAGGCCTCCTTTACAGTGTAATAGGGGACAAGGAGCATAAGTTGAAAGAACGAGGAAGGTCCCAGAACCATTCAACTCATAAGAAACCTTAGTGTAGTTCTCATATACCTCAAAATGCCAGACCTAACTTAAAATATGTACCATATTGACGTATTAAAAACAAATGCTAAACAAAACAAGAACCCTAGATAGTGTGTTTGTTATAAAACTATACAATTTATTACAAATCAAATTAAAACAATTTATACAATAATAGTACCCAAAAACACATATGATCTAAAAACGATAAAAAATCACAATTTGTTTAAAACAATTAGTCCAGGAATCACAGTTGTTGTTGTTGTCTAGACAAATAGTCAGCCAGGCTCTTATCACAAGCAGACCTGATTACTGAAACGCCCTCTACATCGGAATGCCAGCCCATGTAGTACACCATCTCCAAACCACCCAGAAAGCTGCTGCCAGAAACACCCTTAACATCCCATGAAAAAATCTCCACTGGCTCGCAGTCCAGGAAAGATTTAAGTTCAAGCTACTCACCCAAACCCTCAAAGCTCTCCACAACACCGGTCTAGCTTACCTCAACCACCGCCTCAACTTCTTCCAACCAACCAAACACCTTCGACTGGCATCCCAGGCACCTCCCTTGCATCAAGAAGCTCCTTGTTATACATTGCGGCCAAGACCGGTTACCGACCGGTATTTGGCTACCTATATCTGGCCCTTAGGGCCAGATAGGTAAATCTGAAATACCAATTTCCTAATATCGAATTTTACTGATTCGCTATTAAGAAATCGGTATTAGCTATGTAGGTAAAGATTCAGTAAAAAATACTGAATCCTTAATATTCCTTATTACCGAATCGGTAATTGAGATTCGGTAATAAGGAATTCCTACCCATTCATTTCTATGGGCTTGGAGGCCCATAGGAATGAATGTGAAGATATTCACTATTAATGATTCGGTATTACCGAATCGCTAATAGCGGGAGCACTTTCAAGGGTGCCGGGGTGTCAAAAGAACACCCTGTTGCACCCCTGAAATGTGCATGTGTGCACATGTGGCGTTCATACATGCCCTAAGGGCATGAATGTGTGCCGCATGGCTCTTAATAAAAAACTAAAAAGTGATTTTTTTAAAGGAAATCGGTATTTACCACCGACTTGAAGTTGGTGGTAATTACCGATTTCTTAAGGCTCAAAAGCACTCTTTAATGTGCTTCCTACATTGCATTTAAGGAATCAGTATTAACGATTTCTTAAATGCAAGAGCAATAAGGAATCGATATTTACCGATTCCTTATTTACCAATTCTATATTTAAAGATTCCTTACCTATATTAGGAATGGCTAAATACCGGTCGGTAACGCAGAAATTTAACGAATTTCGGCATTACCGAACGGTATTTAGCCACCTACATCTGGCCCTAAGTGAGCTACACTTGCTCTGTAGTTGAAGTGCCTAGGGCTACGTTTCTCAGGTATACCACTAAAACATTTATTACAGTTTGTTGAATTAAACACAGCATAGTCACACCATAGCAGCTGTAAAGTGTGTTCTAATTATCTAAAGTGCACGCTGCTATTCTGGGCTCTTAATGCTGGATCTCAGGCTTGATTGTCTTTCAAACCTTGCATTGGAGGTAAAGCTTTTTGTAGACCTTCAGCTTGCTTTGGCTTTAGATCAACACCAGCACACGTTTGTCAGGCAGTCTAAAACCTCAGCAGAACAGGTGCTCCTTGTCTGTAATCCAAGCCACATTATAAGGCTTCTGGCATGTTTGTAGGCTCAAAGGCCACACCTCAAAGCATTCAAGCAGCATCCCTTTAAAACTCATCCACCTGCATTGGGACCCCAACAGTGGTGACATGGAGCATGCTGGCCACTTATAACACAGGAATCAGCAGGTTTGGGTTCTGGAAACCTCTCCACATCTTCTGCACATACTACCGAGAACTAGTTTTGATACACGTGGCACCTGGGAATATCACCACTGGTAGACTAGACTTAGCCTAGTGCTAGACTGCCTAGACCGTGGGACTCAAAGGCTATGGTCCATCGTTCAGAAGGAGGACTTGCGCCTGGATTTAGGCCTCACAGAAGAACTGGTCTCTACCCAATGGTATCCATGCCTAACCCTGCAGGGCTGTCCATCAGGCAGCGCACCTGTGAGCACCTTGCGCTCAGCTCTCTAGCGAATATAGCACGTTACTACGCGTGCTATTACCATGAAGTAGGTTACAACGTGGTCGTTACAACGACCGCGTTGTTACCACGCGTGGCTTTACATCGCAAGTCAGCTCTACGGACTTAGGAATAGTATAAATTACTATTCCTACTCCAGTTAGCGCAACAGCAGGGAATGTATTGGATATAAAATCCAACACATTCTCTGGTGTTGCATGCCACCTACCGCAAGTCGAGAAACGACTTGCGATGTAAAGCCACGCGTGGTAACAACGCGGTCATTGTAACAACTGCGTTGTTACCTACCTGCGTGATAACAGCAGCGTTGTAAACCCTGTTTCCCCTCTCTAGCAGATGGTGTGGCTATCTAAAACTGCCAAACCTTTCAAAACTACTCACACAAGCCACAGCCCACAAGAACACACCAATCACATCTTTCGAAGCACTCGCAATAGCTCCGGACACGACTACACTCGTACGAGATAAGCTCATCCTTCCTTAGTGATCAAAGATGTTAGTTTTTGTCTCAGCCTACCAACTAAGGGTCACTCAGTGGTCTGCAAACAATACACCTACTATTTATATTACAACTGTCGTCATTTGGTTTCATGATGGCATGCAACAAATCAAGACTGAGGCACACATTGTTGATATACATGATATTCTACATAAAATGTATTGTATTTAGCACAATTACTAACAAAGAACAATGGTCAGAGTGCAACGCACAAAGTCCAGACACCTAAAGTTTACCAGGAAAATGTATGGAAGCGATTTTGCAGATGAAAGCAATAAAAATCAAAGCAGGCTGACAAAATGGCCCCCCATCCAAGATTGTAGATGGTGTCCAAGGCCACTAATTGACATAGAAGCATCAAATATGGTCGGAATGTAAGGCAGGTGGGAGCAACATTTCACTTCCATTAGTGCATTAACTATCCCTGCACCACCCATGGCAGCACAAAGATCTGGTAACATTACGTACTGGATCATAGAATTGACATCTCCTTGTACTAAAGATATGCTTGACCCCACTAAGATTCTGAATGGTTGCATACCAGCCTGGGACCACATTAAGCATCGAATTTCTCTATTATGTACATTTGCATTTCTTTTAAATCCCCCTCGGTGGTCTGTTCCCTATTTTAAAATCTCTCAAATTCCAAGGCAGAAATAAGTTTTGAGGGCATTGAAAAAGCATGAAAGTTTAGGAGTCCCTGAAAAGGCAAGACAGAAATTGCTAAAGGTGTGATCGCCCACCCTGCTGAATTGAGAACATGCATCAATCCCTAAGGCAAATGCTACAAGAACAAACAGTTGAGAAAGGCGCAGTGGGCACCTTGTCGTATCCCCTGCCTCTTCACCAATCCCTACTGCACATACTGCAGAGATTGGTGGACATAATGCCCTCCACCCCGACAGCGCCCTTATTCCATACCCTCAAGTATATGTTGCTGGCAGCATCCCCCCTCTAGATCAACCCACCTGTCTTCGAGTTTGACCCGATCAGTGTTGGCATTGCAGTAGTTGCGCTCAAGCTGCTCCTGGGCCTTCGGGTCAAGCGGGATCCACATCTTAGTTGTCTGCACTCTCAGCTGCCAGTAGTACGGACCAGGGGTGTGATGCCTAGTGCACTTAAGTCCTGAGCGGCACTTTCCAAGAAGGAAGCGATCACAGATCAAGACATGATCCGCCTCATGGGTGTAGAAGACATCTTGCAAGGTGTCACTTCCTGGCTCTGTTGAGGGCAAAGTGAGATGGTCAGTTGCCATCTCAAACTCTGACTGATCGCAGCCATCTTCCAGGTGGTCATGTGGCTGGCAGAGGTGGCATTTTAACTTCTTAGCTCCTCGGTTCGGTTGGACGCGTCTCTTGAGTTGCAGAGTAGGCACCTGCTGATGGTCTGGGTGGCTGTTGGCCTGCTGCTGACAGTCAACCAACTTACTCATAGTGGATTCCTGCAGCAGAAAGAAAAAGCATAAACTAGACAATAAAATGGATTGTCATCATATTTTCTCAGATCCAAAGTCTTATGGGATGATGTAAAGTTTTACATAATCTAGGGTTCTCTAATGCATTAGCAGGAGCCCTTTTGGCAAAAATGCATGCTGGGTGGAACGCTATGTAATGCACCTACTTGGCACTTTTTTTTATATTTCAGAGATAAACACCAAGGGTCCAATTCACAAAGAGCCTCAGCAGAGGTGGCGGAGGCTCTGTAGTCAAGGCGGGATCTCTGCTGTTGTGTCGGGCTCTCAGTAGTCATGGCGGGATCTCGGCAGTGGTGGCGGGGTCGCCGCTCTGCAGTTTCTCATTTCAGAGACCACGCCATGACTGTGGAGAGTACTTCTTGAAATATAGACGCACTGTGCGTGCTTCCCTTCCATTTAAGGGATATGACCCCAGTTGGCTCCACTAGACATATAGAACATGGAATACACGGCATTCCCATTTAACAAATGTCATTGGGAGTTATAGTATACATTTATATTTTGCATACACTCAATATTATTCATTAAAATAATAAGAAATTTAATAGGTGTTCGTGGGTGCCGAAGATAACAAGTTACTTTAATCGGGTTGCACCGTGTTATGGGAAGCAGTAGACAACGCTACACGAACAAACCACATGTCCGGATTTAATTAATAAATAGAATCAGGATAGATGTACTTGATAACATCTTCTTGAGAATTAAGCCGTTATTGCTAATGCGTGCGATATATACATTAATAATTTTCAACATCGTGTTGCAGCTAGTTCATTTACTTATAAAATCCCGATAAAACAACTAGGCTAAGATGGCGGCCCTTTTTGACCCGCTAGTTGGGGTAAACAACGTTCGGCATATTGTCCGACCCACGTGACTCACGTGGTTTCACATTTAAATCCATAGGCGGGCGAGCCGCTTTTTCATTATCGGATAAGATACCGCGTTTGGATATCGAGACGCTACTTTGGGGATTACGGGACCGACCCAACAGGTATGTGTCAAGGAGGACTATCATCCTTTGGAATGGGGACTTTATAAGTTCTCACTCTATGTTCATATAAGTATCATTTTGAACACTAAATGTGTTAACGCGTTACTTGACCTGTAACAACACGGGTTGTTTGTTTATATAGTGGTTGCACGCATGCATTATAAACAATCACAGCGGGCAATTATAGGTTTGCCTATTTATCTTCAGCGCAGCATTTGCAAACTAACAGGAGGGCAGCAGTATATGGTTCCCCACAATTATAAAGTACCATACGTATATATGTTTGAAAACATTTGCTATGACTTTAATATAGTCTGATTAGCATATATACAAAGGGAGTGTTTAAGGCATTTTCAAGCATATATAAATTAAGAGATATGTAAATAAGGGTAAATACTCAATGACTGTCACATACATTTAAATATTTTTATAGGCAACTGCCAAAAGGTGATTTTTACCTGGGTCTTGAAAAAGAATAAGAGGTGGGACCATTTGACTGCGCTGAACGAATATTTCATACGTACAAGGTAGGCACAATTAATGTGGATGTCTGATGTAAATAGAAACATTCCCCTAGCCGGAGAATGCTTTGGACCTATATTCGAAAGCAGTACCTTTATGGACATGTATATGCGCGATCGGGGACTAAATTCTCCCTTATGTCTCATTTCCTCTCCCATCATAGGTTAATACCTTGTTCTATACCAAACAAGTAAGTTAGATGCTTACTTGGATACTCTTGGAAATATTTAAATGTATGGGACCACCGTAGTAGGATAATTCAATATAGAAAACGCGAAAAAATATTGGACAAGGAATTTGCTTTGGAAATACCCCACGCCTTGAAATATCGATTGCGGTAGGAACAATGTTTGTTTACTTAACTGCTTTATTTTATATTTTTATCATGCGATACATCAACAACATCGTTGATAAATACATTATAAAATAGTATGCTGACTAGCAAAACATAGACTGTGGAGTTAAATTGGATTGTGTTTACAAACTATCACTATAAATGGTTGTCAATGTCCTCGGGGTTCTTTTAAAAGAGGTAACTCATCATATTCGATCTGTTGTTTACATCAAATATCAAATATTGGTTAAGACATCTTTTGATATACATACCATTGGACCTATTTTTACACACTTCTTTGGTTATTTCCTCTATTTTTGGTTTCCTCTGTGAACCTATAGGGAAGGGGGGGGACATACCGTCATGGAGCTATATACTGAACTAGGTGTGATAGCAGGGGCAGAACTACTTAATGTCAAAGAATTTTTGAGGAATATGCGACATTTTAATGGAGAATGGTTTGAACATTGAGTTATGTAGACATTGTTTTGATTACTTTTTTAGCTTAGGCGTACAAATAATGAAATACTTACAGTAATTCTAGGAGGGTCTTCTCTCTTTTAACCATCCTAGTACTATTATATCCTAAGATCAATCAACTGTTTGGATATTATTTGACTTAATTCATGGTTATGTTGATATATTATGAGCGGGATGGTTCCCACAGCTTGCATTTTTGGTGTTTGAAATATAAAATGACGCTGACAGGTGTGATTAAGATATAAAACAAAATCTTTTTAGATGAAATACTGCTAGCAGATATTAAACTATTTAAAGTGCACTTACTGCAAAAATACTTCCACATTGACAGGTTGGCCAATAGTATGTAATATGGAATAAGCAGGCACTTTGCACATAAATTAAAAACAAGATGTTATATGATGCTTCTAATCATCAAATGCTGCATTATTTATATTTATTTTTATATGTGGGCACTGTTTTGTTGTAATTTTTTTATATATCTATTTATACATGTATGTGTACATGTTGTCTTTTGTGGCACTTACAGTGGTTTTGTATGTCCCTTTTTGTAACTTACAGCCCTGAAGAAGTTCTGGTGACAGAACAAAACGCGTTGCTTGGTGTCTATAAATGGATTATTAAAAGAACATTGAACTTTATTAATCACGATTCAGCGTCTTTATAAGAGGACAGCTCAACGACCTATTTATCTCCTATGATCAGTGGAGACTCACTTTTGCAGCGGTGCTTTTTCATCTATGATAAACATATACACTCATGACATCATTATCATCTGAATGCCCCTCTAGTCTCATGTCACTTACATAAAGACACTGGGTAGTTGTGACCACTGGGGGCCTGTCAGGGTCACTTGAAACTATTCATGACCATCAAGGAGAAAGATGCATCTCCCACTTCACAGGTCTAAATGTAAGATGCCCTCCCTGCTCTGTGTCGCAGGGTTCAACTTTGTTTATTCGTTTCAGCCAGTTTACTGTGTTGCAGAGCGCCCTGAGGCTGCCATAAGGCCACAAACTAGTGCTGTTTAAAAAGCTAAACAAAAATGAAAGGATCTACAGCTGTGCTCCTCTGCAGTCCTTGGAAAGTTAACAGAGAAATGCAGGTACTCACTTTCCAAGAGAACATGTTTGCTATTGAGAAGTGTTGGTATTCCCCAATGAAAGGTATTAGACCAGTCCTGAGAAGTACTGATACTCATCGATTAAAAGTACTGCACCCAGTGCCGAGAATTGATGATACACTCAATTCCACATTTTAAAAATGCACTTAGTAGTCCATTTAAAGCATTTCTTCTCTGGAATAACATATATAAAATAGTATGTACAGAGCTCTGAGACAGCCAATTAAATGTCCTTTGCATTGCTCATTAGCAGCTGTGCAATGGAATACCCATCGGACGCCAAAGGGTGCCTATCATGGCTCCAATGGCATGCACCTCTGGCACGAGACGCCAAAATAAATTTTCCACGAAGGGGCCCTCAAAAATCCATCATGCCCATCAGAGGACACTGCTCATCGAATATTAGGCCAATAAATGCTCGTGATGTGCCATGGGGCACACATAAGTTTAATTATAACTAAGGCTCCCTGTTTTTCATTTTTACGGATTTTTACAGATAAATATAGACAGAAAACAATGTGTTTTCTGTCTGAAATTACTTTTTAAAGTGGATAAATACAGAAAATTGTGCTCCGTTTAAGTGACTGCATGCTGTCTTTGAGAATTTATAGGCCAGCAGCATATAAACAGCATGGGAAATTAAAAAACAGGCCCAATGTATTTAAATAATGGCATATGTATACATTTATAGTATAATGCGAGTATTTAGCTGTGGGTGTATTGTTATGAAATATTTGACAGCTTAAATAGCTAAAACCCGACAGACATCAAAGTATGAGTGCGGGTCTATCAGTTAAATAAATATGGAAATGTACAGTTTTTCAACTTCATTTATACGCAAAACAAAAAATAAATATGGTTAAATACAGAAAAAAGGGCCCAATATATATATATGGATAAATACAAACGGAAATGTTTTTTAAAAAATGCCATAAAACCAGGAGCCCTAATTATAACTAAAGAGATGTGTCTTAACGTCCGAATTTGGAACTGGGAATCCAGGTTCGAGTCTCGGCTCCGGCTCAAGATCCTGTGATTCTGGTCAAGACGTGCGATCTTCCCCTGCCCTTAAAATAAATCTCACACGGAGTATGTAATGCAATCTGGTGCTCATATACAAGGCTCGAATGCCCTTCGGCCTAGTTTGCGCAATATAAAAGTGCAAAAAACGAAAACAGTAATAAATTATCACATGCCGCAGCCAACGACTATAAATGTTTCAGAGATAAAGATTTCTAAATCTAATGATTACCAGTGTTTTGGAAAAAAAAATTACGACCATTGTATGCGGGATAAAAGACAAAATATAACAAATATTAACACTCATGACTTTAAAAAATAGTTTCGCTAAATGAACATCATGGATTTTTGTACCATGAAATAAAATGAATCCCCATCATAATCAAGAAGGCCCCGCCCACCAGGGCCTTTTCCATGACCCTTCCCTAGACACTGCATGTCATGTCGCCATCTCTTCTCAACGCTCACCTTCAGTACTTTGTCAATTAAGTTTCTTGTTTTTTTCCTTTTTTGCCGGACTTTCCAAAATTACATTTCTCCACTTAAGGCTCGAAACCCACCAAAACCAGCTGCTACGCCTCAAGCACCGCTTTCCAGTTTCCAGGCCTGTGGCGTCACACTGTATCCTTTACTTTCACTTTCGGTTCATCGGTTCTGTTTACTTTTCGTGGGCGGGGCGACACCAGGGTCAGAGTGCGTCACGGCGCCCCCTGCAGGGCTAGGTGAGTACGTGCAGGTCATAAGGTGCAATGGCATCTTTCAAGGCGGCAGAGGGAGTTATCTGCGTTGTTTAAAATGGAGGTGGAGGAGAAAGTAGAAAATATCAACACGTCTAGCAAAAATCTCCCACCAAAGAGAGGCCTGTCGTGTACACGGTTCATGTGCCTCGCATGTCACTCTGTCGGTGTCCTGCATGTCGCATTTAATCCAATTAAAGCAGATACTGTAACATACATGCCAACCTTTTAGGACAGGGACGTGGGAGATTTAAAATAAAAAAATCGAGAGAATGAAAATTCCCCATCGACTTCTATTGTAGAAAATGCAATTTCAGGCGGGAGACAGCTAAAAGAAAGCAATTTTTGACTTCAAAAATCGGTAGTCTCCCCCCTGAATCGGGTCTGTTGGCATGTATGCTGTAAGGGTATGAAGGGACATATTATAGAAATTTGTGTATGTAGCCTGCAGCCATGTGTTTTTCCACAGTGTGCCGGGCTCACCTCTTCCCTTTTGAGACAAATAGCGCCACTTGTCCGACCAATATCCACCGGTTCTTATAGCACAGAGAAGCAATTTCTATGATGTATGCAAAGTAAGAGCATTACATAACAGAAGGAAGCCTGTGTAAACATTTTATTATTTCATTATAGCTGTTACGTCACTAGTTCTCTGTAATGGGAGAATTTTTGTGAGGCTTCCTTTTATTTTATTTAATGCAATTGTGCATTGCCCAGACTTTACCCAAAGGTGTCAGAGCGCCACACAATAGAACCAGGGCCGTTACATGAGGAAATGTACATACTTATACATTATGAATACAAACGAGATAGATGAAAAAGTTAAATAAAACAATAGATGACAGTCACACAAAAATCAAAAACACAATAGGATTCGGATCGTACAGGCATAGATGACATATTTACAACATTGTAAGAACTTCCTTGAGGAGCATGAAAAGGGATACATCAATTCTGGAAGTGTCTTTGGAAGAGAAGAGATATGAGGTCAGCATTGAAAGTCCGGGTAGAGGTGGTGGTATGGAGTAGTGGAGGAAGCAAGCTCCAGATTCTGACCGCATTGCCTGAGAAGGATTGAGCCATCGATCTTTCCCTTTTGCAGGTGGGAGGCTCAGGCAGTAATTTTTCCGCATTACGTGAAGGTCTAGAGCCTCCAGAGATTTTAAGTTTATTTGCCAGGTATTGAAGGGAGGAGGTGTGCTGGGCTTTGTGGGTGATACATGCAAGCTTGTAGATTGGTCTTGCTTCAATGGGAAGCCATCGAAGAGAAAAATGATGGGTGTGATGTGGTCAATTCTTTTAGCCCCAATGACAAAACGAGCTGCTGATCTAAAGTACAGATTTGAGAGGGGAAATGTGAGATTTTGGGAAGCCAGCAAGCAGAGAATTGCAATAGTTCAAACTAGAGAGACCCAGAGACTGGACCAAGGTTTTTAGGTCTTGCTCTGGAAGGAAACATCGAATCCCCCAGAGAAGTCGCAGTTGGTAACGTGCATTCTTTGCAATAGAATTGATGTGTGAGTGTAGATTGAGTTTTTTGTCAAGAAAGACACCAAGGGATTTAGCGCTGCGGACAACGATAGGTTTGTGGTTCAGTAAGTTCAGGTTATTCATCCAAGATTGAACAGGGGGAGAGGAGAGTGAGGTAGAGAGGGGGAGGAATTCAGTTTTGGAAGGATTCAGAATGAGTTGATGAGCTAACATTCAGTTTTGAATAGAGTTGAGAGTAGAGTTGAGGATTGAGATGACGTGTGAGGTAGACACCATAAGGTAGATTTGGGTGTCATCAGCATAGAGGTGATAAAGTATCCCAGATTTCCGTACTAGATTACCCAATAGTTCCAAGTGAAGATTAAAAGAGTGGGTGCGAGTATAGATCCTTGAGGGATGCCTTGACCTACCGCCATTGAAGACGAAAGGCTGTTCGCAATTTTAATCACTTGAGATCTGTCCGAGTTTAATGCAGCAAACCATTTAAGCACTGTGCCTTCCAAGCCCATTCTCTGTTTTAAAGTGTTTAGGAGAGTTTTATGATTAACAGTGTCAAAGACTGCAGAAAGGTCAAGAAGAATCAGACTCCCCTGAGTCCAGTACACGTAGGACATTGTTGATCACTTGCAGCAGGGCTTTTTCAGTGCTGCAGTCTTGCATGAAACCTGATTGGAGTCCGTCGAGAAGGTTGTTGTCCTTAATATGTAGGAAAAGTTGTTTTGCTACACATTTTTCTGTGATTTTCACAAGAAAAGGGAGGCTGGTGATGGGGCGGAAGTTGTTGAGGTCGTTCGCATCAGCGGAGGTTTTTTTAGAAGTGGGGTAACCTGTCCTGTATTAAAGGCAACAGGAAGGGAGCCTTGCCTGAGGAAGAAGTTAATCTGACTGGTCCAATAGGAAAGAGTATGGGTGTAAAAGTCAATGGCGATGTGACTCGGGATGGGGTCGGAAGAATGATTAGAGGGTTTCGTTTCAAGAATGCATTTGAGGAGGGCATCTTCAGAGATGACGTCAAAGTGCTGCCCAGTGACTAAGGATTTGCGCTCTTCTGAGGGGGGTGGGGGGGGTAGGATGAATGACCTGATCCACCAGTGATTTCACTTTTTCATCAAAGAATAAAGCAAATTCTGTTGGTTTCTTTGGAGGATCGTCAGACTTGAAGGTTGAGAGAGAGACTTTTGGATTTTTGATGAGGTCAAAATGTTTTTTGGGTCTGTTTTTGGCTGAGTCGAGGGGGTTTCTGAAGTGTGACGCTTTTTCCTGGAAGAGGTCTTTGTGGTATTTTGATCTTGCTGAGCACAGAGTAGAGAGATTAGTGGTGGATGGTGATTGTCTCCATTGTTTCTCCAGGACTCTCAGGTTCTTCCTTTCTGCATAAAGATATTTATTGAACAATGGAGCAGAAGGAATAGGCCTTTTCTTTTTGCTTTTGAAATGGAGCGACATTATCAATTTCAACTGCAGGGCTGGAGAGGCATTGGAGTCAAAGGCATTCCTTGCTCCACAAGTGTCGTTCTCTTGCTAATACTAAGCCATGATGGAAACAAATGCTAGATTTTCCGTCTGCCCTTTGCCTCCTGACTTTTGAGACCAGATGTATGGCCATTCTGTTTTGCGGGTCCCAATTGCGATTTTTTGCGACTCTCAATTTGCGACTCGCAAAATGGAATGTACTAATGTGCCTCTGACACTTTTCGCGATTCCCAATTGGGTCGCTAATGGCCTGCCTCATCAATATTCATGAGACAGTTCTCAATTTACGACCCATTGGGATCCGTTTAAAAGAAAAAAATGAAAAGTTTTCTTTTCATTTTTTAAGGGCAAGCAGTGGTCCATGGGGGCCACTTCCCGTTAGTGACTGGCTTACCACCTACTTGAAGAAGGAGGTAATTGTCATTGTTTTGCAATTTGCAACCGCATTTGCTGTCGCAAAACAATCATACATACCAGTGCAACTCGCTACTAGGAAGGAACGCCCTTGACATGCCCCTTCCTAATAGCGACTCGCAAACCCCATTTTGCGAGTCGGTACTAGGTTACTGACTCGCAAAATATTGTACCTGTAGCGGCCAGTATTGGAGGAAATGGCCATGGAAAGGGGCAACTACAAAAACAACAACAAAATGGAGAAAAAAAGAACTTACATGCAGCCCGCCACATCACTGGTCTTCTGCTCCTGTCGTAGCTCCACTGCAGGCACAGGCT
Source organism: Lissotriton vulgaris (assembly GCF_964263255.1). Taxonomy (NCBI): domain Eukaryota; kingdom Metazoa; phylum Chordata; class Amphibia; order Caudata; family Salamandridae; genus Lissotriton; species Lissotriton vulgaris. The sequence goes on from NC_141695.1 coordinate 1,722,621,874, forward strand.
CCCAGTCCCCCCTGCAGCCAATCTTGAAGCTGCTTTCATGCATGAGAGCAGCTTCAGGATTGACCTAAGCACTGAGGATTTGCACTCCCAGAGATACTGGGAGCCTGTGCTTTGCTGTCTCCAACCCTGCAACACAGCTGGGTTGGAAAGAGCTTCAGTGCGCATGACGGTTTGGCCGGCCTGAGATGGCCATAGTGGAGGAGCTCCTGCTGGTTTGTACATGCTGCAACCCTTTTTGGCGGTCTCAAAAGGCAGAATTTGTCATTTGCGACCACTAAAAACAGTCGTACATCTGACCCTTAATCTCTTTCTCCACTGAAGATGGTTCGGGAATCACAGAAGCACAGCTGACATGACAAATTGTTGTCAGTCCGTTCTGTCAGTCCAGTAACAAGGGCCCCACGTACAGCATTTAGGAGTACTGGGTGTTCCTGTATTCTTTGAGGAGCTGTACCAGCCCATTTAATTCCCATCTCTGGCTCAGACAAACCTTTCACTTTTTCTTTAGGGTGTCCATGAAATGTTCTGCTTCTCCAATGCTTGCAACCAGTAGGCCGTGATCTAGCAATGTTATCTTCTGATGCTCCCGGACACTAAGCTGAATCCTATGTCTGAACTATTGTCGTCTTTTTTACCTTGTTCAGGAAAACATGTATGAACATTGTTTTTCCAGTTTGATGTAGTGTCATGGGGGTGTTGAGCTCGTGTTCCTGCCCTGTACATGTGGTGGGATCTAGGAATAAATTGAGGTCACACGTTGGTGTAGTTGATCGCTCATCCTCAGGGGGATCCTCCCTAAAAGACCACACTCACGAGTATGGACTTATCTTTTCTTAGTCTTGTGACTTAGGACTTAATCATCTTGTCCTGCATAGCAGGGGGACAAACAAAACCCATTCCTGCAGGGCAGCACATGGTAATGCTTTCCATGCATCATTTACGTCACTGATGCAACATTACATTTGGGAATAATTGGCAAAGCCAGTATTGACTGTATGACTTTGACATCAGGATAATTGTAAAACATGTCCAACATCGCCTCAAGTTGACTTTCTGAAGGGGTATTACAGAAGTCTGTAACAACTTTATTTCAAGGCGTTTTGCTGTTTGATTGTTTCTTTGCATCCCTTGATTATCTGCCAGACGTACTGAAGAATACAAAAAAAAGTGATTGGTGGAAAGCTTTAAGTAATCTCAGCCACTGGTAATTACTCAGGCCACTTCCCAGTACATTGTGCTTTTGCCCACGATGCCACCTCAGTTTGGACCCAGCCATATGCAAATCAGTCTTGACCCTGCTCCAATAGGAACAGACCAGCCCAAACCGCCAGGCCACTTAGTCCCTGAACTGGAACACAAGTAACCCGGACTGGTTTCACCATAATGGGGACTTGTCAGTCAGGTGCAGCTTGGTTCCAGTGGCAGAGTGAGCATGGGACCCATGTCTGCACATACCCATCACACTTAGAGCATTGCACTGAAGTATACAAAAAATGATGGATGGAAAGCTTGAATTAAAATTAGTCTCAGCCACTGGTAATTACTCCAGGCCGCATCCCAGAAATGGAAGGCACTTGGTGACTATGTCTTTTGCCAAATCATCCATCCTAAGAACCTCTCCAGTTCAACTTAGGTTTGCACCACCTATTGCTTGTCTCTGGGCAGTAGGTATTCAAACCAATACAACATTTTTTCCCCTGAACTTATTGTTAAAATCCAAACTATCATAACACAACAACGTTTTTAGCATTTTGATTGTATACAGTTGTTTTTTGTGTAATTTCTGGACCAAATGTATTGGATGATGTATCTGGTCCAATGGATGATAAACTATATTAACAAATGTCACTAGTATTTTTTGAGATTTTACTAAACATTTGTAAGGTTTTACATATTGTGGTAGGAGCATAATTGGTTATTTTTTTACATTGAAGTTATATCTGTTATTCTTTTGTTGATAGTGGAGTATCTCATACACTCAAGATGCTAATGTGCCCTAGAGGCCTACCTTCTTGGGGGACTCCCATTCTTGCTATGTGAGGCAGTCCTCAATCATGAGTGCTCCTCGTTATCTGTCCTGGTATTGTGGTGTCCCTACAGTCTCTTACAAAAAATGACAGGATGGCCTCACACACCCCCTCGGTGTCAAGCTTCATCAATGGCCATCTTGAGCTCCTCAAAGAATTCTCTAGTGGCGGGTCGACCCTTTCTCTAGAATCCTAATTTCCAGTTAGGTTTGCTGATGGGAATTTCCTTGTCTGTTTGTATGTCTGACATAGGAACATAAAAATACATGTATATTAAAAGCACTTGACAGGAATGAAAAGTACATAAATCATTGAACACGAGGGACACAATACATGTAAACCATCAGCTACATGGATCCGTTGTGAAATACTGGTCACATGCTGTTTGTCAGTATATTTTATCAAATGTTTCCATATTTGTGCTCTACACAGCAAATCAAAGCAAGTGCCAGTGAACACCACCATATTGCATGTCTTATGTATGAAACGCATGCCCAGGCCTCTTTCACAACCATGTGATCCCAAACAGCCTTACCATAATTTTGGCGGTTAATTTCCCCATGGAGGAACCCTCTGGCTGAAACATGTTGACCTAAAATGAATAGATGTACCTAATTAGACTCATCTGTCCCTTCACTTTTTTAATCATCCCTGCTCCACCACAAATAAAATGTGAAGTATATACCTTGGCAGGAGTTAGGGATTTTTATTCAGACAACCCTCCCCTTGTTCCTGCAAAGACCCCTCCTAAACAGTTTGAGAAAGGGTTGGCCCTCCACTAGAGAATTTCTTGAGGAGCTCAAGATGGCCAAAGATGAAGCTTGACACCCAGGGGGAGGTGTGAAGCCATCCTGTAATTTTTCATGCAAGACTGTAGGGACACTACAATAACCGAGCAGATAGTAAGAACCACTCATGATTGCGATCTGCATCACAAAGTAAGGGTGGGAGGAACCCAAAAAGGTAGGCTTCTATGGCACATTCACTTTTTGTGTCTATGAATTACTGTGGGAGTACGCAAACAATTTGCCCTTATAAATATCTCTCCTTTCCCCGTCCCCTGGTAAATCCCACAGGGGTATTTGTGTATAGATAATTAAGTATCCACATAACAAAAGTTTGGATTTTAAGAATAAGTCCAGGGGAAAATCTTTTGTATTGGTTTGGCTGAACCCTATCTCCTGTACCTTTACAAAAGGGGTTACTCTATAAATTGTTGATGTCTTCTGATAGGTGTTTAAAACTTCCTGTTACCAGGAGTGGAAGGAAGAGTTCTAACTGTCTTCAGCAACAAGGGTTGCCACCTGGAATGACCAATATTTTAATGTTCTCTCCCCATGGAACACGCAAGTTTGCAGCTGCACTGTGGATAGCGCCTTAACTGAAATAGGGCATACTGTTCCAGCCTGCATTTAGTGCATCCATTTGAAGATGATACCAAGTGCAAACAGGGACAGCGTATCCTATTTGTAATGAGAGCAGTGGTAAGGAGTGGAACAAGCTTGTGTTGGGATGCTTCACTGTCTCCAGACTACGCCCAAGCCTGGTATCTCTGCATGAAGTCTTGCTGCTGTGAACTGTGGAGACACAGAGTGCTTAACTGCACAAGGAGCTGAACTACGCCTACCAGAAGTTGGTCTGATCTCAAGAAAACTTGCATAAGGCCAAGCTGATTGGAAGATGTTCAAGTAGGAAGTCTCAACGGGTTGAGGCTTCCCAAGAGTCACACAACCCCAGCAGCACTGCTGAACAAAAGAAGACAATTGTATCGAGGTAGAACACGGTGGTAAATATCAGGTTGAACGCGCATAACGAAAAGTAATTTTAATACCAAGGTACTCAACTTCTGCGATCTTGGCTTGTGTTTTTTCTTGCACCTCAGTTCTCCCTCAGTCCTTTCACCCATACATATGCTCCTGGTACTCTACATTGTTCGAACCGCTCTCCTTGCTGTGTCTCCTTGCAAATATTGTTTTGCTTTGTGGCCTGTCCCCACAACTCTCCATCCCACTCCCAACATCTCCTTCATACACACTTTTTTTGATTTGCATCTCAGTGTCTTTCTCACCTTGCCTGTACTCAGGTACTGCAAGACAAAGGTGTAGTGTGGTAGCCTTCTTTCAAGCATAGTTTCCTTTGTTTTACTGTGCTGGATAGTTGTTCAGGGTGAATGTGGTTGAATCTTTTTATCTTTAATGCACAACTTTTCTCAAATATTTTGGTCACAGTGGTTTATGAAGTTTTTGTACATTTTTGTTACTGTAAATTGAGAAGAAAGTATCAATAACTGCGTCCTCTGGGTGGTGGAGCTGCATCATCTCCTGTCGTCACCAAACTGTTGAGCCTTTCCCCTCCCACCCCTGACCTATCACACATATCCAGTGGATTTGTATCACCCCATCCGCAGTCCAAGAAGGACAATGTGGGAATCTTATATCACCCCCCTCACCCAGAATGGGATATCGTTTTTTTGGCCAGAAGTTGCCCTGATCCCAAAACGATTTGAATCATCCTTGTAACCACATGGTTCCAAATGTATATTTTTTAATTGGCATCCACCGCTCTCTCCAGAGAACAATCCCTAGTAGGAATGGGCGAAACCATTGAATGCCCCCAGTTCCAAGAGAGCAACGTTCACAGGAAAACCTTGACTACAACCAGCACATTCACAGATAAAGGCTTCAAAAGATTAAAATAACCTTGGGACTCCATAGTTGAAAGTGGCCCAAGGCTGCATTTGTCCCTTTCACAAAGTTTGCAAAGAGTTGGGTTCCTAACTAACTGTAGGACTTTGGATTGTGTCAGATGTGGAAAAGAACGCCATTTACGCAATCACTGAATGGTTAGAGAAGCATCATTGACTTAAATGTGATGGTTGTTGTTAGGGTGATGGCATTTTGGGCATAGCACATTTGTAGGGCCATCTTTAATTTTCCTTGAGCACTCTCAACTCAGGAGCCTAGGGTCCAACCTATTGATTTGTCGAGTGTGGTTCCCAAGCATGGACAAGTATCAGATTTGGGTCCAACGTACCCTCATCATTCCCCTTTCGCAAACTCTGATCCTTTGCAGGAGAAAAGTCTGTGCAAAAGGCTTGGGACTTGAGTATTTCCAAAGATCTCTAATGTTGACCAATTATATCTTCAAAGGATAACATTGACCAAGAGGTCAATGTTATAGAAATCTAGCGCAGCATGTAATACTTATAATAACATTTGGGGTTATATCTCAGATCCAACAGGTTCCGGCACCTTCAGGGTTTCTGAGTGTATCTTCTTTTTGACTGATCTATCTACGTGCCTGTGAAGTAATGGCTGGACATTGATGTTAAGTGCTATTTACTCCATCACTTTGCATCTGAGATTCTAACCACCTACCACTTTCTAGAGTAAACTTTGACTGCTCACCTTTGCTACCTAAAGAGAGCTAAGAGCTTAGAAGGAGCAACTGGGTTAACAAACTGGAGTGTACACGTACTGTGACTTTAGGGAACCAGTGCTAGCTGCCTGTCAGGTTTCTCAAATGACGGGCTCTAGTTGCAGACTTGGAGCAATGGGAAAATCAGGGTGCCCAGGTCTTGACTGTCTTCACCTGACAGAGATAAGGACTGCTGACAGAGGTAGCACCTAAACAGATTGTGCCCTCCAGAGGGAGCCCCAAGAGGAAAAAGCCCAAATGGAAAAAACCTCTGATGGCGAAGTAAGGTTTCCAGGAAGCAAGGCGAGAGCAAGAACCCAATTACTGGAACAGGAGGCAGGGTTACCATGACTGTCACAAAAGGACCCAGAACCAGCGTGGAACTGAGCAACCTGGAAGTAGGAAAACACCTTAGAAGAAACTGGAGAATTTCTGGAAGAGAGGATCAACAAGAGAGTGAAAACACCAATAGTAGTTAATAGTGTTGCAACACAAGTGACATCAAGGAAGATGCGAGACTGCCATGATGGATTGGGAAATAATAGTCACATTGCATAGAAGAGCCGCCATGATGGATAGGACATATGAAAACTTCTTCCCAGGAATTCTGGGAAGGAGAACTACAATGACCTCCAGTATGGCCCTCAGGGAGAAGAGCACCGCAGACCAACCAGGCAAGCCAGGCAAGAAATGTCCCTCTTGAATGCCCCTGGCAGCCAACCAGAAACCCCCCCAGGCTGCTGGCAGGTAATTAAAGCATCCCGTTGTATCGAGTGGAATGAGAAGAAAGTAGTTGGGCAAGCCACCAGCAACTCTGCAACCTGCAGTGTGACAGTACGCCCCCCTCCCGGGCCCTGGGCTTATCAGGGAACTGCTGAAAAAATCAGCAAACCTGGACAGGAGCATGAACTGAATTAGTACCTTCTCAAGATCTCTCGCTGGAAGGATATCCTTTACAATGAATCAAAAACTGCAGACGGTTCCAAAATAACAGAGAATCACAAATATCCTGTACCTCATATTCAGGATCATCATTCACCAAAACTGGAGGCGGGTAAGAGAAACATGGATGTAGAGATCAGTTATGTATGGTTTCAACTGAGAGGCATGAAAGATGGGATGCACCTCCCATGAAAGGGGCTAATGAGGCCAGAAAGTCACTGTGTTTATGACATGAACAATCTTGAAGGGCCCATAAAACCGTGGATCGAATTTGTTCAATGAGAGATGGGTAGGTAAGTATTTAGAAGACAACCAGAACTTGTCTCCAACTTGATAAGCAGGAGGCTGAGGCCAAACAACGTCTGAGGAGACTTTCAACCTCTGTTTGGATTTTTGTAGATTGAGGAAAATATCATGTCTAACCTTCTGGAGATGTCGGGTGAAGGATTCAGCTACAGGTACTGATATGGAAAAGCTCTAGGACGATACCCATAAAAATCAATCAATCAATCAATCAGGGGATTTGTAAAGCGCCCTACTTACCCGTGAGGGTCTCAAGGCGCAGGGGGGGGGGCGACGCTACTGTTCGAAGAGCCATGTCTTGAGGAGTTTTCTGAAGGCGAGTAGGACTTCGGTCTGACGTAGGTGGGTAGGAAGGGTGTTCCAGGTCTTGGCGGCGAGGTAGGAGAAGGATCTGCCGCCGGAGGTAGTTCGTTGGATGCGGGAGACGGTGGCAAGGGAGAGGCTGGCGGAGCGGAGCTGGCGGGTGTGGGTGTAGAAGCTGAGTCTGCTATTCAGGTAGGCTGGTCCGGCGTTGTGGAGTGCTTTGTGTGCGTGGGTGAGGAGTTTGAAGGTGATCCTCTTGTCGACGGGGAGCCAGTGTAGGTTCCTCAGGTGGGGGTGATGTGGCATCGGCGGGGGTGCGTTGACGATCAGTCGGGCAGAGGCATTTTGGTTGCGCTGGAGTCGTCGTAGGTGTTTGGCTGGGATTCCGGCGTAGAGTGCGTTGCCATAGTCCAGCCTGCTGCTGACGAGGGCCTGTGTCACCGTTCTTCTTGTTTCGGCCAGGATCCATTTGTAGATCCTGCGAAGGGTGCGGAGGGTGTTGTAGCAGGAGGAGGAGAAGGCGTTGACCTGTTTGGACATGGAGAGGGTGGAGTCGGGGATGAATCCCAGGTTGCGTGCGTGGTCGGTGGGTGTCGGTGCTGTCCCCAGAGTGGTAGGCCACCAGGAGGCGTCCGAGGCTGAGGGGTTGGGCCCGAGGATGAGGACCTCCGTCTTGTCTGAGTTCAGTTTCAGATGGCTGCTCCTCATTCGGTCGGCGATGGCCTTAATTCCGTAGTGGATGTTGGTTTTGGCGGTGCGACGGGTCCTTGGCGAGGGAGAGGATGAGATGAGTATCGTCGGCGTAGGAGATGATATTGAGGTTGTGGTGGCGGGCCTCTTGTGCGAGGGGGGCCATGTAGATGTTGAACAGCGTCGGGCTGAGGGAGGAGCCCTGGGGGACGCCGCAGATGATGTCGTTGGCTTCGGATCTGAAAGGCGGGAGGCGGACGCTCTGGGATCTGCCGAAGAGGAAGGACGTTGTCCAGTCGAGGGCTTTCTCTTGGATGCCGGCTTCATGGAGGCGAGTCTATAGTGTGCGATGGCAGACCGCGTCGAAGGCGGCAGATAGGTCCAGGAGGATGAGGGCTGATGTTTCGCCGTTGTCTAATTGGCGCCTGATGTCATCTGTGGCAGAGATGAGGGCTGTCTCGGTGGTGTTGTTTTAGAAACACTATGAACTGTATTGTTATAGGAAAAGTCAACACGAGACAAAAATGTAGACCAGTCACTTTGAGTTGAGTTGCGGAAACATCGGAGGTATTGTTCCAGACTCTGGTTTAGGCATTCGGTCTGACCATTGGTCTGTGGAGAAAGCTAGAGGACAATGTAACCTCGATGTGTAAGGACTTACAGAGATGTTTCCAGATACTGGATGTGTTCTGAGGGACTCAATCTGAGCAAAGTACTTGAGGAAGGCTGTGTAAAAAGATCTTCTCCACCTCAAATGGAGTGAAGTGTGCCATCTCAGGAAAAAAGTCCACTGTTACCAAAATGACTCTATTACCCACAGAAGAGGGTAAGGCAGTAATTAAATCTCTGGATACTGTATGCCAGGAGCAGGCAGAACAGGTAGGGGACGTAACAACACTAAAGGTCGGGTAGAGATAGATAAGCTTGTGGACAAATTGGGCATGAGGCAACATACTGTTCAGTGCCAACACGTTCAGGAGGCCACCAGAAAGATCAAAGGATTAATTCTATGGTGGATTTGACGTCTCAATGGCCAGCTGTGGTGGAGCCATAGCACATCTTTAGGACTTCATGCTGTTACTCTTTAGTTGGTATCAATAAGGTCTTTTCTTTGCAGTAATAGTTGTCTTGTCTGTGAACCTGGTTATGTAAGGAGCTTCAGTCATCTCTTGTTAGTGCTGTATATCCAGTCAGGACTCTATTAAAAAAAAAACAGTGTAGCTCCAATTAGGCATGGCGGAACCAGATTATTCTGATGAATAGCAGTCTGGCACTCCGGATATCACTGGGAAAGACCATCACCTATAACGTTCTTGAAACCTGGTGTACAGGTTATAATGAAGTCATATTGATGGAAACAATAGCCCCATCATGCTTGGAGGCTGTTCCTGCATTGCATGTTGTGAAGACACTGAAGATTTCGATGGTCCATCCTGATTTTCAAATGTTCTCTGATTCCCAGTAGGAAGTGTCTTTCCTCGCTATAGGCTCGCTTCATGGCCAAAAATTCCCATTCTAACACAGAGAAATTTTTTTCTGAATCAGACAAGACATGTGATAGATCAAAAAAAACTAGGTGTTCTAGCCCACGGTCTTCTTGTAGTTGAAATTAAACTGCCCCTACAGCTGGGTCTGAGGAACCCATTCCAACTAGAAACGTGTTGGAGGTATCAGGATTATTTGAAACAACAGTGGTCCCATGCAAAAGAATTGTTCAACAACAATGAATATAGACACAATGGAGCTATATTAATTTGACATGTTCAGCCGGACAGAGGTCTCAGTCTTTACTTAATCGGAATAAAAAAACACAAGAATTCCTTCAACAGTTCAACGTAGTGGGTCACAAGCCTGTACCCAAGCACATACAGATTTGTACAGCGAGGACACAAGGAACAGAACAGCACTATTAGGCAAAAGCTGCAGATTTCTGTAGTATACAATGACAGAAAATTCAAAAATGCACCTTTACATATACATGACATAGTATACGTTCTGTATAGGGTGCACATAAAGGTCGACGGCGTTTCGATCCCACTAAGTAATCATGGGGATCATCATCAGGACATTGAATATAGCCTAATAATTGTAAGCCTCTATTGCCTAGGGGAAGAACCCTGGAGCACTCGTGGGTACAAGCAGAGAAGCGGGGTGGTGATTTGGGCTGCCCAGATACGGGAGCCTGGAATGGACGCGTCAATTGGGATAAGATCGCGTTTTTGGAAGATAGAGGATCCGGATCAGTCGGGTGGTATTCCTTCCTGTTTTATATCAGAAGTAAACACATTTGAGAGAAATAATAAAATGGACAGAAACAATGAAAAAGTAAATGACCCAAAAGGTGTTAATCCCTAACAGGAATACACCTGTCCTTGATTTTGCTCCAGACATTCTCCTATGGCCACCCAGAGACACAAGAAGATGACCGCTTCATCGAGCCTTGAGAGAGGAATCAACGTAGGTGCAACCAAGAGATATATACGAGACAGAGGTGGTCATACCCTTGCCGTTTCCACCAGACATCCTCTATAAATCAAAAAAGTCGGGCATGCAGAGTACCAAGGAAAAAGTGCACTCCCTTAGAGGTGAGGAGAAAGCAGATGACCAAGTGTGATGATACTGGCTCACCTGAGACAGCCAAGTTTTCAATAGCAGTAATGAGAGGGGAAAGGAAGAGAAGCATATAATTGAGTGCAAGTGTCAGTCAATAGGAATCCATCGGAATAACCATCTAATAACACTTCAGACCTTACTCTCAAGTTAAATGGATGACATAATAGTCAGAGAAAACATTTCATTGAACTGAAACCCATAAGAACAAAGAGAGGACTTTACAGATTCTTCAAGCTGCCCACGCAGTCCTCTCCTCACTTCTGTCTAATACGAATTATAAGGCTCCAAAGCGATCTCCATCAAAGAATCTTTCTGTGGTCAAATAATAGACAAGACTCAAAGGGGCACAAATGTGAACACCTCGGATGTACTTACACAAAATCAAATCATTCCAGGAGACATGCAGGCACAGGCCACTGAGGGAGGCATATAACTCCTTTTTCAAGAATTTAAAAGATATATGTCCTAACTCTGGCCCGCAAAATCCCTATCTGGACTAGATCTCAGTCTTCAGAAAGGGGAAACCTGTGTGGAACAACTAGAAACTTCCACAGAGGAACATGCAAATCATGAACGAGATACCCACTTTGAATGAGTCGCCATCCTAGATGGATCCCAACAAACACTATAGAACACAATAGACAATTGTGAAAATAGTTTCAGACGCACCAATTTACACATCAGAGGGATCAAATCAGAAACCCCATACGCGGAATTAGGTTCACATGTGCAGAGGCTATTCTGAAAGCTTTTAAACACCGCAGAAGAATCAGAAATCATACTAGACTGAACACTGGGGGCCCGATCCACAGAACTAACTTATGACAAAATCCTAAACTTACTACTTTTGGTATTCACAGAAGTTAGGATTTTGTCTTAAGTTTGTCTTAAGACAGACTTAAGACAAAATCCTAACTTAAGTCTGTCTTAAGTCTGTCTTAAGTTTGTCTTAAAACAAACTTAAGACAAAATCCTAACTTCTGTGAATACCAAAAGTAGTAAGTTTAGGATTTTGTCTTAAGTTAGTTCTGTGAATCGGGCTATAGAGCCTTTTCAAAATTTAAAAGAAAAGGGAAACTTAGCCCTAACGTTAAAACCAATCCATGCATGAATAGACTACCATCGAAGCTTGGCTGAAACCACAAACTCACTGATGCAAAGTTGAGAAAAGAGTGCTCAGAAGACTCAGAGACCAAGAACTACATTAGGCAACCTCGGAGGAAAACGAAAACAACGTTGTACATATGCTTTTGTATATCCTGCTATGTTTTATTTCTATTTTCATTCTCAAACGTTTTCCTAGGTTAAAATGATTGACGTAATGCCTTTTGCTAGGGATACAAATCTGAGTACCATGATAAGAACGATATTAGTAAAACCGGTAAACAAAAATTGATAATTGTCAAAATGTCCTAAATTAATAATTCCTAGTAACAGCCCTGTCAGTTCCCAGCACACAACGGGTAGCTTCCCCAACCAGCCGTTGCCCCAAACTCTGAACACACTGCAAGTGAGTGATTCAGATCTCTTATACCCAATTACTTTGATCCCTTTATCTAAGTTTATTGAACCCAAACCCAAGAAACTCTCCGATTACAACCACGTAGAGATAAAACCTACGTATCATAAATGACAAATGCAAAAACTAATTAATGTGGTCAATGGCAAAATGGCTACTTTTCAGAAAATGTGTGTACCAATTCACACATACATACAACACGAGGGACGTTATAGAGTAGGGCTGAGACACATGTCTACAACACTTCATGGATCTGGAATATGCAACCCTCCCTAGTTTATCTTTAGAAATGTCCCAACCAAACATAGAATGAATACTTAATAGGTGTTTGGGAAATTGGTACAATATTACATTGAACGATAAAGAGAATACCTACTTAGCAGAGGAGGATAAAGACTACGACATACTGAACAAAAAGAAATATTGATTGAACTATGGATGATGTTTGTTTTTTAGAAAAGGTAAGTGTTTTGATGATATAAGTACACTTACTGCCCACTTAAATGTAACTGTATCCGAGTTACTGGTAAATAACATTTGTTAAAAAAAAATGAAGAAGAAAAGCAAAAGTCCAGTGGAATGAACACAGATCAAAAATATGATTACAAGATGAAAAATTACTAGTGTAAGGACACTTTAAGGAGAAAAAATGTAACCTATTACAAATCAAATTACAAATTTTGGAACATGTCCCAACAATAAATATAGGAGGGAATATGCAAACATTCACCCCCAGTCACAAGGATCTGGGTGTAATCCATCATTCTTTTGCTCTCCACACCAACCCAGTTTGGACCCAGCCATATGCAAATCAGTCTTGACCCTGTTCTTTGTGGGAACAGTCCAGCACGAACTGCCAAGCCAGGTCCTCCCTGGACCGGAAACAAGCATCCTGGGACCGGTTTCAGGACATCACCCTTCATCAGCCAGGATAGCTTGAATCCAGTGTTGTAGTGAGCACGGGACCCACGTCTGGGCATACCCTTCCCACTTAGAGCGACATATGCAAAAGAAACAATTGATTTACAGAATGTTGGACATTTCAAACATTCCCCCCCAGTCACAAGGATCTGGGTTTAATCCATCATTCTTTTGTTCAACACACCTCCCCAGTTTGGACCCAGCCATATGCATATCCGTCTTGAACCTGTTCCTTGTGGAAACAGTTCAGCCCGAACTGCCAAGCCAGGTCCTCCCTGGGACGGAAATAAGCATCCTGCGACCGGTTTCAGGGCATCACCCTTCATCAGCCAGGATAGCTTGCATTTAGTAGTGTAGTGAGCACAGGACCCACGTCTGGCAATACCCTTTCCACTTAGGGCGACATATGGTAAAGAAACAATTGATGGACGGAATGCTGGACAATGCAAACATTCACCCCAAGCCCCAAGGATCTGGGTTTTATCCATCATTCTTTTGCTCACCACACCATCCCAGTTTGGACCCAGCCATATGCAAATCAGTCTTGACCCTGATCCTTGTGGGAACAGTCCAGCCCGAACTGCCAAGCCAGGTCCTCCCTGGCCCGGAAACAAGCATCCTGGGACCGGTTTCAGGGCATCACCCTTCATCAGCCAGGACAGATTGAATCCAGTGGTGTAATGAGCACAGGACCCATGTCTGGGCATACCCATCCCACTTAGGGTGACATATGTAAAATAAACAATTGATAGGAGGTAATAGACAACAACTGTTACACCAAATGGAGGTGTTTTGATTAATTTACTCAAAACTTTGAATCTAAAGGCAATGAAAGAATATAAAAATATCTATGATAAACACAACTTTTTATTAAAGAACATGCGTCAGAGAGATCAGTGAATTTAAGGGATTTTAGGGTGTTTTTATGAAAGTGAAGAAAAGTATAAACAAAAAGAGAATCAGTAGAGGTAAAATACCTTAGAAAAGGAATCCAAAGAGGAAAGATGACAAAGATTATTATAAATAAAACTTGAAGAAGAAATGAATAGATGATTTGGTGTATGATAAGAATGAGTACCATATTTTGAAGGATAGAAAAAGTTACCAGTATTAAGATGCATTACATGAAGGCAGAACAATCTTGGAATACAAAGAAAGGATGAGACTAAAGAAGCATGTGTTATGTTACATTATTAAAATGTATACACAAACGGTGTAAAATACAGAACAGTAGGTACTAAAAAAAGTGGTAAAATGATTAAACATTTATATTAGGATAGATTGTGAAAATATTATGGATCAAATGACATGATAAGATGCTTAAAACAAATAAGCTACCCAAAAGACATCCATATCTGCCAGCTGGGAAGGGTAAGTACCTGCTTCAAGAATATTGAGATGAAGGTAACCAATCAGAGGCATAACATAACAGTGCACATTGTGAGACTGGAATAGCTTTGAACGACCGTGTGGAATTAATAGCGGTAAGAACAATTACAATTTAGTTGCATTTATTATAGGTACATTCTGTGTTGTTGCTTTGTATCATAGCACATACTCTCGCCTACAACTTCTGGCTGGGGGTGTTAAGGTAATAAACAGAGCGTATCATCAATTTATCAGAGTTCCTTAACTACCCCTTCCTTCCACTTCGCTGTGTATAACAATATTCAGACCTATTGTGTTGGTGGACCTCCGTTGGGTAATGGAAGGCCGTGCATCTTGCTTCCATGTATGTTTGGTGCTTCACAGTTTGCTTTGAGTATACTTTAGTTTACTGGGTTCCTCGATTCCTCACTGACTGGCAATCTATTAAACTTTTAGGTATTTAGTATGCCAATTCTTTAAACTCATAGGTAAGATAGGATATACATTAAGCCTGTGTTTCTTCCAAGTGATCATCCATGTAGTCTAGTGCCATTAAGATCTTTTCCATGCCCCACAGGCTGTACAACCAGCTTTGATTTACTGCCCTCCACAGGGCTGTAACAGTTTACTTCCCTGTATAAGGCAAATTATATTGTTTCCCTCGGGGTGATTGTGCAGGTTATGTCTGTTTATTTGGTTAGCCTAAGATTACATATGCCGGAAATCAAGGGAATCTGTTTGTGCAAGATCTTCCTCCCAATAGTTTCTGTTTGCAACAGAGCCAGAGTGGGTGGACTAGCATGCCTTTTACTCCACAATTCCGCCAGCTCTCTGCTGTCTTTGAGGGGGTTCAATTTGTACATGTTTGCTTGTGTACAATACCAAACAGAACATTGGAATGTTGGGGGCTTTATCTATACTACTATAATAAAGTAAGAACTTTGCACCTTTGAGGCGGGTAAACTCGGGAACCACAGCGCCAATCCACACACCTGATACATCCTTGTAATCGTCAGGGAGTGCAGATGGACATAGGCTATATAAATAAAAAAAATATACGTTATTTAAAAAAATTGACGATAAAAAAAAGTAGTCCCTTGCAAGTAGCGCCGGCTGCGACCTGCGTGGTGACATCAGGAGCGCGGGGAGGAGCGGCGTGCAGGAGCGGAAGAGGAGCGGCGGACATGGCGTGGGGGAGGAGCAGTGACGAACGGCGGAATGGCGGTGAGGACAGGCGGGAGGAGCGGTAAGCGGCGAAGCGGTAAAATGAGGAGCGCGGGGTAGGAGCGGCGGCTGAGGTAAGGCTCCAGGCAGAGGCCCGAGCTGCTTGACAATGTCAGGGCGGGCGGGGGGCCGGGCTGCTGCACAATGTCGGGGCGGGCGGGGGGCCGGGAAGCCTGACTGCTTGCGGGGACGGGGCGTGCAGGGGCCCGGGCTGCTGCACAATGTCGGGCGGGCGGGGGGCCGGGAAGCCTGATTGCTTGCGGTGACGGGGCGTGCAGGGGCCCGAGCAGCTTGACAATGTCTGGGCGGGGGGCCGGGCTGCTGCACAATGTCGGGGCTGGCGGGGGTCCAGGAAGCCTGATTGCTCCTGGACAAGGTCGGGACGGGCTGCTAGTTGAAAATAATGGAGTGCTCCCGGCGTTGAATGGCTGGTAGAAGCCCTGAGTTCCAACATTCCAATGTTTGTTCATAGCTGTTGTTGTGAACAAAAGGCCTCACGGAGCCAGAGGGATTTCAGCCCCATCGGGCTGCATGAGGCCTTTGTTTTACAAATTAGAACATTCTGCCCTCTAGAGGCAACCTATTTTTATTTATTTGGTGAAGTCTTCTTTCATCGCTGGGAAAAAATCGGGGATATTTATGATTGGTGTCAATGGGGGTAAGTCCTATTGCGGAGCCCCCTTTTTCCATGGTGCCAGGGTGGCCTTGGTGACGCTTGATGAGTGTGATTCTCATGACTTATGTGACCTGGGCAGCCATGCCTCCATCCAACTATGCATATCTGCTAATAATTGATTAATAATACACCAACACATTTCTGTTACTTTTCTGTCATACTCTATAATGTATGGAATCTGGGCGGCCTGGTAATAATTGACCAGGTTTGGGATGCCCTCTTCTGGGCTTCATAGGCAGGTCTTCTTGCCATCTTTGGTTTCTTACCATCCCAAATAAAGCCCTTCACTAAATGTTGTTGATTATTAAGCACCACCTTCAGGGGTTGCAATGGAAGGGTTTGCATCACAAATTGTGTTATTGGCTGATTAGACATCTTTATTGATCACAATTTTAGTCTATTTAACTAGGAAAGGCCCCTATGTCCCACTATTTTATATTTCTTTGGGTTAAGCGTAGGCGCTCCTTAAGTTCTTGGAAGCTATCTTATCTAACGAAGGCAATATTTTAACACTCAAGCATTGGACGGTTTTCATGGTCCATCACAGTAGGAATTGAGTATTTCTCCCAAAATTACCCTACAGTGTGTATCAGCTCCAAAACCAGGCATCGAGCAAGTGTTAGAACCTGAAGATGGTGGACAACAACCAAACTGCAGGTGTTCAGTTGTGCAGCAGGCCACAAGGTTAGCCATCCCTTGCTCGGTCTCTAATATTTTGCCTTCGCATTGGATTCCCAGTGTCGGAATGCAGGTCCAAGCGTTAGTCAATGCACTAGAGATGATATGCCATAGGCATGTATTTCTTGCCAAGGAGCGCCACGTTCTTTCTCTGCTCCGGCTTGCAGAGCTGCTCATCTGCCAGTGTATTCATCAAGACTCATTTGTTAGTATGTACCATGATCTTGATGTTGACTCTGCCCTTGGCCATAGAGTGATGGCTGCTCTTCCAGTCACCAGCGAGGGAATCAATGAATATATCTCATCTTCTGAGGGTTCAGACGTGGCGGTTGAGCATCACCATCCATCCACTCAAGTCGCATCATTTAGCGGCACACTCAATGCATTATTGTGCCTTCCGCCTGGCGTTTTTTAGTGTAACTGTTCCAAATTATGCAGGCCAAACATTTTTGTCCCTTCATTGGTCACAGAACATTATACAGTAACTCATAATTGCAGAGGCCCAAATCAGTGGTTCCTTTTTTTTGTCATTACACTTGACAGTCTGTGGGACCATTGGAGGTGATCCTTGTTTTCCTGACACTTGACAGCAGAGCGTAGGTTGTGTTGGCAAGGGGTGCACCCGAACTTTACACCAACTCCTAACTGTTGGAACCTAGTTCTCCCTCATACAACGTTATATTGCTACTGATGATCCTAGATACAGAAATGAATTTAGAATAAATGATGTAACTTTTGGTAACATGAATAGGTCGCAAATAATATAGCTGTGTTTGACATAACAAAGCTTTTAAAGTTGACGTGACTAGGCCTCAAATCTATTTGCATTTTGTTGTACATTGTATGTTTTAAAGTGTTCTCTCTTGTCTCTGCCTGTGCAGCTCAGGTTAAAAATGAGTCCCTTAGTATTTTGAAAAATGCCCTTAATTCAAACAGTTTTACATTCTTTACAAAGCCTGCACATAATGGAGACTTTACTCCAGTGTCTCTTCAATCTCCCTGTGGACATGACAGCCAGCATGTAAACTGTCCTCTTCTGCATGTCCTAGTAGTTGGCTCGCCTTTTAGTGTAATAGTGAGCATCTAGCGCCCAGGAGGTGCAGTTTCAGTCAATGTCAATAAACACGTCCGGCTCAGTGGATACCAGCTTCTCCTCCTGTCGTACAGAAAGCCTTTCAGAGAGGTAGTTAAGGAATATACAATCTGTCTTGGCCAGAGGAGTGATTGAAGTTTTTCAACAAAGTGTCGACTTTGCTTGGTCGTGGCTCCTGGCACAAGGATAGAAACTGGCCACATCCAGCCAGCAATTGCACTTCATCTGGACTTCTGAAGGAGACATGGGGTCCAGATTGGAGAGGTCCTGAGTCCATGGGCGCTGCTTGCTTGTTGTCCATGCCATCACCAGACCTAAAAATATAAATGTGTATGTTTATTAATGCTGTCCTTGCAGAACTACTTGCCACAAACCCAAGCATCAGGGAGCCAGAGAATTCAGGTTCTAAAGAATTAGCTGTTTGTCAACTGGTGAGGATCTGGTGGGAGTCCCGGTCCGCAAGCAGCGGAGTGCATCATGCTGTGCCATTCATGCAGATTTTTAGCACCAGGTGTTTGTTCTGCACTTTAAAATCAGCATGAACTGCACCATACGCAGTGCAAGAGGGCGCCGGTTCTTTCTGCCGTTAGAGTAGATGTTCTACCAAACGGTGGCTTCCAACTCGTGAAGAAGGTTTCTCAATGCAAGCAGTAGCGACATTCCGCAACCGCCATCATGTGTGGACACTCCGAGAGGACCAGAATTGAAGTACATGCTTAATCAGGGGTGTACCTTCAGGGGACTTGTTTGGGGTGTGACACCCCCAAAAATAAATGCATCCTTGATTCTTGGCTTGGTAGTTGGGTCTGGAGGCCATGGATCGGGTCAGCTCTCTCTATCTCTGATTTTCTTGTCTTGAGCCAAGACTAAGAGAAAAACGGTGACCTTTGATGTAAACAGCGGAGGCAGAGGGAAGAGAAGGGGGAGGGGCAAAGAGGGAGAGAGAGAGAGACAGAGAGAGAGAGAGAGAGAGAGAGAGAGAGAGAGAGAGACCAATCTCGTGGCTGGATTTCAAAATGTGAGATCAGATAACCTGGAATCAATACCGGCTTCCCTGCTTGTCCAATTTGTGTGATTCTAGGCAAATATTTTATTTCAGAGAGCTTACTTTTTCTTTATTATCACCTATAAGCTCTTTTTTAAATACTTGAGTTCAGGATGTGCGCTGTAGAAGCACCTCTCTTGTTTGATTAAATATACTATAATGTTGCTCTGTCAATAATTAGAATCAACCCATGTTCAGGGATTACATCACTACTCACTTGCCTCTTAGTTTACTAATCGCATTGGTGGGGGCAAGCCACAAATATTTCTAAATCTATCACTTTTAATAAATGTCTGTCTATGTAAAGGTAAAATCAGATGTATATAGGAAAACCCTTCCGTGTTAAAGAAATACACTTTTCTGAATTTTAAATAGATTGTATCATTTTTATGCATCATGTTCGTTGTAAGATATACATGCCAAATGTTTGCAAGACTCAGGCAGTGCATGGGCTTTTAGAGCCAAGGCAGACCAATGGTTCTGCTCTGGCTTGGCTCGACCTATTAATTTGCCTTTGCGCCCTCCTCTATTTGCGACTTTGGCTTAGTACATCAGCCATGAGTTACTATAAAATGATTTATAAAAGGCGAGGCCTATCCTCACACACCGATTTGGCAACTCTACCATGAAGGCTTCTTGTAGCAGTGTGTGAGCAGTCAAAATACATTTAAAAAGAAGTGATCCCAGGGCAGGGAATCTAGGCGGTTGTGTTGTATTGGACCATAGTCATGAATTTCCAGTAAGAACCGTAGGTCTAGGTGGTATGGGCTAGGGGGTAACTTCAGCAGGGGTGTTTGAGGTGTGCCACCTCTAAAAGGCACTATTGGTTTGGTAGTTGGGTCTGGAGGCCTTGAGTCAGGTCTGTTATGTCTGTGTCGGTTTCTCGCGTCATTCTCATTTTGCTGAGAGGTTTTAACTTGGACTTTCCAGTCCATCCTGTGCAGGAACTGTTTTGGGCGTTCCCATGGCGGTGCCTGTTTTTAGAGGCACTGCCATGGTAGCACCAAAAAAGTCCTGTGAGACAGCTGGAAACTTCTTATCTGGCAGGCGGCCTCACCACAGGTTTGGCAGTGTGGTGGCGGGGCAGACCCACTGCCAAACTCATAATTGGGCCCCAAGTGTCCTAGGATGTGATAATGGAAAGGCAACTGCTGTTAGGGAGGCCTAAGGATTGGATGGATGAGGGTAGAGCCTGTTCTTCACTTTTAGAAGTTAAGGATTGACTTGTCATCAAGGGCTTCAGCCATCATCCAGAACTGCGAGGGCCAGGGAAGGAAGGGCCCTTCCTGAGCCTCGCTGCAGTGGACCATGTGTGTGAACCCCAGGAGACGGTCGTCACTCCCTTGAGCCTCACAGACATGGGCAAGTGCTGGCAGGCTCCGGGCAGGGCCATGCCTTGGCCTCGCACTGCTGGACCGCAGGTGCAAGGCCCAGGGTAGGGCCCTTCCTCCCTTTGCTTCTCTCAACCTTGGTTAAGCATTTCAGGGCCCAGAGAAGGAGTGGTCTACGGTTTCTTTTCATCACTTCTGAGATTCAAAAAATACTTTTTCTTGTCACTTTCCTGTCTGCTAACTGGTATTAGTTAGTTGCACGGTGTTAGACCTGTCTGGCTTTTTGCGTAGTCCCTCCAATTTATTATTTATTTTGTCCCCTTTTTGCCCCTCATACCTTTATTAATTTTTGTGTCCACTAGCTTTTTCTAGGTGTTGGTCAAGGGGATAGGTGTTCTTTTCCCCCCTCATAGTTTTTCACCTCCGGCCTAGAGGCCTTTTCTGACAGGAATATAGCTGGAGTCACAAAATGGTGGCTACCAACTGTCCTAACTGCCAAACCTAGAACCTGTCCCATAGAGTAGAATAGGGCGTTCCAGAACCTTCTGGTCCCTTCTGGACTCCTGAGGGTCAGCCTATAAAAGGCGGAATGCTGGACAGCCATTTTGTCTTACTGGAGAGAGTCAGCTGGAGGACAGGCTGTAGCTGAAGGTGGGGGTAGGATAGTCAGAGGGTTGACCTATTAATTCACCACCCTTCCTCCCTTGGGTTACCTGACCTGACCCTGCTGATTTGGATGGCTGGAGACCCTGGGCGCCTGACCAACCCCTAGTCTAGAAATACAGGGGTGTGAAAAGGAGAAGGAGACTGCAGTGCTGCGGAGCGCAGTCCTCTGCCCAGTAGAGAGACTTGAGAGAGGCTTTTACTGAACAAGTGCTCAGAAGAAGAAGGGCTAACCTTGTGCCCCCCCCCCCCTTGTTCAGTTGTCGACTGAATCCTGCCCCTGGTTGCTGTGACTTTCCCCTAGTTACAAAATCCCACAGAGTGTCACCTCTTACCTGCTGTGGACGATTTCTGGCTGTGGAGAGGAGCCAACCTTGGAAGGGGCGGAAGCGGAGTGAAGCTAAGCCTGTCCACCCCCTAAGCCAGCGCCTGGTGAGCCGCGCCGGATCAGTGGCTGAGCGCTGACTGAGAAGAGCAGCGGTCGCTGAGGGAGCGGAGGCCGAGAGAAGTCGGGCTGTTCCGCCCCTGTATTGGCGTGGTGAGCGGCGCCGATTTGGAGCTGTGGGAGCGAGTCCTGAGGTGAGGAGCGGACCTGGAGGAATCCTTGTGGACTTCCTAGTGGGCGGAGTAGAAGGGAGGCCTCCGGTGGTGAGACACTCTCTCTCGCGCATGCCCAATTGAGCGCTCGGCTCTGTGAGGCGGAGCCGGTCAAGAGGAGGAAGAGGCAGTGGCGCTCGTCTGCGCCAGTCAGTCCCCGCAGCGTCAGCCCCGGGATTGTGTGAAACGAGAGCAGAGGCACTGACAGCGGTATCCGTGTGGCAGAGAGCCCGACCCTGATCCTCCCCGCGCCCGCCTTGGGAACAGGTAGCTGACTGGGCGGGAGGAGATAGCCTCAATAACTGCCAGCCGGGACTGCTGTTAGTATCCAACACGTGGAGACTTGTGAAGTATCGTCTCCCTGGCACAGTAAGGAGTGTGTGGGGCAGGTGGGAAGACTGAGCCTTTAGGGCTTTATCTATCTCCTCGAGAATCAGTGGAGAGGGGTCCTTGAGAGATCTGTATGTGAGGGAGAAGAGGGGTACTAGAACCTGTGAAAGTAGCTCAAACACACTGATTGTCTTCCTCACCTGTGATCTATGAGGTGGGGAGTAACTTGAGGAAGCTACCTTCAGTAAGTGCTGGTCCAGGGAAAAGGAAGCCACTGAACCAGAATCTGAGAGTAGGAGCACTTGCCAATGTGATGCTGGGAGTACCAGTTAATTAAGTAGAGGTATAAGCTCCTCATTGAGGCGGCTGACACATATGTAAACATCTGGTTTAACTGAAACCTCTCATTGAATGTGTACCTTGTCGGTGGGTAGTGGTGCTGAGGAGAAGAATTTAGGGCACCTCATTGGAGTCAAATCTAATCAATTCTGGAGTCTAATTAAATGTACTATTGATGTTGATTAATGATTTAAGTTAGCATTTCTGAAAGTATTACCACTGATTTCATGTCAATTGTATGTACTGAGCTGTGATTTTTCCAAAGACATAAGAGTAATATTATTTCTCCTGACAGAATGTATAATACTAAATTGTGAATACTAAGAATAAGAGAACAGAGAGTATTTTTATAAACCAGCTCATATTTTTCCATACATTGGTGTAGTGTCATTTTTGTGTGTTATTGCGTTAATTTACTGCTGGGTGGTTTGCAACCTTCACACATGTGCCTTTAGTGAATGTGTCTTACCCTAGGCCAGGCTAGCCTAGGTGACCTGACATCCCAGGTTCCAACACACGGTGACTTTCCAGATTGCATATAGTTAGTTAGTTAGTTTTACCTTTCCTTTAATTGTTTTCCTTTCAAATAGCACATAGCCACATCAGTTTAACAAAGATCTGCTTTGTGTGAAGAAGTAACTAATCATTCATGTTCTACTAAAAGACATTTCACATAATTTTACTAGAAATGACTGAGTGAAATTGCACAAAATATAACTTATTGTACCAAGCATATGACCTGGGTTGTGTTGATGGCTTATATTGACCAGTGAAATATCTAAACTTCCAGTTTCCCACTTCCTTAATATACTTAACCTATATGATCTCCAGTTTTACCAGTGCTGCCTCCCTTTTGTTGCATACAAGTGTTGAGAAAAAACAAATGTTATATTGGGCTATATTTACTTGTAGAGTGCAGATACACTAAGCTTCATGGCACAAAACAGGTAAAATAACAAAAATGAGAGAAATAGAAGTTATTAGTTTTAAAAAAAAAGCCAAGTTTGGATAAAAGAGTTTAAAGTAATCACAGTTTGGATGTTGTGAGTTGTAATAAAAAGGTTATCAGTCAAAGGTTTTTTATACACCTGGATGATGTCACATATTACATTAATCTTGTTAAAGAAGAATTGAGCAAGATAATTACTGATTTGTTTGGAGTGTTGTTATGTAGCTGAATAAGCTGACAGATGGAATACTTCTTTGGACAGGATCAAAGCTTGGGAGAGCAGATTGGAGAAGGTGCTTTTCTCACCTGATTTAAAATGTATTGGTAGCAGCAATGCTGGCATATTATATTCTTTTATTTATTTCATAGTCTCTATACCATTGTCGTTATAGTTTGCTCATGCAGGTAAATTTAAGAGATTTTGCTTTGCGAACCAAACATGTTTTGTTCCATATAGTTATATCCCAAGACGTTCTGTAGAGATTTTTGCTCTTTTGCTCTGCTGAGAAAAAAAGTGATGAGAGGATTAATCTAGACACTGGCCATTATTTCCAGTCCATGCTTGTTTATTATTCACTGTGCTATTTTGAGCTTTTATCTCGACAATGAGTACCTGGTAACTAGCATTGTCCCTAGCCCTACGCTGGAGTGGTTGGACTCTAACAGCTCATTGTAGGGGTATGCACAGCAGAGGAATATACCTTTAAATCCTGCATTCTTTCCCCCCGCAAGGAAACACAACACAGTTGTTACAACGACCGCGTTGTGATTCCGCATACCATTACTCCGCAAGTCGGAACAACGACTTTCGGAGGGGGGCGCTGGAAGTTGGAATAGTATAATTTACTATTCCAACTCCAGTCTGTGCGGACACTAGGGAAGGTGTTGGATTTTAAACCCAACACCCCCCCTCCCCGCAAGTCGTTGTTCCGACTTGCGGAGTACTGGTATGCGGAATCACAACACGGTCATTGTAACCACCGCGTTGTGATTCCCTGCGGGGTAAGAGATTCGTTGTAAACGCTGTTTACCACTGCAGAGCTCTCAAGTTCCCCAGTTATGTGCAGGAGTAACTCATCCAGACCAGGCTTTTAGGTCTGACCTCAGGGATATCTTAAGGAGTTTGGGGGCCCATGGCAAAACATAATTTGGGGCCCCTGCTCAAAACAACTCTTATTTTATTATACACTAGCAGCCCGTCCCAACGTTGTCCGGGTATGAATTGCTGCCGGCCAGTAGTATATTGTTTTGTAGGATTTCGTTTTGATAGCATTTCATATCTGTGACAGGCCTGTGAAACGCTCCGATTCACAGTGCACTGCTGATGCACTTAAGAGTGCGCGGTCAGTAGTGTGTGAACTCGAGTTTCCCTACTTTATTTTTCCTTGCAATATTATATAGCGCGAACTCGACAACATGGCATGAGCACAATTTACATTACAGAAGAACACATTCATTTGTGGTAGGCACGGGGAGACAAAGCGATTTGCCTGGAATCACAGGATGTTGAGCTGATGCCGAGATTCGAACGTAGCTCCCCAGCTCTAAAGTTCGCAATTGTAGAACTTCTGGCGGGAGGTGTGTCTAAAAGTGTATGTCGGTGCTGGCCATCAATGAGAGAGACCTGTGCATTTTTCAAATGGGTGGTGCTGGAGATGTGGGCCGCCGTGCCACCAATGTACTTACCGGGGGAGGGATAGTTCCTTTCTTGCTCTTTCCGTGGAGGCGGGCCTTGTGTCTGGATGTGCGTGGCACGAGGCCTGTGCGCAACAGAAGTGGAAAATCTCCAGTGTGCGCTTCAGGCGTCACCGGAAGTTAAGACGAGATTAGATTTCCTGCACAATGGCCCCTGTTTGCGCTCCTTCCGTCCCTTGGGAATAGCGCCATGCATGACCTCCATACAGTAAAGCAGGTGTACGTCACTGGGAGCGCTGGGCAAGCACACCCGGAGCTGGAATGTACTTAACCTGGGCACAACGCTCGCTTTTTTTCCGTAATCCCGCGCCCCGCACACGCCCACGCCCCCAGCACACGCCCACAGCACACGATATGAGACATGGCATGAAGGGCGGAACGTACCATTCGCACCCAGCGTTTGTCACGCCCCCAGCACACGCCCACAGCACAACGCAGACACGCCCACAAGGGACTACTTTGCTGGCACGGTTCTTTTACCTTTTAAATGTATATGGTGGGCGTCTGCATAGCCTATGTCCTTCTGCTGCAACTGCCCTTTCCAACGCTGTCTTGGGTGTTGTGATTGGTGCTGTGGTTCCTGAGATTACCCGCCTCAAAGGTTTGGGCTCTCTCTTTATTATATTAGTATAGATTTGTATCTCATTCACAACCTCTGCAACTATGGTGGGATCATTTACAACCCTCTTCATTGGCCAGCCTACATCTGTGCACAATCCTACAACAAACAGTTTCACTCTGGCTGGCCGGCACCAGAGAGCAGAAAGACTAGTGGCATGAAACACGCCTGCTGTATGTGGTGCAGTAGACTGGTTACTGATCTCTTGGTTCTGCACACATAGAAGACATGTGTTTAATGCAGTCTAGTCCCTGCTGTGCGAGGAACAGGGATTCTGAGTCAGTTAGCACTATGCTCAGATTGCACTGGCCCATCGGTGTCTCCACATGGACTGTGCAGTCAAGTAGGGAGCATATAACGCTGCTCTGCACTGCACATTGACATGTGGCGTACCCTCATGGCCTACCCTGGGGCCCTGCATTGGTGCAAGCAGTCTCCAGTCGGACTGCACCAGAAAATCAGTAAGACTAGTGGTCCGACCAAGCCTTCTACCCAGAATCTGTGGTGTAGTTTGTCGGTCACCATCATTCAGGCACATGGTGCTGATTGATGCTTTTGCTTACCGCCTCTGCTGCGTGGAAATAGTATTCGGAGTCATGTGGTGCAAGGCTGTGATTTCACTAGTCTGGCAGTAGATGAAAAAGAACAATGCAGTCATAGAGGGAGCACACAATGCCAATCCTTACTGCACAGTAATTGGTACTAACTGTATAAAGGCAAAAGCTTGCACACTTGGGCTGTGCACTTTGAAATGTTAAACGCTAGCTAATCTAACCGAAATCTAATAGGTATTTTTATTTAACCCTCACTATCTCTCAGGTAGGGGTCAGATTGGCTGGGCAGCCTGGGCTGACTATGAAAACAAAGTTAACTTTATTATTCAAAACTTTAATCCAAAAGCAGAACTAGAGGGCAACTTGAAAGGTGTGGGGTCTGGGCCAAAGCCCACATGTCTATGGCATTAAACGTCTCTGTCTTGCCTACCAAACAGCACAATCGGTCTGTTTGGCAAAGTCCTATTGTGGCCTTCCCAAGACTTACAATGAACTTACAGCTCGCCTATTGCTTGTCATTAGTTGGCTTTATTGTCACTGTTATTTGCTTGCTTCTTATTCAATAACTTCCCAAGCCCCATCTCATCTACCTTGTGTTTGTCCCTACCTTGGAGCAAAGCCTCTTTACCTACCTTTTGACTGGCTGGCTTGTATTGTTCCACAGTTCACTTTTAGGGAACTACTTTTTTCTTTTTGGTTAAGCACTCCTTGCGAGTGCATGTTTTTCAGCTCCCGCTTTGTGTTGCTCTCTCCCTTGGATGCTGCTCTTGTGTGCTTCTCCACCACCCTGCACTCTGTTGCTCTCTGCCTCGTGTGCTGTTTTTCACCTCTACCTGGCATTATTTTCGTTTTTGTTTCTCCAACCCACACCCTGTTGCTACCCCCACACTCGCTCCTCTGTACCAATGCTGGTTCTATTTTTCATTTCTAATTTTTTGACATTTTATTGGAGAGTGTGTTACCAAATTGTTGTTGCTTCTTCTGCCATACAAAACTGCGATTTTGTGCTACTCTAAATTCTTTTTTATATTTATCGATCTATTTTTGATCCGTACCTTTAAAACATGGAGTTTGCCTAATTTTGTATGTATGTGCATGCATTGTGATGCATGTTCGCTTTCATCACAATGCTCATGCGCTCACATATATTATCACACATGTGTTCACTTACGAAATGACGTGGCTTTAAGTAGCAACCGCTGCATGACACATTTTTTTCCTGCTGCTGGACTTCATTGGCAAACCACATTTATGTAGTTATTAGGTCTGAAAGGCGAGACCTACTAGCTTTACTAGTGCTTGGTTTCAGTCCATGGTGGGGTTTTTAGTCCAGTAAATCTTACTACTATTATAAAGAGAGAACAGAAACCTTTTGGCAAGGTAAACTCTGGAACCACAGCGCCAATCCACACACCCAAAACATTGTTGTAATCCTCAGGGTGTGTAGATGGACATAGGCTGCATAAATAAAATAAAAACGTAAATTAAAAAATTAAAGTTTAAAATCAAAGTAGTCCCCTAAAACAAGCGCCGGCCGTGACGTAGCACTGACCGCGACCTACACCTGCGTGATGACGACAGGCGGGGAGGAGCGGTGACGAGCGGCGACGAGTGGCGCGGCGGCTCAGGTAAGGCGAGGCGGGAGGCGGTCCGGGCAATGTCGGGGCGGGCGGGGGCCCGGGAGTGGCGGTGAAGTCCGGAGCGCGGCTGAGGTAAGGCAGAGGCGGGAGGCGGCTGGCGGGCAGGCGGGAGGCAGGCAGGCGAGCAGGCGGGCGGGAGGCAGGCGGGCGGGGGGCGGTATAGGCAATGTCGGGGCAGGCGGGCGGGAGGGCGGGGGTCCCGGCCGGGACTAAACAAAAGTAAAAAATGCTGCCCCCAGCCCCCTTCTGCCCCCGGGCAACGCCGGGGTGGGCTGCTAGTCCTTTATAAAATAAGACTAAAAGTCCCAGAAGTAAAACAAAATATAGGACAAAATATAGGACTGGATGAACTCATCACCCGTGGAACTGAGAAACTTGAGAGCTCTGGTATGAAAGATATTGCTTTTGAGAAGGAAGGACAATGGAGCCTAAGACTGCACTGCTGTAGCACCACTTGTCTACCTTCTTCTATGGGTTGAGGTTTTGGTGCAGGCAGGTGTGCAGACAGTGACCCTTAACCCAGGAAGGACATTATTTGACGATCCTAAGGAATCCTTGAAGAGAAGCAGATAATGTGGGAATAGTAAATTATTTCAATGTGCAATAGTAGTGAAAGCGTTGGACCTCAGAGGGGTAAGATTTACTATTCCCACTCCAGTCTGTGCAACAGTAGGGAAACTGTTGAACTTAGGTGGGTTTAAATGTAATCTTCCCACTCCAGTCTGTGCAGCAGTAGGGAATGTGTTGGACTTTGGAGGGGTAAGATTAACTAATCCCACTCTGGTCTGGGCAACAGTAGGGAAAGCATTTGATTTTGGAGGGATTAAAATTACTAGTCCCACTCTAGTCTAAGTAACAGTTGGAAAAGTACTACACTTCAAACACATTACATATTTGAATAACCTTATCAATTTAGAACAAATATAAAACTCTTAATATGAACATTATTATTTAACTCAAAAATAGGATAAATAAAAACAATAAAACAACAAGTAAACAATTTACATGATTAATAAACAATTTAATATATAATTATCAATATTCAATTTTATTTATTACTTAATTAACTTTCCAACTATAACCATACAAACCTAGCAGCCCACACTTAGGGTATAAGTATAATAAATAATTATAACACAATTTACAGAATGGTTAATCAATTAACAAATTCGCGATTAATAAGTATTAGCTAATTAACATCCCACCCAATACCCCTACAAACCTAGCAACCCGCAACTAAAATAAATCAGTATTACATAATGTACATTAATAATTATCTATTAAATAATTAATAATTAATTTGTTGTTAATTAATTATTACTTAATTTACTTTCCACCCTATATCTCTACAAACCCAACAGCCCACATCTGAACTATAAAGTTATTACACAATTTACATTTTTAATATTCAATTAAATAATTAGGATCTAATTAATAATTGTTAATGAATTAGTACTTAAATACTTCCTACCATTTACCCCTACAAGGCCAGCAGCCCACACTTAAAATATCATTCAAAGTATAATTATTACACAATTTACATAATAATCAATGTCATTCTTAATAATGAATTAATAATTAATTGGTAAATATTTATTACTAAATTAACTTCTAAACCTATACCCAATGCTTAATTTGAGCCAGTGATTTCCGGTACTCAGCACCAGCACTTAATTGTCAACATCAGGACTTGTACCAGTCTGACACATTGTGGCACTACTAAAAATGACTATTGACTGCCGCCCAAGCCATTCCTATAGATTTGGGGGCCTAGAGCAGACTGAATTGTCACACTTGTAAGAGCGTGATGATTAGTAATTGTGTTGCTACTGCCATTAGCAGGCAATGTGTGGTGCAAGCTGCAGTGGACTCCTGACGAGGGCCCTCGCACTTATGTTTTTACAAATTAATCACTGCCTATACCCCTACAAACTCAGCAACCCACACCTAAGATATAAGTACAATTATAATTATTACACAATTTACATTATTAAGAACCAATTACATTATTAATAATAAATTCATAATTAATTGCTCATTAAATATAACTTAATTACCTTCCTACCCTATGCCCCAATAAATCTAGCAACCCGCTATGCCACTAAAAAATGACTATTAGCCAACACATTTAAAATTATAAAGCACTTAGAATTACAGAGTATATTTACAAATATTATTAACAATTATACAAATAATAATAACACATAAAATTATTTTTGTGAACTTAAACACATTAAGATAATTAATAAATGATCTTTTTTACAAATATATTGTTAAAAAAAAATTAACAACAATATTCTTAATGATTTTACTTGCATGAAAAAAACTATATTCTTGTATCACAATATTTATTTTCCGATAGCTCGGTCTCCCGATATTTACAATTCGATATTTTGTCCAAATACCAGAGGCAACCATTCCATCAGGGGGAGTGGCTTGCTTTTCTCTTTCTTAATCCACTGACCCATTTCCCCAGTGGAGAGCATTGGATTCCAAGTCCATTGTACAATGTGTGGTCACGGTCTCTCTTGTTGTGGAAGATTGGCGATTAGCATTGGAATCCTAAATCTTATTCCCATCAACAGAAGGTCCTCACAACTGTGTACAGGAAATAATTTGCAGAAATATAATTAAAACACTTCTGCAACCTGGAAACTGAACGCAAATCTGAGCCACACTCCAGTGCTAGGAACCCAGTTAATTTCGCACATAGATGAAGGTGTGTGCATTTCTTCGAGTCAGAAGGCAATGTTACCACAATTCTAAGCCAGAACAGAACAATGCAGCTCAATGTCTTAAACATTTCTCCAGATGTATGTGCATTTTCAACCTTTTGTTCAAATAATCTTGAAACGATAGCAGAAATTAAAAGCTAGTGGCCCTCATTACAATGTCGGACAGATGCCGTTTCAGTGAGGGAACCGCCTGATAATAGGTCGGCAGTTCGGCATATCGAAATAGGATGCAACTGCACATGGTGCTGTTGCAAACTCCTATTTCTCTATGGGAGCTTGTGCGACGGGTGCAAACCAATGCAGCACAAGAAAAATTTAGGTTTTGCACATCCCTGCACCATGTGGCAGGCACCTCACTGTGTGAAGGGGGGCACCATAGGTGCCCCCAAGGGCCACTACTGGAGGGCCAAGGGGCAAGGGGGACCTGCTATAGGTCCCCAGAGACACTTTCCGACAGCAGTTCAATGTCAGAAAGGTCGACATGGAACTGATGTCGGAAAGTGACATCCTAATCCTGACTGCGGAAACGTTGTCCATTAGGGGTTATGAGGCGCTGCCGACTGGCCGACGGGCTCTTTGAGCCCGTCAGAACTGAGTCAGATTAACCGGCCAGTTTAAACTCCAACCGCCGTCTTTGTAATACGGCGGTCGGGGTTTAAACCTTTCTGACTATCCAAATCAGGCCCAGTGTGTTACGTAAACATACTGTATTAGTCTTATGGGCAAAGCAACAGAAAACTGATATGGTTTTTGTTTGGATAGAAATTTGTGAAACTCTGCTAATAAAGCATTTAGAAAATTTTACATTACAATGAAACAAACATAGTAGCAAGGGCTTCTAAGCAAGCCATTTGCACATCTCAGTAGTTTACATTGGACTATGCCTTTCCAGGCACCCCCAACCCCATTGGAGCATGAGAGAACATGACCATTTATCCCACACTTGGACATACATCTAGCTTTTTCTACACATGTTCATTTCTTTTTCCCTCTACCTCTATCTGTAAAACGAGTTACATAGCACTTACTGGCAAATGGTAACAGTGAGTTCACTGGACAATGTAAAACTCGCTTACTGAAAATTGGCCTTAATATGGTCATTACCAAATATAATTATTACACAACTTACATAATTAATAATCAATTACATTAATAATACGTTAATAATTAATTGGTAATTATTTATTATTTAATTAACTTATCATTCTTTACCTCTACAAACCCAGCACCTAAAATATAAGTAAAAATTGAATGATTATACAATTTACATCATTAATAATCAATAAAATTAATTAATTATTCATTAATTCTCAATCAGCAATCGTGACCCATTGTTATTCTGAACCCAACAGTGACACTTTCTAGTGAGCTCATCATTGATGATCTCTTTAGAAGGTTGCTTGAGGGGCTTAGTGAAAAGTGTCCAGCAACAAATGGTAGTAACATGCTACTCAAATGGTACTAGTCTCATTGGAAAGTGCTATGTGATTGGAGTAAATAGGTTGCTCACTAGAAATGGAAAAAGTGATCACTCTGAAAACTGGCAGCGCATTTAGTGAAAACGTGCTCACTGAAAAATGGCGTTTCTGTATTGATTAGTAAGAAAATGAATGCAAACTTTCGTTGCCAGCAACACTTGCCTGAGGCAATATGTTCTTACAGTTTTTTTAAAGAAAATGCACTGTTTGCCACTACTTTTCCCTAAACAAGTAGGGTGATTTACCAAACTCAAAAGTGAAGAGGCTTGAAAAGCCTAACACGTGACAAGCAAATACAGTACCCCATCTTGGATTAATGCACACAATGTGGTCCTACTTTTCCAAATATGTTTGGAAAGACTCCTCATCTTTTAAAATACTCTTTAAATAAACCCTGGGAAGTTTGAGGCAATGTTATTGGTCCAATCTTTGTGCTTTAAAATTCAAGTTTACTCAATGTTACTTGCCCAATATGCTTTAGGTCCACCATCTGACACAATATTTCCAAGCATGTTTTGGAAACCAATCCGTATTATTCCCTGAATCAATACCTCTTACCCTTCTTACTATTCACCTTGAATATCAAAGCCCTAGTTTATCATATCCGCCAGCCCAGGGAAATGGTTGGCACACAGTTCGGGGCCTAGGATAATAAGCTACCTCTGTTAGCTGACAATGCTTTATTCAGACTGTCAGACCCACATTGCTCCTTGCCTGCACAGCCTGAACAATGATCAGGCTTTCAGATGTAGCAGGATATAAAATCAGTATGGGGATGTAGCTTTGTATGTTCTTTATTTAATAAGAAGAAGCATGTAAGGAATAAGTGTGCTGCCAGCTTGAGATGCAACTCAGGTCTGACCAGCATTCTACAATACACAGAATACATTCTTAGAATCATACTATCTACATTCTACAATCTACACTCTAACCATAAAACTAACCTAACTACTACGTTACCACAGGGGAATTCTGAAATATTTAACCTGACGATCCCTGAGGAGGTAGCGGTCAATTTGCAAGAGTGATATTCCTTCCAGTGGTGCACACTGATTATTAAATACTTGAGACTAAAGATAACCTCACCAGTGTCAGACGTAATCAGTTCTAACAATCCAACATTTCACACTGAGATACATAAAGGCCAAGATTATTGGTCACCTCTTTCTGTGTCTTGGATGGACAGCATTAATGCTGTAAAGAGGACTGTCCTACCTCGGGTCGGTTTCAAGCTCTGACGATAAAGGTTGAATCCACCTTTATGACTGTCTCCAACGAGTGCTATCCCAATTTATATGTCACGGATCCTGACCCAGGGTCCATTTTAAGATTATTTAAAGGAATAAGATGGGAGGGTGACCTGCAATCCCAGAGTTTTTAATATACTACCAGGCTGCACAACACCACTGAGGATATTAATGGAATAGGCCAAACACTGAAACAGACAAAATCTGGCCACATATCTAGAAAGCTATAATGAGGAGGTCCATATGGAATGTGGCTTGCTTTCCCAAGCCATTACTCCTGGAGAATGCGTTCCTATGATTGCATTAAAAACCTGGTCAACATATCCATTAATTTTAAGCTAATGCCCTTCCCACTTCCATTCACTCATATTCACTTCATCTCAGACTTTGCCCTGCCACTTTTTTAAGCTCAATTTGATGGTTGGAAAGAAAGAGGCTGTAGAATAATTGTGCACATGTTTCTTAAACGTATAGTCATATTCTTCACAGAATGTAAATTAGATTTAGGAGTGAGCAAGATGTAACATCTTCTTTATTTCCAAAATTACATTGGGGAATTCACTCATCAATTACTGAGAAGGCAATAAAAGATAAAACAATCAAATAAGGAAAAACAACCCCCGTCTTCCCCCTCAGATCACTCATGCATTAAAGTCGTCACTTTCTAAAAGGTTCAGAGGAACTCTTTCTTTACTGTTTTGCTTTATTCAGAAATATATTCCATTTCTCGTACCATGATTCTGGTTAAAAAAGCCCTCAGTACCTGTCACATTTTCTGCACTACTGCTGACCCACTACATGTTGTCAAATGCACAGCTTTTTCACAAATGTTCAGAAATATTTATTTGA
This sequence comes from Lissotriton vulgaris, assembly GCF_964263255.1. NCBI lineage: Eukaryota > Metazoa > Chordata > Amphibia > Caudata > Salamandridae > Lissotriton > Lissotriton vulgaris. Next base: position 1,722,655,719 of record NC_141695.1, read on the forward strand.
GATAACCAAAAACTACTATTTGAAGAGACAGGCATATTTTGTTTGGCGCAAATACATTAGCTGGATATGCTTAATAATATATCTTTAAAGACAAGTAATTCTAAAAAATTCCTTTGCATGGAAGCTCCCAACTGCCAACTCATCTGTAAAGATTTGTTTAAATCTTATGAAGTACCTGCCTGTAAAGATTCCTTTTAATCTTATGAAATTTTCAGCAACATAACTGACCAAAGAGCCTTAAAATAAACTATAGCTTCCGTAAGAAGGTGGGCCTGTGAAGCTTGGGGAAGTTACGCCTCAATATAAACAGAAAGTATTACCTTCCAAAGCAAATTTGTCTAATTTGGAAAACATGGGTATATTCAGATGTTCAGAGATGGTTGCATCATCCCAACATGCATTTTCTAGAGAGACATTTTTATAAAAACTGAGAATGTTTTTATTATGCTATACATGCAAATATTTGGTAAGCAAAAACAGGGAGCTTTCATTTAACACCTTAGCAGCTATGGAACGTCCAGCTCCAGTGCTGGACGTTCCATTGCGCAGGTGCAGTTGGAACGTCCAACGGCCGACGGCAGCACTCCTGAGGTAGTGGTGCCGTCGGCCGTTGGACGGGCGCAGCACTTAAGGTGATAATCGGCAGTTGGCATCGGGTGTAAGCAACCACGTGGGCCGAGTGCTTATTAAAGACAGGAACTCCATTTATGACCGACATTGCAGCGCCCTGCCCTAGAGAATTACAGGTGGCTCCCTTCACCCTCTAATTGCTGGCTCTGCATTTCTCGCTGCCTCATACCTCACCTGTCTGGGACTTCCATCCCTCCTTTCATGTTCTTCACAGTTTTTTTCCGCTGCTGATACTTGACCTCCTCTGGATCAATATAATGGTGCTCTGCGCTATCATGTTGTTGGCTAAGCTAACTGTTCTCCTATGCCTCATTTCCTCTAGATGGGTTTCCAATGTGAAGGCTCTGGATATAGCAGGTTCTGTATTTACCCCCTCAGGGGTTTCTTTTCATAAATCCACACACACTAAGACTTATTCAAGTTGTGTAAGTTATACAGCATTTCCTGACACTTAAACGTTGTGTGTGGTGCAATTTCTGAAGGCATATCAAGATTGTACCGGAGAGCTTTGCAAAGACCAATTGGGTCAATTGCTTATCTCTCTCCATAATCCTTTCTGTCCAGTCTCTTCAGCAACATTGGTCCGTTGAGTCAAGTCGTTGTTAGCTGAAGTGGAAATTGATGTGTCCAGCTTTGGAGCACATTCAGTTCGAGGCACCATGGCTTCTAAACTCTATTCTGTGGGGTCTGATAGAGATGGGATTTTACGACTGGGTTTTTCTTGTTGACAGGCACGAATAACAAACCGCTGTGAGCAACGTCTGGGCACAGACTGTTAGGGATTCCGGATTACAGAATGGGAGCTGAGGGATCAGTTTTCCTGGAGGCCGAGTTCCAGTTCGTCTTTTGGTTGATGGTTTACCACTGATTCCTGGTTTCGATGTTGGTGTGAGATTGTTCATGCATGGTTTAGGCTGTTATGACTTTGTAAAAAAAGAGAACGGATTGAGGTCACATAAGGATTTATACGGTAGGATGGATCATGATTGGTGGAACAGTATGGATAATGAGGAAAGACTCATGGGAAATTTTGTTATTATTTCTGTTAATGTTTTGATTGGCTGCTGTGTTTTTCAGCAGTAAAGAAAGAGAAGCCTAATCCTAGCTTCTGTTTTCTTAAAAGAATAAAAACATTTCTAGCTGACGTATCAAGAATTTTCAATTTTATTAAGGACACGGAGGCAAGGATTATGCTTCTTTTTCTTTACTGAAGCAAATACAGCAGCCAATAAACTTTAAACAGCATAACCCGGAAGGACAGCCCCTCCTTGTATGCACCAGTCACTACCCCCAATGGGTATAAATGTCCAGGAAACCATTGTAGGTCCTCTTTCTTTGCAAACCGTAAAACTCAGTCCATCAAATTGAACCATTGAACTCAAACTCCGTTGATTGACTCCATCGATCCGAACCAAAACTTCATCGAAGATACTTCTACACTTGACCATGTCAACATTTCTTCCAGACTCTTCAAATTGCCTTGTTCTGATTTCAGTCTGTAACAACTTTATTCCAAGGCGTTTTTCTGTTTGATTGTTTCTTTGCATCCCCTTGATTATCTGCCAGACGTACTGAAGAATACAAAAAAAAGTGATTGGTGGAAAGCTTTAAGTAATCTCAGCCACTGGTATTACTCAGGCCACTTCCCAGTACATTGTGCTTTTGCCCACCATGCCACCTCAGTTTGGACCCAGCCATATGCAAATCAGTCTTGACCCTGCTCCAATAGGAACAGACCAGCCCAAACCGCCAGGTCACTTAGTCCCTGAACTGGAACACAAGCAACCCCGGACTGGTTTCACCATAATGGGGACTTGTCAGTCAGGTGCAGCTTGTTTCCAGTGGCAGAGTGAGCATGGGACCCATGTCTGCACATACCCATTACACTTAGAGAATTGCACTAAAGTATACAAAAAATGATGAATGGAAAGCTTGAATTAAAATTAGTCTCAGCCACTGGTAATTACTCCAGGCCGCATCCCAGAAATGGAAGGCACTTGGTGACTATGTCTTTTGCCAAATCATCCATCCTAAGAACCTCTCCAAGTTCAACTTAGGTTTGCACCACCTATTGCTTGTCTCTGGGTAGTAGGTATTCAAACCAATACACAAGTTTTCCCCCTGAACTTATTGTTAAAATCCAAACTATCATAACACAACAACGTTTTTAGCATTTTGATTGTATACAGTTGTTTTTTGTGTAATTTCTGGACCAAATTTATTGGATGATGTATCTGGTCCAATGGATGATAAACTATATTAACAAATGTCACTAGTATTTTTTGAGATTTTACTAAACATTTATAAGGTTTTACATATTGTGGTAGGAGCATAATTGGTTATTTTTTTACATTGAAGTTATATCTGTTATTCTTTTGTTGATAATGGAGTATCTCATACACTCAAAATGCTAATGTGCCCTAGAGGCCTACCTTCTTGGGGACTCCCATTCTTGCTATGTGAGGCAGTCCTCAATCATGGGTGGTCCTCGGTATCTGTCCTGGTATTGTGGTGTCCCTACAGTCTCTTACAAAAAATGACAGCCTGGCCTCACACACCCCCTGGGTGTCAAGCTTCGTCATTGGCCATCTTGAGCTCCTCAAAGAATTCTCTAGTGGCGGGTCGACCCTTTCTCTAGAATCCTAATTTCCAGTTAGGTTTGCTGATGGGAATTTCCTTGTCTGTTTGTATGTGTGACATAGGAACATAAAAATACATGTATATTAAAAGCACTTGACAGGAATGAAAAGTACATAAATCATTGAACACGAGGGACACAATACATGTAAACCATCAGCTACATGGATCCGTTGTGAAATACTGGTCACATGCTGTTTGTCAGTATATTTTATCAAATGTTTCCATATTTGTGCTCTACACAGCAAATCAAAGCAAGTGCCAGTGAACACCACCATATCGCATGTCTTATGTATGAAACGCATGCCCAGGCCTCTTTCACAACCATGTGATCCCAAACAGCCTTACCATAATTTTGGCGGTTAATTTCCCCATGGAGGAACCCTCTGGCTGAAACATGTTGACCTAAAATGAATAGATGTACCTAATTAGACTCATCTGTCCCTTCACTTTTTTAATCATCCCTGCTCCACCACAAATAAAATGTGAAATATGTACCTTGGCAGGAGTTAGGGATTTTTATTCAGACAACCCTCCCCTTGCTCCTGCAAAGACCCCTCCTAAACAGTTTGAGAAAGGGTTGGCCCTCCACTAGAGAATTTCTTGAGGAGCTCAAGATGGCCAAAGATGAAGCTTGACACCCAGGGGGGTGTAATGCCATCCTGTCATTTTTCATGCAAGACTGTAGGGATACTACAATAACCGAGCAGATAGTGAGAACCACTCATGATTGCGATCTGCATCACAAAGTAAGGGTGGGAGGAACCCAAAAAGGTAGGCCTCTATGGCACATTCACTTTTTGTGTCTATGAATTACTGTGGGAGTACGCAAACAATTTGCCCTTATAAATATCTCTCCTTTCCCCGTCCCCTGGTAAATCCCACAGGGGTATTTGTGTATAGATAATTAAGTATCCACATAACAAAAGTTTGGATTTTAAGAATAAGTCCAGGGGAAAAACTTTTGTATTGGTTTGGCTGAACCCTATCTCCTGTACCTTTACAAAAGGGGTTACTCTATAAATTGTTGATGTCTTCTGATAGGTGTTCAAAACTTCCTGTTACCATGAGTGGAAGGAAGAGTTCTAACTGTCTTCAGCAACAAGGGTTGCCACCTGGAATGACCAATATTTTAATGTTATGTCCCCATGGAACACGCAAGTTTGCAGCTGCACTGTGGATAGCGCCTTAACTGAAATAGGGCATACTGTTCCAGCCTGCATTTAGTGCATCCATTTGAAGATGATACCAAGTGCAAACAGGGACAGCGTATCCTATTTGTAATGAGAGCAGTGGTAAGGAGTGGAACAAGCTTGTGTTGGGATGCTTCACTGTCTCCAGACTACGCCCAAGCTTGGTATCTCTGCATGAAGTCTTGCTGCTGTGAACTGTGGAGACACAGAGTGCTTAACTGCACAAGGAGCTGAACTACGCCTACCAGAAGTTGGTCTGATCTCAAGAAAACTTGCATAAGGCCAAGCTGATTGGAAGATGTTCAAGTAGGAAGTCTCAACGGGTTGAGGCTTCCCAAGAGTCACACAACCCCAGCAGCACTGCTGAACAAAAGAAGACAATTGTATCGAGGTAGAACACTGTGGTAAATATCAGGTTGAACGCGCATAACGAAAAGTAATTTTAATACCAAGGTACTCAACTTCTGCGATCTTGGCTTGTGTTTTTTCTTGCACCTCAGTTCTCCCTCAGTCCTTTCACCCATACATATGCTCCTGGTATTCTACATTGTTCGAACCGCTCTCCTTGCTGTGTCTCCTTGCAAATATTGTTTTGCTTTGTGGCCTGTCCCCACAACTCTCCATCCCACTCCCAACATCTCCTTCATACACACTTTTTTTGATTTGCATCTCAGTGTCTTTCTCACCTTGTCTGTACTCAGGTACTGCAAGACAAAGGTGTAGTGTGGTAGCCTTCTTTCAAGCATAGTTTCCTTTGTTTTACTGTGCTGGATAGTTTTTCAGGGTGAATGTGGTTGAATCTTTTTATCTTTAATGCACAACTTTTCTCAAATATTTTGGTCACAGTGGTTTATGAAGTTTTTGTACATTTTTGTTACTGTAAACTGAGAAGAAAGGATCAATAACTGCGTCCTCTGGGTGGTGGAGCTGCATCATCTCCTGTCGTCACCAAACTGTTGAGCCTTTCCCCTCCCACCCCTGACCTATTTCAATTTTTTCAATTTGCGGGTTTATATCGCGCTAGGATCATCTCCCGGAGGAGTATCTCCGCGCCTTTGAGAACCTTTTCAGCTTGTAACAATAGGCAGGCAGATGGCAGTAATTACTTAGGAAATAAGAAGGTTTTTAACTGTTTCCTAAATAAGAGATACTCCTGACAGAGTCTCAAAGAAAGAGGAAGGCTGTTCCACAATCTTGGTCCGGCAATGGATAGAGCTCTTCCACCTTGTCTGGTCTTTCTGGCTCTTGGAACTTGTAAGAGACCTTGTTCACTGGATCGCAAGGATCGAGCGGGCCTATAGAGAGAGAATCTATTGTTTAGATACTCTGGGCCTTTGTTCTGGAGACTTCTATGTATAGTGCACCCTATCTTGTATTTCACCCTTTGTTTGATAGGTAGCCAGTGAAGGGTGTTCAGAAGAGGCTTCGATGGTGTGCGGGGAGGCTGATTTAGGACAAGACGGGCCGCCGTATTCTGGACTACCTGCAATCTCGCAATAACTCCCTCGTTTACTGACAGGAGCATCCCGTTGCAGTAGTCCAGTCGACTCAGTATAAGGGCCTGCACTAACGTTCTCCTAGTTGTATCAGGGAGCAAGGGGAAGACTTTCCTCAGCATAGCGATCACATGGAAACATGAGCCCACTACTTGATTGCTGTTTTGTTTTAAAGAGAGCTCCTGGTCCAGACGCACACCGAGATTTTTTACCACCTGCTTTGGCTCTGGGACTGGGCCAAGGTCTTGCGGCCGGTAAACAGTCAAAATATCGAGTTTTTAATTTCGACCTACACTAATATCGAGTTGCTAATATCGATGGGACAGAATATCGATGTCCAGAATATCGATGGCCAGAATATCGACCCTAAGGTAAGTAATATCGAAATTACTAATATCGATAGCATATATATCGAAATTACTAATATCGATAGCATATATATCGATGTAAGTAATTTCGATTTACTAATATGTGTTAGAAATATAAGTTAAGTATTTAAATTAATTGTTATAATATGTGTTTAATATGTTTTTATAATTTAAAAATATATAAGAGTAAATAATATGTTTTACTACCACAGCGGGTTGTGGGTTTATAGGGGAATAGGGTGGGAAGTAATTTATTTGTAATTAAATAATTATTTTTCAATGATTAATTTATTTTGCAATTAAATATTAATTGGCAATTATTTTATTTTAATTGATTAATTGATTAATTAATTGATAATTTATGTATATTTTTAACTAAATTATGTTTTACTACCACAGCGGGTTGTGGGTTTATAGGGGAATAGGGTGGGAAGTAATTTCTTTGTAATTAAATAATTATTTTTCAATGATTAATTTATTTTGCAATTAAATATTAATTGCCAATTATTTATTTTAATTGATTAATTGATTAATTAATTGATAATTTATGTATATTTTTAACTAAATTATGTTTTACTACCACAGCGGGTTGTGGGTTTATAGGGGAATAGGGTGGGAAGTAATTTATTTGTAATTAAATAATTATTTTTCAATGATTAATTTATTTTGCAATTAAATATTAATTGGCAATGATTTATTTTAATTGATTAATTGATTAATTAATTGATAATTTATGTGTATTTTTAACTAAATTATATGTTTTACTACTGGAGCGGGTTGTGGGTTTATAGGGGAATAGGGTGGGAAGTAATTTATTTGTAATATTAATTAATTTTGGGTAAAGGGGTATTTTTAGGGTTCAGGGTCAGTTTTCAGTTTTTGGGTAAAGGGTTTTTTTTAGGGTTCAGGGTCAGTTTTCAGTTTTTGGGTAAAGGGGTATTTTTTGGGTTCAGGGTCAGTTTTCAGTTCTTTGGTAAAGGGGTATTTTTAGGGTTCAGGGTCAGTTTTCAGTTCTTTGGTAAAGGGGTATTTTTAGGGTTCAGGGTCAGTTTTCAGTTCTTTGCTAAAGGGGTATTTTTAGGGTTCAGGGTCAGTTTTCAGTTTATGGGTAAAGGGGTATTTTTAGTGTTCAGGGTCAGTTTTCAGTTTTTGGGTAAAGGGGTATTTTTAGGGTTCAGGGTCAGTTTTCAGTTTTTGGGTAAAGGGGTATTTTTTGAGTTCAGGGTCAGTTTTCAGTTCTTTGGTAAAGGGGTATTTTTAGGGTTCAGGGTCAGTTTTCAGTTTCTGGGTAAAGGGGTATTTTTAGGGTTCAGGGTCAGTTTTCAGTTCTTTGGTAAAGGGGTATTTTTAGGGTTCAGGGTCAGTTTTCAGTTTATGGGTAAAGGGGTATTTTTAGGGTTCAGGGTCAGTTTTCAGTTTTTGGGTAAAGGGGTATTTTTTGAGTTCAGGGTCAGTTTTCAGTTCTTTGGTAAAGGGGTATTTTTAGGGTTCAGGGTCAGTTTTCAGTTATTGGGTAAATGGGTATTTTTTGGGTTCAGGGTCAGTTTTCAGTTCTTTGGTAAAGGGGTATTTTTAGGGTTCAGGGTCAGTTTTCAGTTTATGGGTAAAGGGGTATTTTTAGGGTTCAGGGTCAGTTTTAGGTTTTTGGGTAAAGGGGTATTTTTAGTGTTCAGGGTCAGTTTTCCCTACTGTTGCACCCACTGGAGTGGGAATAGTAATTATTGTTAAGTAATTATATATTATATATTATTTATTATTATTTTTATTTATTAAATATGTATTATTATTTTTTTTAACAATTATTACATATATTTAAATATGTTTAAGTAATTATTATGTATTATTTACAGTTTTTTTATGTTATTTTAAATTTAAAAAAAAATTGATATATTTAACAACGATATTTTTTACATCGATATTAATTTTTCGATATTTTGGTACTTACCATGTTGTACATAGGGCGTCGATATTTTTGCTATCGATATAATTACGCCGATATTTGTGTAGGTCGAAATTCTGTCTGTCGAAATTCTGTCATAGATCCCTTGCGGCCTCCAGTCTGGGGACCATAGGAGCTTTGCCTATCACACATATCCAGTGGATTTGTATCACCCCATCCGCAGTCCAAGAAGGACAATGTGGGAATCAGATATCACCCCCCTCACCCAGAATGGGATATCGTTTTTTTGGCCGGAAGTTGCCCTGATCCCAAAACGATTGAATCATCCTTGTAACCACATGGTTCCAAATGTATTTTTTTTTAATTGGCATCAACCGCTCTCTCCAGAGAACAATCCCTAGTAGGAATGGGCGAAACCATTGAATGCCCCCAGTTCCAAGAGAGCCACGTTCACAGGAAAACCTTGACTACAGCCAGCACATTCACAGACAAAAGGCTTCAAAAGATTAAAATAACCTTAGGACTCCATAGTTGAAAGTGGCTCAAGGCTGCATTTGTCCCTGTCACAAAGTTTGCAAAGAGTTGGGTTCTAAACTAACTGTAGGACTTTGGATTGTGTCAGATGTGGAAAAGGACGCCATTTACGCAATCACTGAATGGTTAGAGAAGCATCATTGACTTAAATGTGATGGTTGTTGTTAGGGTGATTACATTTTGGGCATAACACATTTATAGGGCCATCTTTAATTTTCCTTGAGCACTCTCAACTCAGGAGCCTAGGGTCCAACCTACTGACTTGTCGAGTGTGGTTCCCAAGCATGGACAAGTATCAGATTTGGGTCCAACGTACCCTCATCATTCCCCTTTCGCAAACTCTGATCCTTTGCAGGAGAAAAGTCTGTGCAAAAGGCTTGGGACTTGAGTATTTCCAAAGATCTCTAATATTGACCAATTATATCTTCGAAGGATAACATTGACCAAGAGGTCAATGTTATAGAAATCTAGCGCAGCATGTAATACTTATAATAACATTTGAGGTTATATCTCAGATCCAACAGGTTCCGGCACCTTCAGTGTTTCTGAGTGTATCTTCTTTTTTACTGATCTATCTACTTGCCTGTGAAGTAAAGTCCATTTTGTTTTTAAAGACAAAGATGGCTGGACATTGATGTTAAGTGCTATTTACTCCATCACTTTGCATCTGAGATTCTAACCACCTACCACTTTCTAGAGTAAACTTGACTGCTCACCTTTGCTACCTACAGAGAGCTAAGAGCTTAGAAGGAGCAACTGGGTTAACAAACTGGAGTGTACAAGTACTGTGACTTTAGGGAACCAGTGCTAAATGCCTGTCAGGTTTCTCAAATGACGGGCTCTAGTTGCAGACTTGGAGCGATGGGAAAATCAGGGTGCCCAGGTCTTGACTGTCTTCACCTGACAGAGATAAGGACTGCTGACAGAGGTAGCACCTAAACAGATTGTGCCCTCCAGAGGGAGCCCCAAGAGGAAAAAGCCCAAATGGAAAAAACCTTTGATGGCGAAGTAAGGTTTCCAGGAAGCAAGGCGAGAGCAAGAACCCAATTACTGGAACAGGAGGCAGGGTTACCATGACTGTCACAAAAGGACCCAGAACCAGCGTGGAACTGAGCAACCTGGAAGTAGGAAAACACCTTAGAAGAGACTGGAGAATTTCTGGAAGAGAGGATCAACAGGAGAGTGAAAACACCAATAGTAGTTAATAGTGTTGCAACACAAGTGACATCAAGGAAGATGCAAGACTGCCATGATGGATTGGGAAATAATAGTCACATCGCATAGAAGAGCCGCCATGATGGATAGGACATATGAAAACTTCTTCCCAGGAATTCTGGGAAGGAGAACTACAATGACCTCCAGTATGGCCCTCAGGGAAAAGAGCATCGCAGACCAACCAGGCAAGCCAGGCAAGAAATGTCCCTCTTGAATGCCCCTGGCAGCCAACCAGAAACCCCCCCAGGCTGCTGGCAGGTAATTAAAGCATCCCGTTGTATCGAGTGGAATGAGAAGAAAGTAGTTGGGCAAGCCATCTGCCACTCTGCAACCTGCAGTGTGACAGTACGCCCCCCTCCCGGGCCCTGGGCTTATCAGGGAACTGCTGAAAAAATCAGCAAACCTGGACAGGAGCATGAGCATGAATTAGTACCTTCTCAAGATCTCTCGCTGGAAGGATATCCTTTACAATGAATCAAAAACTGCAGACGGTTCCAAAATAACAGAGAATCACAAATATCCTGTACCTCATATTCAGGATCATCATTCACCAAAACTGGAGGCGGGTAAGAGAAACATGGATGTAGAGATCAGTTATGTATGGTTTCAACTGAGAGGCATGAAAGATGGGATGCACCTCCCATGAAAGGGGCTACTGAAGCCAGAAAGTCACTGTGTTTATGACATGAACAATCTTGAAGGGCCCATAAAACCGTGGATCGAATTTGTTCAATGAGAGATGGGTAGGTAAGTATTTAGAAGACAACCAGAACTTGTCTCCAACTTGATAAGCAGGAGGCTGAGGCCAAACGACGTCTGAGGAGACTTTCAACCTCTGTTTGGATTTTTGTAGATTGAGGAAAATATCATGTCTAACCTTCTGGAGATGTCGGGTGAAGGATTCAGCTACAGGTACTGATATGGAAAAGCTCTAGGACGATACCCATAAAAATCAATCAATCAATCAATCAGGGGATTTGTAAAGCGCCCTACTTACCCGTGAGGGTCTCAAGGCGCAGGGGGGGGGGGGGGGGTTGGAGGGGCAACGCTACTGTTCGAAGAGCCATGTCTTGAGGAGTTTTCTGAAGGCGAGTAGGACTTCGGTCTGACGTAGGTGGGTAGGAAGGTCTTGGCGGCGAGGTAGGAGAAGGATCTGCAGCCGGAGGTAGTTCGTTGGATGCGGGAGACGGTGGCAAGGGAGAGGCTGGCGGAGCGGAGCTGGCGGGTGTGGCTGTAGAAGCTGAGTCTGCTATTCAGGTAGGCTGGTCCGGCGTTGTGGAGTGCTTTGTGTGCGTGGGTGAGGAGTTTGAAGGTGATCCTCTTGTCGACGGGGAGCCAGTGTAGGTTCCTCAGGTGGGGGTGATGTGGCATCGGCGGGGTGCGTTGACGATCAGTCAGGCAGAGGCATTTTGGTTGCGCTGGAGTCGTCGTAGGTGTTTGGCTGGGATTCCGGAGTAGAGTGCGTTGCCGTAGTCCAGCCTGCTGCTGACGAGGGCCTGTGTCACCGTTCTTCTTGTTTCGGCCAGGATCCATTTGTAGATCCTGCGAAGGGTGCGGAGGGTGTTGTAGCAGGAGGAGGAGAAGGCGTTGACCTGTTTGGACATGGAGAGGGTGGAGTCGGGGATGAATCCCAGGTTGCGTGCGTGGTCAGTGGGTGTCGGTGCTGTCCCCAGAGTGGTAGGCCACCAGGAGGCGTCCCAGGCTGAGGGGTTGGGCCCGAGGATCAGGACCTCCGTCTTGTCTGAGTTCAGTTTCAGATGGCTGCTCCTCATCCAGTCGGCGATGGCCTTAATTCCGTAGTGGATGTTGGTTTTGGCGGTGCGACGGGTCCTTGGTGAGGGAGAGGATGAGATGAGTATCGTCGGCGTAGGAGATGATATTGAGGTTGTGGTGGCGGGCCTCTTGTGCGAGGGGGGCCATGTAGATGTTGAACAGCGTCGGGCTGAGGGAGGAGCCCTCGGAGACGCCGCAGATGATGTCGTTGGCTTCGGATCTGAAAGGCGGGAGGCGGACGCTCTGGGATCTGCCGAAGAGGAAGGACGTTGTCCAGTCGAGGGCTTTCTCTTGGATGCCGGCTTCATGGAGGCGAGTCTATAGTGTGCGATGGCAGACCGCGTCGAAGGCGGCAGATAGGTCCAGGAGGATGAGGGCTGATGTTTCGTCGTTGTCTTATTGGCGCCTGATGTCATCTGTGGCAGAGATGAGGGCTGTCTCAGTGGTGTTGTTTTAGAAACACTATGAACTGTATTGTTATAGGAAAAGTCAACACGAGACAAAAATGTAGACCAGTCACTTTGAGTTGAGTTGCGGAAACATCGGAGGTATTGTTCCAGACTCTGGTTTAGGCATTCGGTCTGACCATTGGTCTGTGGAGAAAGCTAGAGGACAATGTAACCTCGATGTGTAAGGACTTACAGAGATGTTTCCAGATACTGGATGTGTTCTGAGGGTCTCAATCTGAGCAAAGTACTTGAGGAAGGCTGTGTAAAAAGATCTTCTCCACCTCAAATGGAGTGAAGTGTGCCATCTCAGGAAAAAAGTCCACTGTTACCAAAATGACTCTATTACCCACAGAAGAGGGTAAGGCAGTAATTAAATCTCTGGATACTGTATGCCAGGAGCAGGCAGAACAGGTAGGGGACGTAACAACACTAAAGGTCGGGTAGAGATAGATAAGCTTGTGGACAAATTGGGCATGAGGCAACATACTGTTCAGTGCCAACACGTTCAGGAGGCCACCAGAAAGATCAAAGGATTAATTCTATGGTGGATTTGAGGTCTCAATGGCCAGCTATGGTGGAGCCATAGCACATCTTTAGGACTTCATGCTGCTACTCTTTAGTTGGTATCAATAAGGTCTTTTCTTTGCAGTAATAGTTGTCTTGTCTGTGAACCTGGTTATGTAAGGAGCTTCAGTCATCTCTTGTTAGTGCTGTATATCCAGTCAGGACTCTATTAAAAAAAAAACAGTGTAGCTCCAATTAGGCATGGCGGAACCAGATTATTCTGATGAATAGCAGTCTGGCACTCCGGATATCACTGGGAAAGACCATCACCTATAACGTTCTTGAAACCTGGTGTACAGGTTATAATGAAGTCAGATTGATGGAAACAATAGCCCCATCATGCATGGAGGCTGTTCCTGCATTGCATGTTGTGAAGACACTGAAGATTTCGATGGTCCATCCTGATTTTCAAATGTTCTCTGATTCCCAGTAGGAAGTGTCTTTCCTCGCTATAGGCTCGCTTCATGGCCAAAAATTCCCATTCTAACACAGAGAAATTTTTTTCTGAATCAGACAAGACATGTGATAGATCAAAAAAACTAGGTGTTCTAGCCCACGGTCTTCTTGTAGTTGAAATTAAACTGCCCCTACAGCTGGGTCTGAGGAACCCATTCCAACTAGAAACGTGTTGGAGGTATCAGGATTATTTGAAACAACAGTGGTCCCATGCAAAAGAATTGTTCAACAACAATGAATATAGACACAATGGAGCTATATTAATTTGACATGTTCAGCCGGACAGAGGTCTCAGTCTTTACTTAATCCGGTATAAAAAAACACAAGAATTCCTTCAACAGTTCAACGTAGTGGGTCACAAGCCTGTACCCAAGCACATACAGATTTGTACAGCGAGGACACAAGGAACAGAACAGCACTATTAGGCAAAAGCTGCGGATTTCTGTAGTATACAATGACAGAAAATTCAAAAATGCCCCTTTACATATACATGACATAGTATACGTTCTGTATAGGGTGCACATAAAGGTTGACGGCGTTTCGATCCCACTAAGTAATCATGGGGATCATCATCAGGACATTGAATATAGCCTAATAATTGTAAGCCTCTATTGCCTAGGGGAAGAACCCTGTAGCACTCGTGGGTACAAGCAGAGAAGCGGGGTGGTGATTTGGGCTGCCCAGATACGGGAGCCTGGAATGGACGCGTCAATTGGGATAAGATCGCGTTTTTGGAAGATAGAGGATCCGGATCAGTCGGGTGGTATTCCTTCCTGTTTTATATCAGAAGTAAACACATTTGAGAGAAATAATAAAATGGACAGAAACAATGAAAAAGTAAATGACCCAAAAGGTGTTAATCCCTAACAGGAATACACCTGTCCTTGATTTTGCTCCAGACATTCTCCTATGGCCACCCAGAGACACAAGAAGATGACCGCTTCATCGAGCCCTGAGAGAGGAATCAACCCTTAGAGGTGAGGAGAAAGCAGATGACCAAGTGTGATGATACTGGCTCACCTGAGACAGCCAAGTTTTCAATAGCAGTAATGAGAGGGGAAAGGAAGAGAAGCATATAATTGAGTGCAAGTGTCAGTCAATAGGAATCCATGGGCATATGGCCATCTAATAACACTTTGGAGCTTACTCTCAAGTTAAATGGATGGCATAATAGTCAGAGAAAACATTTAATTGAACTGAAACCCATAAGAACAAAGAGAGGACTTTACAGATTCTTCAAGCTGCCCACGTAGTCCTCTCCTCACTTCTGTCTAATACGAATGATAAGGCTCCAAAGCGAGATCCATCAAAGAATCTTTCTGTGGTCAAATAATAGACAAGACTCAAAGGGGCACAAATGTGAACACCTCGGATGTATTTACACAAAATCAAATCATTCCAGGAGACATGCCGGCACAGGCCACTGAGGGAGGCATATAACTCCTTTTTCAAGAATTTAAAAGATATATGTCCTTCCTCTGGCCTGCAAAATCCCTATCTGAACTAGATCTCAGTCTTCAGGAAGGGGAAACCTGTGTGGAACAACTAGAAAATTCCACAGAGGAACATGCAAATCATGAACGAGATACCCACTTTGAATGAGTCGCCATCCTAGATTGATCCCAACAAACACTATAGAACACAATAGACAATTGTGAAAATAGTTTCAGACGCAACAATTTACACATCAGAGGGATCAAATCAGAAACCCCATAAGCGGAATTAGGTTGACATGTGCAGAGGCTATTCTGAAAGCTTTTAAACACCGCAGAAGAATCAGAAATCATACTAGACTGAACACTGGGGGCCCGATTCACAGAACTAACTTAAGACAAAATCCTAAACTTACTACTTTTGGCATTCACAGAAGTTAGGATTTTGTCTTAAGTTTGTCTTAAGACAGACTTAAGACAAAATCCTAACTTACGTCTGTCTTAAGTTTGTCTTAAGACAAACTTAAGACAAAATCCTAACTTCTGTGAATACCAAAAGTAGTAAGTTTAGGATTCTGTCTTAAGTTAGTTCTGTGATTCGGGCCCATAGAGCCTTTTCAAAATTTAAAAGAAAAGGGAAACTTAGCCCTAACGTCAAAACCAATCCATGCATGAATATACCATCGAAGCTTGGCTGAAACCACAAACTCACAGATGCAAAGTTGAGAAAAGAGTGCTCGGAAGACTCAGAGACCAAGAACTACATTAGGCAACCTCGGAGGAAAACGAAAGCAACTTTGTACATATGCTTTTGTATATCCTGCTATGTTTTATTTCTATTTTCATTCTCAAACGTTTTCCTAGGTTAAAATGATTGACGTAATGCCTTTTGCTAGGGATCCAAGTCTGAGTACCATGATAAGAACGATATTAGTAAAAACAGTAAACAAAAATTGATAATTGTCAAAATGTCCTAAATTAATAATTCCTAGTAACAGCCCTCAACGGGTAGCTTCCCCAACCAGTCGTTGCCCCAAACTCCGAACACACTGCAAGTGAGTGATTCAGATCTCTTATACTCAATTACTTTGATCCCTTTATCCAAGTTTATTGAACTCAAACCCAAGAAACTCTCCGATTACAACCACGTAGAGATAAAACCTACGTATCATAAATGACAAATGCAAAAAATAATTAATGTGGTCAATGGCAAAATGGCTACTTTTCAGAAAATGTGTGTACCAATTCACACATACATACAACACGAGGGACGTTATAGAGTAGGGCTGCGACACATGTCTACAACACTTCATGGATCTGGAATATGCAACCCTCCCTAGTTTATCTTTAGAAATGTCCCAACCAAACATAGAATGAATACTTCATAGGTGTTTGGGAAATTGGTACAATATTACATTGAACGATAAAGAGAAGTCCTACTTTGCAGAGGAGGATAAAGACTACGACATACTGAACAAAAAGAAATATTGATTGAACTATGGGTGATGTTTGTTTTTTAGAAAAGGTAAGTGTTTTGATGATATAAGTAATCAATCAATCAATCAATCATCGTATTTATATAGCGCACTACTTACCCAGAGGGTCTCAAGGCGCTGGGGGGGGGGATCCGCTACTGCTCGAACAACCAGGTCTTGAGTTGCTTCCTGAAGGCGAGGTGGTCCTGGGTCAGGCGGAGGTGGGTGGGGAGGGAGTTCCATGTCTTGGCGGCGAGGTAGGAGAAGGACCGTCCCCCTGTGTTGGCTCTGCGGATGCAGGGGACGGCGGCGAGGGCGTGGCTGATCGAACGGAGCTGGCGTTTGGGAGCGTAGAAGTTGAGGCGGCTGTTGAGGTATCCTGGGCCTTGGCTGTGTAGGGCTTTGTGTGCGTGGGTGAAGAGACGGAAGGTGATTCTCTTGTTGACCGGGAGCCAATGCAGATCTCTCAGGTATCCGGAGATGTGGCTGCGACGGGGGATGTCCAGGATGAGTCGTGCTGAGGCGTTCTGGATCCGCTGGAGTCTCTTCTGGAGTTTGGCGGTGGTTCCGGCGTAGAGGGTGTTGCCGTAGTCCAGACGGCTGGTGATGAGGGCCTGGGTGACCGTCTTCCTGGTCTCGGTGGGGATCCACCGGAAGTTCTTACGTAGCATGCGCAGGATATTGAAGCACGGCGAGGAGACGGCGTTGACTTGTCTGGTCGTGGAGAGGGAGGAGTCCAGGATGAAGCCCAGGTTGCGTGCGTGGTCTGTTGGCTTGGGTGTGCTGCCTAGGGCGGGGGGCCACCAGGAGTCGTCCCAGGCGGAGGGTGAGGATCCCAGGATGAGGACTTCCGTTTTGTCCGAGTTCAGTTTCAGGCGGCTGTTCTTCATCCATTCAGCTACCTCTTTCATCCCTTCGTGAAGGTTGGCTCTGGCGGGGGCGGGGTCGTTGGTAAGGAGAGGATCAGCTGGGTGTCGTCGGCGAAGGAGATGATGTTGAGGTTGTGCTGGCGTGCGATGGCCGCAAGGGGGCTCATGTAGACGTTGAAGAGGGTTGGACTGAGTGAGGATCCTTGAGGGATGCCGCAGATGACTTCGGTGGCTTCAGATCTGAACGGGGGGAGGCGGACTCTCTGTGTTCTTCCGGCAAGGAAGGAGATGATCCACTCCAGTGCCTTCTCCTGGACTCCGACGTTGCTGAGGCATTGTGCTAGGGTGCGATGGCAAACAGTGTCGAAGGCCGCAGAGAGGTCGAGGAGGATGAGGGCCGCTGTTTCTCCGTTGTTGAGCAGCGCTCGGATGTCATCTGTGACTGCGATCAGGGCGGTATCAGTGCTGTGGTTGGCCCAGAAGCCAGACTGTGAGGGGTCGAGGGATCCAATCGTCTCGAGGAAGGCGGCCAGCTGCTTGTTGACGGTCTTCTCGATGACTTTTGCAGGAAATGGGAGCAGCGAGATGGGGCGGTAGTTCTTGAGGTCGGTGGGGTCAGCCGATGGCTTCTTTAGTAGAGCGCTGAGTTCGGCGTGCTTCCAGCTCTCCGGGAAGGTAGCGGTGTCGAAGGAGGTGTTGATGATGTCCCGCAGGTGGGGTGCGATGGTAGCGTCGGCCTTGTTGAAGACGTGGTGGGGGCAGGGGTCGGTCGGAGATCTGGAGTGGATGGAGTTCGTTGTGCGGATGGTGTCTTCGGTGCTGATCGGAGTCCAGGTGCGGAGGGTGGTGGTGGGGGGCGGTGGTTCGGTTGTGGTGCTCGTCGGTTGAGTGCTGAAGCTGTTGTGTATGTCCGCGATCTTGTTGTGGAAGTAGGAGGCGAGGGAGTTGCAGAGGTCTTGCGAAGGGGTGATGTCGTTGTTTCCGGCGTTGGGGTTGGAGAGCTCTTTGACGATGTTGAAGAGTTCTTTGCTGTTGTGTGCGTTGTTGTCCAGTCGTTCCTTGAATGCAGTTTTCTTGGTGGCGCGGATGAGTTGGTGGTGTTTCCGAGTGGCGAGCTTAAGGGCAGTCATGTTGTCCGGTGTTGGGTCTCTGCGCCAGGTTCTCTCGAGGGCTCGGCAGTTCTTCTTGGAGCTCTTGAGTTCATCGGTGAACCATGGGGCTTTCTTGCTACACTTACTGCCCCACTTAAATGTAACTGCATCTGAGTTACTGCTAAATAAAATTTGTTAAAAAACATGAAAAAGAAAAGCAAAAATCCAGTGGAATGAACACAGATCAAAAATACGATTACAAGATGAAAAATCACTAGTGGAAGGACACTTTAAGGAGAAAAAATGTAACCTATCACAAATCAAATTACAAATTTTGGAACATGTCCCAACAATAAATATAGGAGGGAATATGCAAACATGCACCCCCAGTCACAAGGATCTGGGTTTAATCCATCATTCTTTTGCTCACCACACCACCCCAGTTTGGACCCAGCCATATGCAAATCAGTCTTGACCCTGATCCTTGTGGGAACAGTCCAGCCCGAACTGCCAAGCCAGGTCCTCCCTGGACCGGAAACAAGCATCCTGGGACCTGGTTTCAGGGCATCACACTTCATCAGCCAGGATAGCTTGAATCCAGTGTTGTAGTGAGCACGGGACCCACTTCTGGGCATACCCTTCCCACTTAGAGTGACATATGCAAAAGAAACAATTGATTGACAGAATGTTGGACATTTCAAACATTCGCCCCCAGTCACAAGGATCTGGGTTTAATCCATCAGTCTTTTGTTCAACACACCTCCCCAGTTTGGACCCAGCCATATGCATATCAGTCTTGACCCTGTTCCTTGTGGAAACAGTTCAGCCCGAACTGCCAAGCCAGGTCCTCCCTGGACTGGAAATAAGCATCCTGGGACCGGTTTCAGGGCATCACCCTTCATCAGCCAGGATAGCTTGCATCCAGTAGTGTAGTGAGCACAGGACCCGCGTCTGGGCATACCCTTTCCACTTAGGGCGACATATGCTAAAGAAACAATTGATGGACGGAATGCTGGACAATGCAAGCATTCACCCCAAGCCCCAAGGATCTGGGTTTAATCCATCATTCTTTTGCTCACCACACCACCCCAGTTTGGACCCAGCCATATGCAAATCAGTCTTGACCCTGATCCTTGTGGGAACAGTCCAGCCAGAACTGCCAAGCCAGGTCCTCCCTGGCCCGGAAACAAGCATCCTGGGACCGGTTTCTGGGCATCACCCTTCATCAGCCAGGATAGATTGAATCCAGTGGTGTAGTGAGCACAGGACCCATGTCTGGCCATACCCATCCCACTTAGGGTGACATATGTAAAATAAACAATTGATAGGAGGTAATAGACAACAACTGGTACACGAAATGGAGGTGTTTTGATTAATTTACTCAAAACTTTGAATCTAAAGGCAATGAAAGAATATAAAAATATCTATGATAAACACAACTTTTTATTAAAGAACATGCGTCAGAGAGATCAGTGAATTTGAGGGATTTTAGGGTGTTTTTATGAAAGTGAAGAAAAGTATAAACAAAAAGAGAATCAGTAGAGGTAAAATACCTTAGAAAGGAAATTCAAAGAGGAAAGATGACAAAGATTAATATAAATAAAATTTGAAGAAGAAATGAATAGATGATTTGGTTTATGATAAGAATGAGTACCATATTTTGAAGGATAGAAAAAGTTACCAGTATTAAGATGCATTACATGAAGGCAGAACAATCTTGGAATACAAAGAAAGGATGAGACTAAAGAAGCATGTGTTATGTTACATTATTAAAATGTATACACAAATGGTGTAAAATACAGAACAGTAGGTACTAAAAAAAGTTTGAAGTGGTAAAATGATTAAACATTTATATTAGGATAGAGTGTGAAAATACTATGGATCAAATGACATGATAAGATGCATAATACAAATAAGCTACCCAAAAGACATCCATATCCGCCAGCTGGGTAAGGTAAGTACCTGCTTCAAGAATATTGAGATGAAGGTAACCAATCAGAGGCATAACATAACAGTGCACATTGTGAGACTGGAATAGCTTTGAACGACTGTGTGGAATTAATAGCGGTAAGAACAATTACAATTTAGTTGCATTTATTATGGGTACATTCTGTGTTTTTGCTTTGTATCATAGCACATACTCTCGTCTACAACTTCTTGCTGGGGGTGTTAAGGTAATAAACAGAGCGTATCATCAATTTATCAGAGTTCCTTAACTCCCCCTTCCTTCCACTTCGCTGTGTATAACTATATTCAGACCTATTGTGTTGGTGGACCTCCGTTGGGTTAATGGAAGGCCTTGCATCTTCACTTCCATGTATGTTTGGTGCTTTACAGTTTGCTTTGAGTATACTTTAGTTTACTGGGTTTCTCGATTCCTCACTGACTGGCAATCTATTAAACGTTTAGGTATTTAGTATGCCAATTCTTTAAACTCATAGGTAAGATAGGATATACATTAAGCCTGTGTTTCTTCCAAGTGATCATCCATGTAGTCTAGTGCCATTGAGATCTTTTCCATGCCCCACAGGCTGTATAACCAGCTTTGATTTACTGCCCTCCACAGAGCTGTAACAGTTTACTTCCCTGTGTATAAGGCAAATGATATTATTTCCTTCTGGGTGATTGTGCGGGTTACGTCTGTTTATTTGGTTAGCCTAAGATTACATATGCCGGAAATCAAGGGAATCTGTTTGTGCAAGATCTTCCTCCCAATAGTTTCTGTTTGCGACAGTGCCAGAGTACGTGGACTAGCATGCCTCTTACTCCACAATTCCACCAGCTCTCTGCTGTCTTTGAGGGGGTTCAATTTGTACACGTTTGCTTGTGTATAATACATTGGAATGTTGGGAGCTTCATTGAAAATAATAGAGTGCTCCCGGCGTTGAATGGCTGGTAGAAGCCCTGAGTTCCAACATTCCAATGTTTGTTCATAGCTGTTGTTGTGAACAAAAGGCCTCACGGAGCCAGAGGGATTTCAGCCCCATCGGGCTGCATGAGGCCTTTGTTTTACAAATTAGAACATTCTGCCCTCTAGAGGCAACCTATTTTTTCTCATTTGGTGAAGTCTTCTTTCATCGCTGGGAAAAAATCTGGGATATTTATGATTGGTGTCAATGTCCTATTGCGGCGGCCCCCTTTTTCCATGGTGCCAGGGTGGCCTTGGTGATGATTGATGAGTGTGATTCTCATGACTTATGTGACCTGAGTAGCCATGCCTCCATCCAACTATGCATATCTGCTAATAATTGATTAATAATACACCAACACATTTCTGTTACTGCTCTGTCATACTCTATAATGTATGGAATCTGGGCTGCCTGGTAATAATTGACCAGGTTAGGGATGCCTTCTTCTGGGCTTCATAAGCAGGTCTTCTTGCCATCTTTGGTTTCTTTCCATCCCAAATAAAGCCCTTCACTAAATGTTGTTGATTATTAAGCACCACCTTCGGGGGTTGCAATGGAAGGGTTTGCATCACAAATTGTGTTACTGGCTGATTAGACATCTTTATTGATCACAATGTTAGTCTATTCCACTAGGAAAGGCCCCTATGTCCCACTATTTTATATTTCTTTGGGTTAAGCGTAGGCGCTCCTTAAGTTCTTGGAAGCTATCTTATCTAACTCTAACGAAGGCAATATTTTAACACTCAAGCATTGGACGGTTTTCATGGTCCATCACAGTAGGAATTGAGTATTTTTCCCAAAATTACTCTACATTGTGTATCAGCTCCAAAACCAGGCATCGAGCAAGTGTTAGAACCTGAAGATGGTGGACAACAACCAAACTGCAGGTGTTCAGTTGTGCAGCAGGCCACAAGGTTAGCCATCCCTTGCTCGGTCTCTAATATTTTGCCTTCGCATTGGATTCCCAATGTCGGAATGCAGGTCCAAGCGTTAGTCAATGCACTAGAGATGATATGTCATAGGCATGTATTTCTTGCCAAGGAGCGCCACGTTCTTTCTCGGCTCCGGCTTGCCGAGCTGCTCATCTGCCAGCGTATTCATCAAGACTCATTTGTTAGTATGTACCATGATCTTGATGTTGACTCTGCCCTTGGCCATAGAGTGATGGCTGCTCTTTCAGTCACCAGCGAGGGAATCAATGAATATATCTCATCTTCTGAGGGTTCAGACGTGGCGGTTGAGCATCACCATCCATCCACTCAAGTCGCATCATTTAGCAGCACACTCAATGCAATATTGTGCCTTCCGCCTGGCGTTTTTTAGTGTAACTGTTCCAAATTATGCAGGTCAAACATTTTTGTCCCTTCATTGGTCACAGAACATTATACGGTAACTCATAATTGCAGAGGCCCAAATCAGTGGTTCCTTTTTTTTGTCATTACACTTGACAGTCTGTAGGACCATTGGAGGTGATCCTTGTTTTCCTGACACTTGACAGCAGAGTGTAGGTTGCGTTGGCATGGGGTGCACCCGAACTTTACCCCAACTCCTAACTGTTGGAACCTAGTTCTCCCTCATACAACATTATATTGCTACTGATGATCCTAGATGCAGAAATGAATTTATAATAAATTATGTGTCTTTAGATAACATGAATAGGTCGCAAATAATATAGCTGTGTTTGACATAACAAAGCTTTTAAAGTTGATGTGGCTAGGCCTCAAATCTATTTGCATTTTGTTGTACATTGTATGTTTTAAAGTGTTCTCTCTTGTCTCTGCATGTGCAGCTCGAATTAAAAATGTGCCCCTCAGTTTTTGGGAAAATGCCCTTAATTCAAGCAATTTTACATTCTTTACAAAGCCTGCACATAATGAAGGCTTTACTCCAGTGTCTCTTCAATCTCCCTGTGGACATGACAGCCAGCATGTAAACTGTCCTCTTCTGCATGTCCTAGTAGCTGGCTCGCCTTTTAGTGTAGTAGTGAGCATCTATCGCCCAGGAGGTGCAGTTTCAGTCAATGTCAATAAACACGTCCGGCTCAGTGGATACCAGCTTCTCCTCCTGTCGTACAGAAAGCCTTTCAGAGAGGTAGTTAAGGAAAATACAATCTGTATTGGCCAGAGGAGTGATTGAAGTTTTTCAACAAAGTGTCTGCTTTCTCCTGGCACAAGGATAGAAATTGGCCACACCCAGCCAGCAATTGTACTTCATCTGGACTTCTGAAGGAGACATGGGGACCAGACTGGAGAGGTCCTGAGTCCATGGGCGCTGCTTGCTTGGTGTCCATGCCATCACCAGACCTAGAAATATAAATGTGTATGTTTATTAATGCTGTCCTTGCAGAACTACTTGCCACAAATGACACAAGCATCAGGGAGCCAGAGAATCTAGGTTCTAAAGAATTAGCTGTTTGTCAACTGGTGAAGATCTGGTGAAAGTCCCGGTCAAATGTGAAATGACTAAAAAACTCTGCCACGCTATGAGGAGTTCCGCTAGCGGCGGGGTGCATTAATCAGTGCCATTCATGCTGATTTTTAGCACCAGGTGTTTGTTCCGCACTTTAAAATCAGTACGAACTGCACCGCGCGCAGTGGAAGAGGGCGCTGGTTCTTTCTGCCGTTAGAGTAGATGTGCTACCCAACTGGCGGCTTACAACACCCGCGGAAGATTTTTCAATGCAAGCAGTTGCGACATTCCGCAACCGTCGTCATGGGTGGACACTCTGAGAGGACCAGAATTTAAGTACATGCTTCATCAAGGGCGTACCTTCAGAGGGCTTGTTTGGGGTGTGACACCCCCAAAAATAAATGCATTCTTGATTCTTGGCTTGGTAGTTGGGTCTGGAGGCCATGGATCGGGTCAGCTCTCTCTATCTCTGATTTTCTTGTCATGAGCCAAGACTGAAAGAAAAACAGTGACCTTTGATGTAAACAGCGGGGGCAGAGGAAAGAGAAGGGGGAGGGGCAAGAGAGAGGGAGAGAGAGAGACAGAGAGAGAGAGAGAGAGAGAGACCAATCTCGTGGCTGGATTTCAAAATGTGAGATCAGATAACCTGGAATCAATACCGGCTTCCCTGCTTGTCCAATTTGTGTGATTCTAGGCAAATATTTTATTTCTGAGAGCTTACTTTTTCTTTATTATCACCTATAAGCTCTTTTTTAAATACTTGAGTTCAGGATGTGCACTGTTGAAGCACCTCTCTTGTTTGATTAAATAGACTAGAATGTTGCTTTGTCAATAATTAGATTCAAGGCCATGTTCAGGGATTACATCACTACTCACTTGCCTCTTAGTTTACTAATCGCATTGTCGTTGGTGGGGGCAAGCCACAAATGTTTCTAAAAACTATAACTTTTAATAACTAGCATTGTCCCTAGCCCTACGCTGGAGTGCTTGGGCTCTAACAGCTCATTGTAGGGGTATGCACAGCAGAGGAATATACCTTTAAATGCCGCATTCTTTCACCCCGCATGGAAACACTACACGGTCGTTACAACGACCGCGTTTGCAGAGGCCGCCGCACCCGCCCGAAGGGTGGGGGAGGCTCGAAGGCCGGCGCCATAACCCTTGTGGTGCCACCAGCGGGGAAGAACTGGTTCTGGGCGCTTTGATGCGCACAGGAACCAGCGGAAGAGGGGTGCGCACCAGCCACCCGACCGGAAGTGACCTGTTGACCTGGCGCCCCCAAAGGGCGTCCAATGGTCAACCTGGCTTTGTTTGAACCCCCCAATCAGGGGGACTCACCTGAGGCCTGCATGGAGGGCTCAGGAGGATTTAAGCGACGCCGCCCTCCCAGCAGAGGCTGACACTCCATCATCTCCTGTGTTGTTGCCTTGTCACCAATTCGCAACCCTTTTTTATCAATTAATTTTGGTTGTGTCTTTAAATACCTGGAGTTGATGTTTTCAGTTATGAACTGAAGTGTAAATTTGATTGATCTCTTTTCATGACCTTTTTTGCTTCACTTTATTTGTATCTGTCTCCCTACTTCTGTTTCAGTAAAGAGAAAATTTTTTGAACATTCAATACGATTCTTGCTCTATATGTTCCTTTCGCCTTCCACCAATATATTTGCTACATTTGAAACAAGACGGTTATCCTGTGGATACATAAGAGTTTGTTACGTATGTACGACTCATGAATGATTTGAAATCTGTTTGAAATAAGTCCCTTGTAGCACCCCTTGACTTTAACTACTCTGTGCCCAAGCCTACAAGGGTTTATTGGGTTTCCCCTGCCTTTAACAGCCCTCCCAGCAGAAGCACATCGCATTCGAGGAGCTGAGAGAACGGCGCGACAGCAACAACGACTGAAGGAAGAAGAGGTGACTCGGCGAAGGACGAAGCAGGAAGACGACGAGGCTCCGGTAGAAGATCCAGGTCATCACCACCGAGGACGCCTTACGGAGCGCGGCGCGCCGTGCCAGCTCCCCCGAAGCAACAACAGGTAAAAACCGCGACAAGCTCAGGTCACGGGATAAGCACCCGCAGTCTGCTGTGCCCCCAGCAGACGGCCTGACGCAGACGCGAGAAACTAAAAAGCCACACACAAGTGCGCAGAGAACCACGACATGTCGGAAGGCCAACCGGACGAGATGGCTGAGGTACTGATGAAGATCCGTGAGTTATCGGCCATCCACGGTGACGATTGGCTTCACCCTCACCTGGGCAAAGGGAAAGAGAACAGACCGGTGAAACAGGCGGACGAAGAACCAGGGCCTTCCGCACCCAAGAAACTGAAAAACACGCCAATGAAGAGAACGTCGAAGAGGAACCCTCCGAGGAAAGTGCGGCAGAAACCTCTTCCGCCGAGGCCAGAGGGCAGCGAACAGGGCGAGACGACCGGCAAAAAGAAAAAGGGTGAGCATATTAGCAACATCGTAAAAGAATGTCTAAAATCGCTGGCGCCGGGGCTACTTAATGGCACAGGGCAAGGGGTACCGGGGCCTAGGGAGCAGCGCGCGGAGGAAGCGGCAGGTCTCACGTGGCATATGGTCGACCCGGGGTGGGCCCGTCAGACAAGAGTGCAGGAGCAGGTAAGCTTGTCCGCCCAGGGGGAACAGATTTCCCCGCTACCCGGTTGGGGTTACGGCCCTGTTGCAGGGAGCCCACCTCCGAGTGGGGTAGTCAGCGATCATTACATCAGGCCATCTCCCGGCCCGGCGTCCCTGACTACGAAAGCCACCGGCTTGGCATGTCTCATCCCCCTAGCGGTAAAAGAGAGGATATGGCGCAAAGAATTCATAGACATATTTTCGCTGCTTGAAATACAGCTAGAGGGACTCGATCTAACCACGTGCAACAGGAAAGAGGAGGACAGGAGAGAAAGGCGTGGGGCCAGAAAAGAGCGCACTTTCGACAATTGGTTAGACGCCTTCAGAATAATGGCGTGCATTATAGTGGAGAGGTTCCCCCATTGCGCGGCGGATCTGTGGCTGTACGAGGCCAATATCCACCTAGCACAGAGGCAGTTCCCGGGCGATGCCTGGCTAGAGTACGATAAAGGGTTTAGATTAAAAATGCAGAGGCACCCCGAAATGGAGTGGAATGAGGAGGATGTCTCCGGCTTCATCCACAAGATGCTCACAGCCAAAGACGTTAGGGCCTGGGCCGGAAAAGGCGACCAGCCCTTTCGGAGCTCATACCAAAAAGGGAAGAGTGGTTCTTATCAAAGGCGGTCGAACGGGAGATCATACTCCCCAACCGCAACTAAGGCGATCTGTTGGAGATACGAGGCGGGGGACTGCTCATGGGGCTCGTCTTGTAAGTTTCAACATGCATGCGCTAGCTGCGGGGGCAAGCATACCACCGCCGCATGCAGAGGTTCTAAACACGAAGCAAAAAGAGAGAAGAGAGAAAAGAGCAAGAAGCGTTAGCCCCAACGCAGGGGAAAAGAGGGGACTGGTGGACATTTGTAGGCGCCAGCTGGCCAGATCCCCCATTATTACTCAACAGCTGCGCAGATTAACAAACAAATACCCGAACAAAGCAGAGGCCAGGTCACTGGTTGAGGGCTTCGAGCAAGGATTTGTTATTCCATTTCATGGCCCGCTCCCCTCGGCGGGGGCGAGCAACCTGAAGTCAGCAAGCCAACACCCCGAAGTGGTTAGCGCCATGATAGAGAAAGAGGTGAAACTGGGTAGAGTTGAGGGCCCTCTCCCAAAGGAAGTACAAGGAGGCATAGTCATCTCCCCGCTAGGCGTGGTCCCCAAGAAAGAACAAGGTCAATTTAGGCTGAAACACCACCTGTCGTTTCCGGAAGGTTCCTCCGTGAACGACGGTATCGACCCCGAAGCTTGCTCAGTGGGCTATGCGTCAGTCGACGACGCAATCGAGCTGGTGAAGGCGACAGGCAGAGGGGCCCTCATGGCGAAAGCTGATATTGTATCCGCGTTCCGACTATTGCCGGTCCACCCTTCCAGTTTCCACTTACTGGGTTTCCAATGGGGTGAGGACGTGTTTATAGACAAAGCCATGCCCATGGGATGCGCCATATCATGCGCATATTTCGAGCAGTTCGCCACTTTCTTAGAATGGGCGCGGCATGATCGGCACCAGGAAGGTGGAAAACTGCACTACTTAGACGATTTTCTGTTCACGGGCCCGGCAGGTTCCGCAGTATGCGCAAACACATTGGCAGCCTTCGAGGAGCTAGCCAGGTCCCTAGGGGTCCCCCTCGCAAAGGAAAAAACTACAACCCCGACCACAAGTCTCACGTTCCTGGGCATAGAGTTGGACTCTATAGCGGGAACGGCCAGGCTGCCCCCAGGCAAAGTAAAGGAATTCCGTGAGGAAGTATCGAAGCTACGGGGTCGGAACAAGGCCACCCTGAGGGAGATCCAAGGAATGATAGGTAGGCTCAACTTCGCGGCTAGGGTAATCCCGCCCGCCAGGGTATTTTCTAGGCGCCTAACAGGGCTAACGGCCGGCGTCACCCACAAGCACCACCACATCAGGCTGAGCGCAGGCGTGAAACAGGACCTGCAGGTGTGGGACGAGTTCCTACAAGATTTCAACGGGGTGCTGATTTGGAGAGCAGGTTGGGTAACGGCCGAACAGATAGCCCTTTACACAGACGCGGCCGGAAGCCTTGGCTTCGGCGCGGTCCTAGGAAACAGCTGGTGCGCCAGCCAGTGGCCAGACGAGTGGCATGCGCAGGGGCTCACCAGGAACATCACGTTTCTCGAGCTGTTTCCGATCATTGTGGCACTGACCATTTGGAGCGAGAAAATAAAAAACCTGAAACTCACCCTTTGGTCAGATAACATGGGAGTGGTGCAGGCCATTAACAGAGGCGCAGCGAGATGCCCGGACATGCTGAGGCTAATGCGACGGTTGATTAAATTACAGCTGGAAGGGAACCTGGAGCTGAAAGCACGCCACGTGCCAGGGGCAGAGAACGCAGCAGCAGACGCACTCTCACGGGCCCAAATGAAGCGTTTCAGAGAACTGGTGCCCGGGGCGGACAAGGAGATGACCCCCTTTCCATCGTCCCTTTGGGACCTGGGGGAGTAGACTTATCATGGCTAGTAGGGCAGTCCCTTACCGCAGAAGCTAACAAAAGATACAGGACATACACGGGCACAGTAATGAGAGTTGGGGGCCTAAAATCGCTGGAAGACAGGGCAAAGACTCGCACAGCAGTCGAGAAATTCGTGCAATGGGCATTCGAGTCGAGAAAAACGAGATCATGGGCCCAGGCGCATTTGTCCGCCATTGCCCATTTTTCGAGGCTTTACACAGGCGAGGATCCCACTACCTCGGCCTATCTAAAGACGGCATTGAAAGGCTGGAGGAGGGTTGAAGGTAAAAAGAAGGACAACAGGCGTCCCATCGATTTTGCCAAACTGGGGCAGCTCCTTGGAGCCCTCACAGGCTTAATATCGGATAAATACGAGCTGCTGCTATTTAGGGCGGCTTTCACGACGGCGTTCTTCGGAGCATTCCGGGTCAGCGAATTGGTAGCCCCCAGCAAGTCGGGCCCAGCGCAGAAATGCCTGCAGGCAAGAGACATTAAGCCAATGGAGAGGGCAGTGGAGTTAACACTAAGGCAGTCCAAAACGGACAGGGCAAGGAGAGGGACGACGATACGTCTCCATTGCATCCCAGAGTCGGGGCTCTGCGCGGTATGCTGGCTGTTCAGGTACATGGGGGCTCGACCAGCTGGGGAGGGCCCTCTCTTCATACATAAGGACGGGAGGAACCTGAGTAAGTTCCAGTTTACAGCCATAATGCGCCAAGGCCTTGGTAAAGCCGGGTATTGCGCGGCTTCGTTTGCCTCTCACTCTTTCAGGATCGGCGCTGCGACCTCGGCATCGCAGCATGGCATGCCAGAGGACAGGATCCAGGCAGTGGGCAGATGGCGCTCCAGGGCGTACAAGTGGTACATACGCCCTCACCTCGTATAAAAAAAATAAAAAAAAAAAGAAAACAAGGGGGAAGGAAAAAGACAAAAAAAAAAAAAAAGGAAGAAGACAAATGAGAGAGAAAGGAGAAATGGAGGGGAAAAGGGGAGGGAGTTGCCTTGGGATGCTGCACGGCAGGGTGACAACACACCCCCCGCCCACTCTTAAATGCACACGGTGCGCAGTAAAAGCCACCTAACGGAATACTTTCTCTCGACAGGGGGTCGCCCGCAGCTGGTCTGGGTGGTGGGGCACTCATTCGTCTCCCGGATGGAGTCTTGGTGGCGGCAGGAGGGCCGCAGCATAAACAGGCCCAAGGCGACGTACATCCGGTGGATAGGGCAGCCAGGTATGAGATGGGAGCAGCTACTGCCGACGCTGGACGGCCTCATGGCAGATTCGGCCTGGTTGCCTGACGTCCTGATCATCCACCTCGGGGGCAATGACCTGACCCGGCTAGGGCGAAAAGCAGTCGGGCAAGCCATCCAAAGGGACCTCACCAAGACAGCTGCGTGGCTGGGACCCACGACGGTGTTCTGGTCCGAAATGATCAGCAGGAAACATTGGAGAGGTGCCGATTCCAACAAGGCCGTCGACAACGCAAGAAGGAAGCTAAACGTGGCAATGCACAAGTTCTGCCTCGCCAATGGCCTGGAATCAGTTCGGCACGGCCTCATTCACCCGGGTCGCCCAGAGCTCTATGGGCAAGACGGGGTACACCTATCCGAAAAGGGGATGAAGGTGTTTTGGGATAACTTGTGGGGTGCAATGTCACTCGCAGGTTGCAACTAAAAAAAAAAAAAAAAAAAAAAAACCATATAAGATAAGAGGAAAGATGGAGAAAGGTGGGAGCCACGAACCAGGTGCAGGGGGGGAGCCGCAGTGAGACGTGGGCCTCCCTGCGGCGTGGCGGAAATCCTACACTGGTTGGCTAAGAAAACACACCGGCGGGCGGTGTGTAAGAGGATGGCCACTCACTTTTGAATGCCGCACGGCAGGGTGACGTGGCGGCATAAAGGAGGGGAGTAACAGGAGGAGACGGCACTCGCGGGCCAGACCCGGCCGGACGGCAGGGCGCAATTTGGTAGCGAGCTGGGGACCTAACTCCCGACTGGAAAGCTCCCCTCCACAACACGCAGAAGGCGTGGGCAACCAACCACTGGAGCACCAATAGACTGGCAACAAACTGGTTGTGTGCAAGCCCCATTTTCGAACTAAAGAGGGCACAAAGAGACTGACACCTGCTACTAGAAGAGGGTGTCATAATGTGTAATATGCCAATTATGATTGATGAGTAATGTTCGAAAAATGGAAGATTGCTTGATACCAGTTTGTGTTATTAATATGTCTTTGGTTATTAATAAACTGCGGCCAACAACGTCCACTACTGATACCAGGCTTTGTTGGCTGACATTATTTCCCACCTTTGGCAGCAGCAGGATGCGGGGGCCGGTAAGTATGGAGACTAGGGGTCTCCGCAGAATAGGCACATGCGAGGGTTATGTGATTCCGCATACCATTACTCCGCAAGTCGGAACAACGACTTGCGGAGGGGGTGCTGGAAGTTGGAATAGTATAATTTACTATTCCAACTCCAGTCTGTGCAGACACTAGGGAAGGTGTTGGATTTTAAACCCAACACCTCCCCCCCGACCCCCGCCCCGCAAGTCGTTGTTCCAACTTGCGGAGTAATGGTATGCGGAATCACAACGCGGTCATTGTAACCACAGCGTTGTGATTCCCTGTGGGGTAAAAGAATCATTGTAAACGCTGTTTACCACTGCAGAGCTCTCAAGTTCCCCAGTTATGTGCAGGAGTAACTCATCCAGACCAGGTTTTTTGGTCTGACCTCAGGGATATCTTAAGGATTTTAAGGACCCAGGGCAAAATATAGCTTGGGGTCCCTGCTCAAAACAACTCTGATTTTATTATACATTTGTATCTAATTCACGACCTCTGTAAATATGGTGGGATCATTTACAACCCTCTTCATTGGCCAGCCTACATCTGTGCACAATCCTACAACAGTTTCACTGGCCGGCACCTGGAAGCAGAAAGACTAGTGGCATGAAACACGCCTGCTGCATGCGGGGCAGTGGACTGGTTACTGATCTCTTGGTTCTGCATTCATGGAAGGCATGTGTTTAATGTAGTCTAGTCCCTGCTGTGCGAGGAACAGGGATTCTGAGTCAGTTAGTACTATGCTCCTCATCCCCCCATTATTCAAAAAGAAAACAACTCAATCTCGCTCCTTCTCTGGAAACATGCCGACCGTATGGAATGCCCTCCCAAAGGAACTGCGCTGCAACCCCTCCTACAATACCTTCAAAAAAGACCTTAAACTGCACCTCCTTGGCAAATATTGGGGTACTTAACCAGTCCTGGACCTCCTCTGACCCTAACCTCCTCACTTCCCCTCCCTTCACCTCTCCGCCTCCTCCATCCCTCTCCTCCATCCAGCTACCACCTCCCTTCCCTCCTCCCCCTTAATACGTCCCTCCCGACTGACCATCCCCCATGCCAATCTGTAGTCTCCCCGCCTTTCACCTCCTTCCAGATGTCTACCTCACCCACAGCTCAGCCCTTAATCTCCCCCCCTGCCACTTTATAAGTAAATGTATCTGCACTTGCTTTGTTCTCTGTTTATTAGACCCCAACCAAACGTTTGTTGTTATTTCTTGTTTCCATTATGTTTTTGTTTTGAGCAACATGTAAAGCGCTCTGATACCTCCGGGTCTAGCCAGCGCTATATAAAACCTTTCAAATAAATGAACAAATAAATAAATCCTCTGATTGCACTGGCCCAGAAGTGGCTTCACATGGACTGTGCAGTCAAGTAGGGAGCATATAACGCTGATCTGCACTGCACATTAACATGTGGCGTACCCTCATGGCCCACCCTGGGGCCCTGCATTGGTGCAAGCAGTCTCCAGGCGGAGTCCGCCAGAAAATCAGTAAGACTAGTGGTCCGACCAAGCCTTCTACCCAGAATCTGTGGTGTAGTTTGTCGGTCACCATCATTCAGGCACATGGTGCTGATTGGCGCTTTTGCTTACTGCCTCTGCTGCATGGAACTAGTATTCAGAGTCATGTGGTGCAAGGTTGTGATTGCACCAGTCTGGCAGTAGATTAAAAAGAACAATGCAGTCACAGAGGGAGCACACAATGCCAATCCTTACTGCACAGTAATTGGTAGTAACTGTATAAAGGCAAAAGCTTGATCAATTGGGCTGTGCACTTTGAAATGTTAAACGCTAGCTAATCTAACCCGAATCTAATAGGTATTTTTATTTAACCCTCACTATCTCTCAGGTAGGGGTCAGGTTGGCTGGGCAGCCTGGGCTGACTATAAAAACAAAGTAAACTTTATTATTTAAAACTTTAATACAAAAGCAGAACTAGGGGGCACCTTGAAAGGTGTGGGGTCTGGGCCAAAGCCCACATTGCCTACGACATTAAACGTATCTGTCTTGCCTACCAAAAAGCACAAGCTGTCTGTTTGACAAAGTCCTATTGTGGGCTTCCCAAGACTTACAATGAACTTACAGCTCGCCCATTGCTTGTCGTTAGTTGGCTTTATTGTCACTGTTATTTGCTTGCTTCTTATTCAATAACTTCCCAAGCCCCATCTCATCTACCTTGTGTTTGTCTCTACCTTGGAGCAAACCCTTTTTACCTTCCTTTTGACTGGCTGGCTTGTATTCTTCCACAGCTCACTTTTAGGGAACTACTTTTGTCTTTTTGGTTAAGCACTCCTTGCAAGTGCATGTTTTTCAACTCCTGCTTTTTGTTGCTCTCTCCCTTGGGTGCTGCTCCTTGTTTCTTGTGTGCTTCTCCACCACCCTGCACTCTGTTGCTCTCTGCCTCGTGTGCTGCTTTTCACCCCTACCCGCTTAATTTTTGTTTTTGTTTCTCCAACCCACACGCCGTTGCTCCCCCCACACTCGCTACTCTGTACCCCTGCTGGTTCTATTTTTCATTTCAAATTTTTGGGACATTTTATTAGAGAGTGTGCTACCAAATTGTTGTTGCTTCTTCTGCCATACAAAAAAGCGATTTTGTGCTACTCCAAATTTATTTTTATATTTATCGATCTATTTTTGATCCTTACCTTTAAAAACTGGAGTTTGCCTCTTTTTGTATGTATGTGCATGCATTGTGATGCATGCTCGCTTTCGTCACAATGCTCATGCGCTCACATATATAATCACGCATGTGTACACTTACGAAATGACGTGGGTTCAAGTAGCAACCGCTGCATCACACATTGTTTTCCTGCTGCTGAACTTTATTGCCAAAACACATTTATGTAGTTATTAGGTCCGAAAGGCGAGACCTACTAGCTTTACTAGTGATTGGTTTCAGTCCATGGTGGGGTTTCCAGTCCAGTTAAATCCTTTATTAAATAAGACTAAAAGTCCCAGAAGTAAAACAAAATATAGGACAAAATGTAGGACTGGATGAACTCATCACCCCTGGAACTGAGAAACTTTAGAGTTCTTGTAGTGTAGTTCCTAGTTTCCCACTAGGCCCTGCGCATTGGAATAACATAAACAGTAGTATCGACGTGGAACTGCAGATATTCCAGGCCTCCACTGACTATGCTAAACTTAATTGGGTTGTGTTACCAACTAGCTCAGAGGTCACTGGAAACTTTCTTCTCTGCATAGGAAGTGATCAGCTTCCTTGGCACAGACAAGAAGGGATTCAGCTTTCCAACAACCGTGCAACATGACAACTTTGCTCCTCAGATCAAGAGTCGATCTCTAGGGTCGTGTGAAACAATAGACATGTATTTCACTCAGTCAGTCTAGTGCAGTTTACTTTCACGAGATGTAGAGAATAGAGAGACGGGCGTTTATCAATAAAGGGTTAACATTTATTGAACAGTCTTTCTTCTCGTACAAGAGAAATGTATTGCCACAATTGTAATAATTGTTATTATAAAAAGTACGTACAGTAAGATAAGTATTGCGAAATAGAACTGTAAAAGCATTGATATGGTTTCTTAGCCATACAATGGTTTAAAAGTAATAAAACATATATACAGTCATATATACATTAGGCTAACATACTCAACTGGTGCTTCTAACTAACCCTACCCCAGTGTGCCTGACCTAAGCCTAACACGTGAAAGGGGAGTAAGTAAGTAGCTTTAAGTTAAATTGGTTTTGCCAAGGTTTGTTTCAAGAATTCTCGTCTAAGGGTTTAGTCAACACCATACCTCTGAATAGAATGATGGAGGATTGGTATCTCCTTCAGGGGTCTCTCTCGATATCCCAGTCACCCGCGAGGGTAAACCGGAAACGCCGTAGCTGGATTTCTCTGCACGAGAAAGGCAGCAGGTCTCTTCAGCGCGTCGAGGAAGGAGGGGGGGACAGCGTCCACGGGCAGCTGGAATCTGCTGGATGTCTTCGCAGAGGGACGGCTGTTCAACTCCTAAGCGTACTGCACCATAGTTCGCGCTTTAGCGGCGATAATGGTATCAGCAGCTTCACCACCACAGGGACAGCAGGCTGCAGCGACAGAGTGCTAGATTTACCAACACGGGGTCTTGCAGGCAGCTGGCTTCAGCAACAGTAGCTCGCACAACAGCCATTGCTTAAGGCAACGTTGGTAATATTTATACCTGACAGGTGCCGGGTTTGACGCAAGTTTGCTGGACATAAGACGTCAATTAAAGATGTCACTAGGAAGTGATAGTTATCAGTTGCTCATTAGAGTTCCATTACTAATCAAAACATAGCAAGCGGGGATTTCCAGGTTTGCTAAGTTTTTATCTTGTTGAAGAACTCGGAGTGTTATCTAGGAATATCAGATAGTGACTACTGCTCTGTCATTGCACTAATTGGTCGCAAAGGAAGTGGCAGAGAGAACTATGCTGGAATGTGGCTCTTCAAAAAATCGCACTTGAACGGTTATGCCAATATAGGGAATAAATGGATTTATAGCCGAATAGGGGCATAAGGTCTCAGTATCGATCAGGAACCTAGATAAACACGCAACACCCACTCCACGGGTTAATGTCCATCAAAATTACTAAAACTAAAGCAATTAGATGCATGTGTAACATTGCCCACCCCAAAATACATAAATGCATTCGAAATAGGCGTACTTGTAATACATGGAATTTAGGTACTGTACGTTTTTTAAAGCATAGTAATTATTCAAAAAATTATTGCATATGAAATCATTGAACGATTATGCAAAAAGAATTACACATGAAGTATCTCTGACAGAAGAAAAGCGAGATAAATCATCACATAAAAATGCATTGTAATAACATGTGTGCTAGAGGCTGGTGTAATGTTATGTCTCTAGATGCGTTTAGAAATAGAAGTGTGAAGCTTCTGTTCTCTAAGAATAGTTTTTACGTTAAGCAATGAATTGTTCGTGCCAAAAAGGTCAATATTAGAAAAATGTCCAATTCAAAGAAAATATTTTTAATGCTTGAACGGGGAAACATAGAGTTCCAAAGCTTATTGCAGTCTTTGTTGATCAAAACTGAAGGCCGAATTCAGAGTTCATGGGAACGCTGTGTGTCGGAAAAGCTTCTAAAAGTTATTGTTTCTCTACGGGTGAGAACATCGTATCAGACAGGCTCTCAAAGAATTGGTCTACAAAATCAGGTGATAGTTCAACCAAATTAGATAGCGCTGTAACTTGGCAGGTGTGAGAATGATTGCTGTCATCGAAGGCAGGACCAGCAATGCTCACAGAACGTTGTACCTTGATGATGTTGCTTTTGTCACTCGCTCCACTGTTACCACTTGGTTGTAGCACAGGAGTCTCCACGAATGCCGTCATCAGGATTGGTAGCCGCTGGGGACAACACAATGCGTGAGCCGTTATTGGACTGAGCAAAGTATCGACGTCCATTGGTACTGCTGATGGAAGTGAAAGACAGATGTCCAACACGCATTCATCGCCGCAAAGCATACACCGTAGCACAGGTAAAATGCAATTTTGCCATATCGGTCTGAATGAAAGGAACCAGGTCATGTTTAGATCTCTCAGCCTGGCCAATCCGAGGACGTTAGTTATCCTGTCCCGGTAGCGCATTGCTAGGATTGTCTCTTCCATTCCCATGGGAGCTATGTCTGAGCCGAGGCTTGCCATAACGAAGCAGAGGGTCAAAAATAGAATCCCTGCGACGAGTCCCAAAAATAATGGTATGCCGCCAAAAATGGAGTGCACAAAATTAGGAAAGATTCCCAAAATTGCCTGGAAGGGTGTTAGCAGTCCCGTAAAGACTGTCTTAAATATGCCTGGGATGCTTGTTGCACTAGACATGTTAAGGAGTTGGCTGAACATTTCTACGAAATGCACGGGGCAATTTGTTGATAAAAGGTCATGAACTTCAGTAGCTGTCCTTGCAACTAGAAGATCATACGTCTCTTTAGATGACGTTATAGGCACTGTTGTCTGTAAAAGTACAGATTTCATTTTGCTTAATGTATCAATTCGTATAGAATAGAGATTCAGACGAGGCCAGATGGGAGTCACTGTGTCTGGAGGCCCACTCGGAAACAATGCTTGCATACAGCATTTGACCATGGATGTTACTTCTACTAGATAACTTTTCCCTGGCACGAGGCCACAACATCTGTGATCCGTTCTAAGAATGTAACTCCCGTTCGAAAGTTGCATAAAGAAGGGCTCTATCTGAGTTGCAGGTGTGACTAGCTGGTGGCATGAAAGGTTGTTTGAATTTCCATCACATGCTCCGTGTAAATTAATACCCTGACACAAAAGTATACCGCTTAGTGAATGTTTACAGTTCTCACCACTAAGAAATACATTTTTGTCGCTGTCACTATAGCAAGAATGAGTGTATGGTAATTTCCATTTAGATTTTACAAATCCTTTACCCAATTGTTCATATTGGCCAGCAGGTATGTACTCAAGGCACTTTTTAAATCGGAAAGTTGTTATCGGAATAGTGATAATTCCGTGTATTATCCATTCAATGACAGAACTCTCTGACATTGTCAATGGTAATCTCTCGAGTTTTTCGATGCTCAGGATTGTATAGTCTGCTCCTTTCTGTCCCAAACTGATCTGTTTATCAGTAAGGTTAAAACTGGAAAATAATGACGTTGTGTTGATTAAACGCCAAGGCACATAGCCTGAACGAAGATTTTGCAGCGTCCAGCCTAATTCTATAATAGAGCGTAATTGAGACTGGCCATGTTGTAACATAAGCAAATCTCTGTCTATCACATCAAAGGCAGAGGATACAATATTGTCCAACGAATATATTCTGGAAGACAGAGTCATTAACCCATTGTCTACCACAGAAAGTGATTTTTCCAAATTAATACGATCAATTTCTCGTATTTTTTCAGCAGTTTCAATTTGCTTTACTTTCCAAGCCTCGTTGTAAGCAGCATAGATACTGGTCGCTATGAAACGCTTTTGACGCTGTTTGCGTGGTCCAAGAATGAAATCGCGCAAATCAGCACCATCTTTTAGTAAAGACAAGTGTTGCTTAATTTCAGCCAGTGTGGATGATTTTAGCCATTCAAGGCAGAGCTTCCCTACACTGTATGTTGTTATAATCCCTGGATGTTGTCTCTGGAAGTATCTCGAGTCTAATATGGTCATTTTTAACCCCTGTGTTTTATTCAGGAATCTATCTTGACAGCTATTTGTGTCTGTAGGCCAGATTAACCACTTTTTCCAATCAGGATGTGTTCTGTTGAAATGTAAAATATGTGACACGTCTAACTCAATATCTGTGGTTGCATTCTCAGGTATTGGCTTTGGTATAGACGGTGTTTTAAGGTCTTTGATTTTAGCTAGGCCAAGACAAGATGTTTGGTGTATTGTGTCATTTAAAAACAACATTTGTTCTGGTATCATGCAGGTTCTAAATAGTGCTTCAATGCCTTGCACCTGCCAATCTTTTGTACCCCAAATTGTTTTCGTTTCAATATTATTTTTCCAATAATCAAAACCAAATGTCATCATTTTGTCATAAAATGCTTCTGAATATATCAATTTAGAATTTGTCAGCATTGTTTTCATTCCTGTTTTATCTAACAGTTTATAATAAAACGTTTCTGCTTCACTGGTGTTAAACCCTGAGAAGTATTTGAATTTCTCAAAAAATGCTTTAGAACTGCTTTTAGGTGGTGTAGAACAATGTTCCCATTGATTATACATAAAAACATTTCTAGGCTGTGCAGATTTATGCAAGTAATGATCCCCATAGTGGGTGTAACAGAATAACTGCTCATAACTAGATGAACCTTGTAAATAATCATGATCTGTGAATCTAGCTGACATTACTAAATCAGACATCATGTCATTAATACTGTTAAAGTCCCAATCATCAGAGAATGTACTAGGAGTCACAAAGTCACTTAAGGAAACCTTTAGTTGATGAGGATACTTCAGGATTTCGACCGGACCATAGATCTCATAGTCTGTTTTCTCCCATACTACCCCACCAGGTATTGGAATTGCTGTGACATTTACTGTTGACAGTTCTCTTTTCTTCACGTGGGATGATCTGTGTGATTTCAGGACTAGGTTGATGTTCTGACTTGCTGTGTCCATTGTAATATATTTTCCTTCAATGAATTTTCCCAAACACAGTA
Source organism: Lissotriton vulgaris (assembly GCF_964263255.1). Lineage (NCBI taxonomy): Eukaryota > Metazoa > Chordata > Amphibia > Caudata > Salamandridae > Lissotriton > Lissotriton vulgaris. The sequence goes on from NC_141695.1 coordinate 1,722,694,723, forward strand.
CCATGATGAGCCAAAGCAGGAGGAAAAATACACCTAGACCGAACCAGAACTCTAGCCAAGGGGAAATAAGGTAGATTTCCTTCAGTTGATGAAAGAGTTCCGTTGCTTTTTCTTTAAAAGTCTTTTTAGTTTCTGGCATCACTTCGCGGTCGTTTAAATCTTCAGAGAAGTTGTCGAAGTTGATGAAATAACCAGAGGCAGTTCTGTCAATTGATGGGATTGTTCTTTCAATCTGTCTCTCCGTAGCATTTTCTGATGCCACATTAGTGTAGACTGGTGTTGTTTCTTGACGAACTGTTTCAATCTGTGTTTCAAGAGGCACGAGTTCCATGGCATTATTGCATAGTCCTTCATTGTGCACTGCAGGCTGATCGAATGTGATGAGTCTTTCAGTTTGAACCTCTTGGATTGTTGCAAGTTTGGGTATTCTGTTGTTTCTTGGGAGTCCACTGGGCCTACTGTTGATTATAGGCCACATGCTTGTGGTTTTACCAGATCGATGGACACGACTCTGTTCTCCTTTTTACCAGCAAGGGGCGGTAGCACAACTGATCTTGTTCCGGTGACTGCTAAGACAGGTACTGCTTTTCTGTAAGAAGGCCCAAATTCCTTCTTAACCGCGATCTTTTCTCTGACTAGATCCCCAATCTTTGGAATCCAGACAGGCCTTGCTGGGGCTGTTGCGGGTGGTGCCTCGTCAGTGGTACTTGGCTGTTGCTTTAACTTTATGTTGCTTAATGATTTTCTTGTTTCATTCAGTTCCTGTAAAACAGCCAAACGATCCTTTACATCAAAGTGCGTTGCTTTTTCTTGTACCACTGACATCTGACTATCGAGGTCCTGAACTCGCATTCTAATTCCGAACAATAGTTCGTATGGGCTGAAACCTTTTAGAGAATTTCTTGGCATGTTGTTAAGACTAGTCTGGACACTTATTAAATGTTTGACCCACCCAGCGCCTGAACCTAATACCTTCGCTGTTATAGATTGCTTTATGCCCTGGTTTTTTCTTTCTATCACACTATTCCCTTCTGGGGTATGACGGACAAGAATACCGCAACCCAATTCCCATGCTGGCCATGGCCTCCCTATAAGCTCGAGAGCTAAAAGCAGGACCCTGGTCAGAATGGAACGTGGTAATTGCGTATATGCCGGTATGGACTCGCAAATCTTTTATAACCGTTCTAGCGTCAGCCGAGCGCTGGAGGCCTCATTTTTTAAGTGCTTTTCGTCTTAACTATTAATAGGACGCAGGATGGGGTGTAGGCAGCGTTACGCTCTTTCTGATTGGTAGCCGGTAGCAAGGTTCGCTACTGCAATCCCTATTACAGTTTTCACAGTTGTTTGCATATATTTGGTGTTCTACACTCATTCCCGGCCACCAGAATACTGATTGTAATTCAGTCAGTAATTCCTTGATCTCTCTGTGCCTTAGACCCAAACCCATGTGTGCGTCTGCTATTAAAAATATTCTCCTGTTCATGTTTGGAATTACTCTGTCCCCCACTCCAGGGATTCGAGCAAAAGGAACGGAGTTTGCATCGATTATGTATGCATAATTGAGTGGATAGTTTACGGGTAGTGCTGCACAGTCGCCTTTTATGGTCGTTTTTACTGCCAGCATAGTTCCCCGTCTATGTACTTATCTGTACGCTTTTTTGTGGCTACGGAAGCCGGTTTAGTTGCTTCCGCTGTGGCTGTATTAGCCAATGAATTCCCTGCAACGTGAACGCCATCACGTTGAAGACTCTGTGCGTGAATCACGTGAGTCTTTTGTAGTTCTTTGTGTAAAAGAGCTACTTGTTTCCAGAGCATTTTATGCTTTATTGTGGCACCTGTGTCATCTTTGTAGACGTTTTCGATCCAACTCTGCAGTTTATTGTTGTAAGAGTTGACGCAAAAATGAGAATCGCACACGATAAGTGTCGGGAATTCGCGTTCTGCATTTTCGAGCGCCATCTTTAAAGATCTGATTTCAGTTCTCTGAACCGAACAGTTTCTTACAGATTCAGTTTTTGTTACTTTCGGTCTGAATTTACCGCACAGCCAACGACCTTTAATGATCGCACATGCTGCATCGTAGGATTTTCTCTCTACGTTGAAATGCTGTACAAAGCTATCTGTATAGATTATACAGGCGTACAGTGGTAGAGGTAGAATTTCGATTGGCAGAGGATATTCTTCTTCATACTCTAAATCATTCAGTTCTTCGTATTGCGGGGCGAAATAGTATTTCACGTCTTCCGCTCCTAGAGAATCTATGCACTGTATCCATTTCGGATCCAGTGACACTGTAGGCAGGTTTACTGGGCTGAATAGCGCCTCGAAGGCGGATTCCGCTGTAAGGATATTAATCCTTTTGCCGTGTGCTAGTTCTCGTTCATTTGCTAATGCGATTTGCACTGCGTTCACAGTTCTTTCTGTGTGACTGAATGCTTTTTCTGCTTGTGTGTACAAGTGAGATTTAATTGAAATTGGTACCTTTTCTCCCTCATTAGAGGTTAGGTATGTGAATCCGCATCTTCCTGGGATGACTCGGATTACAAGATCGATCGTGTTGTCACGTGTATCTAATTTTGTTTTTGCTAACATGTCTGTTTGCAGTGATCTCAAAATTTCTGTGTGTTTTTGAGTCCAATTGATTTGTTTAAAATCAGGTTTTATTAGTTCGTAGAGAGGTTTAACCCTCTCTGCGTAATTTAGGATGTAAGTTCTTCCGAAATTCAGAAAACCTAGAATGGATTGTAAATTCTTCAGCGTTTTTGGAGCTTGGAGTACAGCGCACTTCTCTAAGAAGTTGTCCGCTAGGCTTTTCCCTTCACTTGATAATTCGTACCCTAAGAATAGTACTGTCAGATGGGCAATTCGGGACTTTTTAAAGTTGAATTTGTAACCCTCTGCTGCGAACCCAAGTATAATGGTGTTCACTCTTTTCAAGTGAGTATCCAAGTCGTCGTCTGTGAGATAAATATCATCTACATAAGATAATGCTTCATCATCATAGATTTGTAGTAACTCTGTTACCCTAGCTGAGAATAGTCCTGGGCTGTTCTTGAACCCCTGTGGGAGTCGACAGAATTTTTTCTGTGACCCAAATGCGGAGAAAGCGGTCAAATATCTGCTTTCTGGTGCTATGTTTTGACAAAAGAATCCATTAGAAATGTCTAATGTCGTTTTATATTTTTTCCTAACTATGTTATTCATTAGGGCTGCACTATGCGAGTTTTGTACTGCAAAGGTTTTGCAACATGTATTAAGGTGTCTGTAGTCCAAAACTAGACGATATGAATTGTCTGGCTTGGAGACAGGAAACAAAGGATTGTTCATTTGAGAGGTGCATGTTTCAATCACCCCCTGGTACTCAAGTTGATCTAAGATCTCCCTGACCTGTTTCTTAGCTTCTTGCTTTATGGGATACTGCCGTTGGGCAGTTGGTTCACTTTTTAATTGGATTTTGTGAGGCGGTGAATCCTCATCCCATCCTACATGATTTTTATATAATGCAGGTGCCTGGGCCACTGCCCATTTCCTTGCATATGTATATTTTTTGTGAATCGGTATGTGATTCGAGAAGGCAGGCATAATCACTTCTTGGCCACGAGGGCACTCCCTGACAAACTCTAGGGGCCAATCTTTTTCAGCTAACAGAATATCATAGCCTTTTGAGAGCTTATCCCAAAATAGACCCTTAATTTTCCTAGTCTTATCACCCTCTATACGCAATGTTATTTCGTATATTTTATGGGGCTCGCTAAGTCTGGTGTCGGCAGTTTCAACTTGAATTTATTCATTTGTGTCCATTGTCTCCAGATGACTCATCAAGATCTTGCGTGCTATACTGATCTCTGCTGCACTGTCCAACATTGTCAATGCCCACTCCCCGTTTTTCAACTGTGTCCTCAGTATTCTCGGCATGGTTGATTACTCTAATACCGGCTACCTTCTTTTTCTGAAATTGAGATTTCTTATTTTGAGCAGGTTCCTTGTCTTTGGACTTGGTGTGCTCTCCTGGGTCTGACCGTCCTCTTCTTTCCGAATTCTGTGGAAAAGATCGAGAGGGACGTGTATCAATACTTTGATATCTATCAGGTTTTTTCAGATTATCCCTATTTCTAAGGTTATATCTTTTCTCAGAGGGCTCCCGTTGGGGAGACTGGTGTTCTCGAGTCGGAGTTCTTTCCCTCCGTCGAGGAGACCTTCCTCTGGACTGGAAAACTTTTTCCTTGGGAGTGGATTGTTTATTTCCATCCCAGCTCTTTTTAGGAGTATTTAAATTATTTTTAATAAATAATTTTTCAGGATTTTCGAGCAGTTGGGGCTTTACCGGTTTCCCACCCAAGCTGTCTCTACCTAATTCTTCATAGCACTTTTCTATGATTTTTGCTAGCTCAACAGGATCTTTTATATCTGTTTCCTTCAACTTCTGGCGAATCGCCACAGATGCTGCTTCTCCCTTTATGTTGGCTAATAATATAGCCGAGACCTGCTTGAAGTCTTTCAGTAATATCATACCTAGATTTAAAGCGGGCTCTGGACCGAATTCATTTTGAATCTGTTTTAGCACTTCTGGTATTACCGCCATAGACGGAACACCGTGTGTTTTCGTGTAGATGGAAGCAAAGACTGTACCCCAAGTGTCACAGTCCTCCACGTGTGGTGCGATTCCCATAGGAAGGCAGATGGTCAAGATTCTGTGTTTCTCAATAGGGGTAGTATCAGGAAATACTGCCTCTATTTGAGTGATTTTCTGTGCTAACCAGAAAGGAATTTGTTCCCGTTTTACGGGTGTTTTACCAAGACATGACTGTATGTTCTGTGGTGTAATTTTATTTGTATTCCCCTGATGAGGGGTCAGCTGTGGTGTATTAACAGCTGGCTGGACTGTAGCAATCCGCATTACATATTGGACTAATTGCCTATGTATTTTTATTAATGTATTTAGCTGTACTAACAGCTCTTCCTTAGACATTTTTACAATGTCAGGATGTGGTGTGTAGCTGGCTAGAACCGGCCACGTTGCTCCTGGTCTACCTAGTGGACCGAGCCTGGTAATGTGATCATTGTGTTTTAGGGCCCCATTAAACCAGAGCAGGTGCTCTTGAAATTTAAGTGGAATTTCAATCTCCTCGAAAGGAGCGTACTCTTCCGGAGGTTTCTCTATTTTGTAATAGTGAAATTCTTTTGTTCTAGCGTTTACCGCTGGAAAGTTTATCCATGAATAGAATACCTCTGTCTGCCGATACTCGTGAGCCTCTATCACGAAGACTACTGTACCACCTAGAGGTGTCAGTCCGTTCTCTATAAGTTTTAAAGTTATAGATCTTCTTAAGTGGACCGGGATGATAATAGCATCCGGGTCTGTTTCTAGGAGACTCGTGTCTTCCTCTATTAGTTGGGCTGCCAGCCTAGCTGCTTCCCTTTCTTCTTCACTGTCTGACATTTTATAAATGCAGGCTTTTGCAGAGTAGGTCTCCAAGGAGACAAAGATTAGGTGCACAATATTTTGGAACACTGTATCCTTCAACGTTGAATAAACCAGAGCTTTACATAGGAATCTCTTCCTACTAAGGTTGGGCGGATTTTAACCTTTCACCCACTCCAGACGTCTATTGGAGTATTTACGGGAGAAAAGGGGTGTGAAATATGCACGACTGAGTTACTCTAAAAGTCTTGCGTTAGTTTATCGCCTTACCAAACGTTAGGGCGCCATGTAGTGTAGTTCCTAGTTTCCCACTAGGCCCTGCGCATTGGAATAACATAAACAGTAGTATCGACATGGAACTGCAGATATTCCAGGCCTCCACTGACTATGCTAAACTTAATTGGGTTGTGTTACCAACTAGCTCAGAGGTCACTGGAAACTTTCTTCTCTGCATAGGAAGTGATCAGCTTCCTTGGCACAGACAAGAAGGGATTCAGCTTTCCAACAACCGTGCAACATGACAACTTTGCTCCTCAGATCAAGAGTCGATCTCTAGGGTCGTGTGAAACAATAGACATGTATTTCACTCAGTCAGTCTAGTGCAGTTTACTTTCACGAGATGTAGAGAATAGAGAGACGGGCGTTTATCAATAAAGGGTTAACATTTATTGAACAGTCTTTCTTCTCGTACAAGAGAAATGTATTGCCACAATTGTAATAATTGTTATTATAAAAAGTACGTACAGTAAGATAAGTATTGCGAAATAGAACTGTAAAAGCATTGATATGGTTTCTTAGCCATACAATGGTTTAAAAGTAATAGAACATATATACAGTCATATATACATTAGGCTAACATACTCAACTGGTGCTTCTAACTAACCCTACCCCAGTGTGCCTGACCTAAGCCTAACACGTGAAAGGGGAGTAAGTAAGTAGCTTTAAGTTAAGTTGGTTTTGCCAAGGTTTGTTTCAAGAATTCTCGTCTAAGGGTTTAGTCAACACCATACCTCTGAATAGAATGATGGAGGATTGGTATCTCCTTCAGGGGTCTCTCTCGATATCCCAGTCACCCGCGAGGGTAAACCGGAAACGCCGTAGCTGGATTTCTCTGCACGAGAAAGGCAGCAGGTCTCTTCAGCGCGTCGAGGAAGGAGGGGGGACAGCGTCCGCGGGCAGCTGGAATCTGCTGGATGTCTTCGCAGAGGGACGGCTGTTCAACTCCTAAGCGTACTGCACCATAGTTCGCGCTTTAGCGGCGATAATGGTATCAGCAGCTTCACCACCACAGGGACAGCAGGCTGCAGCGACAGAGTGCTAGATTTACCAACACGGGGTCTTGCAGGCAGCTGGCTTCAGCAACAGTAGCTCGCACAACAGCCATTGCTTAAGGCAACATTGGTAATATTTATACCTGACAGGTGCCGGGTTTGACGCAAGTTTGCTGGACATAAGACGTCAATTAAAGATGTCACTAGGAAGTGATAGTTATCAGTTGCTCATTAGAGTTCCATTACTAATCAAAACATAGCAAGCGGGGATTTCCAGGTTTGCTAAGTTTTTATCTTGTTGAAGAACTCGGAGTGTTATCTAGGAATATCAGATAGTGACTACTGCTCTGTCATTGCACTAATTGGTCGCAAAGGAAGTGGCAGAGAGAACTATGCTGGAATGTGGCTCTGTTCGTGTGAGGCCAGAGATGACTTTTCAAAAAATCGCACTTGAACGGTTATGCCAATATAGGGAATAAATGGATTTATAGCCGAATAGGGGCATAAGGTCACAGTATCGATCAGGAACCTAGATAAACACGCAACATTCTGGTATGAAAGATATTGCTATTGAGAAAGAAGGACAATGGAGCCTGAGCCTGCATTGCTGTAGCACCACTTGTCTACCTTCTTCTATGGGTTGAGGTTTTGGTGCAGGCAGGTCTGCAGACAGTGACCCTTAACCCAGGAAGGACATTATTTGACGATCCCAAGTAATCCTTGAAGAGAAGCAGATAAAGTGGGAATAGTAAATTATTTCAGTGTGCAACAGTAGTGAAAGCATTGGACCTCAGAGGGGTTAGATTTACTATTCCAACTCCAGTCTGTGCAACAGTAGGGAAACTGTTAAACTTAGGTGGGGTTAAATGTAATCTTCCCACTCTAGTCTGTGCAGCAGTAGGGAAGGTGTTGGATTTTGGAGGGGTAAGATTAACTAATCCCACTCCACTCTGGTCTGGGCAAAAGTAGGGAAAGCATTTGACTTTAGAGGGATTAAAATTACTAGCCCCACTCCAGCCTAAGTAACAGTAGGAAAGTACTACACTTCAAACACATTACATATTTGAATAACCTTATCAATTTAGAACAAATATAAAACTCTTAATATGAACATTATTATTTAACCCAAACATATGATAAATAAAAACAATTAAAAAAATGTAAACGATTTACATGATTATTAAACAATTTAATATATAATTATCAATATTCGTTTTTATTTATTACTTAATTAACTTCCCAACTATAACCATACAAACCTAGCAGCCCACGCTTAAAATATAACTATAATAAATAAGTATAACACAATTTACAGAATGGATAATAATTTAACTAATTAACGATTAATAAGTATTAGTTAATTAACATCCCACCCAATACCCCTACAAACCTAGCAACCCGCAACTAAAATACATCAGTATTACATAATGTACATAAATAATTATCTATTAAATAATTAATAATTAATTCGTTGTTAACTAATTATTACTTCATTTACTTTCCACCCTATATCTCTACAAACCCTACAGCCAACATCTGAACTATAAAGTTATTACACAATATACATAATTAATATTCAATTAAGTAATTAATATTTAAATTATTAACTAATTGTTAATGAATGAGTACTTAATTACTTCCTACCATTTACCCCTACATGGCCAGCAGCCCACACTTAAAATATCATTAAAAATATAAGTATTACACAATTTACATCATTAATAATCAATGTCTTTCTTAATAATACATTAATAATTAATTGGTAATTATTTATTACTAAATTAACTTCTAACCCTATACCCAATGCTTAATTTGAGCCAGGGATTTCTGGTACTCAGCACCGGCACTTCATTGTCAACATCAGGACTTGTACCAGTCTGCCACATTGTGGCACTACTAAAAATGACTATTGACTACCGACCAAGCCATTCTTATAGATTTGGGTGCCTAGAGTAGGCGAATTGTCACACGTGTAAGAGTGTGATGATTAGTGTGATGATTAGTAATTATGTTGCTACTTTCATTAGCAGCTAGGGGCAATGTGTGGTGCAAGCTGCAGTGGCCTTCTGACGAGGGCCCTCGCACTTACGTTTTTACAAATGAATCACTGCCTATACCCCTACAAACTCAGCAGCCCACACCTAAGATATAACTACAAATATAATTATTACACAATTTACATTATTAAGAATCAATTAAATGATTAATAATAAATTCATTATTAATTGCTCATTATTACTACTTAATTACCTTCCCATTATATACCCCAATAAACCTAGAAACCTGCAATGCCACTATAAATTACTATTAGCAAACACATTTAAAATTATAAAGTACTTAGAATTACAGACTATATTTACAAATACTATTAACAATTATACAAACAATAATAGCACATAAAATTATTTTTGTGAACTTAAACACATTAAGATAATTAATAAATGATCTTTTTTACAACTATATTGTTGAAAACAATATTAACAACAATATTCATAATGATATTACTTACCTGAAAAAAACTATATTCTTGTATCACAATATTTATTTTCCAATACCTCTGTCTCCCGATATTTACAATTCGATATTTTGTCCAAATACCAGAGGCAACCATTCCATCAGGGGGAGTGGCTTGCTTTTCTCTTTCTTAATCCACTGACCCATTATCCCCAGTGGAGAGTATTGGGTTCCAAGTCCATTGTACATTGTGTGGTCACGGTCTCTCTTGGTGTGGAAGATTGGCGATTAGCATTGGAATCATAAATCTTATTCCCATCAACAGAAGGTCCTCACAACTGTGTAAGGAAATAATTTGCAGAAATATAATTAAAACACTTCTGCAACCTGGAAACTGAACGCAAATCTGAGCCACACTCCAGTGCTAGGAACACAGTTAATTTCGCACATAGATGAAGGTGTGTGCATTTCTTCGAGTCAAAAGGCAATGTTACCCAATTCTAAGCCAGAACAGAACAATGCAGCTCAATGTCTTAAACATTTCTCCAGATGTATGTGCATTTTCAACCTTTTATTCAAATAATCTTGAAACGATAGCAGAAATTAAAAGCTAGTGGCCCTCATTACAATGTCGGACAGAACCGCCTGATAATAGGTCGGCAGTTCGGCTTATCGAAATAGGATGCAACCGCACATGGTGCTGTTGCAAACTCCTATTTCTCTATGGGAGCTTGTGCGACGGGTGCAAACCAATGCAGCACAAGAAAAATGTAAGTTTTGCACATCCCTGCACCATGTGGCAGGCACCTCGCTGTGTGAAGGGGGCACCACTGGAGGGCCAAGGGGTAAGGAGGACCTGCTAGAGGTCCCCAGAGACACTTTCTGACAGCAGTTCAATGTCAGAAAGGTCGACATGGAACTGATGTCTGAAAGTGACATCCTAATCCTGACTGCGGAAACGTTGTCCATTAGGCGTTATGAGGCGCTGCCGACTGGCCGACGAGCTCTTTGAGCCCGTCAGAACTGAGTCAGATTAACCGGCCAGTTTAAACTCCAACCGCCGTCTTTGTAATACGGCGGTCGGAGTTTAAACCTTTCTGACTATCCAAATCAGGCCCAGTGTGTTACGTAAACATACTGTATTAGTCTTATGGGCAAAGCAACAAAAAACTGATATGGTTTTTGTTTGGATAAAAATTTGTGAAACTCTGCTAATAAAGCATTTAGAAAATGTTACATTACAAAGAAACAAACATAGTAGCAAGGGCTTCTAAGCAAGCCATTTGCACATCTCAGTAGTTTACATTGGACTCCGCCTTTCCAGGCACCCCCAACCCCATTGGAGCATGAGAACAAGACCATTTATCCCACACTTGGACATACATCTAGCTTTTTCTACACATGTTCATTTCTTTTTCCATCTACCTCTATCTGTAAAAACGAGTTACATAGTATTTATTGGCAAATGGTAACAGTGAGCTCACTGGACAATGTACAACTTGCTTACTGAAAATTGGCCTTAATATGGTCATTACCAAAAATAATTATTATACAACTTGTATAATTAATAATAAATTACATTAATAATACGTTAGTAATTAATTAGTAATTATTATTTAATTAACTTATCATTCTTTACCTCTACAAACCCAGCACCTAAAATATAAGTACAAATAGAATTATTATACAATTTACGTCATTAATTATCAATTAAATTAATAACTAATATACAATTAATTATTCATTAATTCTCAATCAGCAATAATGATCCATTGTTATTCTGAACCCAACAGTGACACTTTCTAGTGAGCTTATCATTGATGATCTCTTTAGAAGGTTGCTTGATGGGCTTAGTGAAAATGTATCCAGCAACAAATGGTAGTAACATGCTACTCAAATGGTACCAGTCTCAATGGAAAGTGCTATGTGAATGGCGTAAATAGGTTGCTCACTAGAAATGGAAAAAGTGATCACTCTGAAAACTGGCAGCGCATCTAGTGAAAACGTGCTCACTGAAAAATGGCGTTTCTGTATTGATTAGTAAGAAAATGAATGCAAACTTTCGTTGCCAGCAACACTTGCCTGAGGCAATATGTTCTTACAGTTTTTTTAAAGAAAATGCACTGTTTGCCACTACTTTTCCCTAAACAAGTAGGGTGATTTACCAAACTCAAAAGTGAAGAGGCTTGAAAAGCCTAACACGTGACAAGCAAATACAGTACCCCATCTTGGATTAATGCACACAATGTGATCCTACTTTTCCAAATATGTTTGGAAAGACTCCTCATCTTTTAAAGTACTCTTTAAACCCTGGGAAGTTTGAGGCAATGTTATTGGTCCAATCTTTGTGCTTTAAAATTCAAGTTTACTCAATGTTACTTGCCCAATATGCTTTAGGTCCACCATCTGACACAATATTTCCAAGCATGTTTTGGAAACCAATCCATATTATTCCCTGAATCAATACCTCTTACCCTTCTTACTATTCACCTTGAATATCAAAGCCCTAGTTTATCATATCCGCCAGCCCAGGGAAATGGTTGGCACACAGTTCGCGGCCTAGGATAATAAGCTACCTCTGTTAGCTGACAATGCTTTATTCAGACTGTCAGACCCACATTGCTCCTTGCCTGCACAGCCTGAACAATGATCAGGCTTTCAGATGTAGCAGGATATAAAATCAGTATGGGGATGTAGCTTTGTATGTTCTTTATTTAATAAGAAGAAGCATGTAAGGAATAAGTGTGCTGCCAGCTTGAGATGCAACTCAGGTCTGACCAGCATTCTACAATACACAGAATACATTCTTAGAATCATACTATCTACATTCTACAATCTACACTCTAACCATAAAACTAACCTAACTACTACGTTACCACAGGGGAATTCTGAAATATTTAACCTGACGATCCCTGAGGAGGTAGTGGTCAATTTGCAAGAGTGATATTCCTTCCAGTGGTGCACACTGATTATTAAATACTTGAGACTAAAGATAACCTCACCAGTGTCAGACGTAATCAGTTCTAACAAACCAACATTTCATACTGAGATACATAAAGGCCAAGATTATTGGTCACCTCTTTCTGTGTCTTGGATGGACAGCATTAATGCTGTAAAGAGGACTGTCCCACCTCGGGTCGGTTTCAAGCTCTGACGATGAAGGTTGAATCCACCTTTATGACTGTCTCCAAAGAGTGCTAGCCCAATTTATATGGCACGGATCCTGACCCAGGGTCCATTTTAAGATTATTCAAAGGAATAAGATGGGAGGGTGACCTGCAGTCCCAGAGTTTTTAATATACTACCAGGCTGCACAACACCACTGAGGATATTAATGGAATAGGCCAAACACTGAAACAGACAAAATCTGGCCCCATATCTAGAAAGCTATAATGAGGAGGTCCATATGGAATGTGGCTTGCTTTCGCAAGCCATTACGCCTGGAGAATGCGTTCCTATGATTGCATTAAAAACCTGGTCAACATATCCATTCATTTTAAGCTAATGCCCTTCCCACTTCCATTCACTCATATTCACTTCATCTCAGACTTTGCCCTGGCACTTTTTTAAGCTCAATTTGATGGTTGGAAAGAAAGAGGCTGTAGAATAATTATGCACATGTTTCTTAAACGTATAGTCATATTCTTCACAGAATGTAAATTAGATTTAGGAGTGAGCAAGATGTAACATCTTCTTTATTTCCAAAATTACATTGGGGAATTCACTCATCAATTACTGAGAAGGCAATAAAAGATAAAACAATCAAATAAGGAAAAACAACCCCCATCTTCCCCCTCAGATCACTCATGCATTAAAGTCGTCACTTTCTAAAAGGTTCAGAGGAATTCTTTCTTTACTTTTTTGCTTTATTCAAAAATATATTCCATTTCTCATACCATGATTCTGGTTAAAAAAGCCCTCAGTACCTGTCACATTTTCTGCACTACTGCTGACCCACTACATGTTGTCAAATGCACAGCTTTTTCACAAATGTTCAGAAATATTTATTTGAGATAACCAAAAACTACTATTTGAAGAGGCAGGCATATTTTGTTTGGCGCAAATACATTAGCTGAATATGCTTAATAATATATCTTTAAAGACAAGTAATTCTAAAAAATTCCTTTGCATGGAAGCTCCCAACTGCCAACTCATCTGTAAAAATGTGTTTAAATCTTATGAAGTACCTGCCTGTAAAGATTCCTTTTAATCTTATGAAATTTTCAGCAACATAACTGACCAAAGAACTTTAAAATAAACTATAGCTTCCGTAAGAAGGTGGGCCTGTGAAGCTTGGGGAAGTTACGCCTCAATATAAACAGAAAGTAATACCTTCCAAAGCAAATTTGTCTAATTTGGAAAACAAGGGTATATTCAGATGTTCAGAGATGGTTGCATCATCCCAACATGCATTTTCTTGAGAGACATTTTTATAAAAACTGAGAATGTTTTTATTATGCTATACATGCAAATATTTGGTAAGCAAAAACAGGGAGCTTTCATTTAACACCTTAGCAGCTATGGAACGTCCAGCTCCAGTGCTGGACGTTCCATTGCGCAGGTGCAGTTGGAACGTCCAACGGCCGACGGCAGCACTCCTGAGGTAGTGGTGCCGTCGGCCGTTGGACGGGCGCAGCACTTAAGGTGTTAATCGGCAGTTGGCATCGGGCGTAAGCAACCACATGGGCCGAGTGCTTATTAAAGACAGGAACTCCATTTATGACCGACATTGCAGCGCCCTGCCCTAGAGAATTACAGGTGGCTCCCTTCACCCTCTAATTGCTGGCTCTGCATTTCTCGCTGCCTCATACCTCACCTGTTTGGGACTTCCATCCCTCCTTTCATGTTCTTCACAGTTTTTTTCCGCTGCTGATACTTGACCTCCTCTGGATCAATATAATGGTGCTCTGCGCTATCATGTTGTTGGCTAAGCTAACTGTTCTCCTATGCCTCATTTCCTCTAGATGGGTTTCCAATGTGAAGGCTCTGGATATAGCAGGTTCTGTATTTACCCCCTCAGGGGGTTCTTTTCCTATATCCACACACACTTATTCAAGTTGTGTAAGGTATACAGCATTTTCTGACACTCAAACGTTGTGTGTGGTGAAATTTCTGAAGGCATATCAAGATTGTACCGGAGAACTTTGCAGAGACCAATTGGGTCAATTGCTTATCTCTCTCCAAAATCCTTTCTGTCCAGTCTCTTCAGCAACATTGGTCCATTGAGTCAAGTGGTTGTTAGCTGAAGTGGAAATTGATGTGTCCAGCTTTGGAGCACATTCAGTTTGAAGCACCATGGCTTTTAAAGCCTATTCTGTGGGGTCTAGATTGGGAGACATTATTGCGGCAGTGGACTGGTCATTTGATGCCACTTTTAAAATGTTTTATCACAAACCAATTGTGGATGTGGCTTCAACAGTTGTGGCACAGCTTTGAACTAGCATAATCCGAAGCCTCCAGTCCTGACACAGAATAAAAGAAATTCTAGTTAGCGCGTCAAGAATTTTCAATTCTATTAAGGAAACGGCGGCGAGAATTATCCCATCGTCTTGATATCTTATGTAATAATGAGTATTGTTTGTGATGTATACCATGCTTATTATTGGTCTGATATTGTTTATGATTTCTTAACCCACCCTATGTTTATGATTGTCTCTGATAGAGATGGGATTTTATGCCTGGGTTTTTCTTGTTGACAGGCAAGAATAACAAACTGCTGTGAGCAACGTCTGGGCACAGACTGTTAGGGATTCTGGATTACAGAATGGGAGCTGAGGAATCGGTTTTCCTTTAGGCCGAGTTCCAGTTCGTCTTTTGGTTGATGGTTTACCATTGATTCCTGCTTTCGATGTTGGTGTGAGGTTGTTCATGCATGGTTGAGGCTGTATGATTTTGCAAAAGAGAGAACGGATTAAGGTCCCATAAGGATTCCTACGGTCGGATGAATCATGATTGGTGGAACAGTATGGATAATGAGGAAAGACTTATGGGAAATTTAGTTATTATTTCTGTTAATGTTTTGATTGGCTGCTGTGTTTTTCAACAGTAAAGAAAGAGAAGCATAATCCTAGCTTCTGTGTTCTTAATAGAATAAAAACAGTTCTAGATGACTCGTCAAGAATTTTCAATTCTATTAAGGACACGGAGGTGAGGATTATGCTTCTCTTTCTTTACTGAAGCAAATACAGCAGCCAATAAACTTTAAACAGCATAACCCGGAAGGACAGCCCCTCTTTGTATGCACCAATCACTACCCCCAATTGGTATAAATGTCCAGGAAACCATCGTAGGTCCTCTTTCCTTGCGAACCATAAAACTCAGTCCATCAAATTGAACCATTGAACTCAAACTCCGTTGATTGACTCAACCGACCTGAACCAAAACTTCATCGAAGATACTCCTTCACTTGACCATGTCAACATTTCTTCCAGACTCTTCAAATCGCGTTGTTCTGATCTCCTGAAAAGAGAGTACAAGCAGTAATATCCCAATATCTGGATACACTTCAACCAATAAAACGGACAGGAAACCCAACATCATTCTTAGGCATATACATAAGACAATATATCATTCATAGACATGAACAATCATAAACACATGTTTTACCATTCATTTCTAGGGTGGGATAATCTTCGGCACTGTGTCCTTAATAGAATTGAAAATTCTTGACGCGTCAGCTAGAATTTTTTTTATTCTATGTCAGTCCACGGAGGCTCCATATTATGCTAGTTTAAAGTTGAACACCCACCGTAGATGCCACATCATCAATTGGCTTGTGATAGAAAGTTTTAAAAGTTGAATCAGAAGACCAATCCACTGCAGTCATCATGTGCTCTAACTGAGAACCAGTTGAGAAAGCTTTAGAAGCCATAGCTCCCCTTACAGAGTGAGCTCCAAATGCAGAAGTATTGATACCTGCTAGACTTAGCAACCACATACTCCACTTTACCAAAGTCGATGAAGAGACTGGGCAAAAGAGTCTCTGCAATGAGATTAACAATTGTCCTGCTACATCTTTTCTGAATTCTCTAGTACAGTCTTCGTAACATTTTAAGCATTGCACCACACATAATTTGGTGTGATGTGGAAAGGCAGGATATGAAACACATTCGGAATTTGTTTTCATTCTTTTAGAAATTGTAAAGGAATCTCCAGAGGGAATGAATACACTACCTGCTAAATCCAGTGCCAATACGTCCGACACACGTCTGCAGGAGATTAAACATAATAGTAATGTAACTTTCACTGACAGTTGTTTGCAAGATAGGCCTTCATTCGCTGGCCAGTTCCTGATAAAACGAAGTACCACATCTACATTCCGCAAGGTGGAGTATCTAGGTTTTGGAGGATTCACTAACCTGATGCCTCTCCCAACCTTACAAACTAGAGGATGCTCCTCCACTGGTTTACCATCCACATGGGGATGTCCAGCTGGTATCGTGGAGTGGAAATTATTGACAATCTGATGGGCCATACCTTTATTCGCCATCTCCGATAAGAAATTGACAATCATATGAATTCTGGATCACACAGGATCCCCCTGTCATTCATAACACCTACGAATACACCTACACCAAGCTGATAGTATTGTTTGTGCGTAGAGGGTGCTCAAGAATGTGACAGGAAAAACAGTGCCTACTGCTAAACTCTGGCATTTGCCAACATCTCCTGAAAGTCTCCACACCATGAGAGACAACTGCTCTTGAATCACTGGTGGATGGGATTGACCCAGTGGGTCCCAAAGATCTCTGGGAAGGAGATCAGATGTTTTGGAGGAGCACAAGCCAATGTTAACGCCACTGGGAACCATGCTTGTACCCTCGAACATGGGGAAATCAATTCCGCCTTCTGTCTGCGGACCTGTGCCAGTACTCACTGAATCATGACAAATGGGGGAAAGGCATAAAGCGTACCCGTTGTCCATGATTGAAGGAATGCGTCTGAGTCGATTGCTTGAGGATCTGGATGACAACTGTAAAATTGAGGGAGTTGGGTGTTGAGTATGAACGCAAACAGGTCTATCGAACATGGGCCCCACTTTTTGTCCAATTGTTGGAAAATTCTGGGATGCAAGCTCCAATCGCTGGAGTTGAGTTGGAATCGTGAATTCCAATCTGTCACTACATTGGAGCTGCCCGGAATGTATTCCGCAGTCACCGATATGTGGTATAGCAGACAGTAATGCCAGAAATCCTTGGCTACTTCCACCAACATTAGAGACCTTGTGCCACCCAGACGATTGATGTACCTCACTGCTGAGACATTGTCCATCCGCAGAAGGATCCAACAACTCGCCTTTTGTTGAGAGAGTGTGTGTATCACAAAAGAGCCTGCTAGTAGTTCTAGGCAATTTAAATGTAGTTTCAATTTCTCAGGGGACCATCTGCACTAATCCGCATCAGGCTCCCCAGCCTCATCGGTTGGCATCAGACTCTATCACCACCTCTGGGATTGACGCGAAGATAACCTTGCCATTCCATGGGCCCATGTGTTCCATTCACCAGGATATCTCTGTTCTGGCCTCTGTGGAAAGCAGAATCTGTTCCGCATAGCTCAGATCTTTGTGTAAGTGCATGATCTTCAGTCTCTGAAGTGCCCGGTAATGGAGGGGACCCGGGAAAATCATTTGAATGGAGGAAGCTGATAAACTTACCAAACGTGTCAGAATCCTCAAGGATATATTTAGAGATGTAAGTGCTCTCCTCAACTCCTTCTAGATTGAGATTCTCTTTTTCAATGGAAGTAATAACTGTGCTATTATTAAATTCACCTAAAATCCCAAAAACTCCATAGATTGGGCTGGAGTTAGAATGAATTTCTCTGCATTGATTATGAAATCTAAGGCCTGAAGGAGTTGGGTCATCCAGGCTAGATGAAGTGGTACTGTATCCACACTCTGATGGATAGATGATGAGTCTCACCCCTCTCTCCCTCAAATATTGAACCACTGGTTTGAGGAGTTTGGTGAAACACCAGGGGGCGGACGAAGGTCCGAAGAGCATGGCAGAAAATTCAAACCATCTGGTTCCCCATTGGAGTTGTAAGAACCTGTGGTGTGGAGGGAAAATGGGTACGGCCAGATAAGCGTCCTTCAAGTCAAGACGCACCATCCAATCTTTTTTTTAAAGTAGATCCCTTAATAAGTGTATGCCATCCATTTTGAAGGGCGATACACCACCCAGGAATTGGATTATTAGAGTTTCAAAACTGGTCTGAAACTCTGATCCTTCTTTGGGACCAACAATATTGTACTGGTGAAACCGTGGGGATGGGGAACCGTCTCTATGACTGCCCCTTTTCTCATCAGAGAAGTCACTTCGTCGTCTACGAAAGACATCTCTACTCAGGAAAAATGTAGAGGTTGAGGTCTACAGTTCTGCTGAGGGGAAGAATAGAACTCTATCTGAAATTCCTGCACCGTCTGAAGTACCCAAGGGTTGTGTGTCAAACTCACCCACGTGTGAAGAAACACAGAAATTCTTCCTCACACCAATACCTCCCCAGCTTGAATCAGGGTTACCTGTAAAGGAGGCATCTCCAGCATTGTTCTGTCCTCTATAACTGCCTCGGTTTTGCTTGCCTCTGCCTCCTCGGTTACGGGTGGGATAGAAATTTGAGCGGCGGGCCCTGCCTCTTACTCGCTGGTCAAAACCTCTAAAGGTCAGGTTGAAACCTCGGCCGGTCGTTCGACCCCTGAAGCGTCTGGCCCTGGTAAAAAAGCCAGTGTGGAACACCTTTTTAATGTTAGTTTGGGCCTTGTCTAGGACCGAAAAGTTAGCCAAGTATTTTACCTGTTCTTTGACAAATTTGACTCCGAACAACAATCCATTAGCTAAGGTTCCTGCTTCAGTAGTGGCCATATCTGCCAGTTGTGGATTGATTCTCATTAAGAAGGATCTTCTGTGTTCCGTTGAAAGGGCGCAATTCGCATTGCCCAAAAAACATAATGCTCTTTGTGCCCATTCCAATATTTCAGTTGGATCAAGGGAGGGTATTGGAATCTTTAGCTCTAACAGCTGAATCAAGGATCTTCGTGAGGAGACCAGATATGTCCAAAAGTGTATCTTGGTATTCTCTCCATGCCATATCTAAGCACTTCTTGGGGTCTTTGGTGAATTTCTTCATGAAGGTATCCTTATTGATGTCTAGTTCTGGGGTGTCTGCCACCTTGCCTAAAAGAGAGGGTCTAGGACATTCGAATTTGAGAGTAGTGCGCACCTTGCGCTAAAAACCCTGTCTGAGGTTCTCTTGAAAATAGTGTGCCACCTCTACGCATGGCACCCATTCGACCTTGGGTGAATGATGTTTTTAGGATCATATAGAAGGTTCCTATTATGGGTTTTAGAGCTCATGTTGTGAGTTTTGCGTTTGCGCTTTGTTACTCTATTAGGCACCTCAGTGTCTTGATCAGACTCAGATGTGTCCGGTTTGGCAAGAGAAGACTCCTCCACCTCCCCTAGGTTTGAAAGGGAGGAATTACCAGAAGGCCCAGTAGGGAGGGAGCCGCCATAGCCATGGTCCTTGAGGACAGTAGATGCCACTTGGAATAAGATTCCAGCTGAGGAGTGGAATGAGGGTTCACTCAGTGAGGCATTAAAAGCATGTTTCCCATAACATTTTAGGGGTTTTGTAAAGGGTTGCAAAACTTTTATCAACGCCCTGTTAACTGAGCCCTGAACATGGGTATCCAGGGCTTCTACACACTGCTCCTCCATTTGGTGCTCATAAGGCACCTCATCATACTCAGTGTAATCATCATAATCTGCCCATTGGTCAACCTCCTCGGCGTAGTACGCCATCCTGCTAGTGGAGGTGTGGAAGAGATTCATGGGGAAGTAACACAGGGGTGAAAAATATATTTTAGCCCTAACTAACTTGTTCCCAAACTTGTAACAATTAATCTTTCATTATTTTTCTTTTTTGTTTGAGTGTGGAGGGAGCCACCCCTTAAGCATGTCCCTGAGGCAAAGCCTTATGCGTTTATTCGCCCCGTCAGGCGTTCACTGGGACCAAGGATCTTGGCAGGCTGGCAGCACGTACCTGAGGAGCTGATCGGTAGAGAAAACCCGATCAAGCCGATCCCGCATGCGTATAGATCGTGGCAATAGAAAGGAAACTGCCTTCTTGAGCGCGCAGAGCACGTCTGTCCCGCTCCCACTCCACAGATAGCCACCAATACCAGTAAGCAATCAAAATACCACTGCACGCTGTAGTATTCCTTATTAGGGTAACTATTTATCTACTACCCACCTCATTTGGTAAGTGATACTTGCATCACATGCGGGATCAAATACTTACTAATAAGCATGTCGATAATTATGCCATACATCATCAACAATAACCATACGCAATTAACCCAATGAAAAGTAATGTCACAGGTACTTTCTTTGCTGCTGCAGGAGCAAAGAAAGTGGAGAGACAATGGTTTCCTGAACATTTATATCAATGGGCGGGTAATGTGAATGGTGAATACAAGGAGGGGCTGTCCTTTCGGGTTATGCTGTTTAAAGTTTATTGACTGCTGTATTTGCTTCAGTAAAGAAAGAGAAGCATAATACGAAGCCTCCCTGGACTGACATAGAATTAAAAAATTTCAAACATACGTGACAAGAATTTTCAATTCTATTAAGGACACGGAGGCAAAGATTATGCTTTTCTCATTTCTTTACTAGGAAATGCTCAGCAGCCAATCACAGTACAGTAAAGAAAAAACACACGACATTTCCCATGAATACTCTGGGTAACCATAGAGTATACCCACTATATAAGGAACCATAGAGAATAGCAAATCCTCTTTCTTTGTCCAAACTAAAACAGTTCAATTGAAGAAGAATCGCAGTCCCAAACAAAACCATGGAATTAAGAGCAACACCACGAAGCAGTAGTCCACTGGAAAGTAGAAACGATGCTTGCAGCAGGTGAAGAACTCCTGGGACGAGCAACAGTCTTCAGGCAGAAGGAAGAACGCACAACAAGAACCTCATTGAGGATCAGAGCCTGAAAAAACAAAACAGAGCCGTAATACACCATACTCACAATGGATCAAAACATAAGAACCAAAGATGGGGGATAAAAGTGCAAAGATCATCAGGAAACAATGCATAAGACAATGATACATCAAGCAAAAAACAGCAAACATTAGAAATGCAAGCAGATAACATGGGTGGGATAATCTTCGCCTCCGTGTCCTTAATAGAATTGAAAATTCTTGTCACGTATGTTTGCAAATTTTTTATTCTATGGCAGGACCGGAGGCTCCGATTATACTTGTTCATAGCTGAGCCACCACAACAGAAGCAATATCAAGAATGGGTTTGAAATAGAATGTCTTAAACACAGAGTCAGAAGACCAATCAGCGGCCTTCATAATGTCATGTAGTCTCACACCCATAGAAAAAGCTTTTGAAGCCATAGCCCCCCGTGCGGAATGCGCACCAAAAGTGGAAACATCAATGCCTGCTTCCTGCATGAGCCAACGTACCTACCTTGCTAATGTAGCAGGAGTCACAGGTCTAAAAGGCTTTTGTAGAGCAATCAACAATTAATCATGGAAATTCTGACGAAAAGGAGCAGTACACACCTCATAGTCTTTAATGCACTGAACCACACTCAGTTGTGGATTATGTGGAAAAGAAGGATATGTCACGGAAGACGTATTGCATTTGGTGCGATTGGAGATAGAAAAGGTAACACCTTCAGGGGAAAAAGAATGACCACCAAGTTCCAGAGCTCGAACGTCGGAGACACCTTTGCATGAGACCAAACACAGCAACATCGTAAATTTGGCCGAGAGTTGTTTGCGAGTCCACAAAGAGTTGGAAGGCCAAGATTTCAGAAAACCCAAAACAACAGAAACATCCCCAAAAAAGCCACATACTTTGAACAGGGCGGTTTTACCAGCCGTATACCCCTGAGTAATTTAGAAACCAAAGGATGTTCCCCAGCAGGCTTGCCATTAATAGAAATGCGCCCCGCAGAAATGGCAGATCGAAAATTATTGACAGTCCTGTAAGCAAGACCTGAAGAAGCAATGGAGGCCAGAAAGTTGACAATCAAAGCGATATCCACCGAAGCGGGAGCCACCTCCTGTTGTGAACCCCAATCACACCACCGTTTCCAAGCTGAAGCATAACGTTTGTGTGTGTTGGGGGACCAAGCCTCGCTGATAAATCTGGTAGCGTCTCTAGAAAGGCCCGGAATCTGCCAGCGTCCCCCGAAATCCGCCACGCCACTCGAAGGAGCTGACCCGCCTGAACCAGGCGGTGCGGATTGAGAAGAGGGTCCAGCAATAGATTCCACTTGTGGGGAAGAAGGAGCGGTGTCGAACAACTCATCTCCAGAAGAACTGGGAACCAAGCCTGAGCCCTCCAGAGAGGAGTAATCAGAATGAGCTACGACTGGAAATGCTATGTGCGAGCCAAGACCCTGGGAATCATTACAAACGGGGGAAAGGCATAGCACAGGAGAGGAGGCCAGTCCTGGAGAAACGCATCTGTGGCCAAGGCCTCCGGATCCGGACGCCAACTGTAAAACTGGGGAAGCTGTGTGTTGAGGCGAGAGGCGAACAGATTGATCTGATAACTACCCCAAATCCGGGTCAGAGTCCGGAACGCACGAGGATGAAGCCTCCAGTCGCTGAAATCTATCAAGTCGTGAGAGTTCCAATCGGCTACCAGATTGTCGCGACCCAGTAGATACTCTGCAATAAGAGTGATCTGACGTTGCAGACAAAGATGCAAAAAAGCCTTCGCAATTTCTGACAGAATCTTAGACCTCGTCCCCCCCAACTTGTTGACATATCGAACCGCTGAGACGTTGTCCATGCGGAGGAGTATGCAACAATTCGTCATTTGCGGGGCCAGGCAATGAATCGCAAAAGAGCCTGCCAAAAGCTCCAAGTAATTGATATGGAGAGACAATTCTTCCTTGGACCATCGCCCCCCCCCCCATCGAAACCGGACTGCAACGGGCTCCCCAACCCCACAGACTGGCATTGGACTCCATCACCACGTCTGGGGATTTCCCGAACAGGGCACGCCCGTTCCAAGACTCCATGTGTTCCAAGCACCATAACATCTCCAACCTCGCATCCTCCGACAGAGGAACTTGATCTGAATAGCGGAGGCCTTTCTGGAGATGCCTGATCTTGAGACGCTGAAGAGCACGATAATGCAGCGGACCTGGGAAAATCGCCTAGATCGACGAGGCCAGCAGACCTACAATCCGAGCCACCGACCTCAATGACACACTCTGTCTGGACAAAACCAACCTCAACTCCCTCTTGATGGATCTGATTTTCTGATTGGGCAAGAGGAGTTGACAAGTGACTGAGTTGACCTGAAAACGCAGGAAGTCTATCGACTGTGAGGAAACGAAAACAGACTTATGAGGATTCACCAGAAACCCTAGTGATTATAATAGTTCTATCGACCAATTCAAATGAGTCTGTAAGAGGAGAGGGCATTGCGCCAAAAGAAGAATATCTTCGAGATATATAATCAGACAAACACCGCGGGCTCGCAAGGACTCCACCACAGGCCGTAGAAGTTTAGTGAGGCACCACGGTGCTGACGAGAGGCCGAAGGGGAGAACTGTGTATTCAAACCAATTCCTGAGCCATTGGAATTGGAGGAATCAATGATGAGGCCCGTAAATCGGAATTGACAAATAAGCATCCTTCAGATCGAGACGGACCATCCAGTCCCCTTCCTGAAGAAGATCCCTCAGAAGATGGATACCTTCCATCTTGAAGTGACGATAAACTACCCCTCCGTTGAACTCCCTGAGATTGAGGACCAATCTGGAAACGCCCCCTTTCTTTTAGACCAGAAACACATTGCTCATGAAACCCTGAGGACGAGGAGACGTGGGAACTATGGCACCTTTGACCAAAAGAGGCTCGATTTCTGCGGAAATGAACTCTTGAGCGTGACGGGAAAAAACGAGGGGTGTAGGCGGATGGGACTCATGTGGACTCCCGTAGAATTCTATTCTGTAACCCTGTACAGTCTCCAACACCCAAGCATCGCTCGAGATCAATCGCCAATTTGGGAGAAAAAAATCTTAACCTGCCCCCCAAGACAACCTCCGAGGCTAGAATCAAACTCACCTGAGGTGGAGGAATCGTGACAACCTCCTTGGTTGCCGCCGTAGTGCCCCTTTTTGAGCTGTCCTCTCCCTTTGCGGGAGGGGTAGAAGGAAGACTTATTTGAGGAATCTTGTCCACCGCCTCTCTGGGACTGGTAACCACGCTGATTTTGCTGGTTCGATCCTCGACCGAACGAACGTCCCCGTCGTCCGGCCCTTGCAAAAACCGGGCGGAATGCACGACGAAGCGAAGACTGAGCCTTGTCAAGCCCACTGAAAGTGGCCACGAACTTTGTTAACTCTTTGAGGAAAGGCCGTCCAAATAACAAGCCCTGTGCCAGAGGACCTGATTCAGATGAAGCTAACTCAGTAAGTTTCGTATCCAGTTTGAGCAGAATAGAGCGGCGACGCTCACAGGAAAGCGCACAATTTGCATTTCCCAACAGACAGATGGCCCTCTGGGACCAACCCACTAGCTCGTCAGGATCAATGAGAGCACCAGATTCTTTGGCCCGAAAGCCCAAATCCAAAATTTTTGTCAAAGGACCGTGAAGATCCAACATCTTATCTTGACAGGAACGCAAAGCGCGATCCAAGCCTTTTTTCGGATTCTTGGCATACTTCTTTAGATACGTGACCATTGTAGGATCTACTTCAGGAGTATCAGCTAACTTGTCAGCGAGATCAGGACGCGGACATTCCGACCGAAGGCGGGCCCGTACATCCTTCTCGAACGGTTGACCTATATGAGGCTGCACATATTCAGCCACTTCGGATGATGGAAGCCAGGAAGTGGTATTGGGATGAATGATATCCGAAAGATCAAAGGTAAGTAATTGGGGGGTTGAGGGCGCATCCACAAAATGCTCTTTTCAAGTCTTTTTAGAAGGAGGAGGTACTACGGGACCAGAGGACGAGGAATCAGAAGTGGTATCAGTATCATCCGGATGATAGGCCGGTGACGAGCGGACAGACTTGGTAGCTGTACTGGAAGACTGCGCAGAAGACAACGTTTTGGCCAGCTTAGCAAAATCCGAGTGGTGCGGATTCTTGGGAGACTTAGAAGAATGCCCCGAAGAGGACGGCAACCAGCCCTGCTGCGTTGCGTACTCCGAAAGATGGCTCTTCAAGGGGGCAATGGGGTGGACCAATGCCAGATTCACAGAATGCTGGACACCCTGATCCAGGGCTTCCACCAAGTCCTGCCCCATAGAGCCAGAGGCTTCATCGTCTTCATAGTAACCTTCTTCCTCATAATAATCTCCCATAATTTTATAATGAATACAGAAATCTGCCCAATCGAGGAAGGAAAAAATCAATAGTGCCACAGGCAAATTCAGAGGGAGTGAAAACCCCAAAGCAAGCCAAAATCAATGCAGGAAACACCTGACGTAATAATTTAAATTTGAACGTGGAGGGAGGGCTTGCTTTACACAATGCCACTCTAGGCAAAGCCTATGCTGATTAATACAGCCCCAATTCTCAATAAATTAGGGCGTAAACGGGACAAAATACACTGAAGGCTGTGGGCTCGAGCTGAGGGAAATACGCTGCTCCAGCGTTTCAAGCTCCGAAAAAACGGAAGTAAACAATGTGAAGACTGTCGCGCATGCGCGTTGACAGTCGCCTCCAGTTAAAGTATAGTGCGGGACGCGTGAGTCTCTAGTGCAGTGCCGCAGTCCCCTAAACTTTCTCTCCACTGTAGAGAAAGGTGCGGGCACAAAGCGCCCGACCGGGGAGGTGGACACGCGCTCCCTGCACCGGCGGGCACGAAAACAGACCGCAAAGTAGCACAACGCGGCGATGGGTGCAATGAAGCTGAGAAGTACAACGACAACGATAGCAGCGCGCACAAAGGTATTACCACAAGGCAGCCCAATTACAGTGAAAACACAATGCACACAGATAAATGCAAAGTTAAAGGAAAAATAACTTAACCGGCTGCGGAGCAGCAAAGAAAGAGGATTTGCTATTCTCTATGGTTCCTTATATAGTGGGTATACTCTATGGTTACCCAGAGAATTTCTTTATTGTACTGTGCATTTCTTAGTAAAGAAATGAGAAAAGCATAATCGGAGCCTCTGGTCCTGCCATAGGATTGAAAATTCTTGTGTGCAAATTAGATACATTTCAGGTGCGCAACACCCATTGGGCTCACGGGGCTTCAACCTCCCCACCGTCGTGCCTGTCAGCCTGGGTTGACACAGCTTTGCGGGCTGGCAAGCATGTAATTGCAGCCGCACCCGAGTACTACAGGTACTTATGTTATATTTGTATAGCACGAATACAGGTACTTATGTTATATTTGTATAGCACGAACAGTAACCCGTAAGCATCCCGGCGCCTGTACTCCTACCACAAAGGAACCCCTCCTGGCTTTTCCTTGTGAGGTGTCCGCTCCCGGGCATCCCATGGTGAAACCAGGCATCCCTTGTGCATCGGGGGCCGTTGTGGAGACTAAGCAAGCTATTGCCCAGAGTTGCAGCGTGGGGCCCATGCTTAGATTCGGCACTGAGGTGAGAATATCCAGTCAGAGGAATTTAAGCCCGATCCTGCCGAGGCGGGAATCGAACCCTGGTCCCTGGCCAGTGTTCTGCCCAGTGTTCTGCATCAAAGTCTGCCGCCCTAACCATTGAGCCACAATTCTCCCCAGGTTTTTAAAAGACCAATTAGTTGTAAATTAGGCTTTTGTTGTGTGGTCTCCCCTTCTCACAGCCACTTTGTCCGTGGTTGGAAGAATTACCCCCCCCCCCCCCCCCCCCCCCGAAATATTGATACATTTTATTCAATTAGCTTTCCAAGCCACAAAGCTGGTATAGTAAGGGGTGGGGATCAATGATCAACGTTGGGGCTTTGTTTGACTAGGTTTGGATCTTTTAGCTACTAGCACAAGGTTCCCTTGTCCAAGTCCTTGACTGGCTGGGGGCAGGACACTGGCTCAGTATGAAGACTTCAAAGATGGAGCACTTGTTAGATATATTAGATATAGCGCAACTGAAACAAAAAGAGGACTTTTGACTGGCGTAGCGTCAGTGTCTCCGAATTTTACAATTTATACGGGCATTTCAGCGTGTTGCAACGAATTGCACCTCATAAAACGTCGTTTTTTAGTACGAGGCATGTTTGTTTACTGAACAATATTTCTGCTGTGAGAAAAGACCGTTTTTTTTCAAAGTGGTGATATAACCGTCTTACTGATATTTACTATTTGCCAGGTAGTAGTATGCGATAGTAATTGTTACACGAAGAAATACCACAGAAGCGTTCGCTTCTGAGTGTGTTTGCGCGATACATCCTTAGATGGCGGAGGGACTCTTGCCTGCAGGGGGCAGTGTGAGGAGAGTCTCCTCACGCACAGACTGCCCCTGTCTGAACCCTGCGACGCCGATCGTCGGCAGCGGGAGAACAGCCAATCAGAGAAAGCGAAAGTAGTGAGCTCTGCAGAGAGGTGTACACAACCGACAGCAATACACTGAATAACGACCGTTGGGGCATACCATCCGCGAGGGGGGGACACGTCATACGGTACAATTGTGACACTCAAAAGAAGGCCGAGGGTGAGAAACGAGAGAGGCACCCACGCGTGTGTTACCGAAGAGAGAGGGGCTGTTCTCTAGAGCGGGGTCCCCTAAGGCAGCAGCATGTCCAGCCTGCAGAGGCAGATGACATCCACGGGCTCGGCGCAGACGGTGTCGCTGACCGTGGAGCAGGCGAAAGGTAGGTCTGGGTGGGTGTAAGGCTCACAGGGGTAGGTCTAGGGCTTGCTATTGCTGCCGCATTTTATACTAACCAACATTAATTCTTAATCCGCAAGTATTTCAGAATATTCTCCCCTTTATGAGATCTTGTCTTGATCTGAATGGACGAGGTAGCAGGAAAAATCGCCCCTTTCTGTGTGGCCCACTTGTTGAGATGTCATGTGTCGTTATATTTTATTGCAGCATTTGTATAGCGCTTTTATATAGGGTGCTGAAGCGCTTGCCTTCATGGATGGCACGCGGTGTTGGTCCCAGGATGCTTGTTTCTGGTCCAGGGAAGACCTGGCTTGGCAGTTCGGGCTGGACTGTTCCCATAAGGCAGTGGTTCCCAAACTTTTTCGACCTGTGGCTCCCTTGACCTAGTTGGCAGTTGGCCGTGGCTCCCCATCATGACACTTTTTTTTACCGGTGGGGGGGGGGGTGTAAGCCCGAATTGGGAGTACTTCCAGTACTATAACTGGTTAAGTGAGAAATAATACAAAGCTCTTGCTTACAATGAGTTGTGAGATTATACTCCTCATAGTGTAAAAAAAAGACAAACTACAAGTCCCAGAATGCACTGTCTTAAACGCCTAAAAGAGCCAAAGAGCAGCTGTAGGCGTGCCTGTTCTGTGCATTAAAGGAAGCTTGCATTGTTGCAAACCCAGCTGTATCTGTTTATGGTCCGTTAATAATGCTTTGAGAAACTTTCATTTATGAAAAAGCTAAAACATCTTCTGTCCTCTCAGCCTTTTCGTTTCTCAACCTCTTGTTGCTGCCTTTCCTCTTCAGACATTCTTTTCTCCCCTTTCTCTGCCTTGTCCTGCTTTCCTTCTCTTTCCCTTTGATTCTTTCACACTTTGTTCAACCCTTGTGTATTCCTTCTTCCACCTGCTGCTTGCCCTTATTTTCTCAGGCTGAAAGTCTTGGTGTCACTTTTAGTTTCTTATATTTCTCTCATCCCAGAAATAAAACACACGTGGGCGGCCCAGTCTGTGGTGATTTAACAGCCTCTCCTATGCCCAGGTTGTTTCAGTCTGAGCTGCGGTGTTTTGTCTGAGGTAGTAAGCGTTTTATCCATGTGATCGCAATACAATTCAAGAGACTTTATTAAAGGTTTTATTCTACTTGTTTAATTTGAGAGGCCTTACTCTTCTTGTCACTAACATGGAGAAATATTCGGTGGGAAGAATGAGAAACTTTCACAGAGGCTGAGAAGGAAAGGTTATTACAGTGACTGGGTTATGACATGGTTCCTGCCAGGCCTTGCTGAGGGGCGGGCTGGGAAACTCATTCTCTCTGCAATGCGGCCTACTGCCACAGCGAGTTTGCCCACTGAAATTTCTGACTTGTAAAATTCGGTCCAGTTTTTCCTCACACAAACAAAGTGCAGAAAAAGCAGCCAGCATGGAAATACACTGGCTGCTTGGGGGTCACGAGTTTGACATGTTCCCCTTCATGACATTAATGATTAAAGTAACAAGGAACTTAAAGCAAGGAGTATTTTGAAACCAACATATTTGTCTCTTGAGAAGCGGGTCCCCAGAGGCACTATTGAACACCGGCAGCAGTAACGACCAACCTTCATTTCTGCAAATATAGGCAGAGGCAACGTGAACGCAGGCAACTGCGCGCTCTTGAGTCAAACCATTCATCATGATCATACGGGTGGCATTTGTAACACCCCTGAGTGTGTAACACCCCTGAGTGTCATTTAAATAAGCTTTGGTTGCTGCCTTCAGGCCGATGGTAACCTAGAGTGTCAAAAGACGCATCATTTTTTATTAATTGCTTACATTCTCACCTGATTACATTATTCCTCGGCAGAAGCGCTTTCCCAGGTCGTGCGCCGGCGGCGCCCCGGGCTCCTCCTAATGGCGCACCAGGGCGCCGCGGCGCACAGTTTGGGAATCACTGCCATAAGGAACAGGCAATACCAACAAGAAAAACCCCCATTGCCGTACCACTGTATTTCAAGTGCTAATAGTCACTGATAGGCAGGGTTTGAGTCGGGGTACCACGGGGGTGGACGGCGTCCCCCCACTTATTTTACCGGGTAGACACCGTCCCCCCTGCTAAACTGCTGAACTTCACTCTTTGCCCTCTCTGGGATGAGGAGCTTGGAGCTGACAGCACGCTGCTCACGCGCTGATTTCTCAGATGCAATCGCATCTAAGGGGTGAGCAAGGGGAGGCAATGAGCCCGATGGTGCAAGCCACCTTTTGTGACGTCACTTCCTGTTGTGACATCACTTACGGTGACAGCGGCCCCCCACTTCTGTTTTTAGGACTTGTGCCCTGCTGATAGGTATACACACATACAAGTAACTGCCCCTCCACAACATGGGACACAAAAGTATCAAATCAATGACATCAAATTTATTATATTGATCACAATAAATATGAATATATAAAGATTAATACATAGTGATGAAAACAGATAATAACCCAGGTGCAACCAACATACAACATACCCGTTCACACAGACCAATCCATACTTATTCATTCATAAACATTTCTAATATTGGCCCCCTCAACTATAAAGTTGATATCACTGAAAACCACGAATGGCCAGTTGATGAGATAGTGGTGTCAACACAGTATCATTTCATCAATTGAGTGCAATAGTTGGTACAGGTCATTTGTACAAAATTTATTTTTCCATTAACATTAATGTATAAGCTCGGGGAGGCAAATGAGAATAAACATTTGCAATGCAATAGGTCTCACATTAGGAAAGTTTGAGCTATTGGTATTGTAAATCACAAATTTTGTATTTATGTGTTGGTTTTGAAAATAGCTAAATTAATAGCTTTGTCATTTACAATGTCAATAGTTTTAACTTTAGCAAATGTGACACCTATAGCATTTGTAATGCAATATGTGTTGTATTTACGTGACTTAGATGTATTGATATTACAAATAAGAATGGCTTTTATTTTTTTAATAATTAATACTTAAATAAAAGTTATTGTAATTTATAATGGCAATAGTTTAAACTTTTGTGAATAACTTTTGTGAAGAATATGTTCAGTGTATTTTATTGTGACGAAAATCCAAGAACAGAAGTGAAATATTAACATCTTTTTGTGACATTTGTAATAAAGCATGAAACATTGAGAGAACATATCTGAACCAGTTGTTGAATAGTTGCACAGATTGATGCTGTGGTGGCGCTGAGTATTGTTGTGGCGACGAGTGATGCTGTGGCGACGAGTGATGCTGTGGCGGCGAGTGATGCTGTGGCGACGAGTGATGCTGTGGCGACGAGTGATGCTGTGGCGACGAGTGATGCTGTGGCGACGAGTGATGCTGTGGCGACGAGTGATGCTGTGGCGACGATTGATGCTGTGGCGACGATTGATGCTGTGGCGACTAGTGATGCTGTGGCGACGAGGGATGCTGTGGCGACGAGGGATACTGTGTTAGCGCAAAGTGATGCTGTATTAGCGCAAAGTGATGCTGTGGTGGCGCAAAGTGATGCTGTGGTGGCGCAAAGTGATGCTGTGGTGGCTCAAAGTGATGCTGTGGTGCCCCTGAGTGATGCTGTGGTGGTGTTGAGTGAGTGTGATATAAAGATGGAGTGAGTGTGATATACAGATGGAGTGAGTGCGTTATATGGAGTGAGTGCGATATATAGATAGAGGGGGGGGAGTAGAGAGAGGGAGAGGGGTGTGTAGAGAGGGAGAGAGGAGGGGTGTAGAAAGTGGGGGGGGTGTTATTTTTAAAGTTTTATATAGCGCTAGCTTAACCCGTAGGTATCAGAGCGCTTTACATACACACAGTAAACAGCAGAAGGACATACATTACATAGTAGGCCTGCAGTAAGGAAGCAAACCAAAGAAAACAAGCATTTACAATGCAACAGTCTCGCCTTTGCAAAAGTTAGAGCTATTGGCATTGTAAATGACAAACTTTTTATTTATTTGTTGGTTTTGAAAACAGATAAATAAATGGCATTGTCATTTACAATGCCAATAGCTTAATCCCTCGCAAATGCGAGACCTATTGCATTTGCACACACACACACGCTCAGAGCCACACACGCTCAGAGCCACGCACGCTCAGAGCCACGCACGCTCAGAGCCACGCACGCACAGAGCCACGCACGCACAGAGCCACGCACGCACAGAGCCACGCACGCACAGAGCCACGCACGCACAGAGCCACGCACGCACAGAGCCACGCACGCACAGAGGCGCTCACGCACAGAGGCGCTCACGCACAGAGCTACACACACACCCACACACACACACATGAGTCGGAGACCACCCTGCGTCACTGAGATCACCTTGTTTTGCAAGAGAAAATCAAGCCCACACCGCCGGTAGCAACTTCCACGCACTGAATCACAGTGGAGGCCATGCAACTCGTGCTAATCAAAGCTTGAACACTCATTCAGTTCGTAACGGCACAGTGTGCGATTTGTGCATACAATTGCTGCCTCATAAGAGAACTCTAGTTTTGGAACAAAAGGCATTGGGAAGAGCAAAACACGTTTTAATACTACCCTGTATATTTTGTAACATTGTTTTTAAGAGGGCAAACATTGAAATAACAGGTGCATAAGGCCCCTTCATTTAAGAAGCATCTCAGAGAGCATATGCCAAGACCCTGGCAGGCAGCAGCCAGGAGCGCCTGTGAAAACAGTCAAGCCACATTCTCTAATCGTGGGGGGTGCGCAGCCCATTGTAGCAATTCGGTGGGCCCAATCCCAGCTCCATAACTTGGTGAATTTAGCTCTGCGAAGAAGCTAACCCCGGCTGGTCAATTTCACCCTCTGCTGCCCCAGCGCAGGCCTGACGTGAAGGCTCCAG
Organism: Lissotriton vulgaris; assembly: GCF_964263255.1. Classification (NCBI taxonomy): domain Eukaryota; kingdom Metazoa; phylum Chordata; class Amphibia; order Caudata; family Salamandridae; genus Lissotriton; species Lissotriton vulgaris. The sequence continues at coordinate 1,722,727,510 of NC_141695.1, forward strand.
GGCGGCGCAGGAGAGGTGAGCGGCAGGTGTCGGCAAACGTTCAGAGAAGCACTCACAGGGGGTGTGAAGCGCCTATGGCTAGGTGGTGTTGGGCCTGAATGCACAGGAACACTCGCGGCGGTGGCTCACGGCGAGGCGGGCAATGAAGCGGGAGGGGATGTTTGAGACCCGACCAGCAGCGAGTGCAGACGAGACCGAGGGCAGCAGGAGATGACGTCCCGTGACGTAGGTGGAGGCCGCGTGGCTCTGATCAGGGGAAAGTAACAGGGAGGCCGCTGCGTAGCTGGGTTTGAAAGAAGACCGACTGAGATTGCCTCTCGTGCCAGTCACAGTGGTCTTCCTGCTGGCTTGAAGTCTGTCACACGGACGAACAGGCTTGATTTCGGGCCCGCAGTTAACAACGCTGAACAGATTAGTTATTCAGTACCGAGCGCCCCCGCACAGCCATGGTTCAGCCCACCCGCTCTCGGGAGGTGGGGCCGTTTTGTAAAAGGACTGCAATTCTAAAGAAGCCCAATTTTGTTCTGCGCACGCCGAGCAGTGATGCAGCCGAGCGCCGTGGGTGCGTCGCGGCAGCGCACCGTTGCTATGGCTGTCGGTCCAAGGCAATCAGTACGATGGGGCCACGCGGGTGAGTGTTCTATTGATTTTTGTGATTTAATAGAGCGCTTCACAAGAAAGTTAGAACATATCAATTTAAATTTGTACACATACATCGAAGTGAAGTGAAGTCCTTCTGAAGGTTGGAGGGAGTGTATCTTTGCGTGGCCGTCTTTCTCTCTAACCCCTGTCCCTTGCATACTTGGTGGCCCGACTTCCTGCTGTGGTAAAAGGTTCCTTATCTTCTTTATGGGGCCATCTGGACCCATAAAGAAGATAAGAAACCTTTTACTTCAGCAGTAAGTCAAGGAACCCAGTCTGAAAAGGACTGGGCTTAAAGAGAAAGAAGAACGTCACTAGGACCTCTTCTCCAATGGCTGGCCACCTTTTAGGAGGCCAGCCAATGGAGAAGAGGGGCGGGGCTTAACCCTAGATCGTGAAGTACACTCTAAAACATAAAATCTTGCGAGCTTGACTGCGCATGTGCGCAGTACGCCACACGAGACCTAAAAATACAGTATGCGAAATAAATATGTAGTGCAGCAGAGGGGGAGAGAGCAATAAAAGAAACAAGTGAGAATGACATAGTCCAGTCACCCACTATCCTTGAATGTCCAGGGAGAGAGGAGACAACTCGGATATAGTAGTCTAGGTAAGTTGACGTTGGTCCTGAAAGTATTTGTTAAGGAGATGGAGTTTCAGGTCCCTTTTGAAACAGGAGAAGGAGGGGTTGCATTTGAGGACTCCAGGGAGAGCGTTCCATATCCTGGGCGCGATGCCAGAAAACAATCGGTATTGGGTGTTGTTTTTTTTTCATTTTCGGAGGAGTAAGGAGGGAGTTGGAGCTTCTCAGCGTTCTGGATTGACCTGCTCTAATCAGTTTGTTATTTAGGTAGTAGGGGGCAGGAGAGTGAAGGGTTTTGTGTGTGATGCAGGCCAGTTTATAAATACATCTCCCTTCCATGGGAAGCCAATTGAGGCAGTGAGAGGGGGGTGTAGAGAGAGAGGGGGCATAGAGAGAGAGAGGGGGTGTAGAGAGAGAGAGGGGGTGTAGAGAGTTAAGGAGGTCCTTTATCTAAGATGACTTATTCATTACACTTCGTAATTCACCAAGAAAACACAAGAATATATCTTGACATTACCATACATTGAAATCGTCTTAAAGTATGTGCCTGCAACAAAGTGTAAACCGATCAGTGGCCTGTTCGCTCACACTAGAGATTTTACGTTTATTCTCCTTGCCTGCGACCAGAGGATGTCTATTATAAGAAGGTGCTTGAGGGAACAGTGTGGATGGGGTTTATGGGGGGGGGGGGTGATGGAGTGTGAAACAAACCTATAAAGAATATAATGCCTCCTGCCATACACAGAGAACATCACAAGGTAGTTCTATGGTCTCAGAACTCGTGACTTGCAGAATCTTCACATAGAAGGCAGCAAGTGTTTTATTCTCATATATCTTCCCTGTCTCTTTATTTACTCACATACCTTCAAGAGGAGGATGTGGTGACCCACACAGCAATGATCAGTGGCCTCTTTCATACTTCTGAGTTGGAAAAGGCACTCCTTCCGTGCCGTCTACTGCCACTCTGAGGGTTCGAGTCGGTAGCGGTTAATTCTGTGATTAAAGATGGCAAAGTGGACATGCATTAATTGATGTCCTTCTTTTTAAGGAAAAATCGAAAGCCCCTAAACGGGTGCCTCTATCCTGCCTAGGGACGCATTACTTATCTCACCAAAGATAGTGTTTTATAAAGCCTTCCAGTGATCCGCTGGACAACAAGCTCTGGCATTGTGCAGAGGGGGGCGGGGGAGCGGATTCCGGAACAAAAGCAGCTGGGATGTCCGTAAACAACAAGCTCTGGCATTGCGTGGCGGGGGAACGGATTCCTTTGAAGTGTGAGAGCGGAGAGAGGCTCACAGACTGCCAAATGGTGTTCGATGTGCACACGCCTGCACACATGCTCTGTAGGCAATCCGCCTGCTTGGGAGCATTTTTGAATGCCCCTTACTTAAGTCTCGCTGAGAACGCATGCACGTTAACTCAGCGAGACCTAAAAAGGACTCCAACGCCATGAGGACAGGGTCATGCCTCATTTGAATATGGCTGGGTCTGAACTGGGGTGGTGAAGTGAGTTAAAGAACGATGATAGATTCAACCCAGACCTGTGACTGGGGGTGAGTGTCTGAAAAGTTTCAGAGCTCCGTCTTATCATCTCCTTGTGCTTGCTTTGTTCGCCCGAAGTTGGCAGGGTATGCCCAGACGTGGATCCCTTGCTCACTTTGCTACTGGATTCAAGCTAGCCTGGCTGATGAGAGGTGTTACCCCCAAACTGGTCCCAGGATGCCTGCTTCTGGTCCAGGGAAGACCTGGCTTGGCAGTTCGGGCTGGACTGTCCATGAGGAACAGGGTCATGACTGATTTGATGTGGCTGAGTCTGAACAGGGGTGGCGAATTGAGCTAAAGAACGATGATGGATTCAACCCAGTTCTGTGACTGGGGGTGAGTGTAAGAATAGTTCCAGAGCTCTGTCCATCATCTCCTTGTGTTTGCTTGGCATACTGCACCTTGCATGGTGTGTGGTTGGAAGGATGTTGTCTTTGTTTTGATTCAATGTGGTGGTTCCCTGCCATGCATGATGAGCACTGAGGCAGGATTATTGTGTTATGGGATACAGCGGGGTGAATGATGAAGTATGAGAGGCAGGTGAGCAGTTTATGGTATTTGGTATATTTGCATAACATCTCTCCTAATGAACACTGCCCTTAAGTGGTACCCTCACAGTCGTTTTACGGTATGACTTTGTGATACTTTATTACACTTCAATAAATGATCCCAATGTTGGATGTTTTCTGAGGTGATGCCACTCGCTTTGTTCGACCAGGTTATTCTTTTTATTGTTATATACTGATGTTGTTTTGCCTTGGTAACCACACCTTTGATTTTACTGCACAATTAATACTGCCCACTTTTGTCTCTGTGCAATCTTAAAATAGGTACTCTGATTTAATTAAATATAGTTAAAACCTCTTTGATGTGTCGTAGACCTCCATTGAAGTTCTGCCAACATGTCCCTGTTCACTCTGTTTTAATGTCATATAAAGTTGTCAGTTTTTTAAAAATGTAATCAAGCTTTATTGAAACTCCACTTTAATGTCAATGTATTATTAATGGTGTGTGCTGATGTCACCGAGCAATGATAGCTGTACCCTGTGATGTTTTTGAACTCTATTGAAGCTGCATTGCAATGTCACCGGGCTGTTAAAGTTGACAGTGAGTATTGTTAAATGTTGCTTGTGTTGTCATTGAACTCGGTTAATGCTGCCTTGTGATGTCATACATCTATGATCTTTCAGTCACGAGACGATGATATGCAGCTATGATTGGCTGCCTTATGATCATGCTTTGTTAAAGCTACCCAGGGACAACCAACCTTTGACACATCAAGCAGGTGTATTGGAAGTAGAATGCGCCATGATCTGCTAGTTTACATATTATGGAATCCTAGGGATTAGTGATGATAGGCATACTTATGTTATGTTGAATACATTTCTATTTTCTACCTGAAGGTGTCTTGGCGATTGCCAACAGTGAGTTAATAAGCTGGTGCATTACTGATTTCTAAACAGCCAAGTGTTCAATTCCCTTCTAAGGGCAAGAGGAGTGGGTATAGTCCTAAGATACAGTGGGAGCGATTTCCAAAGCATAGCAGTGCTATTGATGAAACTCCTTCCTCCCCATTTCATTTTCCTAATTCTTGTGATGGTAATCAGTTTGGCATTAGTTGACTGTAAAGGTCTACTTATCGAACCCTTGCACCTGTTATATTTGCTACTCAGCACCTCATAATTAGTGTTTCCGGATGATATTGATTGCTCAAGACCTCTGCTCCTAGCTGCCTATGCACTTACATCTGTGGATTGTTTCACATCATAACTAGGAATCCCGGTTTTATGGTATTTTTGGGACATTTCCCTCTGTATTTATCCATAATTATTTTTAGCTTATTTTATCTGTATTTATCCATATTTATTTTGGATTTTATTTAAAAATGAAGCTGAAATTTTTATATTTCCACATTTATTTTACCTGTAAATATGCACTCATGCTTGAATGCCTACCGTTTCAATGCTGTAAACACCCACAGAAGATAAATCAATGCACGTATAAGAAAATATGCAAACTTCAGTATCAACCTTGCACTTATCTACTCCGTTTAAAGCCTCATATCTAAAATTCCATTCTTTTTTTAGCCCCCTCGCCTACCAATCTACACAGCTATTGGCCTGGCAGTCATGGCAGACAGCATTTAGAATTGCTCAAAAAGCAGCACAATTTTTGCTTTTATCCACATTAAAAAGTAAATACAGACAAAAAAAGTTCATAACTAAGGCTTCCTATTTTAGTATTTACTTTTGGGACATTTCCGCCTGCATTTATCCATATTTATTTTGTGCTAATGTTATCTGTATTTATACATATTTATTTTGGGTTTTGTTAAAAAATGAATATGAAACTACTTTATTTCCACATTTATGTACCCGGTAAATGTGCATTCATGCTTAAATGCTAATAGGTGTCAATGATATGAAAACCCACAGATGATAAATCAATGCACTGATATAAAAACATGAACATTTTAGTATCAAGGTTGTGCATATCTACTGCTGTTTAAGCCTCTACTAGAAATCCCTTTTTTTTACCCCTAAATTGTCAATTCGCACAGCTATTGGCCAAGCAGTCATGACTGATAGCCATTAGAATCACTCTAAAAAGAATTCAATTTCTGTTTTTATCCACGATAAAAAATAAACACAGACAAAAAATTTTTTTGTCTGTATTTATCAGTAAAAACGGAAAACAGGGAGCCTTAATCATAACCAACTTGTATTACAAGTATCTCAAGCTTTTCTTTAGGTCAGAGAGTTCCCACTTGTAGATGGGTATTTGAAGGGACTCTACTTTTTGATCGACAATATTGTGGATGCATGTACAAAATTGCATATTTTAGTTCTAACATTGAAGGCACTAGTGCTTTGGGTATAGTTTGGATTGCCTGCAACCCATAATCTGAGGGGCAATCTGGCTCAAGTATCCCTATGCATAGATACTTGAGCCAGACAAATGATACGTTACCGTTTGTACTGTGTGTTTGCTAAACTGAGAGTATGGTTTTGCTGCTTCTTTGGTGTTCTCTTGTGGCGGTGGACTCGATTGTTGTTATGTGGTTTCGTGGAATTTTGTAAACTCTGATTGTAGATATGGCTATTATGATTCAGTCTGCAGCTAGTTGGATGGCACTGTATTGTATGGTTTTAAGATGGGAGTTATTTGTGGGTTTAAGGTAGTTTTCCAGTTATCGGGGGAATGTAGCTTTGAGGGTAGATGAACAATGAGAAAGGGGGAATAGGCTGTATCTAATTGGTGAAATTGTGTAAGTGGAGTAGGACTGAAAGATTGTACTCTGGGTGATACATGTGGAGGTTTGAGAAGAAAAAGGCCATGGTGGTTGAAAGGCTGCAGATTTATTGAAATGTGTAGTTGAACTGTCTGTGAGATGGATGGAGGAGTAATACTCTGAACTGCATTGAAAACCAGGTTGAGCAGTTTGTGGTTCTGGCAGTAAGAACTGATGGGAGTGTGTCTGAACAGAATAAATGGAATTAAGCATGGCATGTTCTGAGTTTGTTGAGGTAGGAAATAAAAGTTCTATGGTAGGATGACTGGGAGGGTCGTGCAAAAGGTTAGTTTTGCTGCTATGGTATTGATGGGGGTTTTGCCTCTTTCGAAGTGGCTTTGAGACCAACCGTTTCAGATGGTCAGCACTTGAAGAGTGTTTGGTGGTAGCTGTAGTAGTTTGTAATGGTGAAGAATGCCCTAAACCACATTCAGAGTTACTTAGCATGCTCCTTTTATGGCAGAGATTTAAAGAGTCCCGTTCAAGCGCGAAAGAAATTGGGCTGTAAGGTCTGGGAGAACAAAAGAGTTAATGAAGCAGAGGAGTCCGCAACATTAAGGAGTTCAGCATTAGAAAATGCAATAGTAGCATGCATGGAGTTTTACAAATAACTGTGAGGCAGTCTGTGACAGGAGCATGGGTGTGAGAGAATGATGGAAAGCAGAGCGAGATTTGCATTTCGTCCGTTTAGCGGCGGTGAAAATTATGTCAACAAGTCAGGCCATATTTAGAGAGAAGCGCAACCAGACTGAACACCAGTAACCTCTTTTTAGAGGCAGGGTATACTTGAATGAAGATGGAGGGGTCTGTTGGAGAGGTTATGGTAGTGCAGTAGATAGGTGAAGTACATTGGTTGAAGGAAAGGATGACTGACTAGTTTGGAGCTGTGTGATATGTGTGACAGTGAGAGAGCAATGGTTTGGGGCAGTTGTATCTTGGACGGAGGCCATGCAGGGAGGAGCTGACTGCCAAGTGCAGACAAGTACCGCAGATAAACTTCTAAAATGCAATAGTTATAACTTTTAAAACTTTGTTGTGAGTTGATTAGACCCTTTTAAAGGACTGTGCTACATAGATCTGTTAAATCTGATTCTAACTGTTCAGCGATATAACCTAGATCTATTAAAGTTTCCCAGTGATATATCAGGTTCTGCTAAAGCCAATCTGTGATGTCCTCAACCTATGAAAAATCTGGCATTTGATGCCATTGAATTTTGTCTGTGCAGTTGAGTGGCTGCTCCTTATTGATAGGTAGCAGATCAGGACTCCCAGACATTTCATTCTGCATTTTCCCTGCCTGCTCTTTACATACCGACTCTGCATGATCTTCAGACTTTACCTTCGTTTGAATGTAATCTTTTTGTCCCCGCTTTGCAGTGGTCCTTGTAGAGGTGATGAAGGCATTCAGTTCCCCGGAGAACACCCTGCGCATGGACGAGGCCCGTGACAATGCTTGCAATGACATGGGGAAGATGCTTCAGTTTGTGCTTCCTGTAGCTACGCAGATCCAGCAAGAGGTTATCAAGGCCTATGGCTTCACCAACGATGGTGAAGGTAAGTGATTGAAGGTCATGCAGACGGTCCAGAGAGTCAGGGGTCAGACCTAGCACTCGTTAGACCTAGAACTGGGTTAAACTAATATACGTTAATCTAAAGAAATGTCTTGGGTAACACCCAGAGTCTGCTGCAGATCAGTGCTAAATGCAAAAACAACAATTGATGGACAGAATGCAGAACAATGTCATACATTCACCCCAGTACAGATATCTGGGCCTAAATCTATCGTTTTTTGCTCCCCATGCTGGTTCAAGACTGATTTGCATATGCAGCCCTGCCAAGTACCTCGCATCGGGCGTTAGATTAATGCATTTTAGGTGTGATGTCCGCATCCCCGCCTTAAAATGCATTGTCACGCATTTGTAGCACCCCGACTACCCACACGAGGAGCGCTGGACAAAGAGCTACATTCAAGCAGGAAGCTCCATGTGGCTTGAGTGTCCTCCGTGCTGCCTCCCCTGCTGTCTGAAATACACTGCAGCACACCTTTTTGATAAAATATTTTAGTTACAAACGTACTGCGACATCAGTCAACACAGAGATGTTTACTTTTTGGTGCTGCAGGCCCACTACCACGCCCACTCATTTCAGATCCGCTGTGTGTTGTTAACCAATGCAATGACGACCCGGCAGTGACTACGTTTAGTGGATCCGGGGGTGGCGACTTACCTGTTTTTTTCTGGCATGGAGCCACCCATTATATGACCATGATGGTGTCTGATTGGCACTTGAGGTGCCATATCTGGTTTTCCTTACCGCGTCTGTGCCAGCCAGACTGTCACACTGTGTGATTCACACGCAACCTCTGTGCTGCTTAATGCGGCAGATGAGGAGGGTGCGCTCTGACTCTCGGGCAACATTCAGAGTCTGCTGGATGACAGTGAGTAAACACAAACTCACTTTCTGCCCTCTGTTTGTTAGGGCTCAGACAAACTTTTGTTTGGTGTAGGCGAACACTACGCCATTCATGGAAAATTAATTCTCGAATCACGAGCCGGAAAATCAGTCCCCACTACCCTTGCCTGTCCACAGTTTGCACATGTTTTATTTTGCTTCTGTCCTATCACACAAAGCCACGACTTGCTACTTCGCGTCACACTGATCTCATTTTGTATGAATTCCTACGGTTTTGCACTACCTGCCTTTTACACCCGCCTTCATGAACTATTAAGATTTCACTTTTATGAATTTCTAGCGCAAAACTCCTTTTGAATATGAAGAGTGATCATCAGCACAGTAGATTGCGCCGACCCCCCCCATCGTGCATGCACCAGCGCTAATAAAGTAAGCCTGGCCCAAAGAGTCATGCATGAATCTTGGGAATATATTTCTCACAAGCACAGGAAAGTGTTACAGGCCCACACACAGCAGCGTCACCTCCCCACTCACCGACGGTGCACTCGTTGCTGCGCACAGATTGCAGGGTCTCCACATCAGCACAGTTCTTTCCCAAAAACGGATGCTGCTGCTGTCCAGTCACACCCATAGGGGCAGTCTGGCACCTCCCTTCTCCAGGACCAGATGCTTTAAGTAGATGCTCTAATTTCCTTTGCGGGCTCTAGCTCTAGGTTGCTGTGTTGCCTTACACAGTTGGTCCCCGAACAAACCTTTGTTGTACAAGGAAATGAAGCTGAAAGCATCTGTCGGTGGAAACGGAAAACAATTCTTTTCCCAATGATAACTAGTTTTATAGGTTGCGTAGCCAATTTCTGATATTTCTTTCCCTCGTCTTCATTGCTTGATTTTGCTCACGAGAAAAGGTCACTCATTGTCGTGGAAATGTCACTCCTAAGAACACTGAAATTATAAAAATGTCACGCATAGCAATGTGAAACCTTGGCAGCTATGCATATGGCTGTGTCTAAACTAGGCTGGTGTGGGCAAAAGAACTATGAATTTAACCCAGATCTCTCGACTGGGGGTGAATGTTTGATTTGCTCTGCATTCCATCCATCATCTGTGTGCCTTTGTCTTTCTCGCCAAGTGCACCGGGTATGCTCAGACATGTATCCCAGGCTCACTATGCCACTGGATTCTAGCTAGCCTGGCTGATGAAGGGTGATGCCCCAAAACCGATCTCAGGATGCTTGTTTCCGACCCAGGGAGGGCCAGGCTTGGCAGTTAGGGCTGGACTGTTCCCATGAGGCACAGGTTCAAGACTGATTTGCATATGGCTGGGACTAAACTGGGGTGGCATTGTGAGCAAAAGAACAATGGCTAAAGCAGAAATCGGATGCCAGCCCCTCCCTCACCCCCCCCACACCTTCCCCTGCTTAGCGGCGGCACAGCTTAGCTACGTCAGTGTAATGACTGTCAAGTTTGTGGCTGGACTGCAGAGCAGTCCACTGGGTACATGTGCTGCAAGAGCAGTCCGACCACAAACTCTTCAAATCCTTGCTACGCCAGTGACTGGAGTATTTGCAGTGTTTGTGACCAGACGGGAAAGCTCATAACCGTTGCTGTCTCTTCCATCTTGCTCGGAAAAGACCAGGACAGTGTCCACTTCCATTGCCCCCTCCCCTTTTCTTCCTCTTATTCTCTCTTTCTGTCACGCTCCTGCTCACTTGCAGAAAACTGTGACTATTCTTTCCTCCTTACCGTAATTCATTCCCCAGTGAAATGGATCGCAAAAAAGAGGAAACACTTTCTTGCAAATGTCTTCTTCTGACATTTTTCTATTCCAAAACGTGGCCTCCGGAGGAGAGAAAAAGGTTTTAAAATACGAACAATAAATACATAACTAAATAAAACATGACAGAGTAGTCGCAAAGTGGCCTGATTGGTTTTATTCACACCCAAACACATTAGCACCACCTTACAGAGTTTGCCAGTAAAGCGCTACTTTTCTTTTCATGTCCTCAGATTTCTGAATAATGAGTGTAAAAGCTTTGTTGTATTGCCTGTGGGTGTTTTTTTTTCTTCAAGAATGTTGTTACTTGTTTCAGGCAGAAAATTAATCTTGTCTGGTGCATAGTTTGAATTGAGTTGCTTCAGGTGTTTATAGCGGGGCACAATTGGGTTGTAGCTGAAGGCAGTGTGAGTTTCTCTCAGTGGGGCAGTATGGTATTCAGTGGGGGAGAGGATGTAGCACTCTGTGCCGATGATAGAAACTGAAAGGCTTTGAGACAAATGGGTGGTGATAGCACTTTTAAGCGTATTTGGGACATTCTGCGAATGGCAATGTTTTCGGATGAATGTATTGTGTTGACCAATAACAACCGAGTGCACGTGTGCATTGTCAATTTAAATAAATGTGGACTGAATGGGCTCACTTGAAGTCATGTCGACAGGGACCTTCACAGAAGGCTTTACACATAGTCTGAAGGAGGGACCAGCACTGTCGTTCTGCATGCACCATTAGGATTGGATGCAACGTCTAGGTTACTGAACAAGATAACCTTTCTTGTGGGAAATTTGAGAGGGCCACCCCACGAATAAACATGGAATGTGGAAATCAAAACTAAAAAGCACTCATTACCAAAATATCATCCGTCATAAACATCTCCCACAAACAATAAGTCCTGCCCCTTATCTTGGTATCAAGCAGATGCTTCCAGTATTGTAGAATGCTTTAGAATGGTAATTTATTTAAGTTCTGAGAGATTTAAGAATAGGAATTGCCTAGATTTAGCAATTAACAGTATAGAACAGGTTTCCTTGTACATGAGGGAGGCTTGCCATGCTGCTGTTTGTGCTGAGCCTATTCTTTGTTTTTGGGAAACCATGCGCTGCTGCTGCAAGTGTTGTACCAGTTTATTTTTTAACACTCCTGTTACCTGTACTGTACCTATTGTGTACTTGTGAATTTAGTTTTCTGCCTCTGCAGCACCAGAAGCAGCTTCTCAGAAGGAACAAGAGATAGCCCGGTCAATTGAAAATGCTCTGTTATTTCCGCCTCCAAGCACCCTCACTGGCTCCTTTGTCTGTTTCTCTTTTCCTTTTGTAGGCGTCTTGAAGTTTGCTCGTTTGATCAAGTCCTATGAGTCTCAGGACCCCGAGATCGCAGCTATGTCTGCCAAACTAAAGTCTATGTTCCTGCCACCTATGACGGTGCCCCCTCAAGGAGGTACTGCCATTTCTACATCATGAAACAACGGATAGCTAAACTTATGTCCTAGTACTGAAAAGCGGACGTGATGTGTACTGAGAACTGTCACATGAACTCTAATTGTGCTATCGAACTATTTTGCTGTGTCTGAGCTGGAATTGGACCATTCTTTTAGCATGGGGCTAAACGTGGAGTGTTTTGTCTGTTTCTTGTTATGCTGTGGTTTTATATTCTTACTTTTTATGTAATATTCTAAAATATTAAAACATTAAGTCGGATGTGTTCCTCTGTCAAGATAGTTCTTTGGTTCTTTCAAGTCCAAAGTATGATCTTCAAACCAGAAGCTGTGTCTGGATTGTTGATGACCAGCCACAATGGTGTTAAAGAGGAGAGTTGGCCGAATAGCTTAATGCTATTCACCAGCTGTCTGTTATCATGCATCATGAAGTAGTCAGGGGCAGTTCTTAATCAAATTGGGATGCATTCTGCAGAATGGCTTTTATATTCATATGCGTGTCTACTTTAACTGCCTACAAGATCCAGGCAGGTGGCAAGAGGTGCAAAAGTGAATGTCTGAGAGCCTGTGAACCGGTTAATTACTATGGGCGTCATTTAGTCCTTGGCAGGAGGCATACTAGGTGGGAAGAGCCCTCTGGCTGAGGACTGCCAGCTTTGAGTGGTCCCCAACTGCCTGGCAATGACTTTGTCACTAAAAATGTTGATATAGAAGAATGAAATGAGTCGCTTGGCATATTGTAGGAGATTACCTGCATGCATTTAATCAATGAGTGTTAGCACTTTTAGATCAGCATTGTTCACATAGATGGGCCCCCCGGTCTTGCATGCTTTATGGATTGACTTTTGGAACTCAAGGCCGCAAGACTGCACCCCTTTAAATCTTGGCTGTAAACTATGAGAACATTATAAGGTTGGTTTTATGAGATGTGAATTGCAGAGAAAGGAGTACCTGTTGCATCACATGTCCTTGATTTGTCCAAAAGTGCTCTGCATTGCCCATTGCTGTAACTAATTTGGACCGGTCATTGTTAGTGTAAATACAGTGAGCCAACCAGCCCTGTAAGACTCATCCCGTGGACAGAGATTATGACACATTGCACAAATTTATGGGAGAAGCTTATTTTCAAAATTCCTTCAAGAAATACAAGAATTTAACTATTACTTTAAATGCCATTGCTATTCATTCCCACTGCTGTGCTGAACTGTGATGGCTGGTAATAAGAGTAAACTCAATACAGATCTTGTGACCAATAGATAATCTCATACTGATTGTATGACTTTGACATATAGCAGTAATAATGCAGTTTGTATCCTGATTGGTCCTAATATTTTATGATATCAGAGATTTGCATAGTACTGCATTGCCATTAGATATCGTAGTAATGCTGACATGATTGTGGGTAACCTGTTGAAAAATAAGCAGGCTGATACCCAAGTATGTTTCACTTTTCAGTGCAATTAGGTTTTACTACAATCCTAGTATGTACAAATGTCTCTCATACCATTGCATACATTCCTGAAGACTTTGTGTGGGCATGCTGACTTTGTTACATGAATTTATCCGCACTGGTGTCTTCTCTTACTCCATGTTGAAGTGGTAAGCTACCGCAGCCTGTGCAGGTGGGATTAGTAAATGGAACAGCAATAAAAAGCAAAGGAACGAAACTCAAACAAGCATTGGCATAGCCAATAGGTCTCACTTTTGGGACCTTATAAGTATTTAGTTATCCAGCAAAATATCCTTGGTGCAACAACATCACCTGTTGAATGACTAAACACTTATAAGGTCCCAAAGGTGAGACGTATTGGCTATGCCAATGCTTGTTTACTCATGATTGGACAAAACAAAGTCTTTCGTGGTCCATTGAATGTATTGCCCTGGGTAATAATTCAGTCGGCAAGCGAACAGAATGAGTCACGTGACGAAGATGGAAGGCCATGACTGTCGAACTTTAGTAGAAATCGTGGCGATAGAAGATGACAATCTTTCTTGCAAATAGTGTTTAGAGCGGCCATCTTTGAGAGTGAATACTCCCTTAACATCCACGATGTCGCATATACATCCCGCTCAATAATACAAGATTTCAACATCTGTGTTAGATTCCATTAGTAAGCAAGGGGACAGCATAATATTGAATACGAGATTGTCATACTGAAAAAACAAGTTTGATGCGTATATAATTGTCTATCAAAATGACTTGAACATTTGATTTACTCCGCTACTCTCTTTATGAAGAAAAGTTATCCGTACCCTGTGATAAGAGGGGGCGACAACTACATTAGGGACAGGCTTGTTAACCTGCCCTGCGTGTTAGACCTATAAAGGACCCCTGGACCGGGCACTCAAGTCAACAATCCCCCTGCTTGCTAAATACAAATAAATGCACCCTCCCTAGATCTTCCATGAACCTTGTCATATAGCGCTTACAGTACAGGTCTTCGCCTTAAAGCGCTCTAGTATAGCAAATGAGCAGTGAGGACAGAAGACACGTTCTGCTGCACAAAGACTAGTGCACGCAGCTGTCTTGTTACATCACCAAAAATAGGCATAAAACATGGCCCTGATTGTAACAAATGTGAGACAGAGAAGCAATAATTTGACGCATTGGTGTGTATATTAGGCGAATGAAGGGATTCCATGGTGCTTGGATGGCAGTTTGCTGCTGATGCTATGTGACGTTTTGTACTTGTGGGGATGGCAGCAATATCCTATCCTGTTGACCCGGAGGTGTGTCATAAACTTTTTTAGTAATTTACTCCACCAAAAATACATTAGGAACACTCCGATTAAGCCATTTTCGTTTGAAGGACTTTTTTGATCGGAAGTCTTAGATGCTCAACCGCCTCTGAAATCCATGCTATTTTCACTAGTGAACTCTCACAGATGTGATTTGACGTTGCGCAATATTCACCATTTCTGCAGAAAGGTGTGGGTGAATAAACCAACCTTTTCGATGTTAGAAAGACTGTCTTAAAACAGTTGCATGCTGGAACAAACGTTGCTACGTATGTACCAGGGTTGCACCCGTGAACGTGTATGACATGTGACTGACTGCGCCCCGGCCCTGCTGTCTCTTCAGAAGCACGAGTCTGGTGCAACCTTCCCATCCAGCTCCCAGGACCTGCCCTGAACAGAATGCCGGCTGCATAAAATTACGTAATTCTAAACTGCAGTAAGTACGGAAATATTGACGATTCTACGTACTGTCGCCCAAAAAAGTGAATTGCCAAGACCGTGGAGGCTGGACTGGTATTTGCAGTCTGAACTGAAACGATTCTTTTAAAATAACAAGCACTGACACACAATCGTGAAAGTTCATTAGCCCGCGAGTGGTGTGCGAAAACCTACAAAGAGCTCTGGGCTTTATTGAGCCATTAGGAGGAGAGTGGCTCCTGTATATGTGCACACGTAGGGCGAACGAAACCAGCAATCTAAAACTGCCACCTCAAACTTCTGTATTTGTAGCAGAATTGTCCACCTCAAATGTCTGGTTTTCTAAAAGAATTTATAATGTTGGGAATTGCCCACAGCTATGCACCTTGACCTAGATGTACTATTCCAGGGCTATATCGCAGCTTTGGATTTTCTAAAATACCACCCAAGCTAACCTGGAAAAAGTAAGGCAGCTTCTGGCTCATGTTCAAGTCTTGTTTGAGCTCATCACTGAAGCATAGCTTTATACAAGCGTAAAGGGGAACAAACGGTACTCTTCAATGCCCACCGCAAGTGCCTGTATTTCTAACAGACCTTTTAGGCATAGAATTAGCCAGTGCCTGGAATGAAAATCGAACGTTGTCACTTTTGTCTCACTGATAGGCCCTGCAAATCCTATGCTATCATCGCCCTACTATCAACAAGTAGACATCTCGGTGTGGAAACGGATGGCAGCTACGGGCCTAGAGCAAACTCCATCTTTCATTGAAGAGGCATCCAATAGCCTTGATAAAGTTCACGAAAAAACAATGCACAGACCTCACCCCTTCGCAATGATTTTGCCACCAGTGCTAATCATTGCATTGTGATTTGTGGGCAATACCAGATGGAATCGGATTTATCTTTTCACCCTTGCCATCAACCCAAAACATTAGTTCATTTAAAATGATCTTCCTGAATATATTTGCTTCTGGACATATCATTGATAACACACAACATCCTCTCCTATCTCTGGGAATATTATGTGTACATAAATCTTTTAAACTGTGGAAGGGAGAATCTTAGCTTGCTATACCTTTGTTTTAAGTAAGTTGGCAAATATGTCACAGGGACTCGTAGTAGTAGATACATTTTCATTAATTACTTCAAGTACATAATGACCGAAGGTCTTATTATTTTAAATTGAGCATTTCAGTGTGCATCTAAAGAATAGTTACGAGAGATCTCATAAAGGTCTGAAATACAAGTGTACCATTCTTCGCCAGTAATAGAACTGTTAACGTTACCTTCAGTTTAAGCGCTTCTATCCAGTGTAACCACTGTCCAAAACTTTGTTGTATTATTCGTCATGATTGCATGATTTAGTTGTGGCAGGTAATTTTAGAATGATTGTTTCTAAATTTTAATTATTTTCGTTGTCTGTGTCTTGTATTTCTGAAAAGCTCTATGGTGAATATTTATTGAGCTTTCCCCGAGTTCTTTACAGTTTACTTGTATCCACGTGCTATCTCTGAATATCATAATCAAACCACATAGGTTAAACATGCTCCCCCTTTCAGTTCTTCTTAGGTCTATTCTTAGTTAAAGCTACATAATTTTAATTAGCCCTTCCTTTTCAGTACGCAGACATATTTCTTCTCTATACAAACATTTTGACCTTGGAGTTCTCCTGAATGAGCTTGGGGATGACTGCGGTTTTCATGTCTGCCATACCGCTGTGCCCTGCATTTTTAAGGCTAAATGAGAAAAGTAAGAGATTGGAGCCATTTGAACAGGAGGAGGGGATGGACCTTAAGCATCAGAGCAGCCAGTGTCATCTGCGTGCCAGGAGGCACACTACTTAAACCCAGCATTGCTCCTGCAACGCGAGAGCCATTTGAACTGAAGAAGGCGGCGGATCTTAACCCTCAGAGCCGATCTCGGCAGGAAGCCGCCTGTGTCGTGTGTGCGCCAGGAGGTGCACTACTTAAACCTGGCAAGGCTTAAGCACAGGACGTGCGTGGGCTTGTGCCCGGGCGAAGAGCGGGCTTGTCGGTGCCAGGAAGAGGTTGGGTGGGGCCACCCCCTTTGGCTCGTCCCTCATTGAGCAGCTTGGAGGGCATCGGCTTTGCTCTGACATTCTTCTCAGAATGAGGTCAAGATCAAAGTATATTTTGTTTTCCGGGATTTACCTGCCTGTGACTGTTTTTCCTGACTGTTCCGCGAGGTTGCCTTATTGACGTCCCTGCTTGGCTTAACTCTGTTGCTACCCAATTTGTGAATTGCTAAATAGTGCTGAAGGGTGTTGCAACAATAAACAGAAAGAAAGGCCCCCCACCAAACCCCTGTCCCATTCCGCCGCGCCTTGTGGTCATCCATAGAAGGTTTCGTACATCCAACTTGTTGAGAGGAGGCTCTCGCTGGACAGGGACTCCCCTTACACCCCGCCCCCTCGGGCCACCCGCCTGTAGCAGTTTGGTTGGACCTCCCAAGGACATTGGTTCTATGGGGAACTGGAAGGAAAATCACTGGGGGGCCACCCCGGGAACGAACAGATTTCTAACCCTTGTCACAGCAGCTATTAATCTAAGACATAAAAGGAAGGCCTGTGCATCTACCCAGCCCCCTCAGGAGTCTTTGCTGGCGGCCTCTCTTATTTCCAATTCATCTGGAGAAGAGACGGGTTCTCTTTAATGTTATGTTTTTTTTATATATAATTTTTATTTGGAAAACCTCACTTGTAGCATTACAGGGAAATGCAGGCACAGGCCAAAAAATCACTGGTCAACAACACAAAAGGATTCAAAGCCTCGCACAGCGAGAGGCAACAATACTGTAAAGTTCGACGTAGCCCATTAAATCAGGATTGATGAATTCATTTATCCACAATGTTCCAGGATATGAGAGGATTCCAATTTATAATAAGGGTATGAGGATCTTATAGCATGTGATATTGCAAAATCAGAGACTGAGCAAGTCTCAGAACAGGATAATAGTCTTCAATGGAGGTTCACAGATGGGAAGCTAAAACAGGATGTGAAGCAACAACCACTATGTACTGGACCACAGCGTCCTACTCACGAAAGCAAAAGGCAGTAGCAAAGTTACATAAGTACACGTTACAGAAGTCTTCCCAATTAAACTGGACCCCAATCCCTCATCTAGTAACTAAGTATATAGGAAATAAGGGAAAAGGATACTGAAAGAAGAAGAAGAAAAAAAGGAGGGCCATAGAAACAAAGAAATAACAGAAAACACGTCCCATCCCCCAACCCCCCCACCCTGCATACCAGCAGAAGGCCACGCCCCCCCACTATAGGCATGCCTGTCGCCCCAGTAAGAACCCCGAAAATGGGAAAAAACGGAGGAGGGCCCTAGCTCCAGCCCCAATCACACCCTCCCCCCCCCCCACAACCCAAAAAGCATGTAAGCCCACCAAGATGAAAAGTGAGCATCAATTTACGTTCATCCCAACCCCCCAAGGTCTCAAGCACAAATCATGTTCCACTTCGGCACCGGGGTCACCCATGAAGTATCCGAAACAGTCAGCATTCAACCCTGGCCAGTCCGAGCAGAAGTCGACAATCTCCCCATTACATGAGCAAACAAACTCAATGGACCAACAGTATCAGTAGGGGCCACCCAGGCCCTCAGAAAATACCGCAACAATGACTCAGAATCAATCCTCCAGGGTACACTTGTCGTCGTCGAGAAAGCAAGACGCTGATGGTCAGGAAATGGATCAACCGGCAGGGAGGTAAAAAGGGCAGCAGCCACGCAGTCCCTGCCATTGTGCTCACTGATCCCGCAATCCAACACCACACACCCCTGGGAGTCCTCGGCGTCAACAACCTGAGATAGGTCGGGCATCCATTCCTCTTTGCGTCCGTCCGCCTCTATGGGTCCTGTGGCAGGAGAAGTGGCCGACTGCGAAGCATTTATGACCATCCACCGACTTTTCAGGGCTGAGTGCAAGTCTTTGATAGCCAGCAAGACATCTCTCATTGTAGGTGCCATCCCTCCTCCGCCAATATACACAAAACCTCCTTCCTCCAGGGACAGATAGAGAGCCGGCTCAACAGGCAGTCGGGATCCGATTAACAACTTGCGGTGTGCGAAGGGGTCATGACGAAGCACACTCGAGCCCACACACATGCACAATGCCGCACTCCGCTTACCAGCCGTAACTGGGCGAGAAATCTCCTACAGAAAGCAGCCTCGGATGGTGTATGGTCACACTCCGGCAGAAAGTCCGGTCCGGGCAGTTCACTCTGCCTATCAGCCTATTGTCTCCACAATCACAGGCACCAACGGAAAACCTGTGCCGCGGTGCTCGGAGGTCCAGCGCCGTGACACGCCTTTTACCCACGGCAGTGTGCAGTTCCAGTTCTCAACTCGGGGCACCGGACCATCATGGCCGACCAGGGCCGATGTTTATCATCTCCGTGTCGGCTGCAGCGCCACCAGAGGTCCCGGCTCGCTCACAGCAAAGGCTGGAAACTTCACGACGACGGTTCTCGGTCGTCCGGGGCGGTATTCGAACCAGAGTTACACGGTCGGGCCCCGCCTTCGCTCGTCTGCACGGGGCCACGGCTGGGAGGCAGGATCATTGACAGGATGGTGCGGGAGGCGAGGGCGAGCGGCGGAGCCGGGCGTCTATGCGGCCATGTTGGCCGCCGTCTTGGCTCCTCCCCTTTAATGTTATGTTAAATAAATTTGTAGCATGCACAGCTACTCGATAGAATGTCCCGGCACGAGTCCAGAAGTCGATGGGGAACCGAAGCATCAGTGGGTAAAAGAACAAGAAACAGGTTAATTGAACAAGAAAGTTAAAAAAAAAAAAAACCTTTTATTTATCAAGATATGTAACATAACAATACAGATCTGCATGTATATTTGTATAATCACAATATCATTCCTTTACAGTCACTTTGGTAGATACTATTCCATCAATACATATATAGAAGAAACTTTATTGTATAGTTAATTAAAACCATTACAAAAATGCAGATATGATAATATACTAATATACTAAAACACACTGATGTGGGAGTAATAGAGAGTAATAGAATTTAAAATTGGTAGTAAAAAACAAATGTCTTTCTGGGGTAAAACAATGTCCATGGTCAAGATTTTGCCAATGATCTTTGCTTTTTCTCAAAATGTTCGATAAATTTGATTGATCTGCAAATGAATTGGGGGTCTGTGGTACATAATGTTTGTATAATCGCAGACCTACAGGTACGTGTTCCAAACTGCTTGAACTTGGCTTTCAACTAATTCCGACGTTTCTGTATGAGAGCCGGGCAGATGCAAATCAGGTGGGTAAAGTCTTGCCTTGCTGCACCGCATAGCCCGCACCCTTCACTTTCTTTGGACTTCCACTTAGGACGCTCAGCGTTGGTTGGCAAACTACCCAGCCTTATATTAAGATATTTATGTTTGATATAAGGCGAAAAGGTCAGGTCCAGGTAGTGCACCAGCACTAGTTTTTTGTATGATTGGATAGTCATCCAAGCATGGGACCTGAGACTGAAAGCTATTTTGTCATCCAAAAATGAGTGTTTGATGGCTGCCTTCCTGACCACCTGTTTGAATAAAGGTACTTGGAGCTTGGTTTCCCAGAGTTCAACCAGATTTGTTGATTCCAATGAGATTTTGAGGGGCTTGGCATAGTTTGAATTTGGACATTTGATGATGGTTTCCCACATAGCACGATGGAGCATGATGTCTTGGTGCATCCAGATATTATACCAGAATTTTATGGTCTCATACTTCCTCCGTAGCACTTGAGATTTTAGGCCCAGTTCCAGTCTTACCTGGAGCTCCAATGGTTTTATCGCAAATGTATCCACTATATGTTAGACCCAAAGGTTTTCCGGGACGTATGTCATACTTGTGGGTTGTACTGCTTTGTTGATTGCATTAATTTGCATCCAGAACCCTCTGGAGTCTGCTTTTTTAATGTTATGCATCAATTTGGCCCAAAAGTCATTGTGTTTGTTCCTTTTTTCCATCCATACTAACTTTTTGTATTCTTTCCTAATCAACCGAACTTCTTGCCAGGTGCTTTGCTTTGCCCTTGATCCTTGTACCCGTCTTGTGAGCTTTTGAAGATGGGTCTTCATAACTAGAGTGGTTGTTGAAAATTTGGTTTTGGTTGTGGGACTGCTATGCCTCCTGGCCTTACAGCTAGATTTTTGCACTTTTTCTACGAAGTTAGGCCAGGTTTCTGAACAAAGGTCATTCTCTGCCATGACCATTTGTAATGGTTTCTTGCCATCCAACGCTATTTGAAATAGTATTTTGCTTGTCCACTTAAGCCGCTTCAGGTTGAAGGTTGATAATTGACCTGGTATTTTTGGAGCCATTATATACATATATAGTTTCACAACCCTATGTGTCTTCATCCGAGTCGGTCTCATCTTCTGGAGGGGCACAGATGTCCCCTCTCTGGGTGTTCCACTTTTCCCACACCCTAGCCCACTTGCGAGGGCATTTCCTTTTTACAAACGAGGCTTTGTCTGCCACCATGGCCATATTCATGTCTTTGTACCACTGTGTGATCGTTGGCAATGTTCCCGCTCCCTACTTCTGCGCTATGTTTCGTTTGGCTATTGTCATGCCAGTCTTGGCCCTTCTGTCGGGCCCCATACATTAAGCAGACAGCACTGGGGCTCAAGTGGAACCTGTTTCCCGGTGGAACAAAAACGTTTTTAGCTTTTTCCTAAACTGAGAAGGATTCTTGAGCTTACGCAGATACAGAGGCAGGAAATTCCAGTAAGTTGCTGCAAGATAGGACAGAGAGCTGCCACCCTTACTTTTCAGACGAAACCTGGGAACAGATGCTAAAAGCATATTCGAGGAACGAAGACACCTGCCGGGGATATAGAACTGAAAACGTTTCCTGAGATAGGCAGGGCCGTACTTGTAAAGTGCAGCATGAGCAATGGTCACAGCCTTAAACATAATGCTGGCTTTAACTGGCATCCAGTGTAAGTAACGCAAGTGTTGCCTGACACTGGAGCGCTTGGGAAGATCCAGTAGAAGACGTGTTTCGATTAGGGACCTCAAGACATTGCTAAATAACAAGTTGGACCCAATCCTGTTGAGACGCCCACATTGAAGACAGGGTCTCTGAATTATTTTCAGGCTTGCCCAAATCAGAACATCAGAAGAGCTGCGGGGGTAGGTGAACCAATTGAGGGGGCCTACGGCAACCCTTGAACCTAGTGATGCATCGTCGGAGTCCTCCCAATTAGTTCCAAAGTAAGGGCTTGTGGAAGTAACTCATAGCTCTCGCAGTATTGATGCCCCCCCATGCCCTCTAAACGAATCGGGGGGAAATGGGGCCCAGTGTCTCCTATAAATCCTGGAGGTGTGCTAAATTTGACCTGAGAAGCAATACCTTGTCATGGTCCTGTGGAATGTGCCCCCTGTTCCCTACCATAAACTTAAAAACAAGGTGATGCACTGGATCAGCTCACATCTCTTTTACTATTATTATGGCACGAATATTAAGATGGATAGGCAGTGATAGGAAACCGTGGTCTGGAGACTGTGTGGTGGTTAATTTTAATAATTCCTGGATAGCTAATGTACTACTTGCCGCCTCCCCTCGATTTACATTAGGCCCACTAGAGATAGCTGGCCTGCCCCTGGGATTTTTCTACAGTCCAGGCAGTTTAGCTAGTGTGTCGAACTTTCACTCCTCTGGTAGGAGGTCCTTCCCAGTTAACACCATCTTGCTACTAGGCCATCCCCCCGATAGCCATTGCCAATAGTTCTGTAGTAGGGGATCTCTGTGTATAGTCATAATCATGTGAATAGTCCAGCCCATGTGCGTGGACCCCGGAGCAATCGAAATAGTCTCTTAAGTTGTCCTCTTCTGCAGTCCTGCATAGACACAAGAGAAAATCAAAGACAAATCATGTCGCCGTCAACGGGAAGATCAATGACTGGTTTCCACATACACCTAAAACAAAGCTAACTAGTACATTTATGGACCTAGGACTATTGTTAGCTAAACGGGAAATAACGAGGCACTGGAAGGCAAAGGAGGGGCCCTGTAGCGGGAGGTGGAAAGCGGAGATGCAAAAGTGGGCCAGCAGCGAGAGTGCGCTCAGATTTCAACAGGCGAAACGTTCGAAAAAGGAAAAGGACTTAGACACGGCACGCGCCTGGGAAATGAAGGTGCAGGCTCTAGCTGATAACACTCAGGAAGAGGACTAATACAAAGCTACTAGAAACGGCAAACCCCTCACAGGCACACATTAGGAATAGCTACACAGAAGTACAGATGCAAACTACAGGTTGAACAGGATGACCAATGCGCGACACACCGGGGAGGGAGGGAAACGGGAGGGAGGGGCAAAGGCTTCAAGTTACACACCGGGGTGGTTACAAAGTATACTATTGAATAACGCTATGTATGATGAGGATGGCACAAGGGCATGGAAATGTGGGCAGGGAGGTGAATAGGGGTAACCGAAAGCGGATGCAATGGTGTACTGTAACTGATTGATGATGGAAAATAATAAAAAATAGTTAAAAAACAAAAAAAAAACGAGAAGATCAATGATGTCTAGACGAAGGTCGACGTCTAGACGAAGGTCGACGTCTAGACGGAGGTCGACGTCGAGAAGAAAGTCGACGTTGAGAAGCCATCGGAGCTCGTCGTCGAGAAGCCTGCACCCTCGGTGGTCAGCATCTCCACGTCTGAGAGTTCAAGATCAAGACGCGTCGACGTTCACCGTCAAGGGGCACTGCTTCCAGAGCTTCCTCTCCGAGGCCTGCCCGCATGCGGAGGAGGGTAAATCAGCTCAGCCTGTGGCTCCTTGTCAGTCACCGCAGCAACCTCGGATGCCTACTAATCCTCCTCCATGTCTGCCGACACCACCGCCGCCGCAGCCGCTTCCTCTGCCTCTGGTGGCTCCACCTGTGCCAGTGGTCCCGTCGGTGCCAAGAAGACCAAGATCTCAATCCCGGTCGAGACATCGCTCTCGCAGCCGGCACCGTTCTGCGACAAGATCGCTCCGTCGCCATTGTCACGAGCGATCACGTTCAAAGTATACTAGGCACACGGAGTTCTCTAGTGCAGGAAGATACTCGCCGACTCTGTCTGATTCCCCACCTCCGAGGGTGTCACCGGTCGATGACATTATCACGTTTCAGGAGGTTCTGTTAAGGGGAGCAGCAAAACTGGACATTGCACTGTCTGTGCCTGCCCCTTCCACGTCAGTGATCTTTGAGACACTACCACGGATGCAAATCTCTCGTCCTCTGCTTCCTCTAGTGCCCGGTTTGGAGGAACCGGCGATCGTTGTTCTCAACGCCTGCCTCAGTGAAGTCGGCTCCCTCACGACTGCAAAAGAAATGCAAGCCCCTGGACTCGGACCCTGCATTCCTGCGGGTGGAATCCCCTTCTGGGCTCAGTTATAGTGGTGGCGGCGAAGAAGCAGCACGCTGCGGCCCCTTCGACCACCGTTCCACCGGACAAGGAAAGCCGTAGATGTGATTCTGCGCGGCGAAAAGACTGCAGCTACTTCATTGAAGGCAGCAAGCTCGACTGCTCTCTTGGGCCGGTATGACCACTCCTTGTGGGAGTCTCTTGAACAGTTTGTGGAACTCCTGCCTAGAGACAAACGTGAGGACTTTCAGGAGGTTCTCAATGAAGGTCTGATGGCCTCTAGTCAGATAATCAGTGCGGCTGTGGACACCTCTCTCCTGGCAGCCCATGGATATTGTCATGGTGTGACTCTGCAGCGCCATTCATGGTTGTGTCTCACCTCCCTGAAACCGGAGGCCCAGCAACGTATCGCTAACCTGCCTTTCTGGGGTTCCACCCTCTGGTTCCCATGCGGACGAGGAAATGGCTCGTATGAAGGTGGAAGTTGAGACCCTCAAGGCTGTTGGCTTAGAGAAGCCGAAGGAACTGTGTAAGAGTTTCTACCAACGGCGAGACTCTTCCCAACCCTGACAGGGACGTCCGGGTGGATAACCGCAGCAGCAGTTTCAGAGGCAGCCCTTTCAGAGACGTCAGAGAGGCATGGGCAACCAGCCGTCCACAACGGGGAACAAGGGCCCCGCTGGTTCTAAGCCCTGAGGGATTACTTCCCCCTCTTCTGTTACCCGCTCCAGTGGGGGGCAGCATTCAAAATTACCTGGCAGAGTGGAGAAAAATAACTCCAGACAATTAGGTGCTGAATATTGTTCGCAATGGATACTGTCTACGTTTCGTCAGTCCTCCTCCATCTATTCCACCAGTTCGTTCACAATACCTGTTGAGTGAACTTCAAGGGGAGGCCGATACCCTGTTAAGAAAAAGGGCGATAGAACCGGTTCCTCCTCCTCAAAGGGGAAGGTCTATACTCCAGGTTCTTTCTGGTGCGCAAAAAGGACAAAAACGCATACAGACCCATTCTTGATTTGCGGCAAGCAAAGAAATGGATTCGCAGAGAAAAGTTCTGGATGCTGTCTCTGCACCAGATTTACCCTCCGCTGCATCAAGGGGACTGGTTATGCGCCATAGATCTGCAAGACTTGTACTTCCATGTACCCATTGCAAGGAAGCATCGGAAGTTCCTGCGGTTCCTAGTCGGCACCAATCACTACCAATATACAGTGCTTCAATTCGGCCTGAATTCTGTGCCCAGGACATTTTCAAACTGCATGGCGGTGGTTGCAGCGCACCTGAGGAAGAACAAGGTGTTTGTCTATCCATACCTGGACGACTGGCTGATCAAAGCCTCCACGTTGTAGGAAGCGCAGCTACATTTCAACAGGACGGCTGTTCTGTTGAACCAATTGGGCCCCAACATGTCGAAGTCTGTCCCGACTCCTGTTCAGTGTATGCAGTACCTGGGAGCCTCCATCAATGCACTCCAGGCAAGCGTGTGTCCTTCGGAGGAGCGACGCTTATCAATCCTTCGGAATGCTCAGACTCTCATGTCCGTTCCTTCTGCGACAGTGAGGACGGTGTCCTCTCTCCTGGGTTCGTGGCCTCTTGCATTTTTCTCACTGCACATGCACGCCTCCACATGCGGCCTCTGCAGGAATGTCTAGAGGATCAGTGGGACCAGAAACGAGGGAGCTGGGAGGAGAGGATCCGACTGTCGCAAGACGCTGTCCAGTCTCTGAAGTGGTGGTGTTCACCTCACAATCTCCTCAGAGGGATTCCGTTCCACAAAGAGATTATGACTCAAACCATTGTGACAGACGCGTCTCTCCACGGCTGGGGAGCGCATTCAGAACACCTTCAAATACAAGGGACGTGGTCCCAGAAGGAGTCCACGTATCTCATCAACTTTCTGGAACTCCGAGCAGTTCACTTGGTGCTGAAAGCCTTCCAGCCATCGTTCCACCCCAGTTCCCTGCTTGTACAGACGGACAACACAACAACAATGCATTACCTCAACAAGCAGGGGGGCTCGACCACGCACACTGTCTCTGGAGGCGCAGACGAACTGTAACTGGCTGCTGGCCAGAGGACTGACTATCACGGCGACTCATCTGCCAGGTGTGCAGAATGCTTAGGCAGAGGTGCTCAGCAGGCTCGTTCAAGAAAATCACGAGTGGGTCTTAAACGACGAGGTGTTGAGACATCTTCTCAAGATGGGGCACTCCAGAAATGGATCTGTTTGCCACAGCAGAAAATAGCAAATACCCAGACTTCGCCTCCAGGTTTTACCAACCGGGGACGCTGTGGAATGCACTGTGGATCAATTGGTCGAACAGCTTTCTCTACGCTTTTCCACCCATTCCCTTGATCCCGACGTGTTGATCAAGCTGTCCCAGTCCCGGGCCAGGATGATACTCATTGCTCCGGAATGTCCTCGGCAGTGGTGGTTTACCAGTCTCTCCTGCCACATCTTCGACTTTCGTGTCGGCCAGACTTTGTCGTGAAGTTTGGACAGATGGTGCATCCAAACCTCTCATCGCTGAGTTTGGCAGCATGGTTTCAGAGCTAGTGCAGGATGGACATTTAAATCTGCATCAGAACTGCATGGATAAATTAAAAGAGGCGAAAAGACTATCTACAAGGACTTCCTATGCATACAAATGGAAGAGATTCTGCCTTTGGTGCACGTCTAAGGGGTGTAGACCCTACATCCTGCAAGGAAGATGTCATCCTCCCGCACTTACTACATTTGGCTCAATCTGGCCTTAACTTTCATTCCATTAAGGTACACCTAGCGGCTTTAACTGCATATAGGAAATGCCCTTCGCAAACTTACTTTTTAGGTTTTAGGACCGTTAAGCTGCGAAGCAGCTTCCGGTCAGGAGATCTTATGTTGTGTAGTAGGGCTTCAGAACCCGCCTCCCTGCTCTGTCTCTCCACCATTGGCTGGCTTCCTAAACAGAGGCCAGCCATTGGAGGAGAGAGCCGTCCCTCTAAAGAAGCCCCGTCTTTTTCGGATTTGGGGGCGTCATTTTTGCTGTTCTTTAGACAGTGACGTCGTCCGTCACTCAGAACAGCAAAACACGCCCCAATCCGAAATTTTTCAGATGTTTTTGGCCGCCATTGTTGCCTGTCCACCGCCGAGTCTTGAAGTGCAGAGAGCCTCCTGCGAGCCTGAAGGCAGCACCACAGTGAAGGTGAACCGTTTTCCTGCCTATCCCGGCCTTTGCAAACAGCGCTTGAGCCCCTCCTCGTGCCCCCCCCCCCTGCCTTTCAGGTCTGCTGCAGTGCGAAGCTACGCGAGCTCCGAGGCCCGCATGACACTGTTCTCTTGCTGCTCCCGACTTTTGACCCAGATGTCCCCGTTTCCTTGCTGCTCCTCGCTGTTTCTTATCATTTGCATCCAGCCTGATCCCGAGTTTCTGTCTATCTCCCCCAACCCCCCCTTCCCTCCTTCGTCTCTCGTCGCACACCCCCCTCTACCCCCCCTTCGTCTCTCCTCACCCCCCGTTTCCGCTGCTCACCTCCCCCCACTCTCTCCCCACGGAGCTCCCATCTCTCTCGCCTACTTAGCTCACTCCAGCAGTCACGACGCCGTGGAGTACACACCTCAGCCCCAGGACGCAGAGAAGCCCCTCGAGCCCCCATTTTGAACTTGCGCAGAGTAGAGGACAGCACCTCATGCCCTCACGCGGTGTTGTCGCGGGCCGCAACTTTACCTCGCCAGCCTGGACTCTGACACTTAGACACAGTAAGTACTGAGGCAGCCTGCTTGCCATTTAGTGCGCTGTTGCTAATTGTCACACTCTGCTCCGGTGCCCGATAGCTGAATTCGGATCCCCAAAAGATAAGGAGCCTTCCACGTGATATGTGTCTCAGTGTTCTGTTATTGTCAAACAAATTAATGCGACCCAGCAGACAGTGCGTGCCCAGGACCCCCTCGTGGATCCGCGCCCTGCCCTTCGCCCTGCTGACCACGCGCGCGGTGCCCTTATTGGCCAGAGGCAGACAGATGGAAAACTAGCAGGCAGCTTTGATTTTCCTTCCCAATACACTCGCTGCCTGCCTAAGTGGCCGTTTTAGTCCACAGCACCCGGCCCACATGTGCAGCCCGGTATTCAGGAGATCATGGGGCCAGTGACATTCAAGGCAGTGTGGCAGGACAAGGGAGTCTGACTGCTGTAAACAACAAATCGTAAGGGTTAATAGGTATGTTAAAAGGTACTGGGGATGTGCGTCATGCCACCTCACTTAACATCTAGATAATAATTAGCTGCGGAATTCGGCACATTTCCCAGTTCCAACCGTTTTTTCTTAGCATGTAAGATTCATAGTTCAGTTTCTATTAGAAAAAAAAAACGTAAGCAAAGGATTAGATGATCATCTCACCCCTGGCATGTTCTGGAAAACTTTGGAGCTTTTGAGTTGATAGTGGTGAGATGCTTTCACCAGATCATGGCCTATGCAAACATAGTTTGTGTCTGTTCCCATACTTGCTTTTTTAAAGGGGATATTTGAAACTACACATTTATGAAAACATTACTAGGTCACTTTACACTTACAAGAAGCATCAGATATTACCTTTAATTGAATTTTGGATTACAATATGGACCACACCTTTGCTGCTGGAGTGGACAGGAAGACAACACAAACATGAATGTTTCCTAGTGTAATGTAACTGGTGCTCGTTTAAAGCGCTCCAATACCTTAATATCAAGTTGGCATATAGCCATTTTGCCGACTTTTGACCCAGATGTCCCTGTTCCCTTGCTGCTGTTCCAAACTTTTGACCCAGACGTCCCTGTTTCCTTGCTGCTCCTCGCTGTTTCTTACCATTAGCATACAGCCTGATCCCGAGTTTCTGTCTCTCTCCCCCCCCCCCCCCCCTTCCCTCTGCCCGCTGCTCTCCGTCTCTCGTCGCAACCCCCGCCCCCCTTCGTCTCTCCTCTCCCCCCCTTCCTTCTGCCCGCAGCTCTCCTTGGTCTCAAAAGTTACATGCAGCGTTTTAAACTCTTTTGCTGGCTGCTGTATTCTGTGAACTCTACACCATGACGCCCAGTGCTTAATTTTAGCCGGTGGCTAGAGACGCTCATTTTTGTAGACCAGGGCATTTTTTATCGTCAGACTTTGGTTGGTCTAAGCTGGAAAGGCAGAAAAGGTGGAAGACAAGGATGAAGAGAAAGATAAGCAAAAGGTGACAAAGGGAGAAACATTGGCGAAAATACTGCAAGATTAAGATAAAGAGACAGGGAGTGTAGGGTGGTGTAAAAAAAGGCTTGCTTGAAGTGGAATCAACTTAATCGGCAACCCCGGCATTTGGCAACAACACGCCTCTAAGAAAACTTTGAGCCTCTGCACTTTTGTTTAGACAAATTCCATGCTAATTTGTTCCTGCATTATTATTTACGTTTGAACTTTGAGCTTTTGTATAGCATTGCAAATAATGTGTTTTTTTGCAGATTAAACAGACTCATGGCAGTTATCCAGCCAATAAATATTCATTAACTATCAGAGCTTTGTAGCTGGCTAGATGTGTGCCAGGTTGAGGTAATATGTGCTTACATAATAACAAAATAAGGTAAGACGTGGTAAAAGTGAATTCAATTACTTAGATTGGCAGGTCTCCCACCCCAGCACTCTAACACTAATCCTAGGACTGTATGTGTAAAGTTAACGCTGCACCTGAGATCACCTATTATGCTGCACAGTTGATTCCCACAACACTAAAATGAGTTTCAAGTGGTGAAATGTTAGACATTGCTCAAAACGATGAACATTCCTTCAGACTATCTAAATTTTGTGATAATATATGGATGAATTGTAGCAGAAGTGAATTTCTTTTAATGACCTGTAAATGCGTTTTTTGTGCCGGGTAAACCGCTGTGCTGTTTATCATTTTAATATAATTATAGTTATCACAGAGCTCACTGGGACTATGTCTTCTACAGTGGAAATATGAAAAACTGGACCATTCTTACAGACCTGACAGAGTGAGTGGCTCGATAAGATAGCAGGACACTCCCCGGGCCGGACAGGGCGACACACTGCTGGTAGGGTGCCTTGGAAGCATGCGCACTTGTAATCATGCCATTATTATTTTTGCAGTGCGCTGCCTCCTAGGACATTTGAAGGGTTTTGTTTGCAACAAAATGGGGAAAACGTACATTACCTGCAGGGAGGCGTTAATTCAGAGTAGAGAGTGCAGAGTAGAGAGTGCAGAGTAGAGAGTGCAGGTGCAGAGTGCAGAGCTGCGAGTGCAGGGTGAGTGTGTGCAGAGTGGTGTGTGCTGTTGAGTGCAGAGTGCGTGTGTGTGCAGAGTAGTGAGTGCAGGTGCAGAGTAGTGAGTGCAGGTGCAGAGCTGCGAGTGCAGAGTGTGAGTGTGTGCAGAGTAGTGAGTGCAGGTGCAGAGTGCAGAGCTGCGAGTGCAGGTGCAGAGTGGTGTGTGCTGTTGAGTGTAGAGTGCGAGTGTGTGCAGAGTAGTTAGTGCAGGTGCAGAGTAGTGAGTGCAGGTGCAGAGCTGCGACTGCAGAGTGCGAGTGTGTGCAGAGTAGTGAGTGCAGGTGCAGAGTGTGTGCAGAGTAGTGAGTGCGAGTGCAGAGCTGCGAGTGCAGGGTGAGTGTGTGCAGAGTAGTGAGTGCAGGTGCAGAGTGTGTGCAGAGTAGTGAGTGCAGGTGCAGAGTGCAGAGCTGCGAGTGCAGGGTGAGTGTGTGCAGAGTGGTGTGTGCTGTTGAGTGCAGTGTGTGAGTGTGCAGAGTGGTGTGTGCTGTTGAGTGCAGAGTGTGAGTGTGTGCAGAGTGGTGTGTGCTGTTGAGTGCAGAGTGTGAGTGTGTGCAGAGTAGTGAGTGCAGGTGCAGAGTGTTGTGTGCTGTTGAGTGCAGAGCTGCGAGTGCAGGTGCAGAGTGGTGTGTGCTGTTGAGTGCAGAGTGGTGTGTGCTGTTGAGTGCAGAGTGCGAGTGTGTGCAGAGTAGTGAGTGCAGGTGCAGAGTAGTGAGTGCAGGTGCAGAGCTGCGAGTGCAGAGTGTGAGTGTGTGCAGAGTAGTGAGTGCAGGTGCAGAGCTGCGAGTGCAGGTGCAGAGTGTTGTGTGCTGTTGAGTGCAGTGTGTGCAGAGTGGTGTGTGCTGTTGAGTGCAGAGCTGAGAGTGCGTGCAGAGTGGTGTGTGCTGTTGAGTGCAGAGCTGCGAGTGCAGGTGCAGAGCTGCGAGTGCAGGTGCAGAGCTGCGAGTGCAGGTGCAGAGCTGCGAGTGCAGGTGCAGAGCTGCGAGTGCAGGTGCAGAGCTGCGAGTGGAGGTGCAGAGTAGTGAGTGCAGGTGCAGAGTGCTGTGTATTGGCAATGTAAATGACAATGCCATTTATTTATGATTTAAAGAAAAAAAAAGAAATGTCATGAGCAATGCCAATAGCTCTACCTTTAATGATGCCGAGACCATTGCATTGTAAATGCTTGTTCTAAATCCCACTCATCAAAGATTTTCTGGAAGGTTTAAAGAAGGTGTTCCCTCCCATTAGGCGTCCTTCGCCTCCGTGGGAGCTTAATGTGTTGCTGTCTAGACTAATGAAGGACCATTTTGAGCCTATTCATAAATCTTCTCTGCAGCATCTATCCTGGAAGGCAGCTTTCCTTGTAGCTATAACATCGGCTCGCAGGGTGAGTGAGATCCAAGCTCTGTTGCCAAGAGCCTTATACGATATTTCATGCATCTAAAGTTGTCATGAGAACTCGCCCTAAGTTTCTTCCTTAGGTGGTGTCAGATTTCCATGTGAATCAAACGATCACTTTGCCCACGTTTTTTCAGCATCCTTGCTCTCCAGCGGAGATCATTCCCTTGATGTGAGAAGGGTGTTGAAATACTTGGATAAGACCAAGGAGATTCGTTGATAGGATCAATTGTTTGTTAATTATGGATCGGTCTGGACTGGTCTTGCCACCTCTAAACAGTCCATCTCTAGGTGGATTGTGTCCTGTGTTCAACTGTGCTACCAGAAAGCTAACCAGACTCTAGGGGGTAAGCCTAAGGCTCACTCTACCGGAGGCAAAGCTGCTTCAGCAGCTTTACTACGCAATGTCCCCATTGCAGGCATCTGTAGGGCTGCCACTTGAAAGTCAGTCCCTACCTTTGCTAAACACTACTGCCTGGACTCTGATACCAGGGCAGATGCTCAGGTTGGGCAGGATTCGCTGAGAAATGTATTTGCACAGTAGTGGTTCTGTCTGTTTCTTCCACCGCTGGGTTTGGTTTGTTTGGGATGGGCTTGCCATTCTATTCACATGATTAAGAATATTCCACAGAGATCCCCTACTACAGAAGGAGTAGTTTCTTACCTGCAACTCCAGTTCTGTAGTAGGGATATCTCAGTCCTAAGCAACCCGCCCTCCTCCCCGGTGGATGAAACAATAATATCCTGAATGCTACAGGCCTGGCTTTATACACCTTCAAAAAGAACTGAAAGTAACTAGCGTTTGGCTGTGCATCATGGGATACCCAGTGTCTCTGGGGGGGTCCTTAAAGGCACAGTATCCATTTACAGACACATAATGGCAGCCTATGGGGCTTGTCTGTCCAACCCTTCCTCTCTATCATGACAAAGGATTTTTGTGAAGGGGAGTTTCTCTAAGTGTGAAACTTAGTAAAATGTCTAAATTTCAGTGTTATCAGGCTATCCTTTTTCACTTCAGGATGAAGTACTGGCCAGTGTAGCCTTGTTATTGTCAGGCTGCATTATTTGTCTTTGATTTTCTCTTGTGTCTATGCAGGACTGCAGAAGAGGACAACTTATGAGACTATTTCAATTGCTCAGGAGTCCACGCACATGGGCGGGACTATTCACATGATTATGACTATAACAGAGATACCCCTACTACAGAACTGGAGTTACAGGTAAGAAACTTCTCAATTTCTCCCCTTGAGTGGATTGGAGTGCTGCGTTGGACTGGACCAATCTGAATCTTCCCAGCATCAAGAAAACCCTTCCAACAGTTTCCTCTCTGCAAAAGTGTCTTATGTTGCTGTCCTATATTGCAGGTCTTTCTGTAGTGACCCTAGCTGGGTGTCTTATGTCAAACCCTTCCACATAATCTGTCTTCAAGAAACCTGGGCAATTGATAATGGCTTATTTCTGGAGAGATACATGACCTATTTTGTACCTGCAGTGCCACCATCAGCCAGCAGGGTCAAGGGGGGCTTTATTACGCTTGTTAAAATTGAGTTGAGTGGGCATATCTTGGACCTCAATTGGCAAGCTCGTACATGGCTTGGTATACGACTCACATTGCCTGGATATTCTCCAACGGTTTTAATTAATTTCTAGCAAGGGAGGGCGCTTTGAGCCCTTTTGCGTCCCGCACCTGGATTGCGTCTTGAGCTCCAGATCGGTGATGGCCTACTGCAAATTGCCCTTGTTCGTGATTTTAACTGTCACTTATGTAATCTTCTTCTAGAGGGTGGTGCCTCCACTGTTAATTGTTGGTTGAACGAAGGTTTACATTTTGTTCACTCCCAGGAAGGGCAGGAAATTAATGAGCTCTTAGATACTCATAATCTGATCTGCACAATGGACAAATTGGTGAATTCCCTGAACCCTGCAATTTGCCCATCTTGTGAAGGGCAGGCATGGGCCACTTATTGATTTTATATTTGTTTCAGCACCGTTATAAATGCTCATCCCTCATTTTAATATCGTTTGCAGCCTTTTCAGAGACCACAATCCGTTATCCCTAACCCTGACATTGCCTTGGGCCCAAAACCACACTCAAGGGGTGCCCTCATGAGTTTATCCGTTGTTGACAAGTGGAGAAGGTTGAATTGGGCTTGCGTGGACCATCAGCATCTGCAAACTTCTCTTTTTTCTTCCTGCTTGCATGATTTTAATACCTGTCTGGATAGCGATGCGGGGGGGAGCTGTTGGAATGTTACGAAGGTATACTTCGGGGGGTTTGTAAACTTTTGACGGTCACAACCACTGGTACTCTGTGTCACAAACTCCAAAATGGTTTGACAGGGAACTGTGCATCAATCCTGAAGCAGTCCCCGAGGGACAGGCAATTGATTAGAAATTGCTGGTGGGCTTACAAGTTGGCTCAAAAGGTGTGTAGACATAACTTACAGGTGTCATACTGGGAGGAGATTTGTCAAGCCTGTGAAAAGGGGATAGTTCTCTTTTCTGGAGGGTTGTAAACTGGCCTTGTTTTCGTGACGGCTCTGGCTTGCTTTTATGTCATCACTTCCCGAAGCAACAGTGGACTGCTCATTTTGAGGGTATCTATAATCATGGTTCTGAAGGGGGCAATAAAACCCATGAGGCACTTGTCAAGACTGGTAACCCGGTGATTTTCACATTATACGAAATTCAACAAGGAATTCTTGCCCTGTCCAGAAACAAGTCCCCGGGCCCAGACAGTATACCACTAGAACTGTTCAAAGCTAACAAAGAGGTTTGAGCCCCTTATTAATGCAGGTCTTGAATGCTTCTGCACTGGAGGGGCTGTTACCCTCCTAGTTCATTGCTGTGATGGCCTGCATTTTTCAGAAGGGAGACAAAGAATATCCACAGTGTTTTCGACAAATTTCTTTATTGGATGCTACGGTTAAGGACCTAGGGAGGGCAATTTTAAATAGGCTGTGTGACTGGGCAGAGGAAAATATCCTTTTGAGAGACGTCCAGTATGAATTTTTTCGGGTGGGGAGGTTGACTGCAGATCAATGCCTAAACCTCCATTAAATTAGCAACAAATATACGGTGTCTCGGTCTGAATCTTTGCATCTCACATTTATGAACCTGACGTACGCTTTTGACAGGGTGAAACGAGCGAAATTGCCGGCTATGCTCAGCGAGATTGGGGTGAATGTTAGCATTGTGGCATTATTAGCTGATTTGCACTCATCAGGCTCTGCGTTTTCTCAAGTGAACGGGTTAGAGTCCGCGCTCCTATCATTTTCAGTCAACTGCCCTAAGATCGGGAACAGAGTGCTCCCCGTTTTGCCATATGTGGACGACACGGTCCTGATGGTTCAGACCATACAGGAGTTGAACTTGTTGCTCGCCAAGTATGTGTCTTTTATGGGACTCCTGGACCTCTCGGTTAATTTTCGAAGTCCTATTTAATAGTAGTGGGCCTCAAATTATCAAGCAGTAAGACTTTCAATGTATCCAATTTTACTTTGTGCAAAGTTAAGGCCTTCTCTTGTTTGGGAGTTTTATTTGACGGTAATAATTGTTGGAAACCCCTGGTGGATGCCAAAAGATCAGCATTCGTAATTAAGTTTTGCACATAGGCTTGGGTCCAGGGCACCAAGGGATCTTTGAAACCTCTATAAGGCAAAGTATTGCACAGATGCACTATTGCAGTGAGGTTTGGGGGTATGTTAAGGTGGATCAGATTCAGACTATGGAGAACAACTTTCTGCACAGGTTGGCCCTGGTCCCCCAGTCCACCCTGCCTTTTTCTGTGCATGCGGAATTGGGGCGTGATCATGTCTCAGACCTAATCTCCTTAAGCCTGTCCTTGTGTTGGATTAAGAACTGGACAGGGAGGAGCTGAAGCTAAATCGATTGATTCTTGAGGATTGTCTGTCTTTGGACTGGGTAACTAGTATACCCTGGTTTGCTCATGTTAAGGCATCCTTTTTCTCTTTAGGTAGGCATAATTTTTTTATGAATCGAATATCTCACTCTGCCAAAGAGTTGGGCAGTGTCAAAAGATTGTTCCTGGAACGCTCCTGTTTGGAGAGAGAACATTTAGAACTCCAAAAGCCAGCAGTTCGGGGCCATATGCTTCTAAAGAACTGTACAGGGGATGGAGCCTTACCTGGGCTTGGTATGCTCACAGCATGACAGGTTTTTACTGGTCAGGTTTAGGTTTAATCAATTGCATTATTTTCTGGCTTCCCCTCGTGGGTGGTTTCGGCCTGAGGTAAGGGCACCATGTGGCTGCGACAATGTGTCTCCGCAGGATTGGCTCCATTTTATAATGTGTCGCTCTTACTTCAGTTGGCAGAGGAAGCGTTTTCTTAATCCCCTTGCTGAAATCGTTGCACTTTAAACCAGTCTGACCCGCCTTGTTGTATCACTGAACATGTGACTTTTACTGTTTTATCTTTTTTACAAGCTGTCTGGGCTTCTAGGAAAACAAGACCCAATTAATTGTTTTATGTGTTCCTTGTTCTGATGACTAATTTTATTGTCTGTTTTTATTGTTATTCATAAAATTGATTTTATCATTTTGGATCTGAATAAAGATGTAAAAGAGAAGGATTTTTGGATCATTGACGTTTTTATGATAAGAAACAATATATCAGCCAAATATAAATATTATTCAACATTCACTAGGGTATACTCAAAAAATAAACATTTTAGCTATCTAGTTGAGAATTTTCAATCTTAGTAAGGACTCGGAGGCAAGGATTATGCTTTCTTGCTTTGCTGTTTATTAAAGTCGTTTTTCACAGGAGCCAATCAAATTAAACTTTTAACATACTTTTTTTTAATCCTCTTTCTTTGCCTCATCTGCTTCTATGCAGACACAAAACTATATGTCTCAGTTGGACTCCACAGTCTAAACTGAACCAAGCAAAATGTCCTCCAGAAACGATGCCCAAGAGCCGGAACTGTTTGCACGACTATCCAGAGGAGTTCAGCACAGCACATAGTTAGTCCATCTACCCTCTTGTAATCCTGCTTCTGGTAATTACTTCGAAGGAAACGGAGAAATACTCATAATCTCCATACCATTAAGAGAAATTGATTTCAATAATCAATGACGTGACGGAGCAAGGTTTCCCAAATAAGCAACTTGCTCAGACATAATCCTCTCATATAACCTAGTAATAAATTGTTAATAATGTCTGTAATACTAATTTTACACAACATTTTTACACTGAATACAAAAGGAGAAAGCTTGCCTATGTGTTTTACTAACAAGTAACCCGAGTGCAACTAAAGATGGCTGCTACGGCAGGAAAATGCATTGCGCATGCATCAACTACATGACGTCTTAACGCTTGAAGGGAAAGCTTTGTTTCTGCGGAATGACAGTTAAAATGGCCGCTTAACCCCTTCGATGCTCATGACGAGCTCAGCTCGTCATGAGGTACACCTCTCGTATGGGAATAAATCGGGATCAGCACAGGAGGGGAATACCATCAGCATTGATGGTGTTAAGAGCTCCCAAGCTAAGCATCTGCTCTGCTGAAACTAAATCTCGTTATATACTAAGTGCTAATGCATCAATAGTCTTTTTAATTAAATGGGATTAAAGTAGAGATGTGGTATACAGTGAAATCATTTTATTTGAATCTAACACCTTGTCTTTTTGACTTCTCTGTTAGTTCGTATTTGAGCCTTAAAGAGAGCTAAGGGCTGAAACTCATGTGACACCATCCACATGCACGGTAGAGACAACTCCGGAGTAATGAGCTCAAGTCTTGGAACCCGATCAAGGACACCCTTTCTACATGTCCTGGGAACCAGCTGAATGTTCTGAAGACTCAATGGACAACTGTATACATTGTTGATAATGCTTTATAAACATGGATGGTAAATCAAGCTTGGGAGAACCAAAAATGGGCAGGAACATAAGACAAAGGTCTTAAGAAAAAGTATTAAACTTAGCATGGTGTGATGATCATTCCCTCGGCTTGTCCAATCAGAAATTAGGTTGAAACA
The DNA here is from genome assembly GCF_964263255.1 of Lissotriton vulgaris. Taxonomy (NCBI): domain Eukaryota; kingdom Metazoa; phylum Chordata; class Amphibia; order Caudata; family Salamandridae; genus Lissotriton; species Lissotriton vulgaris. The sequence continues at coordinate 1,722,765,384 of NC_141695.1, forward strand.
TTTAGGGGTAGAACATGCCACTAAAAAGGTATAATAGGAGTAGTTAGTTAGATTAGAATGCACATTTGCTGCCAGAACGCTTAGAGATAGAGATGCTGTCCGATTGCTGATCGAAATACCTAAAGAAGCAGACTTAGAATTTTCCAACAAATAAAATTAGAAAGAAGATCGCAGAAGAATCGAGGAGGTAATAGAATTAGAAAAAGAGTGCGGAAGATTCGATGAGGAAATTAGTATCAGAGAGGGCTGAGACACAGGCGTTGAATCCAGAAGAGACTACCTGTCCTATTACTGTCCTGAACCTATCACCTGAACTTTCTAAGGGGTCAATAACTCTAGCCCAGAGGGGTCCGAGCTTGCACCATCCTAGGTGAATATAAATCTGTGTATTTTGTCAATGTACCCTTTCTCTCTATCCTCTCTTCCTGAGGTACTTGTCATTAAACTTTATAATTAATTTAGGTAAATTAAATCTTACCTCTTCAGAGTGATGTAGTTAACACTGTAACTTGTGTTCGATTTACTAAAAGAAAATTCAGATAAAACCTTTAAATCTTATACAAGTCTGTGGTTATTAATGAACAGGTAAACGCATAAATGTCATAATTACCAATCATAATCAACTAATATAGATCCATTTGTAAAGAGAAGGGCTTAGTATTAAATAGACTCAAGGCTGAGAGGTAAACAGATTTAGCCCTAAAATTGATCCCCAATGGGGTTTCATCGACCAGATCGTGTGTGTGATGTATGGGCATGAATGAGTATTTAGTGATTGTCCGCAGGTTGGTGTCCCACTGTATCAGTTTACTGGTAGCAGAAGTATGTTTATTATTGATTAGTTGTTGATTATTGGTTATAGATTTATGTATTAAGAAACCCGTTTGTATATTGTTTTATGTTGTCTGGAAATTCATGGAAGTGTATAGCGGGTGATGAATGGAAATAACACTGCAGTGAGGGTACTCCTCCGTTCTAGAAATTAAGTTGGGAATAAGTGAAAGTAATTGTTAGCAAGGCGTTCGCTGGTGAAAGTTTGGTGTTATACCACCTAGAAAGGGTAACAATGGAAGAGTAACAGGTTCTACTAAGCTTGAATAAAGGGTAAGTGGAAAAGTTTTACTCGTAGTGAAAGAATCTTTGGTTTATGAAGATTGACAGAGTAGCAAATGTTCTAGTTGTTGTTAGTGAAAACAATTGGGGTGAAAAATGTAAAAGGAAATAAGTTATGTATTACCATTTAAAGGGAGTATCAGCTGCTGGAGTTGCGCTGACGTCAGAGTGCCGCGCTGGGATTGGTTGAAGCAGCGGGTTTGTGACAAAAGACAGGGAATTGTAAAGGAGGGGCCAGTTGTCGCATTGACCTCATCAGGTGCCCGCTGGGATTGGTCGAAACAGCTGGTGTGTGATTTACAAAGGATTGTAAAGGAGGGGTCAATTGTGAAGAGTGAATACTGACGTCACATTAGAGCCGCACTAGTATTGGCTAACCGAATTTTACAAACTAGAGCTTGATTAGATAAAAGATGCAATAAGATTGGAGAAACCTGAGTCTAAACAAAAAGATTAATTGGTTACTAAAGTAGAAGCAGTAATAATAGATATTATATGTAGAAACACGATCCAACTTTACTAGGGAATCGCCCTGATAGAAGCTAATTATGTTTTGCTAGACAAGAATACATAAGATGATTTAATCCTTAAATGTATGGAGAGAAAAGAAAAATGTTTATGCAAAGAATCAAAAATTACTTCAAGAAAGATAAACCCATGAAAACTAGAGAAGGGATTCTTATCCCACCACCAAAAACTGCTGCCTCATTTATGATGATGGAAACAGGTTATCATACCGGCATATGGTTAGAAAATTGGATTGAATATACAAAAGGTGATGGAATGTTAGCTTTCCCAGAAAATGGTACATTTAATGGGAGAATTCTTCAGAATTTAAGGACAAAAATGATTGATCTAGAGCCCAGACGTAGAATAACTCAGTAAGAAGCTTTGGAAGAATGGGAAATGGACGCCTTTGATCGAGACAGATCGAGAAGAACTAGGGGTTATAGAATGTTCTATCCTAAAGGAATGAATGATACATGTGAAGATCAGATAAAACAATGGTTTCAGAAGGACTGTATCCTGTATTAATGTCAGAGGAGCAGTCCGGAGGCAAGTGTACTAGGAAGACTAAAAATATAGCAGGCTGTGGAGAATCAGAAGATGAGTTTATGGAAGATATTTTAACAAAGAATCCTCCACCATATCAGGAAGAACCCGATAGAAATATACTGAGTGCTCCTGCCTTAGAGATCCCATTAGTTCCCCAAATTCTGCATGATTAATTAAATGAAAGAATATTACAGGAAAAAGAAAGAGAAGCGATAAATAGAAACAAAGATGAAATAATCTAGAAAATAAACCAATTCAGTGTACACCCTGAAGCACTAACCATACCAGTGACTATAGGTCCTGTTGTCCCACTATGTGGGGATAAAAGAAGTGGTACAAACCCACCAGTTATAGCCACTCCTGTAATAGAACCAAGGAAAGAGAACGTAATAATTGAGATCAAGCTAGTGAATGTGAATCAGTAATATCACTAATGGATCTACCAATAAGAGCACAGATAAATGAAACCCCGAGAAGAGTTACACCTAGTTGTTCAAAAGATATACGAATGGAAACCTCCACAGGAACTAAAAATGCTACAATTGTGTCACCAGAAGAATTAGAAAGGTGGGCACAGGGAATGGACAAAGCAGTTCCACAACCAAAGATTTTGGACATTTATAAATTAAAGGTAGAATTAGAAGAAATGATAGCTGGTAATGTGGGAATTGACAGACTAAATACGTACTGTGAAGAATAATTATTATTCATACGTAGAAGTATAACCAGAAATGTAAAAATATTTCATGAGAAATTAAGTTTGCTTCAGATATGGGAATTGAAATAGGGAAATCCAAAGTAGTGCAGAACCTTTACAGAGCAGAATTTACGAACAAAGATTTAGAAAATATGAATATGTCAGGAAGGAAATTACAGATTAAAGAACTAATGACAATTTTACAAAAATGGGGTGAATTAGGACTAGGAAAAAGGAGGTAGCTCCGGCAAACAAAATGGCATCAGAAAATTTATCAAGAGAACCTAAAAAGACAGAAAGATTATGTCCCATGAGGAGGATATGTACATGTTCCATGGACTAGGCAAGATATTTTATCGTTTACAAATGATTTCCCAGTCAATATCTCTTTTCATTTAAATTTGAATATCGTATCTGTGTGGAATCGAGTTCCTCAAGGGTACACAGAAAGCCCTTCAATCTTTAATCAGATTTTGAAAAAGTGTCTGGAAACATTAGTGATGCCCAGAAGTTCAGTTTTGGTCCAATATATAGATGATTAGTCGCCTCAAAAACACGAGAAGACTGTGTCCTGGATTCTATTGCATTGATAAACCATTTGGCCGATGGAGGGCATAAGGTGTCACCAGAAAAACTACAATTTTATCAAAACAGAGGTACATATTTGGGAGAGCAATTATAAGGAGGATGGAGGAAAGTGACACCTGAAAGGATTAAAATAATAAATCAGATGCAGTTACCTCAGACCCAGAAAGAAATCAGAATGTTTCTTGGTGTTGTAGGATATTGTAGGTAATGGATTGTAGGTTTTTCCTTACTGCCTAAACCATTGATACTAATGACAAGAAAACCAGCAAAAGATCCTGTAGAATGGGACAGTGAAAGCATGGAAGCTTTTGTAAAGTTTTTTTTTTTTTTTGGTTTTCAAAGATGTTTTTATTTAACAGGTCAATCACTTCAGGTTAGACTTTGCAATTTGTGTAAGAGCACATTGTCAAGGAATCCAAGGAAGGGCCAAAAATCCTTGTTTGCATTTTAGGTGTATCTGTAGTTTTATTCCTGAAGAGAAACATACATCACTTAGCATGAGGCAAACATTAGACTCTCAGGAGTAACATGGGCTTTAAGGCATTGATAAGACACTCTTTTTAGCCTGGAGGCCAGCCCAACTGACGGCTAGCAAGAAGATGGATATGAATGTGATATACGGACTGCCCGCCATCAGGACCTTCATTCAACACCAGTCGGTAGCCATTGGTTACTCCCAATTCAGCAGCACACTTCGCAGCAACAATCATTAAATGTCCAAGAAGGGCTTCATCCTCAGGTGCTGCATCAGACATTCTGATGATAGGTTTCTTTGGAACGACTAGAAATTGGATCGGGGCTTGTGGCGCGATATCATGGAAGGTGATGCACTGACTGTCCTCGTGTATGATCTTGGCAGGAATCTCCTTGCGGATAATCTTACCAAAGATTGTATCACCCCCAGGCTGGGCGGCCTGCGCTTTACTAATCTCGTCACATATGCTACTTGCTCCCTGTCACCGACAATTCAGGAACACGCGCTAGCTTTTGTGAAGTTAAACAATTATCTATCCGAAGCCTCTGCTCTTGATATGACGGATTATACGAAAGAATTTGCATTATTCTGTTGCGAACGAGAGAATTGTGCGCTATCGGTGCTAACCAAGAGACATGGTTTGATGCGACACCCAGTGGCATATTTTTCTGCTACTTTGGACCCTGTAGCTTCGGCATTACCTGGTTGTTTGCGCAAGTCTTGAACAAAGTGAATCTATTGTAATGGGACATCCTGTGAAAGAATTATTTTGGGAGCAGAAAACGTAACAGTAATCCGGTGTACAGTTCTGAATCCAGCAACCTTATTACCTGATGTGCCTGGAGAAGAAGTGAGGGATAATGTTGAACATGACTGCCTAGATGTTATTGAATATTGTACCAAACCTCACCCAGACGTACAGGAAGAGCCCCTGAACAATTGTGAAAATAAACTATTTGTAGATGGCTCGTGCATGAGGCACCAGGAAGGAGGGTTTAGTGCTGCTTATGCTGTTTGTACATTGGCTGGAATAGTGGAAGCATCCTATTTACCTGGAGTCAAGTCTGCATAAAATAGCCGAATTGATTGCATTAATTAAAGCATGCAAAATTGGGAAACATTGAATAGGCTAAGAAGCATAGTTTGCTTTGCAGAGAGTTGTTTCTTGTTTTGCTCTAAATTAGCAGGCCATTTCTAAACGAAATTTAACACAATATTAATGTCCCATTATGACTATATTTGGGCTGAGGGGGGTTAGCCAGCCAGATACCTTACATAACTCTGCTTACCAGAGGATGCTTACCAATTGGATTCCCGCGTACTAATGTGTGACCGCTGAAATAACTGATTGTTATTCATCAAGCTGAAAAGTATGTGAGTGGAGGCAAACCAGGATTGAGCGATGAAACTCTCAGGTTGTTCTGATGAGCCAGCATCTCCTGAAATTTCCCATATCTGGGGGTGCAAGAGGTTCTGCAATATTAGAGGATGTTGATGTCCTGCCGAATCTGCCAAAATATCTGGGATCATGAGAAAGCAGATAGGAGCGCCACAGGAAATCTCTAGAAGTACAGGAAACCACAACTGTGCTCTCCAGACCGGTGTCATCAGTATCAATTCCTCTCTTGTTTCAGACCTGAGCCGACACTCTGGGAATCCTCAAGTAGAGAGGAAAGGCCTACGGTATAGGGCTGTGCCTGTTCTGGAGAAGGCCTTCTGGTCTGGCCTCCAAAAGAAGAACTTCTTCAACTGGGTGGATAGGCGAGAAGCAAACGTCTGTGTTGCATAAACCCTATAGTCAGGAGAGTTTGGAAGACTGAGGGATTCAGTTTTCAATAGTTCGAGTCCCGAAGGAGTCTCGAGTACAAGTTGGTTACTACATTGCTCTATCCTGTGATGTACTCTGCTCCCATAGAAATGCGGTGTTTGAGGCAAAACTGCTAGAAGCTCTTTGCTATGTCTATTGGGACTTGCGATTAGGTACCGCCCAGCTTATTTATGTTGCAAACTGGATGAGATGTTGTCCATCCAGAGTAAAATGCAGCAGTGCGACTTGTGAGGTGCAAGTGTTTTTTTTGCAAGCGATAACGCTAGTAGCTCTAGATAATTTATGTGATAATTTATGTGGAGATTTAATTAGTCTGTTGCCACCAGTGGAAATGCTTCTGCATCTGGCCCCCAGCCCCAAAAGATGTCTGGATGTGAGCCGAAAATTGGCTCTGCCTTTTCAGGCCGCAATATGGTGTAACCTATGAATATTAGGCATACAAAAAAATGAGGCTTAATGCTCTCATACATGTTTGTTAATAATCATCAGCCCTGTGGTACTGTAAATTTGGACCCTGCTGTTCCACCTATATCGAGGTCCAACACTCGTATTATAAAATATCGTCGTACCATGACGAATTTGGTATCTACGGACCGGTAATGATTAGGACGTTATCCCTATGCATTTGCGTCACGATTGAGTGATGCTAACACCCTTAAATTGTGGTTTCCGTCCCGAACCCGCAGACTCCATTTTGTAAACGGCATCCATCTTATGACTTGCCCTCATATAGTCAATTGATTAAGACCGAGTTTTGATCTGAAAGGACACGTCCACCGTAGCTGACTTCCCCATGACCTGGCCGAGCTGACTCCACTGCCTCCAGCCAAGCCTGTTTGGGCAGCTCCTCGCCCAGTGGCCGAGCAAGATATCATCAAGGCACAACATGTCCTAAACCATTCACTACATACAGACCCTGTTTTCCATACACATACACCTGTCCATGATTCTTGTTTATGACCCGTTTTATGATGGGAGGGTGCTGAACCTTATTGGTGTTTCATCGATATCTGATGGGAATTCTGGATCTGGCGGGGTAATCCATCACAAACTGGACATCTAGAATATGTGCTGACCAACATGACTTCGCTCTTTGTATTATTGTCGAAATATGTGTATAGCCATATCATAAACTCAAGAATTCTTGCCTGCAGCTGTTATTTATGTATATAAGGAGAAGGCTGGTTCTGTAAAAACGAACAGTCTCCTGAGAACTTACGGCCCGTGCTGTCGTACTTCTAGGACACATGTTACTTGGTTGCAGCCAATAAAACTCGATTTCTGACTTCAACTAGAAGACTCTGTGTTTCTGTAAGTCCAGAACAGGGAGAACTCAGAGGTCTTTGGGTGTGGTCCCCTGGCACCACCGGGTCCATAAAAACCCGGCACCTCAGCCCTGAGCCCTGTAGGGAGTAGCATAAACCAACATTTTAAAACCATAGAGTATTAAAACAAAACTTTACACAAATTGTGTATTTCCTGGTACCAACAAACCATTTCAGCATACTACCCCACTCGTGGCCCTTACAAACCCCTATAAAAAGTGAGTGGTACATGTATATTAACAGTAACTGTAAGATAAAAGCAATGTAAATTTACATGCAAGTGAAAGCCCTGTTGGCCAATAAAATCGGTGACAATGTAGCCTAATGTGGGGTGCATATTAGCTTCAAGGTTCAGAGTCTTCTCGCCTGCAGTCGCACACTAAATATATTGTAGGAACTAGTATGTAAACAACCTAGCCAACCAACTGATGACCAATCCAAAAAACTGTTATATAATACACTGAACGTCTTGGGTGGTGTGTTGGAAAAAAAAAGGACCCCTGAATTCCAAATGGAAGGGGCAAAACAACCTTGCATACCATGGAGAAATAAAAGCGAACAATGAAAAAGCTAAGATTGGTCAGGATCTATACGCCAGTGGTAGTAATAACACCATGAGTAGAAATTAACTGATAAGGTAAGTGTTAAATTGTTAAAATGGCGTAGGGCAGAAGTATTCTACATGTAACGTAGTAGAACAAGAAGAATGTCTATCACAAGCAACTACTACAATTAGTAAAGACTCAAGTGGTCCCTTTGGGGGAAGTGTAGGCCATGGCAATAGGTACAAAAACCATCAGTTGAAATGAGGAAAACATGATGTAATAATCGACATTGCGTGTAGGAGTGTTGAAATCCTAAGTCAAATAAAAAAACTGTCCTCTGTGATAGTTGTCGCCATTTCGACTCACAATACAAATTATTTAGATAAGGGTCATCGTCAGGACAGAAGTATACAAAGGAGGCACCCGAAAATTGTGGCATAAATCCCACAATGAAGATGTGTTAAATGGTCTTTTGAGAAAACATCATCATGGCTGGGGTCTGAATTGTAAAGCGGTGCGGTAAGAGACCAACACTATCTGGAGATCTGTGTGGTTCGGATTGTCAAAACAAATGATCCGGCATGGTACGGTGCTTCCACTGGGCTAAATTCCAGTGGAGTGTGGCTTCAACACTGTTCAATCCTCTGTGAAATTAGAAGAGTTATTTCTAGTGGTAGCGATCTGTCATTCTTCTACTATAAAACACCGCAAAGTGTGGTAGGCAAAGAGCCACCCTCGTTGTTAACTTGGTATCATAATGCCTCTATAGAAACGAAGTTGTAACTGAACAAACACATCGCCGAGAAGGTGCGGTAGGCGGAGAAATACCCTTGTAGCTTTAGTGGTTTCACCAATTGAATCAATCCTCCATCTTTGAGTTCACTGTCAGTAGAGAGGTACAGCGACAAAGTGCTATAGGCTGAAAAAACCCTTAAGTCATGAGTGTTGTTGCAAAATGAATTAAGTATGTTTTCGAGTTCACTGTCCGTATATTGGTGTAATGAAAAACAGTCTCGCTAGGGTTTTTGTACCTGTTACTGTGGAAGTCAAGGCCCCCACAGGAACCACTTCTGTCTTTACTAATTGTCAGACCTTCTTGGGCAGGCCAAAGACTGGATGGTTGATATACTGAATATTTCAACCGATTTAGATAAAGCAGGACCTCTTTTGCACACTTGAGAGGGCAGAACTGGGAGTTGGTCAAGTAAAATCTATTCTTTATGCAAACAATATCATACTTGTCGCTGCCACCTCAGCTCTAGGGCACACAATTGATTACACCCCACACTGAACACATGTCTTTATTCTTCGGCATGCAACCATTAACTGAACGCAATACGTCATAGACTTTATTGACCACACCCAGACACACCAAATACCTCCCAGCTAATTATGTAACTTTGTGGGGAGTCCATCAAGGACCACAAGAGTCCTGCTGCACATGATCACATGACACTACACTACTTGCAGTCTCTGCCTCCGATATACCACTGACCACTTTCACTCATTGTACGCTCCTCATACTTCTTGGGGTTTAAAATAAACTTCAGTGCATCCGAAGTACTGCCCATGACACAAGACTGATAGGACCACTCAATGCATTTGGCACCTAAGGAGTTGAAATACTTTGAAATATGGCTAATGGGGGAACTTGAGAAAATGATGGAAGACAACCAGTGACCTCTAATTTCCATGACCAGAAACAACATCACAATTGAGGTCCATCAAAAGCCATTCTTGGAGGGCAAAATAAAGGTGATCATAATAGTTGTGGCCCCCATAACCACTTTTTATACAAAATGCTCTCTTTATCGAGCCACAAATCCATTCTACTCTGTATCACTGCTGAAATTAAAGCCTTCATAAGAGATGGAATATGTCCAATGCTGAAACCCTGCAAACTCCTTGCATGCCCTACATCTGGGCCTCTCGGAGTATCACATGTTAGCTTCTATAATCGGGCATACCAACTATCGCAGCCGGCCGCCTTCATGGCGATACCAGACTGTTGATCTTGCTGTGCCGGACCACTGGAAGAATGACTCCACTGTGGGCAAAGTTTAGTCCCATTATGCGGGTATAGAACTCTATTGCCTGATGTAGATAATGCTATACTTAGTGCAATGATTACTACTTGGCAATATGTTCACAAGAAGCTTGGAGTAGACCCCCCTGCTCCATCAGACTACAACAATTTGGTATAATGTAGGAATCCTGTAAGGCGGCACTACGATCCAATTGATGAAGTCGAAGGAAAAGGCAATTTTACCAGTGGATCAATTATTGGATGAGGGCTCTGAGGTCTTTGGACTTACCCCAGAGTTTCAGCTACAGCTCACTCATACCTGGCAGTTTCGCATGCTCTCTCATTGTCTCCAGAAATGGTTGTTGTTGGAGCTGATTACATTACACACCAAATATTTTACAATATGTCATTTCTTATTGGGGAGGTTAGTAACTAGAGTAGTCTTTGGCCTCTGTGGGGTGCTCTTTGACAGCTACTTCACTAAAAATGTGGGAAAAGTAGTGTTTTTTTCTGGCAAGCAATGCCACAAAGTGACAACTTCAAAGAGGACTAGGCCTTCTGATTTCTCACATGACAAATTGATCAAGGACGACAGGCTCCGGTTCTCTTGAAGATAATTCACAGTTGGTATTGGTCTCTGCTCATTTGCATTGGGCCGGCCTCTTGCAACACTAAAAGTGTTGGACTTGCTCTCAAAAGGTCTGCTCTTGCATCATATACTGTGGAGTTGCCACACATTGATGCTGTGCTGGACTGCTGTAGGGAATACTGTCTGCTTTTATGACTTTCAGGCTCTCCACGTGACCCATTTGACTCATGGTGTATCTGTTATACAGAGCTTACCAGTACATAAACGGCTTGCAACATCACTGGCTACTGCTACAGCTTGTGCCCTGATGCACTGGAGGAAACCTGTGGTGCCCACACATGAAGAATGGCGGTCTGCACACATCTAGATAACCTCACATGAACGTATGTTTTAAAAATGCATACCAAGTGGGCAGTCTTCAGACAAATTTGGGCACCTCTTATGCTCTCGGAACAGGCTAGGGAACATAGATTATCCCAGACCCAGGAGCCCTGGCACACTCTTCAAGCATGCGCTTGATTATCGCATTTCTCCTGCACTGCTTCGAATATCCACTGTGCCAGTACCAAGGCCATGATGTGAAATCAGTGGGGAAACATCCTTTACAAAGCGGTGTTTACACCGCGCGACCTTCACGAAGCAGCCATTACAACGCAAGTCATTACTATGACTTGCGCTGGATGGTGCTCTTGGTTAAGGAATTGTTTGATTTTCTATTCCAACACCTTCCCTACTGTTAAGTGGGCTGGAGTTGGAATAGAAAATTAAATTAATCCTCAATCCAGCCCCCTCTAACACAAGTCGTTGTAATGACTTGCGTTGTAAAAACCGCGTTGTAAAGTACTGCGATCAAAAAGAATGCGTTGTACTGACATACTTCCAAATCTGTGAGATCTACGGCTTAGTTTACTAATGCCCCACACCCTACACAGGTTTTACCAGAAGTGAATACTAGTCCCTCCCTGCCCCCTCCTTTGTAGGGATACATAGAACGTATTCGACCACAGCCTCTAATAAAATGAGATATGCACCCTTACCTAGATAATGTCATGACTGACGGGATCTCTTAGCCCTTCTCCTTACTTCACCCCTCAAATCACAACGGGGATCCCACAAGCCTAATCTTTCCTTCATCCCACACTACATAATATTGGTTGATCAAAAGTAATTTGGTCAATTGGAATACACGGGGAAAGAGCCAGAAAATCATTGGTCCCTGTCTCCCTCCCTCACTTTATGTACTCCTGTTATCCCTACTCTCTTAGCCTTGATTTCTGTTCTGATGCTTGATTTATTTTTTAATATTCCACTTTTGGTGCTCTTTATTCACCACTATCCGCGATGAGCTAGAAAGCATCCTAGTAAATGCTTTTTATTTTCTGCTCTATATATGTGGCTGAACTTTTTTGAGCAGCAAATTGCTAATTGGTTGCATTATTATAAAACCCTAATAAAATTATTTTTTTTACATTAAACATTTAAGTATTTCTCACATTCTCAGCAGCCATGTGATACAGCAGAGACTTTTCTCATTCGCGATTTATTGTCATTTTGTAGTTAACATTTGTTAGTCACCTCAAACAACTGGCTCTAGTTGGCCAACACAATTCAACACTATTTAAATTGAATTACATAGGTGATGCGTCTGAGCGTTGTGTGCTTTTGTTAAAGAAGCCTAGAAAATGCAACACTTTTTGGAAGCCAACAAAAGCAGCAAAGTCTCGGCATTGTAAATCTACAAAATTTGTCATTTGGTATATTTGAGTTTTTCGAAATTCAGATAAGTAGAAATAGCGAGGCACAATCTATCCCATCCCTGCTTTGCCTGAACTTCTTATGATCAGTTGAGAAAACACCGAGTTCCGCTGTTTTAGAGATTTATTTTGTTTCAGTTGGGACAATGTTTATGTTCTATTTCAATAGTTTTGGTGAAATAAACACGCTCCCTTGTCAGTTTGCTCAGTTTAATCTTCCTGTTCATTTCCGGTTTCTTGAGATACAAACCTGTCAAAGGCATGTTGTTTGCTTCCATTTATAATTCAGCATTGACGATTGGAACACCCCAGGTGTAAGCTAACTTATAAAATAAATGTCTAACTATAGCTGGCCCAATATTGCCCGTATGTGACATGTTTTGGTTTGTTTCTGACCACATTCTGGTTATTCCAGTCAAAATAGTGGCTGGTCATTGATATATTATGGCTACTGTTGGTGACTTAAAGGCTATAATGGTATAATAGTGTCCATCCTTGGCAAAGTGTAGCTGTTCATGTTAACTTCTGGCTGCTCGAGGTCCTCTTGCGACTCCAGTGTCTCCGGCCTGTGGGTCCTGTTGAGGATTATCTTTGTTTCATTTGGGCTGCCCTGATTGCTCAGGGCCTGCCCTTACTCCCCTGCTTGTGATGAGTCCCCAGGACCTTGCTGGTCCCGACATTGCACCTTCTTAGACTTCTGCGTTGGTTGCATTTGCCAAGGCTTGTTGGTGCTCCTGCCGGACACCGAACCCTTAGCACTCGACATCCGGCGTGGGACAGCTGGTGCACGGCTCCTGGTCTTCCTCGGCGTCGCCTGGTACTCACTGCTCACTGCTGCAACACCTGACATCAGAGGGCATTCTTCTTTCAAGTCTCCCGGTCACTCCTGAGTGAAATAGTCTCTGTCCCCTCTGCTTGCAGGCCCCTCTCAACTGGAATCCACCTCCGGGTTCCACCTGACACTTTCTCCTTCCTCAGCAGCTGCACTTTTCTGAAGTCCTCCATTGTGTTCACACCGGCTTCTGACACCACTTCACACTCATGCACCCGGCTTCCGTAGTGTAGGTAATGTGGGTACTAGGGTATCCACAGGTGGGGGGCTCTCCAACATTCTGTATTCCACTGGGTTTCGATGCTCATGACTGAACGGGTCCGTCATGAGCATCGGTTGAGCTGTGCTCATGACGGAACCGTTCCGTCATGACCACACCCATTTCAAAGGATCCAGCACACCAGGAAAATCTCCTTAGCAGCGATGAGGTTAATCTTTAATAATCCAACGCGACTTACAGGTTGAGTTGTACGGAGCATGCGGTCGTGTTCCCACACAGCACACGCTTTCTGTGGGGCTCCTAGTTACTCACCATGGGTGGTTCCTTGGGTCCCCAGCACTTTTACATCCTCAAAACATTGTCTTGACCCGAGTCGTGGTTCTTTTACCACTTTCTTAGTATATGGTTTGGTCCCCCCAGGATCCACTGTGTATTCTGTGCTATTTACTGCATTTCTTTGCAAAGTATAGTGTGTGTATCTCCGGCTAGGAGATATTTATATGTGTTTAGAGAGTATTATATATAATAAATAAATCCATATCCATACTAATATTATAAAGAGAGAGCCCAAACCTTTGAGGCGGGTAATCTCCGTAACCACAGCACCAATCACAACACCCAATACAGCGTTGGAAAGGGCAGTTGCAGCAGAAGGATATAGGCTATGCAGACGGCCACCATATATTTTTTTTTGCAGAGTTTTAGATAGCGCAAACTTGACCTGAACTGAATCGGGTATCAGAGCACTTTACATAGCACCAGTTACATTACATGAGGACACACATTAATTTTTGTTAGGCACAGGAGATTAAGTGCTTTGCCCAGAATCACAGGCTGTTTGGCGGCGTCACCAAGACTCTAATCCAGATCCCCAGGTCCGAGGTCGAGCGCCTTAGCCGTTAGGCCAACTCCTCTATACATTTAAAAGGAAAAAGAACCGTGCCAGCAAAGTAGTCCCTTGTGGGCGTGTCTGCGTTGTGCTGTGGACGTGGGCTGGGGGCGTAACTAACGCTGGGGGCGTGTTGTACGGCCATCACATCATGGGCTGTGGGCGTGTGCTGGGGGCGTGACAAATGCCGGGGCCGTGTGTCCGCCCTTCATGCCATGTGAGTCGTACATATAAGCGCCAATTACATTGCTGCGCAGCATCAAGGGGCACGCTGGGGGCGTGACACGCTGGGGGTGTGAGAAACGCTGGGGCGTGTGTCTGGCCTTCATGCCATGTGAACGCAATTACGCCGTATCAAGGGGCACGCTGGGGGCGTGAGAAACGCTGGGGGCGTGTGCTACGTTCCGCCCTTCATGCCATGTGGGTCGTACATTAATCAGAAGATCGTCTGCTGTGCCCGTGTGCTGGGGCGTGACAAACGCGTTCACCTGGAGGCCTGGTAAGTAACATTACTGCAGCCTTTCCTGTGCGCTGTTACTGAACTCTCTCATTCAACTAAATTACACGCGCCTGCTACCATCAAACCGGGCTCTAGCTAGGCTCAGGCGGCGGATCAGTACACTAATTACACGCGCCTGATAACATCAACCAGGGCTGCAGCTGGGCCTCAAGTGGGGGAACACGCGCCTGCTAACATCAAACAGTCCTGCATCTGGGCCTCAAGCGGGGGAACACGCAAAGGAGCGTGTCTGCGGGGACAATTACTGCAGCCTCTCCTACTCGCTGTCACTCAACTCTCTCATTAAACGGATTTACCCGCGGCTGATAACTCTCTCATTCAATGACATTACACGCGCCTGCTAACATCAACCAGGGCTGTAGCCGGGTTCATGTGGCGGATCACTACACCAATTACACCGCCTGCTAATATCAACCAGGGCTGCCGCTGGGCCTTCTCCGTCCCTATTCTAATGAAACAAAAAATGTTGTCTACCGCGAGATTTTAAAATAAATTGCCCTTGCCAAATACACACATTACACACATTCTATTTCATACCCGGACAACGTCGGGACGGGCTGCTAGTATTTTTATAAATACCTTGTGTGGTTCTTTTTCACTTAATCTATACATATAAGATTGCATTCTAGTAAAACAAGCTGTTTTACACTCCTTCTGGACTAAACCTGAAGGCTCTCTTCCTTAGCAGACACTTTTTTAAGCTGCCCAGACCTTTGAACACATTTTTTCGCAATAATGCAAGTGTGTGCGTAATGTCTCACATTGATTTTGTTCTGGAATGGTAGCCTAGTGCAAAAAACTATCCTAAGATATTATTTTAAACGTTTCCAAGACTTGATATATGTTTTACAGTGCATATACATGCAAAGTTAAAGTTTGGAGAAATAAAAACATTTATCCAAGTTAATGACTGCCTCAAGGAGGCAATATTTTTTTGCCGCAAAGCTTTATCTACAAATGTTAGGGGACGGTGCTTTGCGTCAAAAACCATAGAAGGTAATGTCCACCTATCCATGGGTGCCCGTTGGCACAAAATAACGCACTGCTTTGCCTTACTTTCGGCCGATTTCATGCACCAAGTAATGTTTTGCCCTGGAAAGTAATTAACAAATAAACACTTTTTCTCTGTTTGTGTCACTTTTAGAGACTTTGCACCTGCACAAAGTGTTGATGAATCTGGCCGTTCGTCTGATTGCACTAGACCCTGGAGGTGTATGGATCTGCCACAATGGCTATTATTCTACTCTGCTGTCGTGCATAGTCACCAAAAGTGACGCAAAGTGTTGATTTGGGATTTATATACCAGAAAGTTGCCTAAAATTAACATAATGTATTTTGCTGCTCTGCTTTGCATGGAGGAGGTGTTCTGTAAGTGGTACATGGGCATACCCCTGCAACCACCTTGGTTTTTGACATTAAACTCTGTCTGATAACATTTGGTTTTTGACACTAAACTCGGTCTGATAACATTTGCAGACAGGCCTGTGTGCGTAAAAATAAAACTTTTCAAGGCAGGCGCAAAGAAAAAGATTTTTTTTTTTCTTATCTCCAAACCTTTCTAACTCTCCATGTGTGCGGTACTGCCCAGCACACATACAAAGTGGGGACAGTTTAAAGTATGTCTAGGCATAGTAATTCGTATTTGAAGTTTACCCTAGTAAGAAGGTTCCACTTCCAGTATAAAACATACAGTAGATTCACACAGACGCTGTTGCACTATCGTAGAAAGGTGTGTGCGTGGTGCTGGGCCTCCAGAAAGTCAGCTCTTGAGAATTGAGCAGCAACGGTTTAGCTTAGTTCACTGGTTTTTAAACTTTAGACTTCCGTGGATCCCCATTTACTCATTACTGGAATCCTGGGACCCCACCCATCCCCCTGAATCATTATTGGAATCCAGGGACCCCTGCTGAGTCATTATTGTAATCTGGAGACCTACTGAGTCATTATTGGAATCCGGGGATCCTAGCCTGAGCAATTTTAATGATTTGAACTGCAAAGCAATCCATAAAATTATGGAAACAAGCATTCATCGAACAAATGCACAAATTAAAAAATTAAAAAATACATTTTATGGGAACATTGGAGCTTTTCTAAATTGAAATTCAGGGGTGTGGAATTTAATAAAATATCTACTTTTCCATGGGGCAGGTAGCTTCGTAAATCTACTTGTCCTGTAGGAAAATCCATTTGTCCCTTTGGTGCCATGTAGTGCGGCAACAAGTTATGACAGCAATCTTATTATACAAGAGCTCTGACATAGCCTTTCTGATTATGCCACAGCTCATACCATAGTAGTGTTTGAATACTTGCAATCCCCTTATGGTGCCACATATCCGCAGATCTACATACTGGGGCTGAAGGTAGTGGTAATCAATAGTTCCAGGGTTAGAATGCCCTTTCGAGTCTGTGCAAACTTACTAACTTACATGTTTTAAGAGTTTTTAACAACTCTTTTCTAATCTTTTCCCATACTGAGAAATATTTGAAATGTACTCCTGACAGTGGCAGACATAAACGTTTTCTTTCCCATAATCTTATTGAAACTGGTTTCACTGACTTTACATTATGAATATTTTTGGGAAATACTAGCATGCATCAATACATGTTGCTAAATAATAATGCAAAGAAATGGTACCTGAAATTTTACAATAGTTAGCAATTTTTTTTTTCGTGCTTTATTTTTTTCTGAGCATTTTATTTTGAGAGCAAAGAATCATTCTTGCTTTCAATCTTCTGCAAATATTTTCATCAAATCAGAGAGCATTCTGGGAGCATTATGCATAGCCTCATATTGCTAAACTTAGAATTGTTAGGTCTCGGCTAAAAGACGCGCGTAAGCGCGTCTCCGCCGAGATCTTATGTCACCGAGCGTGCTTCCCAGGAGACAGTCCTGGCCACGCGCATCCTTCCAGGCGATTTGTAACTGGAACGCGCGCTGTGGCCAGGCGCTGTCTCCTGGGAAGCGCAAGCATCACACACGCATGCGCATACACACACACAAGCGCGCATACACACACACAAGCGCCCATGCACGCACGCACATACATACATACAGAGACACCACCCCTGACTCATACACACAGGCGCGCACACACACAAGTGCACAGAGGCCCCCCTCCCCCTCCCCCGCCGTCACCGTCGCACACATACATACACACACGCACACACGAGCATACACACACACAAGTGCACCAATCGCGCTCCAGAACTTACCTTACCTCAGCACGCGGCGCCCAACCTCCTGCTGGCGCGGCCCCGGGGCTCTACACCGCTCACAGGAGCCCCGGGCCGCGAGACGCTACTACTCCGCCTGCCTCCTCTTCCGGTGTGAACGTGGCCCCGCCCCCGTCACAGGCGACCGTGCCTGACTTCCGGGGCGGCCGCAAACTGAGTAGGCTTGTTTTTTTTTTAGCAGTCGCATAATATGTTTCACATTCTGTTCACATACTTTTTACAGAAAATGTTAACGACATTGCTATTTAACTAATGCATGTTACATTGCCAGTATTTACAAGGCAGCTTGCCTAATTTATTTTTTGATACAGCTGTCTATTAATTGTAATGCACCAAATTGTAATAATAATTGTTTTTTCTACCTTATTTTATTTTGTGACACACCTATTGACATTGTACAATGTACATTAAAGCCTTTTGATTGTGTTTTACTGAAATGCAAGTTTAATAACTGAAACACTTTGCTCTGATCCGTGGGTGTTAGCTGTGTGGGAATGCTTGCTTCGACCACAATGCTGCCTGTTTCAAGCACATAGGTGAGGTGGCTGCTTCTTTACCTCTTCAAATGCTCCCCTTTATTACCAGTATTTATGAACCGCTACACGCACGCCGGAGTCGATGCAGCAGCACTCCTGCTCTCCTGGCCACATACGCTCGCTAAAGCCCTGCAAGGAAGGGACTGAGGGCTTCATGGCTGCTAGCAGCACCCACTGCTATCTACCAGCAAATGTCGTGTGTGGAGTCACAAGTGACAACTTTCACATCCTATCTTCAAGACTTTTGGCCCTTAAAGACTCGCTCAAGCCCTTCTATAGCTAAAATCGAACCGCCTTTAGCCTCACGGCTACATGTTGTAATAGCGAACACTATTAAATAAATTAAATTTTTTTAGGAGCATAGTCAAGGACAATTGTGGCACTATTTGTCGGCTGTTTGACATTACCTCGTGTATGGAACCAGGCACGCTCTTACTTTTGTGAAAGAAAGTGTCAGTGAGCAGACAGAGGGCCATAAACAAAAGGAAACAAAGAAATAAACAAGCATTGACAAAACGGGAACAGTTTTTCGTGCAAGCGAAAACTTTTGCTATTATTGGGGTCTTACAGTGTTGCACAGAAGCGCAGAGTAGTGAGTGGAGAGTAGTGAGTAGTGAGTGGAGAGTAGTGAGTAGTGAGTGCAGAGTAGTGAGTGCAGAGTAGTGAGTGCAGTGAGTGCAGAGCAGTGAGTAGTGAGTGCAGAGTAGTGAGTGCAGAGTAGTGAGTGCAGAGTAGTGAGTGCAGAGTAGTGAGTGCAGAGTAGTGAGTGCAGAGTAGTGAGTGCAGAGTAGTGAGTGCAGAGCAGTGAGTGCAGAGCAGTGAGTAGTGAGTGCAGAGCAGTGAGTAGTGAGTGCAGAGTAGTGAGTGCAGAGTAGTGAGTAGTGAGTGCAGAGTAGTGAGTGCAGAGTAGTGAGTGCAGAGTAGTGAGTGCTGAGTAGTGAGTGCAGAGTAGTGAGTAGTGAGTGCAGAGTAGTGAGTGCAGAGTAGTGTGTGCAGAGTAGTGTGTGCAGAGTAGTGTGTGCAGAGTAGTGTGTGCAGAGTAGTGTGTGCAGAGTAGTGTGTGCAGAGTAGTGTGTGCAGAGTAGTGTGTGCAGAGTAGTGTGTGCAGAGTAGTGAGCGCAGAGTAGTGAGCGCAGAGTAGTGAGCGCAGAGTAGTGAGCGCAGAGTAGTGAGCGCAGAGTAGTGAGCGCAGAGTAGTGAGTAGTGAGTAGTGAGTGCAGAGTAGTGAGTGCAGAGTAGTGAGTGCAGAGTAGTGAGTGCAGAGTAGTGAGTGCAGAGTAGTGAGTGCAGAGTAGTGAGTGCAGAGTAGTGAGTGCAGAGTAGTGAGTGCAGAGTAGTGAGTGCAGAGCAGTGAGTGCAGAGCAGTGAGTGCAGAGCAGTGAGTGCAGAGCAGTGAGTGCAGAGCAGTGAGTGCAGAGCAGTGAGTAGTGAGTGCAGAGTAGTGAGTGCAGAGTAGTGAGTAGTGAGCGCAGAGTAGTGAGCGCAGAGTAGTGAGCGCAGAGTAGTGAGCGCAGAGTAGTGAGCGCAGAGTAGTGAGCGCAGAGTAGTGAGCGTAGAGTAGTGAGCGCAGAGTAGTGAGCGCAGAGTAGTGAGCGCAGAGTAGTGAGCGCAGAGTAGTGAGCGCAGAGTAGTGAGTGCAGAGTAGTGAGTGCAGAGCAGTGAGTAGTGAGTGCAGAGTAGTGAGTGCAGAGTAGTGAGTAGTGAGTGCAGAGTAGTGAGTGCAGAGTAGTGTGTGCAGAGTAGTGAGTGCAGAGTAGTGTGTGCAGAGTAGTGAGCGCAGAGTAGTGAGCGTAGAGTAGTGAGCGCAGAGTAGTGAGCGCAGAGTAGTGAGCGCAGAGTAGTGAGCGCAGAGTAGTGAGCGCAGAGTAGTGAGTGCAGAGTAGTGAGTGCAGAGCAGTGAGTAGTGAGTGCAGAGTAGTGAGTGCAGAGTAGTGAGTAGTGAGTGCAGAGTAGTGAGTGCAGAGTAGTGTGTGCAGAGTAGTGTGTGCAGAGTAGTGTGTGCAGAGTAGTGTGTGCAGAGTAGTGTGTGCAGAGTAGTGTGTGCAGAGTAGTGTGTGCAGAGTAGTGTGTGCAGAGTAGTGTGTGCAGAGTAGTGTGTGCAGAGTAGTGAGCGCAGAGTAGTGAGCGCAGAGTAGTGAGCGCAGAGTAGTGAGCGCAGAGTAGTGAGCGCAGAGTAGTGAGTAGTGAGTAGTGAGTGCAGAGTAGTGAGTGCAGAGTAGTGAGTGCAGAGTAGTGAGTGCAGAGTAGTGAGTGCAGAGTAGTGAGTGCAGAGTAGTGAGTGCAGAGTAGTGAGTGCAGAGTAGTGAGTGCAGAGTAGTGAGTGCAGAGTAGTGAGTGCAGAGTAGTGAGTGCAGAGTAGTGAGTGCAGAGCAGTGAGTGCAGAGCAGTGAGTGCAGAGCAGTGAGTGCAGAGCAGTGAGTGCAGAGCAGTGAGTGCAGAGCAGTGAGTAGTGAGTGCAGAGTAGTGAGTGCAGAGTAGTGAGTAGTGAGCGCAGAGTAGTGAGCGCAGAGTAGTGAGCGCAGAGTAGTGAGCGCAGAGTAGTGAGCGCAGAGTAGTGAGCGCAGAGTAGTGAGCGTAGAGTAGTGAGCGTAGAGTAGTGAGCGCAGAGTAGTGAGCGCAGAGTAGTGAGCGCAGAGTAGTGAGCGCAGAGTAGTGAGCGCAGAGTAGTGAGCGCAGAGTAGTGAGCGCAGAGTAGTGAGTGCAGAGTAGTGAGTGCAGAGCAGTGAGTAGTGAGTGCAGAGTAGTGAGTGCAGAGTAGTGAGTAGTGAGTGCAGAGTAGTGAGTGCAGAGTAGTGTGTGCAGAGTAGTGAGTGCAGAGTAGTGAGCGCAGAGTAGTGAGCGCAGAGTAGTGAGCGCAGAGTAGTGAGCGTAGAGTAGTGAGCGCAGAGTAGTGAGCGCAGAGTAGTGAGCGCAGAGTAGTGAGCGCAGAGTAGTGAGCGCAGAGTAGTGAGCGCAGAGTAGTGAGCGCAGAGTAGTGAGCGCAGAGTAGTGAGTGCAGAGTAGTGAGTGCAGAGCAGTGAGTAGTGAGTGCAGAGTAGTGAGTGCAGAGTAGTGAGTAGTGAGTGCAGAGTAGTGAGTGCAGAGTAGTGAGTGCAGAGTAGTGAGTGCAGAGTAGTGTGTGCAGAGTAGTGTGTGCAGAGTAGTGTGTGCAGAGTAGTGTGTGCAGAGTAGTGTGTGCAGAGTAGTGTGTGCAGAGTAGTGTGTGCAGAGTAGTGAGCGCAGAGTAGTGAGCGCAGAGTAGTGAGCGCAGAGTAGTGAGTAGTGAGTAGTGAGTGCAGAGTAGTGAGTGCAGAGTAGTGAGTGCAGAGTAGTGAGTGCAGAGTAGTGAGTGCAGAGTAGTGAGTGCAGAGTAGTGAGTGCAGAGTAGTGAGTGCAGAGTAGTGAGTGCAGAGTAGTGAGTGCAGAGTAGTGAGTGCAGAGTAGTGAGTGCAGAGCAGTGAGTGCAGAGCAGTGAGTGCAGAGCAGTGAGTGCAGAGCAGTGAGTAGTGAGTGCAGAGTAGTGAGTGCAGAGTAGTGAGTAGTGAGCGCAGAGTAGTGAGCGCAGAGTAGTGAGCGCAGAGTAGTGAGCGCAGAGTAGTGAGCGCAGAGTAGTGAGCGCAGAGTAGTGAGCGCAGAGTAGTGAGCGCAGAGTAGTGAGCGCAGAGTAGTGAGCGCAGAGTAGTGAGCGCAGAGTAGTGAGCGCAGAGTAGTGAGCGCAGAGTAGTGAGCGCAGAGTAGTGAGCGCAGAGTAGTGAGCGCAGAGTAGTGAGCGCAGAGTAGTGAGTGCAGAGTAGTGAGTGCAGAGCAGTGAGTAGTGAGTGCAGAGTAGTGAGTGCAGAGTAGTGAGTAGTGAGTGCAGAGTAGTGAGTAGTGAGTGCAGAGTAGTGAGTAGTGAGTAGTGAGCGCAGAGTAGTGAGCGCAGAGTAGTGAGCGCAGAGTAGTGAGCGCAGAGTAGTGAGCGCAGAGTAGTGAGTGCAGAGTAGTGAGTGCAGAGTAGTGAGTGCAGAGTAGTGAGTGCAGAGTAGTGAGTGCAGAGTAGTGAGTGCAGAGTAGTGAGTGCAGAGTAGTGAGTGCAGAGTAGTGGGTGCAGAGTAGTGGGTGCAGAGTAGTGGGTGCAGAGTAGTGGGTGCAGAGTAGTGGGTGCAGAGTAGTGGGTGCAGAGTAGTGGGTGCAGAGTAGTGGGTGCAGAGTAGTGAGTGCAGAGTAGTGAGTGTGCAGAGTAGTGAGTGTGCAGAGTAGTGAGTGTGCAGAGTAGTGAGTGTGCAGAGTAGTGAGTGTGCAGAGTAGTGAGTGTGCAGAGTAGTGAGTGTGCAGAGTAGTGAGTGTGCAGAGTAGTGAGTGTGCAGAGTAGTGAGTGTGCAGAGTAGTGAGTGTGCAGAGTAGTGAGTGTGCAGAGTGAGTGTGCAGAGTGAGTGTGCAGAGCATTGTGTGCAGAGCATTGTGTGCTGTTGAGTGCAGAGTGCTGTGTATTGGCAATGTTAATGACAATGCCGATTATTTGTGATTTAAAGAAAGAAAAATGTCATGAGCAATGCCAATAGCTCTACCTTTAATGATGCCGAGACCATTGCATTGCAAATGCTTGTTTTTACTGGTACCACTGTCAGTAGTGCAGTCGGAGCTTACAGCATTTACTTAGAGCGCTCACCCAAATAATGTAGGCTTTCAATTAATGACCCATAAATACAAGTTTGAACAGCATTACCATAGGGACAAAAATATTACCTTAACTGTAGAAAGTGCCCTGCTCTGATCCATAATGTGGTTCTGCAAACTGGCAGCGAAAAGGTTTTGTGCTGCAGGGGGTTGGGCCTACTTGTCCCAGGGACAAAATACACATGAAAACGTGTTGCCCTTGACCCCAAACAATATGTCCTGGGCGTCGGGCTATTGGAATTCCACATCCCTGAATTGAGGCCAAAGATTGTCCATACTATATTCCGTTTGATGCACTTGCACTCCTTCCATGATTCAATCGGATAACATAAACTTAATTTCTGATGGATACTTCTGCCTGTGGATTCCTCACCTTTTGAATACCCCCTGCGCCAGCATTCCGCTGGAAATTCTTTCCTAGCTCTCCCACGTTGACGAGGACATCACAATAGGTAGGCTCCGCTTGCGACACCGTATGACGTCATCGGAGCCATAAAAGGACCTCGTCTGCGTGCTGACGTCAGTTACTTTTTTTCTGCGCCATCGACGCTTAACGGTTTTTCTAGGGGCTCTTAATTTTCTTCGAAGAAAACGTTGTATCGCTTGTTGGTTTCTGATGGCTACTTCCAGGAAGACCGGATTTAAACCCTGCAGAGAGTGTGGCGAGCATATGTCAATCACGGACCCGCATGAAGATTGCCTTTGTTTATCTTTGGATCATGACGTCGAAGAATGTCGAAGCTGCAAGAAAATGAATCCCAAGGCTATTAAGAAGCGTGAAGCTAAGCTGTTTATGGCCAAAGCCAAAAAGAATAAGAGGGGTCAAAAGAGGGCTAAGTCTTCATCTTCCCATACTTAGAATTCGAAAAAACATAAGAAATCTAAGAGGAGACATGGCTCTCTGCACTGTTCTTCGAAGGCCAGGGCTTCGAGGTGGAGGTTGCTGACTCGGGCTGAGCGGCCTCGAAGAAAGGTCTTGGTTTCTCCATCTTCATCTCCTCGGGTGACGCCAATTCCATGTCCGGTTCCGGGGTCTCCAGCTTCGAAAGGCACTTTGATGCATGAAGACTCACAGGCTCTAGTGATATCTCCGGCGCCTAGGGAGTCGTCTCCAGGTCGGGTGGCTTCACCTGTGCAGGCGCAGTCCCCGGCTCTGCAGCCTCCGGTTCGACCTCAGGAAGGTACGGATCCATATCCTGCTTTTCCTGGTCCTGGGTCAGAATCTTCGCATTTTCTTAATGCGATGTTTGGCATGTTTGCCAGGGCCTCTGCTCCATCCGGTGCGCCTTCGGGCACCGTGGATACTTTGGGCTTTAAGTTGGGTGTTCTTCAATTCTATCCTCAAGCACCCTTTATGCCATTCTTGCCGTCGACTCCGGCTTGGCATTTCCTGGCGCCGAGGTCCTTTACTCAAGCTCCTCCGACTCCTTCGGCTGTTGAGTGGGTGCTGCCTCGACTTCGATTGACGTCGAGGTTCGAAGCTTCACTGATGCCGATTCTTAAACAACGCTCTAGGAAAGAGGCGCAGAGGCTCCTTGAAGAAGAGGAATATGCGATGAATCAGGAGGAAGGAGAGATTGTTGATTCTATGGATGAGTTTGAGGGCCTTCATGAGGCTAGTGGCTTGGATACATCTCCTGAGTATAATCTCCCATCTGCAAATGCTGGGGTTGTGCAAGACATTGCTCCTTATCATGTGGTCATAAGAAAGACTGCTGATTTGCTTGGTCTACAGCTTTCCTCAGCTAAAGTGAAATCTAATATTCTTAGGGAGGTTCTTAATACATCTTCAACTTCTGAACCGTTGCTTCCCTTTACGGATGCTTTGACGGAACCAATCATGGCGGTGTGGCAGAAGCCTTTATCTGCTCCTGCGGTTTCTCGTTCCATCTCTAGAAGGTACAGGCTCGCTCCTGGGAATCCGGCTTTTTTATCTTCCCATCCTACACCGGAAAGTTTGGTTGTCCAGACTTCTTGTTCGAAGCAATCTTCTGGTTCTTTCCCTACCATTCTTGGTGATAGAGATTCTAAAAAATGGAGCAGGCGGCTAAGAAGGTCTTCTCTTCTGAAAGTATGGCTCTTAAATCCACTAATGCAACCAGTCTTCTTGGGAGGTATATCCATGCTTTGATGGACTCAGTCATGCAGCTAGCTCCGAAGTTGCCTGAGGAGGATTTGGCTAATTTCGTTGAAGTCCTTTCTGATTCGCAGGCTGCGGCACGTCAGGTGATTCACTCTGGCCTAGACACTGCTGGCTCTGTGGCTCGTGTGATGGGGTCTTCTGTGGCTGCAAGGAGACAGGTATGGTTTTGGTCGTCTGGTTTCTCATCTGATGTTCAAGCGACTTTGCTGGATTTGCCCTTTGAAGGGTCAAAATTCTTTGGTTCAAAGGCGGACTCAGCCTTGGATTGTTTTAAGGACAGCAGGGCTACTGCAAGGTCTCTGGGCCTCCAGGTGCAGTCCAGAGGATACGTCTACAAGCGGTATCGTGGATTTGGGAGATCTGCTTCCTTTCGTGGCCGCCAGCAATCTCAACAGAGCCAGCAACAGCAGAATCCCTTGTACAAGTCGTACAGAGGGAAGAATAAAAGAGGCCTCAGGGGAGCAGCTCGACAACAATCCTCCTCCTCTTACTCTACTTCCCCTTCCGCCACCGTTGGTACATCAGGAAAGCAGTTTTAGATCCCCCATCTTAGAACATGTTGGTCCGGTTGGAGGCCGGGTGTCTCACTTTCTACAAGAATGGAGACTGATCACTTCCGATCGTTTGGTCTTGAATCTTGTAGAGAATGGGTACGCTCTTCCCTTTTTGGAGTTTCCTCCTCCTTACCCTCCTCGACACGGTTGGTGCTCAGAGGCCCACGTACTACTTTTACAGCAGGAGGTTCTTACCTTGCTACAGAAAGGTGCAATAGAGGTGATTCCGGAGCAGGAAAGGGGTCAGGGTTGCTACTCCCGGTATTTCCTGATCCCCAAAAAGGATGGTCGCTGAAGATCAATCTTGGACCGCAGGATTTTGAACCTTTACCTCAGACAGGAGAAGTTCCAAATGTTGACCTTGTCTCAGGTTCACCTTGCCCTGCAACAGGAAGACTGGATGGTGTCCATCGATATACAGGATGCGTATTTTCATCATCCCATCCTGAGGTCGCATCAGAAGTATCTCCGGTTCACGGCTTGGGTCGCAACATTATCATCATGAAACTTTATTCGACAGTTAAGTCGTAAAAGCACATTGTACAAATACATTTAAAAAACACATTTTTAAATATCTAAAATTTTAAGATACAATTAAATCATTCTATAACCATTGAATTTAAAAGATTCCATAAAATCACCTTTAAAATTACTATTTTTAGAAACGACCATTAATTCATTTCACAAGTATAATTTTACAAAGATTCAAATCTTGCATTTTATAAGGAGACGCATAGCTTAATTCTAATTCTAATATGCAGACCATATTGCAGCAACAAGTCCTGATAAACATTAGATATGATAGGTGGTCACTCATTGGAACCTTGGTGCAATATGTTCAAACGGATTCGCCAGGCCCAGCTTAAGAACTTTGCGACAGCTATAGCAATTTGAGGCGCTGGATCTGAGCACAGTATTCGCAAGGCTACTGCGTGTCTCCTAATGCTCATTGTCCTACAAATCGGCTTTATCCAGACATTACGGGGTGCAGTGTACATGGGGCAAAAAAATGTGACCCACAGTTTCACGTTGTTCTTTGCACTTGCCACATTTGTCGTTACTAGAACCTCCCCATCTGCAGGTAAACTCCCGGGTTGGAAAAGCACCCACCCTTAATTGAAAATACAATTTACAGTCATAAGCTTTCTCAATCACGTCCCAATATCTTTCCAAAAATGGACGGGACTTGAGTTCGAGGAAACGACCTGTAAGGTGGGTTGGGAGACCTTGAGAGGTTTCTGATATGAATACCATTTCCCAGTACCTTTCTTTCATTTTTTCCTTCGAAGGGAACACAGCATTCGAAGGATCATTCCAAAGCTCTAACAACCCAAACTTCCCTAGAAGGGATCTAATTTCCTTTAACCATGTTATTTTGTGGAATATGTCAGATCTTATGACATCCATGAGACCTCTAGTATAGTGTGCTAGTTCCTCTGTGCACCATAGCCTCTGCCAATACAGCAAAGGGCGAAGATTCGCTAGGTGTACCACGGGCTTCTTGCCAAGATCCAGCAGTAGCGGTCTTAGGGGGTGCTTTGAGGGAGACTTGTTACTTTGCGTAAAAACGCAGTCTCCAAAACAGTCAAGCATTTCAGGTTCTCAAACCCCCATAGCTCTGCCCCTTATAGGGCTGAGCTTAGGACCTTCATCCCATAGATGTCTAAGACTGGGCTAATAGGTTTTGTCAAGGAGGTTTTAAACTTAGAAGGATTCCTGCTTGCTGCTTATGCGTCAGAACAGCCCGATCAAGTTGGCAGTTCCATCGCATATCCTTCTGTAGGGTAACGCCCAAATATGTGAAGGAATCAACCTGTTCCAGGGGCAAACTATCCATAAACATGTTACCCCTGAAGGACTTATGTTCATTAAATGACATAAACTTGGTTTTAGCTGTGTTTACTTCCAGGCCACGTAGTTTGCAAAATTCTTCAAATCGCAGGAGGGCTTTTTGTAGACCACTTGGGGTCTTGGAAATTATTAGGGTGTCATCCGCGAACATAAGGATTGGAATATGTAACCCTGCCAGCACCGGAGCGTCCGTGGGGGGCAGGGATGGAAAGTCGACCACCCCATTGACAAAGAGTGAGAACAGGATAGGCGCCATAACGCATCCCTGTCGAACACCCCCGTCACCTCTCCCCTACCCCCCCACCGGACCCGTGCAAAGTTGTCCTCATGTAAGCGGATGATTAGGGACAGCAGCTCTGGAGCCATCCCCATTTCTCTCAGGACCTGCCATAGCTTTTCTCACGGGACTAAGTCGAAAGCTGCCCTTAAATCGACAAATACCGCGTAAAGGGCTCCCTTTCCTAAGACCACCGTCCTCCAGTACAAAGTGATGAAACTAAAGACTTGGTCTATCGTACTGGTTCGGCATCGGAAACCGGCCTGCATGGGACTCAGGATATCGTGGTCCTCTATCCATGTCTGGATCTTGTACAGAACCAGTCGGCCCATGACCTTCTGCACCGAATCTATTAAGCTGATTGGCCTGTAATTGCCAGCTAATGACTTGTCGAATACTGGGACGATTTCCGCACCCCTCCAAGAGGGTGGGACATCTGCTCCCCAGGCAATTGCATTAGCAATATGCGCAATATAATGTTTCCAGGTTTTTTTGTCATTAACAAAAACGTCTGCTGGAATGCCATCCATGCCCAGTGCTCTACCCCCGGTCACTGCATCCGGTGCCCTATCAACATCTGTTGGGGTGAAAACCAACCCCTACGTAGTAGGTATGGGGAAGCAGTTCATAAGACTCATCGTCACTACTCCTTGCATACTGTGGCTTGAAATAGTCAACCCAGGCATGTTGAGCCACATTATTCTGTGGGCGATCAGGACGACCTCCCCTATCCCATTTGAATATGTTCCAGAACAACTTGGGAGTCTTGGCCGCACAAGCACCTTTAAGATCCCTCCACTTCTCTTCATCCCAACTCTTTTTTGCCTCCAGCTTTGCTTTCCTATAGCAGGCCCGTGCTGACCTTACTATAGATATGTCTTTTGTCTTTAGGGCACTGCCAAGACTAACCCGAGCTTTTCGGCAAGCTGAATTGTACCATCCCTCCGGTTTACTTCCCCTTAAGCTCCTTCCTGCTTTAGGCTTACAAAAATAGGTGTTTAGGCTTTCGAAAAGTTTAGTTTGGATGTCCATCACGTTAGGGCTGGTTTCCATACTAACAGTAGCAGAGCCCAGCACTTACATCTTTGTTAATTGCAGCTACTATTTCCGGATTTTCAACGACTCTGCTCCATTTTAAATGGCGCATGTCGTTGGCTAAAACATGGTCGGGCGCTAATGCTCCCGGGGTAGATGGTGAACCCTCAGCGAGGGACAAGTTAAAATGGAGGTGAGTGGGTGATGGTCACTCTCAATGCGATTAGTAACCTCCATGTCTATAAGATAGGGCCATAGCCTTAGGTGAACAAGCAAGTAATCAATGCGGATAGACCTAAGGCCGTTGTCAAAAGTGTTCCTACCTAACTTATCTGATACGGTACGCCCATTAGCTGCCCTCAGATGATTGCCTATGCACATTCCTTTCAGCTGGATTGCTGCCTATGTCCACTTTTTTATTGGAACTACCTCAAGGGCCGGAATGCTCCACCTAGAATCGTCCTCTTCCGTAAGCTGGTAGTCGTTATACCCTAGGGGCTCAAAGGTTGTGTTAAAGTCCCCCGCTACAAGAGACAAGGTATTCGGGGGCAAGGTCACTATCAATTCTTCCAAACCAGTTACAACCTCAGATTTTGTCCCCCCGGGTGACCTCGTGCATAGACATTAAAGTTTTCTAGACATATTCCTCACTTTTACTGCTAAGATATCATTATTTGCATACTGGGCTCTGCTTGATTTTACACCCTAGATCTTGTCTCACCCATATGATTAATCCCCCAGCTGGGCGACCCCTGTCTTTTTTCAATGCTGGAACATAAAAGTTAAGATAGCCAAAATGGAAGACGGGATCTACTGACCATGTCTCCTGAAAGAGGTATATGTCAAATTTTTCAATGAAATCCGACCACTCAGGTGAGACTAATTTTGAGCTCAAACCCGCTAAATTTCAAGATATCATCGAGGTTGTCCCATTACCTTGGGACAACCCACCAGCGGATTTTATTCTTTCCAAAAAGACACTTCGGCTTTCCCCATTATCAGAGCCCGAATGGTTCCTTAGAACGGTGTCCACCCTGGGTGTGAGATCATACTGGATATCCCTCTTATCGGGGATAGAAGAAAGAGTCAGAACTAGTGCCCCCCTAGGCAAATGTATTTGCTAGTAATAGGCCGCTATTTTCTAATTTAACTGTCCTATTATTATAGCTAGCTGCTGGAGTATCATAATCACATTTGACACTGCCCACAAGTAGATCAGTTCCCCTGCTTTTTGTACACTGAGTAAGTTCTAGATGGTGAGCCCCAGGTCTGGGCAGGGAAAACTGTCAATCGCAATCATCCAACCCAGAAAATCTGTCAAAGCCGTTGTGGAACCCTATCCCCCCCTCGTTATTAGCACGATATTATAAGCCCCTTGTCAATGAGTTGTGTAAAATGTGCTGTTGTGGTGTACGATAGAGAAAGGTAAGGGGTAGGGAGCGTATTGAGGTTCCTGGGTTTGCCTCATACCAGTTACAAATGTATTCAGCGGCCTTTCTGTCCCTAAAATTAATAAATATGCAATCCCCCTCAATAGACTTGCTTTGGGAGCCCACCCAGTCGACACGCTTAGCAAACAACATTTCGGCAGATACATTCGGGGGCAGGGGGCGATTAGAATTGAGCCAATGAATACACTTGTTCTTTAGATCCCTATTCTCCTCCCTTTTGTCCTGAGTGGATTGACCCCTGCAAGTACCACCACATAAGGGATGGATTCCGGGGGGAGATCAATACAAGAAAGCTTTTTAACCAATGGCATTCGTGGAGCATCCAAATTTAACTGGGTAATGTGTGATGCCTCCCTTGTAACCTCCCTCCTCCCACCATTCTGCGGGAGTTGACTAGGTACAACCTGGGCTCCCAAACTAGATAAGTGGGGAGTGTGCTCAGGAACAACAACAACCTCAACGTCCACAGGTTTAACAATGAGTTTGTCAATAGGTTTGTTGATTGCCTGGCAATTACTAGGGCCTTTGGGCCGAGACATGGTCCGTGCTTGAGCCGAAGCATGTGATAATTCGAGACATGCTAGCCTGCTCTCAATTATGTCTAACCTATCATAGATACGGAGACATGTTTTTTGGAAGATGGATTCCAGCTTTGTCCAAAAGTCCCTCCCCATTTCCACAGGTTGCTCTTCATTGGGAGACGGAGGCAAAGTTATTACATCATTAGTGGGACAGTCAGTATCTGATCTCAGATGCGCTGGCGATGTCACATTCCTGTTTACTGCGTTGATTTTCCGGGTCTTTGGATTATTCCCTTTAGATAGCTCCCCCTCGTTTCCTTTTGGAACTTTTATTCTTGGGATCTTGATCAATGGATTGGCTGGGCAAGGCCTGCTTGGCGTTAGATGCAGACCGTGTCGTAATACACTGGGACATTAATCCTGTATTAGTACTATTAGATTGCCTCAGTACGGTTCTACAATTAAGATTTGCTTCATCAGATGCTGGAAGGCAAAGGTGGCTTTCTTCGCGCTGAAGAGCACAGTTTCCTTCCCCCCCTGAGCACTTCTTGCTTGGCTAGATTCTAAAGTTTGAGAATACACCGGTGAACGTGCCTGTGCCAGTAAACCCAATGAGGAGCTCTTTTCCAATGCGATACCCAAAGACAGTCTTTTTTTCTGTCTGAACAATTTAATTTTCTAGGATTGTTGACGCTCTTATGAGAAAATGGTCCAAGGTTCCCACTATGGAGCCGCTAGCCAACGATTTTCTTCCTCTCCCCAGAAGTGATGCCATTATATCAATTACAAGTCTCGCAAGTACAGTTACAACCTTGCTTTTAACTTGCTGTAGGATACGATAGCTACAAATATATTTAATAACAATTATTTGGCTTCACACTAACCTCTTGGCAAAATGTTAGAGATTGGCCCCGTCCTGTCCTCTACCGTTCTCTAACGGTCTCAAACGGTCCCACCCTTGGACCGGGCTTTGACCGGCGTGCGTCCACGCAGCGTAGGTGAATGCTTCACTAAATACTTCCGGTCCGTTGCAGAAAGGAGGGGCGGGGCGGTCTCCAGGCGGCCCCCGCAGCTCTCTGGGCAGTGAAGTCCTCGGGTCAGTGGCGGCAAGCAAAGCGTGTGCCTGCGCAGCGTCTCCCCATTATCAGTTTGCGATGCTTCCGTTCAGTCTTACTTCTGCACCTCAAGCTTTTACAAAGGTGATGGGGGTGGTAGCAGCTCATCTCAGAAGGTCAGGGGTTCCTGTTTTACCCTACCTGGAGGACTGGCTGTTGAAAGCGGAGTCTCCTGAGTTGGTTTTGCGCCACTTGCAGCTAACCGCTCATCTGTTGTTCAAATTGGGTTTCTCGATAAATGTACCCAAATCTCACCTGGTGCCTTCTCAGCGCAACCTGTTCATAGGCGCAATACTAGACACTTCTGTGTGTCGAGCTTACCCTCCTCCGCAGAAGATTCTCGCCATTCAGGAAATTATTCCTTTAGTTCACAATGGAGCGGTTGTTCCAGTCCTGAAGGTTCTTCGCCTGCTCGGTCTGTTCGCTTCCTGCATTCTGTTGGTCAGCCATGCATGCTGGCACATGAGTGCACTTCAGTGGTGCCTCCGCAGGCAGTGGTGTCAGCCCAACGGAGATCTCGGGGATAAGATCAGAATCTCCAGAGAAGCTACAGCGAAGCAGGCTTGATGGAGTGTGCAGGGCAACCTGTCTCAAAGATACCCCTTTCAGCCTGCTCCGCCGGTTGCCACAGTGATCACGGATGACTCCACTCTCGGGTGGGGTGCTCATCTGGGGGATCTGGAGGTCAAAGGTCTTTGGTCTCCAGAGGAAAGGTTGCTTCATATCAACCTGTTGGAATTGCGGGCGATACGTTTGGCACTAAAGGCGTTCCTTCCTTCCTTCCCTTCGCGGTCAGTCGGTTCAGGTCCTGACGGACAACACTACCGCGTTGTGGCACATCAACAAACAGGGAGGTGTAGGGTCGTATTGTCTCTCTCGAGAGAGAGGCTCTGCGACTCTGGTCCTGGGCTCAGGACCATTGGATTTGTGCGTTTGCAAGTCATCTGGCCGGTGTGCTGAATGTTCGTGCGGACAGTCTAAGTCTGCGTTTCTCGGCCGATCACGAGTGGCGGCTTCATCCAGAGGTGGTCCATCGCATCGTTCAGATGTGGGGGTCTCCTCAGTTGGACCTGTGTGCCACTCAGGAGAACGCGCACTGCCCGTTCCGCAGTCTCCAGTACCTGATGCAGGGAGCGTTGGGCAATTCTTTTCAGATAGATTGGAGCTCACAACTCCTTTACGCGTTTCCTTCCATACCCTTGATCCTCGGCTTCTGAGGAAGATCTGCCAAGACCGGGTCCAAGTTATATTGATCGCACCAGATTGGCCAAGAAGGGTGTGGTACACACATCTACTTCACCTCTCATCGTACCTGCCGCTCTGTCTCCCTCTCAGGGCAGACCTCCTCTCACAGTCGCAGGGGCAGGTTCTACACCCTCACCTCCAGAGCTTGCTCCTTCATGCCTGGAGATTGAACGGGGCAACCCGAGTTCTTTCTCTCTCCCTCCGGATATAGTGGATGTTATTTTATCGTCCAGGCGACACTCCACTAAGTCTATTCACTCTTCCAGATGGTCCAGGTTTCTTAAGTGGTGCGGAGAGAGAGACATTGACCCTCTGAAGGACCGTTTGTCTAATATTCTAGAGTTTTCACTTTCTTTGGCACAGCAAGGTTGTGCTGTAGCCACTGTTAAGGGCTATTTATCGGCTTTGTCTGCCTTTCTATGTTTGCCGGACCAGCCATCTTTATTTAAGTCCCCCATTGTCATGAGGTTCATTAAAGGCCTTACAAATAAGTTCCCTCCCACACCTTTTATTATACCTCAGTGGGATTTGAATCTCGTTCTTACCTTTTTAATGGGTTCTCCATTTGAGCCTCTTCATACTTGCCCATTGAGGCTTCTTTCTTTTTAAACGGTTTTCTTGATTGCCATTACCTCTGCTAGGAGGGTAAGTGAGCTTCAGGCTCTTAGTTCGAAACCTCCTTTCCCGATCATTCATGCGCATAAGTTGGTTCTAAGGACCAGGGCTGCTTTCCTTCCCTTTCACTTGGGACAGCCCATTACTTTACCCACCTTCTATCCTCCACTTCACCCTTCCAAGGAGGAGGAAAGAGTGCATCATTTGGACCCTAAGAGAGTTGTTATCTTTTATTTGGATCGGACAAGAGATCTGAGGCTGGACGATCAGCTCTTTGTGGGCTATGTTGGGAAGATGAAAGGCAAGGCTGTGCACAAGAGGACTCTTTCCAGGTGGATTATCTTGTGCATCAAGATTTGCTACGCCCTGGCCAAGAAGGACCCTCCTGAAGGTATCGGAGCTTATTCCACCAGAGCTAAGTCTACTACTTCTGCTTTGGCTAGAGGTGTTCCTGTTCTTGATATCTGTAAAGCAGTAACTTGGGCCTCCCTCCACACCTTTGCAAAGCATTACTGCTTGGACTCTGAGGTTAGGAGGGATGGCCATTTTGCTTGTTCTGTTTTACAGGATTTTTTGGTCTAGTTAGGTGGACACCCTCCTCCAGGAGAGGTACGGCTTTGAGAGTCTATTCAAAAGGTGAGAAATCCACAGGCAGAAGTATCCATCAGAAGAACAAGTTACTTACCTTCTGTAATGCTTTTTCTGGTGGATACAGTATCTGCCTGTGGATTCCTCACTGTCCCGCCCGCCTCCCCGTTGTCAACCTGTTTCTACCAAAAAATGTTTTATTTTAATCATGTTAATATTTTAATAATGAGAAATGCTTTTTCACTTGCTATTTCTCTATGCCTTTATTGATTATGCATTTGTGATTTTATATATGTGTATATATTTGATATGCTATGTATACATTTGAAAATGTGTTGGTCCGCCCGTTTGCCTCGGTGGCACGGAACAAAATGGGTGGAACAAAATGGGTGGAACTGACGTCAGCACGCCAACGAGGTCCTTTTATAGCTCCGATGACGTCATATGGTGTTGCGAGCGGAGCCTACCTATTGTGACGTTCTCGTCAACGTGGGAGAGTTAGGAAAGAATTTCCCGTGGAATTCTGCCTCAGGGGGTATTCAAAAGGTGAGGAATCCACAGGCTGATACTGTATCCACCAGAAAAAAGTATTACCGAAGGTAAATAACTTATTCTTTTAGTCTCTGATTTCAAATTCCTTCATTAAAGCACGTTTTAAAAATCTTCTTTATTTATAGCTACTTTATCGATCTGTTGACATTATTTTATTTTCTGAGGACTCATGGACCCCTCCACAGTAGATGTCACAGACCTCCAAGGGTCCCTGGACCATAGGTTAGGAACCACTGACTCAGAAGATATGGTGCTTTTCTGCTCCATTCCTCTTATGCAGACCTGCAATGTAGCTTGCTGTGATGAGTTAAACCTGCCCCATGGTTTCTCTGCCACGCAGTTACTGATTACTGTGCCTCATATTAATAGAGCAGTATTCCATCTCTTCTCACCACAGGTTTCTATCTCAGGAAGGCAGCTCAGGAGGTTAATGAGCAAAAATATTTCATCCTGTAGTTCACCTGTTGGGATCCCAAGAAGAAAGCTCAGTGAGGCTCCTACAGAGGTCTGTGTATCAGGCAGGTTTGGGTTCCCATCCCAGTAAGGTAGTTACAGATGTTAATGCACCTGTCTCAGATCTGTGTGTAAACTGTACGTCACAGCGTCTAGACCCAGTGATGTCGCTCAGGAGCATAATAAAGCTCCCATTTCCGTCTTTGTCCCTCCAAAGGTCAATAAAATGATTGCCATTGAGTTTGGTGATAAAAAGAAAAAAACTCTCTCCGTGTGTAAAGTGACAGATAAGTTTGGGTAGGGCACTTATCAAGTGGCAACAATAAATATTGTATTACGTGCACAGCTATCAGCAATAAACAACCTCATCAGTGCTGTCACTCTTCTTACTTTCAATCATTTCTCTTCCACATGTCTCTGCTTTCCCTTCCTTCCTCTTATCCACCTTCCCTTCACCCCCTGCAGTACTAGGTTTCTTTGGAGCACTTGAGCTTCTCTCTACGGGTTTATGGGCCTGCAAATATCGGATGGCGTACATCTTGCCGTAGCCTATCGAGCAACCCTACCAGGTTACGTTGTAAAAAAAGGTTTGGATCTGAAGTAATATTTATCCCTAAATATTGTGAGATAATTATTTTTGAGGAATAATACAAATGGTGCAGTGACCACGATTAGCTAGTGATAGTGTTTCAGGTCATTATGAACTCTGTCTCCAGTCATGAACTTTTCACCTACAAATCATTGTTTTTAAGTGTGTTTGTCTAATTGGTCTAACTGATACAATACAAGACGAAACACCCAGAATGCATTTGGCTTTCAAATGAAAGTCCTGAGTTGGAGACTGTGTCTGGAAGGTCCTGGAAAGAGGTGTCACTCTAGCTAGTGATTGAGATGATCATATTTTGATTTGTGGTGCCCTGAGCTGCTACTTGTATTCAATCAATCAATCATGGCCTGTAAAGCGAGGTTACTCACCTGTGAGAGTCTCAAGGCGATGGTGGGGCGGCTGCTAATCCGTCTGAGCATTGGAGTTTAATCAAAGAGCCAGGTCTTGAGATCCTCCCTGAAATGAGTCTGCGACAGGGCTTAACTGAGTTGGAGAGGCAGGGTGTTCCAGGTCTTGGAGGCGAGGTGGGAGAAGGATCTGCCTCTGGTTCTAGTCTTGTGGATCTGAGGGACGGTGGCCAGGGCTAGCCGTGCAGAGCGGAGGTGTCTGGTGGGTATGTGGAATGTGAGGCGGTGGTTGAGGTTTGCAGCTCCTGCATTGTGCAGGGCTTAGTAGGCTTGCGTGAGGAACTTGAAAGTGATTCTTTTGTTGACTGGGAGCCAGTGGAGTTCTCTGAGCTGTTCGGTGATATGGTTGCATCTCATCTACTTTTTTATTTTGTTGAATTATGTGCTGGTATGTTGATGACTTCCATTGCTTGACTCTACTATTTACTGTAATCAAGGTGTTTAGTGATGTTCTTTTTTCAAAGTGAGAACCCTGGCAGGACATTACAACTTTATTGTGACTGCTCACGAGAGCCACTAGAATTCTGTGGCATGGAAAGACCAAATTATGTGGTAGGGTTAACTAAATTATCCAGCAATAAAAGGCAAATATTCAGCCTAATACAGTACGTTTTGCGTTTGTATTACCTTATTTTTTTGCCAGTCTTACACATGTAAACACTATTTGGGCAAAAGTTTTACCTCATTAGGTTTAACTCTTTTTTTTTTTTATTTATTAGCATTTTCCTTGTGTATACAATTGCAGTTCTGCTGTATTAATTCGAAGTGAACAAGTAAGCAGTGGTACATTTCTAGAAAAATTAGCTCTACTGTGACCCGCATTATCAATATATTTCACCCGGTGCATGCGAGGCAGTCTGTACGCTGAAACATAAATAGGCTTAGCGTAAGGAGGGTGAGAACTTACCTCCATAAAATGAAACCGTGAAATCCCATCCCCCCTCCTCCCTCCCCTCCACTGGTATGCATATTTCCTCTTTCCATGGTGACGCCATTGTGAAGAGATTGGACACTATCAAATTTCACTTTATTTCCGTAGCGTACTCTGTTGCTGTTAGATGAAGGAGGCGGAGGTACTTTGGACACGTAATCTCATTGAATTCGGTGGACAACAGGGACAAGAAGGGCCTCCAAACCTCTTTAAATCCGGACACCGAGCCAGTGAGGGAGGCCTGAATGCGGCCCATCCCCAATATGTACCGCAATTTACGGAACCAACCTGTGTGAGTGGGTGTCGTTTGCATGCCCCAATGCGTTAAAATATTGTGAAGCGTAGTCCCCAGAGCTAAGCCCATCTGTATTTCTCTGCAGGACTTCAGTAGAAATCTTAGAGGGTTGGGCAATCCTAATTACACGAAGGCTGTGAATCTTGGAATCTGTGTTTCGAACTGCCCATCAATTTCATCCAAGATTTTGAGGCCAATAATTGGACAGACCGGGAAGTCCCATAACAAGTGTAGCAAACTCCCTTCCTTCCCACACCACCGCCAGCAGGTAGGGCTACGGTTTGGATTCCCCTGGTTGAGGCGCGCAGGTGTCAGATACCAGTATGTAACTATCTTGAAGGCTGTTTCTTTACTAGTAGTGTTTCTCGCTGTATGTTTGGCCCTATAACAGTGTGGAGCGGGATTTAGGGCGGGCCGGAATAACAGGCGTGGAGGCCGTATGAAGTGCGCTATGATTAGCGAAAACTTTATTGTTCACAGAAATGAAACATAGGTCACGGGATGGAAAGGTCCAGGTGGGTTGTAGAGGTGAGGTATCCGGGAGGGTTCCGTGGGGATGTTTGCTGCTGGGCTGTGGTCGTCTTTCCGTCGTGTAGGAGCGGTGCGTCCCTCGGAGGAAAAGAGAACGAAAACAGGGCGGTTAGTTCAGAGGTAACAAAACTTCTCTCAGTTCTATCACCAACACCTGGGTCGTGTGTGGAAGGTTTGGGGTAGGACGTGACGGGGTTTGGGTTGCGGGAAGGGGTAAAGGTGGGTAGAGGGTGAGCACAGGCGTGAATGGGACGGGAAATAGTGCGTTGTTCTATACAGTGTCGGTGTACGTTTATACAGTGAAAGTGGTTCAGAGCGCTATTTACACTATGTACACATCTACCCGTGGAAATAGGGGAAAACGGTAACGAGGTACTCACATGCCCCGCCGTAACTCTCCTGTGAGTTACGGCCGCTCTCCAGCCACCTCCTGAGGACGCCACCAGTCCTCACACCAGACGTCTTCCTCGTCTGCTTCTTCTTTCCGGTCCTTCGGTCCTTCCGCTGCTGGTTCTCCGAGGTCTGCTAACTCCTCCCACGAGCTCGCTGTTGGGAACCCCGAGTCGTTTGGGTCGTCGGCTTTTCTACTCTCCTGCCTGTATCCGGTTGAAGGACTTCCGGGGTTAGGTGAGTTCACTTCCGGTCCTTCGCTAGCGACCCAACTTCCGGGGCCATGGAGAGACGTTTCCAAGCCGTCCTGATTCTGGGTTATCGGTGGAGCCTGTGGGAAGACAGAGAGAGGAGTAGTTCCGGAGGGGTAAGAGTTCACAGCGCTCCGTTGTACCCCCGATGTAGGGACCAACCCTTCACATTCCCTTCCCCTAGGAGTGTTTCTTGTAGGGCTGGTAGGTGGCGGATATCGGGACAAATAGTCTGCGTTGCCCTGTTCTAGGCCTTTTCGGTGCAATGTTCGAAAACTAAAAGGCTGGAGGGAAAGAAACCAACGAAGCACTCGATCATTGTGTCCCCTATTGCGAGCCATCCATTCAAGTGGAGCGTGGTCTGTATATAAAATGAATTCCCTACCATCAAGGTAGTAGCGAAGGCTTTCCACGGCCCACTTGATAGCGAGTGCTTCCTTTTCGACAACGGAGTAGTTGATTTCCCTGGGAAACAGTTTTCTGCTAAGATACAGAATGGGTTTCTCTGCACCTTCCGAATCTTTTTGGGATAGAACAGCCCCTAAACCTTGATCCGATGCATCAGTTTGCAAAATAAAAGGCTGACTGTAATCGGGGCTCATCAACACAGGTTCAGAGGTCAAGGCATTCTTTAGAACATTGAAGGCTTGCTGAAGTACTGTAGATGGTTGTTGGAGGGTTTCCTCTGTTTTTGCAGTCTTTTTGAGGAGATCTGTGAGGGGAGCTGCTACTTGTGAAAAGTTGGGGATAAACCTCCTGTAATAACCCAACATACCCAAGAAGGCACGGAGATCTTTTCGTGTTTTTGGGAATGGTATCGCCTGTATTGTTTTGACTTTGCTCTCTTGGGGCCGAATGTGTCCTTCACCCAACAAATAGCCAAGATATTTAACACTCTGTGCTGCTAATGTGGTTTTAGCCGGGTTAATGGTAAACACATATTTGCCCAAAGAGGAGACCACTGAATATAAATGGGACAGGTGTTGCTCCCAGGTGTCACTATAAATGACAATGTCATCAAGATAAGCGCCCGCATACGAAGCATGAGGGCGTAGGACTTGATTCATGGCCCTCTGAAAGGTCGCCGGGGCCCCGTGCAAGCCGAAGGGCATGACTTTAAACTGAAACAAGCCTTCAGGGGTGGAGAAGGCGGTCTTGTGTTTGTCCTCAGCTTTCAGCGGAATCTGCCAATAGCCTTTGCAGAGATCAAGAGTGCTAATGTACCTTGCTTTGCCTATTCGTTCAACCATCTCGTCCACACGGGGAAGAGGATAGGAATCAAAGGCGGAGATCTTATTCACCTCCCGGAAATCAATACAAAATCGTGTAGAACCATCGGGTTTAGGGACCAAAACAATGGGCGAATTCCAGCTACTACTCGATGGTTCAATGATATTCATTTTAAGCATTTGGTTCGTTTCTTCTTTGATTACAGCCCGACGGCTTCGGAATACGGTACGGTCGTTGCCTTACCGTTTTCCCTGGCTCAGTGTGGATGGCGTGTTCCACCACAGTGGTATGCCCCGGCAGGGTTGAAAAGACTGACTGTAGGGGTACAAGTGAACGACAAAGTTCCTGTTTTTGGCGTTCCATCAAACCGGTGTCGAAACAACCTTCAAACAGGAAGGGCTCGTGACCCGATAGAACAGGGCGCGGTCCCTCCCATTTCTTGAGGAGGTGATAGATTTGATTGATTCCCCTAGTGGCATCTGTTTCTACCTCGTAAGTGACTGGAGTCACTTGTCTCAGTATTGTAAACGGACCCTGCCACTGACCTTATAGCTTATGGTCCGAAGAGGGAATTAGTAGGAGTACCTGGTCTCCGGGGACAAATGTTCTGGGTTTGGTTCCCTTGTCGTACTGGGTTTTCTGGGTGGATTGTGCAGCTACAAGATTCTGTTTGACAATTTCACGGATCTCACCTAAGTGGGTTTTTAAATTTTCAATGTACTCTGGAAGAGGGCGAGTCCGATCCGGCTCGGCCTCCCACGCTTCACGAGCCATATCCAATAGGGTTCGGGGCGCCCTGCCATACAGTAATTCATATGGGGAGTAGCCGGTACTACTTTGTACTTTACAGCGAATGGCAAAAAGAGCAAGGGGCAGCATTTCCTCCCAGCGTTTACTCTCTAGGCCCAACAGCTTTTTCAGAGTGGTTTTTAAGGTGGCATTATAACGCTCGACTAAACCGTCGGTTTGGGGATGGTAAGCCAAAGTTCTTATCTGCTTGATTCCCAAGGTAGAACAGACCTGACGCATTAGTGAGGAAACAAAGGGAGTGCCCTGGTCGGTTAAAATCTCTCGGGGAAAACCCACTCTAGAAAAGATGGCAATAAGAGCTTTGGCTATGTTCTGTGTTGTTGGCTGTCTGAGAGGAACTGCTTCGGGAAAGCGAGTGGCGTAGTCCACTAGTACTAGAGCGTATCTGCACCCACTTCTGGATGGTAAGAGGGGACCTATACGATCCATTCCTACTCTAGAAAAAGGAACATCAATCAGTGGTAAAGGTTGGAGGGGAACTCTTGGGGGTCGATACCGACTAGTCTTTTGGCATACCGGGCATTCCCTACAGTACCGTTTAATTTCAGCATACACTCCGGGCCAATAAAACTTCTCTAGAATAGCTTCCCCCGTCTTCTCGTCACTGAAGTGCCCTCCCAGTAAATGACTATGGGCCAAAAAGAGTACTTTCTCCTTAAATAGTCCTGGAATGATTAACTGGGCGTTTTTCCGAGGTCCCCCTTTTCTATACAGGAGTCCATTTTTTTCGAAAAAATAAGGACCTACTTGTAATGGATCCTCGTTGGGAAGAGCCCGACCCCATGCATCTTGGAGAACCGGATCTTCCTGTTGAGCGGCTCGAAATTCTCTATCGGTCTCCCAGGGGTGGGTTTCCAGTTGTGCAGGACAAGCCAAGGAATATTCCCTTCTCTCTTTTTTCTTTTGTGTTTTGGACTTCAAAGGTTTTCCTGACTGTTCGATAGCAGGGGAGACTCCTGAAAAAGGTGCTTCAGCCCACCACTTCTTTAGGGAATCTGTGGTATCCTATAGTAGGTGAGGCAGACCACTATAATCACTGCCTAATATAGCTTCTTCAGGAAGATTCGGAACCAGCCCAACAGTCAAAGAGCTACCACTACTACTGGGGTGTTGTACATATACTTTGGCCGTTGGATAACATTTCGTGTCTCCGTGGACACACTTGATGGCTACAGTTCCTGTCACCGGTTCCGGAGAGTGAGGGAGATCTTGGGGTCTTAATACGCTATGTCTGCAGCCTGTATCAGCAAGCGCCATCATTTTGTGTCCATTGATTTGTACAGGACAATGAAAGGGCGGGGGAGCGGAGTCAGCACTGAAACACACATAGTTTTTAGCTACACCTATTTCCATCGGCTCTTCTTTTTGGGGGCATATACGAGCGATATGTCCGTACCCTCCACAATGATAGCACTGTGGACCGGGAGGTGGCGCTCTCGGCATCACTGGATACGGCATTGGAGGTATCGTCTCCGGTTTACGAAGCACAGGTGGAGGTCTTGATGGCCGTACATGATTGCCATGGCTCGGCCGTGCAGGATGTTCTTCTTTTGCCCGTTGAGAGTCTTGTGCTCGGTTGTACGCACTAGCAATTTCGACTGCAGTGTCAAGAGTAAGTCGTGCGTGTTGTCG
The DNA here is from genome assembly GCF_964263255.1 of Lissotriton vulgaris. Lineage (NCBI taxonomy): Eukaryota > Metazoa > Chordata > Amphibia > Caudata > Salamandridae > Lissotriton > Lissotriton vulgaris. Next base: position 1,722,807,730 of record NC_141695.1, read on the forward strand.
CACCCACTTTTGTGTGGCCGGGTGTAATGAGGTAAGAAATTGTTCCAAATAAATTTTGGCCATTATCTCGTCTTTACTGGACGTGGCTGGTTTTAGCCAACGGTTAGCCAAATCTTTTATTCGGAAGGACAACGCCCGGGGATTCTCTTGTGGACCCTCCTTAGCTTGACGAAGACGAAGTCTATACGTCTCATCGTCCATTCCGAGTCGTTCTAGTATACAAGTCTTAATATCCTCGTATGGTGTCGCACCCTGGATGTTTGCCTGTTGATACGCTGCTTGTAATTCCCCGGTTAGCAGGGGACCAAGGTAATGACCCCACCGGTCGGCGGGCCATGCAGCGGCCTGAGCCAAGCGTTCAAAGTTTGTGAAGAAGAAGTCTGGGTCTTCTCCAGCTACGTATTTCTGCAGTACAACAGAAGGAAGAGAGGCCAGCGGTTTTTGTTGCCCCATGACTGTTGCAAGTTTTTCAAGAGTCTTATCCTGAGCGGTGCCCTGACCTTTTAAGACATCGTACAGTTGTCCTCGGTCGTCTTCTGCGGTTTTCAGGAATTGTTCCATCAATTTTCCTAGGTGTTCCTGGCCTTCCGCTAGTTGTTTGACCGCGGCCTCCATGCTTCCGGGCGATCCCACTTCTGACACCACCTGTGGAGCGGGATTTAGGGCGGGCCGGAATAACAGGCGTGGAGGCCGTATGAAGTGCGCTATGATTAGCGAAAACTTTATTGTTCACAGAAATGAAACACAGGTCACGGGATGGAAAGGTCCAGGTGGGTTGTAGAGGTGAGGTATCCGGGAGGGTTCCGTGGGGATGTTTGCTGCTGGGCTGTGGTCGTCTTTCCGTCGTGTAGGAGCGGTTCGTCCCTCGGAGGAAAAGAGAACGAAAACAGGGCGGTTAGTTCAGAGGTAACAAAACTTCTCTCAGTTCTATCACCAACACCTGGGTCGTGTGTGGAAGGTTTGGGGTAGGACGTGACGGGGTTTGGGTTGCGGGAAGGGGTAAAGGTGGGTAGAGGGTGAGCACAGGCGTGAATGGGACGGTAAATAGTGCGTAGTTCTATACAGTGTCGGTGTACGTTTATACAGTGAAAGTGGTTCAGAGCGCTATTTACACTATGTACACATCTACCCGTGGAAATAGGGGAAAACGGTAACGAGGTACTCACATGCCCCGCCGTAACTCTCCTGTGAGTTACGGCCGCTCTCCAGCCACCTCCTGAGGACGCCACCAGTCCTCACACCAGACGTCTTCCTCGTCTGCTTCTTCTTTCCGGTCCTTCGGTCCTTCCGCTGCTGGTTCTCCGAGGTCTGCTAACTCCTGCCACGAGCTCGCTGTTGGGAACCCCGAGTCGTTTGGGTCGTCGGCTTTTCTACTCTCCTGCCTGTATCCGGTTGAAGGACTTCCGGGGTTAGGTGAGTTCACTTCCGGTCCTTCGCTAGCGACCCAACTTCCGGGGCCATGGAGAGACGTTTCCAAGCCGTCCTGATTCGGGGTTATCGGTGGAGCCTGTGGGAAGACAGAGAGAGGAGTAGTTCCGGAGGGGTAAGAGTCCACAGCGCTCCGTTGTACCCCCGATGTAGGGACCAACCCTTCACAAACAGATATCTCCCCATTCCTTCTTTGAGAGGCTCTGTGGGAGCCGGCATGCACAGCATGCCGTATAGCTCGGAAATCAACTTTTTATCCGATAACTTTGTGACCAGCCTTTTTTTGTATTTTGTCCGTTTTTTATTGACTTTTGGATGTCTGTCAGGGTGTAGGAGCCAGTATCTGACCTGCATATACTTTTCTGTCTCTGGGAGTGTGTAATCTTGCCTCAGTTGTGAGAAGGGAATAATCCCGTCCGCATCAAACAGGTGGCCTGCTGCTTTACAAGGCATGACTTGCCAAGCTCTGTAAGCCTTGCCGTCCATACCCGGGGAGAATTCCTTATTCTCGAGCAAGGGCATCATCGGGGAGGGGAAAGACTTAAACGCTCTTCTCGTAGCCACCTCCGCCCATGCGCCCATCACTGCTCTGTTAATAGGGGACCCCAGTAGACCTTGCGGCCTATCGGCCTTTTTCAAAAAGGGAACCTTTCACAGAGAGATCTGAGCCAGAGCTCTGTCTTGGAACAGCCACCGCTTTTCGGACTCTTCTCGATTCCATTCAACCAGGTATCTCAGTTGAGCTGCTCTATAGTACTCCGCTAGGTTCGGAATCGCTAACCCTCCCTCTTCTGCCCTCAGATATCCCACTTCCCTATGCATGCGTGGTCTCACCCCTGCCCATACGAATTGAAGCATATCCTTCTGTAATGCATTGAGTGTCCCTCTCGGTGGCTTGGCCGGTAGCGTCTGGAACAGATGTAGTGCTTTCGGTGGGGCTGACATTTTGATTGCGGCCACGTGACCCATTAGTGACAGCTGGTGGTGCTTCCATGCCTTTAGATCTTTTGTGATCTGTCTGGCGAGTTTGTCATAATTCATGGTGATCCTTTGTTGGACGGACAGAGCAAATTCGATCCCTAAGTACAGGATCGAATCTGTTACTTGGATCCCGAGAACCGATCTCCCTCCATCAGTCTAGCCGTACCCCAGCTAGATTTAAGATCGGTGACTTCCCAACGTTGACTTTAAAACCGAAGACCCCTCCAAAGACCTCCAGCTCCCCCAAAAACGCCGGGACTGACCTCTTGGGGGTTTCTAATGAGGCCAGTATGTTGAGAGTGTAAAGGCTTATTGCATGTCTTTCCCCTCGAAATGGTATGCCACTGATGTCCGGATTATCCTATACCCTATGCTCCAACGACTCGATGTATAAGACAAACGGAAGGGGCGACAGCGAACACCTCTGCCCAGTGCCCCGTTGAACGGGGAAGGGAAAAGATGAGATCCCGTTGACCCTTATGGAGGCAGTAGGGGAGCTATAGCAGCTCGCTATCTGCGCTCTAAAACGTTCCCCTAACCCAAAGTAGATCAGTGTGCGTTCTAGGAAACCCCAGTCGATCCGATCGAATGCTTTCTCTGTTTCGACTGTCAACCGCAGGGCATTCATGTTCATACAGTGGGCTTTGTCTATCAAGTGAAGGATCCGTTTTGTTATCCACCCTTGACGATTTTAGATAAATCCCACAATTGGTCCGTGTCTATTATCCCAGGCATCATCGGGCTCCGTCTCACCGCCAGAATGCCTGTGAACAATTTGACCTCGCCTTGTTATTCTCTATTGTCTACCCTCATCTGTTGATTCCTCGCTCTAAGTTTACCTGCCAGCATGCGTCCCGTTCTATCCCCGCTGCTATAGTAAGAATGGTTTAGTCTCAGCGCTAAGTACTCTGCTCTGTCGAGGTCCAACCTCACCAATTGTGCCCGCATCGCTTTCAGTTGCCGCCAGGCCCTAGGCACCCCTGTCCGGCTGTGCACCCTTTCTAACTCCAGTACCTGTGCTGTGAGGTCTGCCCTGTTTTCCTTGCGCTCTTTAGTCTCCACCGCTGAGGTCGCAATGAATTCCCCTCTCCTCACCACCGCTTCTTTGTGGAGCATATTTTTCCTCAGTCTCCAGCCCCCCTGTTGTCTCCGATGCTTCGGCAACTGAGGAGAAACAGTCACTGCATTGTGATAGGAAAGTACAGCCGGAGAGATGTCAACCTTCCCCACCATCTCGTTGATCTCCACCGTGCCCAGGACGTGATCCAGGTGTACATATGTCTTATGTGCGAGAGAGTAGTATGAAAATTGTGTTGTTTGAGGGTGGGCCTCCCTTCACAAGTCCACCAAGCTCATGGACTAGAGCCATTCTCTGCCTTCTTGTGATATCTCTCCCGTCTGTGAGTATCGATTACCTGACCTGTCTTTTGTATCATCCATTATTATATTCAGATCCCCCCTATGATTGTCTTACTATCTTGCCTGTGCATGACCTCCGAGAGGACCGATTTCAGAAATTTCTCCTGATCTGTGTTCAGTGCGTAGGTGGAGCTTATCAGTAGGGTGTGTCCCCCAATCTTAAATACATGGGCCAAGAGTCTTCCTTTTATCTCTGCCACCTTTTCCCCCACAATACCCCTGAACAGCTTAGCAACTAAAATAGCCACCCCATCTTTTTATCCGGGGTAGAAGAGAAGAACTGTGGGGAGACACATGACCTCATTGAATGCCAAGCTTTGGAGAGGAGGTGCGTTTTTTGGAGTAGGCACACATCCGCCTCTGTGTTTTCCAAATAGGAAAGGATGGACCTCCGTTTAATGGGATTATTTAGGCTTCTCACGTTGAGAGTGAGAATTTTCATTGTGGACTGGGACATGGCTCACCGTGGAGATTACGCCCTTGTTGACTTGTCTGTAGATCCTTGTGGCCACCCCTCCCCTTTGTTTCCCATCCCGTGTCCAATCTCCAGTGCATGCGGTCCAACCCCTCAGCGTCAGTAATCTGCATACCAATGTCCCTCCCTCCCCAACCGTGAACCCCATTGAACCTCATATTGTCCAGGGCCCGGCAAACATATTTGTGTGTCCTTGGTGTTCAGAAAGGTTGATAGCATTGTGTGGTCAGTTCCCTGAGACTCACGCTCCCGTCAGATGACTCCGCCGCCCACCCATCCCAGCATATGTCACTTATCTGTCCCTCAAATATTCAGGGTTTCTTCATGGGGGGATATTCCCCATGACAGCGTCTCTAGCACCGCCTGTCTTTCTTGCGCCACAGTAATGGGGTCTGGTCTTATCGCTCGCTCTGTGCTTCGCCTTCCGGTGACCTTTTACCATCTGTCTCGGGGGGGTCTTGATCTGTCGGCTCTCCTCCTCCTCCTGATGTGGAATCTTGATGCCCAGCACCCGGCAAGTGTCCTGCATTGATTGGAGTTGATGCAATTTGTCCTGCCACTTAAAGATTAGCCGGAATGGATGACCCCAAGAGTATGTTATTCCTTGGTTCCGAAGGTGCGTGCCTGCCGCACGAAACTCTTTCCGCTTTTGGAGGATTCTTATGGCCAGCAATTGATAGAGGGTGATGGGATGGTCTTGGTATCTTGGGGGTTGCTTATCCCTGACTGCTCGTAGTATGTGCTCTTTTAGTTGGAAATCTGGTATGTAAGCCAGGATATCCGGCCTGGGTGCCAGCGCTCGATGCGGGAGGCCCACTCTGTGTGCCTTGTCTATTTTAATGTCTAAGTCTGTGGGGCAGCCAGTACACTCCTCAAGAGGCCTTGTAAGTATTGTGTGATGTCCAGGCCTCCTTCTTTGGGTGGAACTCCCTTAACACTGATGTGGTTTGGCCAAGAGCGATTCTCCAGGTCTTCTGTGTGCGCCTGGAGGTCTAGAACCTCCTGCTGCAGTTGTCCTACTTCCTCCTCCCGGGATTTCTCTTGGTCTTCGATGGAGGCCACACGCTCTGCCACGGCATCAATGTCTCGCCTCACTTTCTTTTATCTCCCTCCCTCTTTCCCCTTTCAGCATCTGGATGTCTCTCAATGGGCTGAAGAGCGTCTCCAAAAAGGAGTGGGCAACCGGGGCTTCGTTGGGATCTGTGTCCTGCCCAACTTGTGTTGTTGGGGAGAGTCTCCCCTCTCCGCCACTTGACGGCAGGAGCTTGGTCCGCATCTCCTTCAGAATTCAGTCTTTCTTGCCCCATACTGAGGTCATGGCCGTAGGGTCTCCCACCATCTCTCCTGTTCGATTCTCCCTGTCGCAGAGGGGTATGAGTCCTTTCCCCAGTTGATATCTTTCACCCAGGGCGTCAGCTCTTTAATTGTCTTCCGCGGTGTCTCTAAAGGCGCAGGCCCGCTGTCAGGTTCTCCTGTCTGGTGTTTATCCCTGTGGGGCCTTAGAGGACACTCTCTCTTGTCCTCTCCGGGAGTTTGCTCCACTTTCCCCCTTCAATGGCTCACTTCAGGGGCTGTTGCGTGCTCCCAGGTGGAGGGCCTAGATGCAATAGTCCTCCCCGAAGGCCCTGCGATTTGGCCTTTTGTCTTGCCGGTCTGGTGACTACCAGAGTATTCCTGCCTCCTGAGTGTGCTCTCTTGCCTCGGGCGCTTTCGGGTCGTAGCTTGCTGCGTCCTTCCTCTTTGCTGTTCGCCCCAGGGGAGTTTCAGAGACTGGACCCTGTAAGGATGTGCCGGGTCTTTCTCCATGACAGCAGGCCCTCTAGAGTCGCTCTCTTTCTGCCCCCGCTGCTCCTCGTCAAGTTTCCCAGCCTCTCACTTGTGTTCCTGGGTGTCCTGCTCCTGGCGTGACAATGTGTTGGCTAGCCTAGTTGTGCGCTCCGTTTCAGGCCCCAGCCTGTTTATGCTCCTATGGGCCCGCTGCTATTGTTGGCCGTCAGTGGCTGCTCCAGCGATTGCAGTCACGCTGATGTGGGCCCGCAGCCCTGCCAAGTATCACGCTCCATGTGTGACACTAACGCATTTCAGTGTGGTGATCCGCATCACTGCACTGAAATGCATTGTCATGCATTATAGCGCCTCCTCAGCTGCCACGTGGAGCGCTGCTATAATGCACATATGATGGACTGAGATGCCTCTCAGCGCCGTGCGCACTGCTCTCGGTAAAAGAGGCTAAAGATGCTGGCTAAATCTGCTTGCAGCTCTACAAGTACTGCTAGAATGTAAGTTAGGCATACACTGGGGGCCGACTCAAGTGGCGCCAAACTTAAACTGAGTCACTACAGTCAGTGCCCAATGATAGACTTTAACTGACAGTGAGAAACAATAGCGTACCTTGAGTCAGGGTCTGGCCTCCTGCTGCCACCCGCGCTTTTCGAAGTTCAATTGTGCAGCTCTTGACCTCGCCACTCTCACTGCAGTGGGGTGCGGGCCGGGGATGAGATGGTAGATTTCCGCCGTCGATGGCTCATGAATCCAATCTGGAATCGGATCCCACCTGCACCATTCGGCCACAGACGGGGCCAGAGCGGCTGACACACGAGTCGGTATCATCGAGGCAGCGCCGCGGGGCAATGATTAATGGCACAGCGGTAGCCCTAATATCGAAGACAACCAGGACCTTCACCCAGCGCACCGGGCCTCGCCACCCCTAGCCGGGATCAGCTGCCGAGTGAGGATCATGATTTTTCAGTAAGTGCCTGGGAGAGCAGGAAATCTATTAACTGTAATTATAAATTGCATTTTAAAACACTTCTTCGTGTGCGTTCACATTTGTAGTGCTTTCTGATGTTTATTCAGGGTGACCAACCGTCCGTAATTTTCACGGACAGTCCGTCAATTAGCCCTAATGTCCGTTGTCCGTGATAGAAGTATTATCGGACGCCATTTGTCCGTAATTGTAGCCTCTCCCTAAAAGACCAAACTTCGTTACCACAATTGTGATTCCCCAGCTGACGGGAAGGAGTCCTCTGTGCTGCATTCTGGAGAGAGGGGCAGACGGCTAAAAAGAAAGGAGCCTTCTAGACAGAGTGACTGCTTCCCCAAAGAAATGCAAATGTGCGCAATTAGCAAATGTTGAGGCTGCTCTGGAACCGGTATTGTTTTAAACTGATGTCAAGTCACTTCACAGTTCCTGATGACAGGCTGTGGGCAGGCCCATAACTTTAAGATGGCTTTGAATTTCAGTGAGCCCTGTATTCAGATTGGTGCAATATTCACAGTTAAAACAGATTTTCCCCAAGACCACGCTGCTTGTCTTCTGCCAGTCCTCAGAAGTGTCAACACATTCACTCTCCGATAGACAATGAGAGGGTGTTTTGAAAAGTTGTGCACTGAAAGGCTCTCTACATTTTGTTTGAAATGCCCAGTGACACATAACGGTGAAGAATTGGCTTGGTAGTTTAGTCTGCCCTGTTCCCATGATGCACTGGGCCAGGGACAGACTGATTTGCATATAGCCAGGTTCTGAGCTGGGATGGTGCAGTGAGATAAATAACGGTGATGGATCAAGCCCTGATCTTTGGACTGGGTAGGAGTGGTCTGCTTAATTCAGACACTCTGTTCATCACCACCCCCTTTTCTGAATCGTTTTTGGCCACTATAGGTGTGGCAGGGTATACTCAGACATGAGTCCCTTTCTCACTGCACCATCAGGATTCAAGCAAGCCGGGCCGAAGACGGCTGAAATGCCAGAAACCGGTCCCCGGTAGCTTGGCTCCTTTCTGGTGAAGAATTGGCTTGGTAGTTTAGTCTGCCCTGTTCCCATGATGCACTGGGCCAGGGACAGACTGATTTGCATATAGCCAGGTTCTGAGCTGGGATGGTGCAGTGAGATAAATAACGGTGATGGATCAAGCCCTGATCTTTGGACTGGGTAGGAGTGGTCTGCTTAATTCAGACACTCTGTTCATCACCACCCCCTTTTCTGAAACATAAAAACGGAAGCACATTATTTACAGTGCTTTCAGGGAAATACACATCACTTTTTTCCGTACTACACCAAACAGGATTAAATTCTGTGGAGCTCTGATTACACACTTATACATTTGTAGTGAATCCATTAACCAATATAGGTTTCATGACATACAATATAACATTTTCTATTGATTAGTTTAACATTTATTTCTTTAAAATATGTGCATTATGTTATGTCTAGTTACCCGATGGTGCGGGGCAGGGCAGGGTGGCAGCGGGGAAACATTAAGTGCTACCTCAATGTAGCATACCTATAGGCAATCACATAAAGACCATAGACTTATCACCAATCACCTATCCTTTCGTAAGGCTCTCAAGACCCATCTTTTCAGCACCAATTAATTTAGTTTATGATTTCTCACCTCTGTAATGATCAGACACAGGTCCAATCTCCCCCCCAACATGAGCGCGGAGATACCCCTTCGGGGATTTATTCAGGCGCTATAGAAGCACATAAATAAAATAAATAAATAAAATAGTGAATATGTAGTAAAATGTAGAAAATAGAAAATAAATGCATTGATAAGATAGGGGTAGGACCTCCATCAATTTGTCGGTAAAGCTGAACTTTTGTCCTGAATTTTGACCCTTTGTCCGAATTTTCACCCTTTGTCCTGAATTTGTGTCCTGAATTTTAACCCTTTGTCCTGAATTTTTTACAGTCCTGTCCAGAATTTGTCTCCATGTCAGTTGGTCACCCTATCCCTCAGCCCTGCCACAGCCCCGGCCCCTAGAAATTCTTGCTGTCGCCTGGCAACACTAGAACTCCTGAACACTGTTCGCAGTCCGGGAGAGGCTGCGCAGGTCGTGTTTAGGTAAGGCACGCCTTTCATACACACATAGCAAGGAACTACAAATCCAATTAAAGTAAATGTTTAACAGAAACAAACCATGCAGGTTTGAAGCATCTCTAATTCAGATAAAAAGGTTCCCATTAATGCCCAAAACATAATTATGCATCTCAGTGACCAGTTTTTAGGTCTCGGCTAAGCGCGCGGAAGCGCGTTCTCGCCGAGAACCTATTGTTGCCATGTCTGCTTTCCAGGAGACAACCCTGGCTGCGCGCATCGCCTTGGAGGCGATTTGAAACTGGCACGCGCACGCGAATGCGCTCGCTGTGGCCAGCTGCTGTCGCGCATTCACAGACACACACACACACAAGCGCCCATGCACGCACGCACATACAGACACCCCCCCACACATACACATGCGCGCGCACACACACGAGTGCCCCCCCCCCCGGTCGCACACAGACACACACACAAGTTCACCAAGACCCCCCCAGCCCTTTTTAACTTACCGGGCCAATCTCGGGGGACTCCGCCGCTACGGCTCTTGCCAGCTCCTTTCCCGGGGCTCCCTCTTGGTCAAGGGAGCCCCGCAACACTTCCGTAACTTCCTGCTGGCGGCCCCGGGGCTCTCCACCGCTCACAGGGGCCCCGGGGCTCTCCACCGCTCACAGGAGCCCCGGGCCGCGATATGCATTTACTCTGCCTGCCTCCTCTTCCGGTCCGGACGCGGCCCCGCCCCCGTCACAGGCAACATCGTCTGACTTCCGGTGCATACGCCAATGGAGACACAAGACTGCAGAAAGGTGTGTTTTGAAGGAAGTTCATGTTACCCTTATTTTCTAGTCTTTTTTGTATGGTTTGTTAAGTGCAGGTGCAGACTTTACCTTTCATTTATATTCTTTGTAAATTATTTGCACTCCCTTTTTAAGGATAACATTTATATTTCACTTTCCGGTCAATAAAAAAAATGTAATTGTCTTCAGCTGTTGCATCAAAATTGCCTCTGATGTTGAAACCCTGTTTCTTATCATAGGTGCTTCACAGTCGAATGCATGTGCGGCGTGTTGCGTGGCTGTGCCACCACAGGTTCCACATTCAAAGTGCTGAGCTCCGGGTGGGGGCTGAGAAGGGGTTTGGCGACCTGCACAGCAGTGCCTTTAAGGACTAGGCGTGTCGTTTTCTCTTTTGACAGGTGGAAAGTAAGCTAGCTGTGGAACGGCATGCGAGTGCCCTGCACCCACATGCGTGCATATAGTGCCCGGGTCTTTTAAGCAGACTCCATGTGCGCTCGAGCCAGCCTCCCATCTCGGTACAGAAAAAGTGTTGTAGCTTGTAGGTGCTATTGCAAAGTCTGTTGAATAGTTGTTAGCCTATTGCCCAAATGCCCTTTATATCTTTGGATGATTAAAGACCTTAAGTGTTTTGAAATTACTACCCCTTTTGACAAATCACTTAGTATTAGCTCTCAAAAAACTCCATTTTTGTAAGGCGTTGTTTTATCAACACAGATGTATTTCTCACTAGTTAAGCAGGATATCATTAATGATGGCTCCGTTTTGTGACATTTTTGAAACATGAAACCTTTTGGTGAAAGGATAACATTTTGCAAAATTGCTAGTGTTGGCTGTTATGCGCGCAGAGTTCCCTTCCGAATAGTAGAGGCATGCATGGGAGTAGTAAGCATACTCCAACATTTATGTCCCATGGTGGATGAGACGTGGAAGCCAGTTGTGCTAACACACTAAATATAGTTCTTCTTTTGCTGTTGAAGAGCTCTTACATCCAGGGAACCCTATGCTGTGCTGCAGGTACCAGAATCCCCTAGTCTGCATGCTTCCCTTTCAAAGGATTCCATGTCCATGTTTGCAGCAGCACCTGTGCCAGACCTACCGGTCAGCAGTGCTGGCGCAGCAGACCCTGTGCCGGTGAGGTAAATGTACTCTTTTCAATAAGACAATTTTGCAAGTATTTTGAAGTTATATAATCATTATCCTGGCCTCGTTATGATCCTGGGCTGTCAGGTTGTAAAAATAAGAAAACGAAAATGATGCTGGGCAAAAGACTAGGCGTGGATGCATTAATGACCAGTAATGTAGCTAAGTATGGATTTGTGACACGGTGGATTGAAACGTTTGAAAAATAGCTTGACCTTGGGCATGTCATAGATGATGTTTGGTGCAAATGAAGCGTGGAGTTTACTTAAAGCTGTTTATTTGAAGGAAGTTTACACTTTAACCACAGTGCTACAATGGACCACACAACACACCAGCCTTACTGTATACAAGTAAAACTGAGAAGTAAAAAATGCAAAGAGATAAGTAACACATAATCGCAAATGAATGTAAGCATATAATAGGTCCTGTTTCTTCCTCCCTCCCTCCTGTGCACCTGCTTCTTCTTTCCCTCCCTCCCGCCCCTGCTTCTTCTTCCCTCCCTCCCACCGACCCTGCTTCTTCTTTCCTCTCTCCCTCCCACCCGCCCCTGCTTCTTCTTTCCCTCCCACCCGCCCCTGCTTCTTCTTTCCCTCCCACCCGCCCCTGCTTCTTCTTTCCCTCCCACCCACCCCTGCTTCTCCTTTCACTCCCACCCACCCCTGCTTCTTCTTTTCCTCCCACCCACCCCTGCTTCTTCTTTCCCTCCCACCCGCCCCTGCTTCTTCTTTCCCTCCCAACCGCCCCTGCTTCTTCTTTCCCTCCCGCCCCTGCTTCTTCTTTCCCTCCCTCCCACCCGCCCCTGCTTCTATTTTCCCTCCCTCCCACCCGCCCCTGCTTCTATTTTCCCTCCCTCCCACCCGCCCCTGCTTCTATTTTCCCTCCCTCCCACCCGCCCCTGCTTCTATTTTCCCTCCCTCCCACCCGCCCCTGCTTCTATTTTCCCTCCCTCCCTCCCGCCCCTGCTTCTTTTTTCCCTCCCTCCAACCCGTTTCTTCTTTCCCTCCCGCCCTTGCTGCTTCTTTCCCCTGCTGCTTCTTTCCCAACCCTCCCACCCGCCCCTGCTTCATCTCCAAGAGATGCCTAAACAACCCAGTTTCTTTTTCAACTCCGTTTATTCTCTGCCCCTCTCAATGGACCGATACAAAAAAAAGTGTTATGCCGCACTTTTTACTGACCCGTTACCCACCCCCACCTGCTCTCCTGTTCCTTGTTGCTTACTCCGACCCCATTGGCATAGCCATTAGCTCGCCCATAGGCAAAACCTATTGGCTGTGCCAATGCTTTTTTTTCTTGCCTCTGTGTGGCTCTGTGTGTGTGTGACTCTGTGCGAGGGTGGCTCTGTCTGTGTGAGGGTGGCTCTGTGTGAGGGTGGCTCTGTGTGTGTGTGGGTGGCTCTATGTGAATGACTGTCGGTGGCTCTGTGTGGGTGGCTCTGTATGTGTGTGTGTGGGTGGCTTTGTGTGTGGCTCTGTGTGTGGGTGCAAATGCAATAGGTCTCGCATTTGCGAGAGATTAAGCTATTGGCCTTGTAAATGACAATGCCATTTATTTATATGGTTTAAAAACAAAAACATGAATAAAAAATGTCATTAGCAATGCCAATAGCTCTAACTTTAACAATGCCGAGACCATTGCATTGTAAATGCTTGTTCATTCAGAGATCCTCAGCAGTCGTGACTGGAGACAGACTGACTTCGATACTCTGCAGCATGAGAGAGTATGCAGCCGGCTGAGCAGACAGAGATATTTTTCTCAAGGGCTTCGGCAGATGCACTATTTTTTTCCCCCCAGCCTAGGTGCGGCACGGTAGTGTTATAACTTTACTGGAGGAAAGGTAACCGTGATTTCGCACAGAGGGGTTAAATATCTCTGTTGAAAGCTATTGGCTGTACCAAATGTTGCACTGCATATTCCCAAAATTACGATCATTTTTCAAGGGCACTAGTTTCCATTTCTGTGATTTGCAGCAGTTTTAACATTTTCTTAGTTTCTTGTTGCTCAAATGGGTGTCATTTCTGATAATTATGTTTTCCTTGTCTTTATTACTTGATTTTGTTCGAGAGAAAGTGTCACTCATTGTGGATGAAATATCACTCATAATAATTACACTGAAATTATACAAATGTCACACCTAGCCATCTGAAACCTTGGCAGCTATGGGCCCGTGCCGGAGCATCTTGTCCTGCCTGTGGGCCCCCGCTCCTGGCGTGCCTCTCACCGCCCCCCTCTGCACGCAGAGGGTCTCAGGTCCGACGCAGCTGGGCCGTTATGTGCCTCGAGGGAGATTTGGCGTGAAGAGCAGCCTTTTCATGCACCGGCCTCGCGTCGTCCCGGAGCCCTCACTCACCCTGAGACGGCCCCAAGCCCCGACTTTCAGTTCCTCGCAGGTGCAGTCGCGGTAAGGCATGTGCCTCCCCCAGTGATGCTGTACTTTGAGGGAACACCGCTCTGATCTTGGCCAGATGGGGCGCTCGGGAGACGAAAGAAACACGTCTTACCCGCTTGCCATCTTGGCCCCGTTTTGCTTCATTTGTACCACTTTAATACCCAAATAGAGAAATAACAAATAGAAAGTTCACCAGTTAACCTTTGCGAAGGGCCTTTTACTGCTCAGCCACGTGTTGCTTCGTTTTAGAACTTTTGATCCATTTAATTTTGAAGTAGAATTTTTTTTGCTGAAATCTGGAGAGTATTGCGGCAGATGATGGAATATGTGACAACTGCAGCAAATTCATAACATGCGGGAAAACGCTACGGCTGCAAAATCGCAAAATTCCAATGGGTCCTGCTGATAACTCTACTGAACTGTATATAGGCACAGCCTTCACACCACCTCCTTTGAGCAAGGTCTCCCAGCATGTGAAGAAGGCTTCGGAGACCAACCTTCGACCATAGGCCTGGTGTGTAGTGTCCCAGTTAACATCTGTAGTTATCTCCTCTTGATACTGGTAAGTCCTGCCCATGACTTTGTGTCACATCTGTCCTGCTGTTAATGGAGCCTGTGGCCCACTGACACCTCACTTCTACTGAAGTTTGCAGGGGTCACCATAACTCACTGAGCTGTTGCACAAGTCAGATACAGGCATCAGCAGCAAAGCACGTAGCCCACACACTAAATATACCTAGATTTGAAACTGACCTGCAGGCTGGCCACAAATGCCTGCAGCAGGCACATTAACCCACTCAGCTCGATTACTGGCAACATCATCTGGTACACGCAGGTTATTGGCAGAGATCTTCAGCAGAACTCTGACTCAGTGAGTGGTCTTACTTGGACACAAACCAGGTTGCTGTCAGACTGCTGCCGTGGGTACTTTATCCCACTAAGGTATCTTAGGGAGATTGTAGCCCCTACCCTGCGTTTGCATTATCATCGCCGCATCTGGCTGTAGAAACCTTCTGCCTTTGGCTCTGATAGCTGCCACCGGCTGCATGCATAGATGTATTCAACTGGTCCTTTACCCCTGTTCCTGGTGCATGACTTGTGACACGGGTTTCACGGAGATCTCTGCACAAGGTACACAAATATATATCTGCCTGCAGGAACGCACACCAGGCTAGCTGGTTACATACGAACCCGTGCAGCAGGTGCATAAACCCGCGAAGCTATCTGACTGGGAGTGGATGCTATGGGTGCAGGTGACACGCTGACCTCTACATCTGCACATTTCCCAGTTCGCTCCTTATTTGCGTCGACGCTCTCCCTTTACGGTTTATAAATCCTGCCTCTGCATTTGGCACATTATCCCGCTGAGCTGCAGCATGCAGGCCAGTTGTTTGTGTTCCTAGAAGAGCCGGTTTCAGATCGCCTCTCTCTCCCGAGCCACGTATAATTTATAGTGCAGCGGCGCTCCGCTCCCATCATTCATTAACTGGGAGTGTGAGAGGAGCCGGCTGAAAAGAAGCCTACCTCTAGCCCCAGGGTTTAGCGTCTATCCTTTACTTCAGGTGTGTGCGAACTTCCTCCTCCTCCCCCCGCCCCCGATCTCCATAGCAATCCCTGCGGCACTCGACCTGGGAGGACAAACAGCGGAGCGCAAGTCTCGGCAGTGCCTGCGTCGCCAGACTCGCCGGGTGCACCAGCAGCCGCCACAGCGTGCGCCACCGAAGTCAGTGGTTCGAATCCAGACTCACAGGTGAGCCAGCAGCCGCCAGACTCACCGGTGCCCCAGCAGCCACCATGTGCCACCAGAGTCACTGGTGCGCCAGCAGGCGACACAGTCAGACAATCAGACCCCCGGGATATAGCAGCATGGATTCGCAAATTTAGCGGCACAAATATGGAAATTTAGCGGCATTTTTGCGGCACTTTATTTTACTCATAATCATTAATTTTCAGCCATAAATCAATGGAAACTTTTAGCAGAGTATTCCGCTTTGAATAGGCTACCTGAAGTATGAAACAGAGGAAGCAGCCCACAGGTGAAGGATGTTATCCCTTGGAAATCCAATTCTCCATTTGCTTTAATATAGGTTGAGTATGTATTACAGTGATTAGAGGTACATGAGATGAATGTTTGGCTGAACCCCTTAACATGGCTTGCATAGAAAATAGGCACAGGGTCAACGACTTAAACATATGCTCTTTATCTCGCCACATGTCATTCGGGACAGGATGAGCATCGATAATAAGGATTAATGCTGAACATTTTAACTTGGCTGGCAGAGCTGCACTACAGTGCCGCAATCTTGCCGTGGGCTCTCTAGCGCCCCCCATTTTGTTCAGAAATTTGCAAGGTCTCATCTGGGTCCTAATTCTACTTTTACGGGAGGATCTTGCATGTTGTGAGGGCATGTGGAAAGGTACTTTGCACAAGGGAGTCTCACTGGTTAGAGGCGGCAGACCCGAGAGCAGAGGACGGCCCGGGACCAGGGTTCGATTCCCGGCGCGGCAGGTTTCTGGACCAGGGTCAGCGGACTCGATAATTCTCTCGCCTCGGTGCCCACTCTGATCAGCGATCACACTCGGCAACTCTGGGCATTAGCTTGCCTCATCTTCACTAACGGCCCCACCAGACCGCCGAGGATGCCTGGTCTCACCCTGGACATACCCATTAAGGGACCATCTCTCAGGGAAGCCAGGAAGGGTTTTGCAGCGGTCGAAGCGCCTTGGGACCCTACGGGTAAGTAGTGCGCTATATAAATGCCTATACATTTACATTACAATGGACAGTGGTTGTGCTAGCACTTCTCTGAATAGCTCTATCATTATTGATGACGGTATTATATAGACTTCATATGGCAGGGTCATCAGGATTCGGAATAGGTTTACCTGGTCAATGACACAGAGACTGTTGACAGGGGACCGGGTACCAGGCAATGTATTTATCTTAATGTAGTAATATTTGAGGCCCCTCACTGTGCACCTAAAATAAAGTGTTGTTTTATTTTATCTTTCTGCCCGGGGGGGGCCTAATTCTAGCCATTGATGAATATAAAAATATTGTGTGAACAATTTATTCAGCCCTAGTTTCAACCAAAAGGCCACACAATTTGACATGGTCTCAATCACAATTGTAGGCAAGGCATATACTTATACAAAGTTATATTAAGGAGGCTACACGTATTTGTAACCATATGATTACCTTATGAGGGTCTTGCCAATTCTAAGCCGGCACAAATGGAAGGGCTTTACAGCACATACTGGCACGTCCCTTCACCTCCTTGTGAGGGCAATATATGCTTTCCCTCTCCCACTGCAAGGGCATCTTCTACCCAGTAAGTCTTTCCTGGAATGAGACCAGGCCAATCTCATGCCTTTGAATGGATTGAGTGGCTATTTAATGTTTTTTCTCTAACACCATTTACATTACAGGTTATGACTCCCCAGATAAGTGGAGCTCTAAGACGTCCATTATCCACTGCCATCCCTATGTGCATTTTCAACAAGTAGCTCGGGCATCCACACACTCACTAACCACAAACCACCTCCAGTCACACCAGCATCTGCGGAAATCCAGAAGCTCTCCAAAATAACCTTCCAACCTGCTGGTGAAATATGGAACGAAAGAGCAAGTGAGTCGTTTGTACCCACATTTTAAGACCTGACCTATGGCAGTACGGAAGAACAGGCCTTTATGGAAATAGCTTTTGAGGCCTCATCCCAAGAAGGTATGAGTCACATACATGGCGTTGTCCTTAGGGCCACCTCCAACAACACTATCATGAAGAGAATGGGAAGAAAAACACCCAGAGATCGATCTGAGCTAGCAGCCATGTTATCCATGCATCACGAAGACTTTTAAACAAGCCTGCTGTTTTACATATCTGAAGACAATTTGATGTTTGTGAAACCTACTATCGACCTGACGGTCGCTAACTAAGAATCTAGAAAACTTTCGCACAATTCTAATTATTGAGCCTAGCTACAGCTTGGAGGAACCATGATCATAATCTCTGTGTCCCTCTACAGAGTTGTTGAATCAGGCATTCTTCAGACATAGAAATAGCCCTGGCACAATATACACGCACGTCACTAAATGTCAGAACCTCCAGGCACTTTTGTAAAAATTGCAGCATTTTTACAAAAGTGCCGATTTCGTGGGCACTTTTGTAAAAATCGCGGCATTTTTACAAAAGTGCCGATTTTGCGGCAAACCGCGAAATCCTGTTGGGTCTGGACAATGTGAGCCAGCAGCACAGTCAACAGTGAGCCAGCAGCCCCCATGCGCCATCAGACTCACCGGTGCGCCAGCAGCCGCCACACTCACCGGTGCGCCAGCAGCCGCCACACTCACCGGTGCACCAGCAGCCGCCACACTCACCGGTGCACCAGCAGCCGCCACATCCACCGGTACCCCAGCAGCGGCCACACTCACCAGTGCGCTAGCAGCGGCCACACTCACCGGTACCCCAGAAGCTGCCACACTCACTGGTGCGCCAGCAGCCGCCACACTCACCGGTGCCTCAGCAGCTGCCACACTCATGTGTGCACCAGCAGCCGCCACATCCACCGGTACCCCAGCAGCGGCCACACTCACCAGTGCGCTAGCAGCGGCCACACTCACCGGTACCCCAGAAGCTGCCACACTCACCGGTGCGCCAGCAGCCGCCACACTCACCGGTGCCCCAGCAGCTGCCACACTCATGTGTGCACCAGCAGCCGCCACACTCACAGGTGCGCCGGCAGCCCCCGTGCACCGCCACACTCACTGGTGAGCCAGCAGCCACCGTGCACCGCCACACTCACCGGTACCCCAGAAGCTGCCACACTCACCGGTGCGCCAGCAGCCGCCGCACTCACCGGTGCGCCTGCAGCCACTGTGCACCTCCACACTCACTGGTGAGCCAGCAGCTGCCACAGATGAGCCAGCAGCTGCCACACTCATCGGTGAGCCAGCAGCTGCCACAGGTGCGCCAGCAGCCGCCTCACTCACAGGTGCGCCAGCAGCCACCATGCACCGCCACACTCACTGGTGAGCCAGCAGCCGCCACACTCACCGGTGAGCCAGCAGCCGCCACACTCACCGGTGAGCCAGCAGCCGCCACACTCACCGGTGAGCCAGCAGCCGCCACACTCACCGGTGCGCCAGCAGCCGCAACACTCACCGGTGCCCCAGCAGCCGCCACAGGTACACCAGCAGCCGCCACACTCACCGCTGCTACAGCAGCCGCCACACTCACCGCTGCTACAGCAGCCGCCACACTCACCGCTGCTACAGCAGCCGCCACACTCACGGCTGCTACAGCAGCCGCCACACTCACCGGTGCACCAGCAGCCGCCACACTCCACGGTGAGACAGCAGCTGCAAGCCGCCACACTCATCGGTGAGCCAGCAGCTGCCACAGGTGAACCAGCAGCCGCCAAAGGTGCGCCAGCATCTGCCACACACCGGTGAGCCAGCAGCTACCACAATTACCGGTGCTCCAGCAGCCGCAACACTCACCGTTGCACCAGCAGCCACCACACTCACCATTGCGCCAGCAGCCGCCACACTCACCAGTGCGCCAGCAGCCGCCACACTCACCAGTGCGCCAGCAGCAGCCGCCACACTCACCAGTGCGCCAGCAGCAGCCGCCACACTCACTGGTGAGCCAGCAGCCGCCACTGGTGAGCCAGCAGCCGCTACAGGTGAGCCAGCAGCCGCCACAGGTGCGCCAGCAGCCGCCACAAACCGGTGAGCCAGTAGGCGGCACACTTACCGGTGAGCTAGCAGCCGCCACACTCACCAGTGAGCCAGCAGCCGCCACACTCACCGGTGAGCCAGCAGCCGCCACACTCACCGGTGAGCCAGCAGCCGCCACACTCACCGGTGAGCCAGCAGCCGCCACACTCACCGGTGAACCAGCAGCCACCACACTCACCGATGCGCCAGCAGCCGCCACACTCACCAGTGCGCCAGCAGCCGCCACACTCACTGGTGAGCCAGCAGCTGCCACAGGTATGGCACCAGTGCACCAGCAGCCGCTACAGCTAAGCGGTGTGCCAGCAGGCGCCACTCTCACCGGTGCCCCAGCAGGCGCCACTCTCACCAGTGCGCCAGCAGCCGCCACACTCACCGTGCCCCAGCAGCCCCCACACTCACCGGTAACCCAGCAGCTGCCACAGGTGAGCCAGCAGCCGCCACAGGTGCGACTCACCGGTGCGCCAGCAGCCGCCACACTCACCGGTGCGCCAGCAGCCGCCACACTCACCGGTGCACCAGCAGCCGCCACACTCAGCGGTGCACCAGCAGCCGCCACATCCACCGGTACCCCAGCAGCGGCCACACTCACCAGTGCGCTAGCAGCGGCCACACTCACCGGTACCCCAGAAGCTGCCACACTCACTGGTGCGCCAGCAGCCGCCACACTCACCGGTGCCCCAGCAGCTGCCACACTCATGTGTGCACCAGCAGCCGCCACATCCACCGGTACCCCAGCAGCGGCCACACTCACCAGTGCGCTAGCAGCGGCCACACTCACCGGTGCCCCAGCAGCTGCCACACTCATGTGTGCACCAGCAGCCGCCACACTCACAGGTGCGCCGGCAGCCCCAGTGCACCGCCACACTCACTGGTGAGCCAGCAGCCACCGTGCAGAAGCTGCCACACTCACCGGTGCGCCAGCAGCCGCCACACTCACCGGTGCCCCAGCAGCTGCCACACTCATGTGTGCACCAGCAGCCGCCACACTCACAGGTGCGCCGGCAGCCCCCGTGCACCGCCACACTCACTGGTGAGCCAGCAGCCACCGTGCACCGCCACACTCACCGGTACCCCAGAAGCTGCCACACTCACCGGTGCGCCAGCAGCCGCCGCACTCACCGGTGCGCCTGCAGCCACTGTGCACCTCCACACTCACTGGTGAGCCAGCAGCTGCCACAGATGAGCCAGCAGCTGCCACACTCATCGGTGAGCCAGCAGCTGCCACAGGTGCGCCAGCAGCCGCCTCACTCACAGGTGCGCCAGCAGCCACCATGCACCGCCACACTCACTTGTGAGCCAGCAGCCGCCACACTCACCGGTGAGCCAGCACCCGCCACACTCACCGGTGAGCCAGCAGCCGCCACACTCACCGGTGAGCCAGCAGCCGCCACACTCACCGGTGAGCCAGCAGCCGCCACACTCACCGGTGCGCCAGCAGCCGCAACACTCACCGGTGCCCCAGCAGCCGCCACAGGTACACCAGCAGCCGCCACACTCACCGCTGCTACAGCAGCCGCCACACTCACCGCTGCTACAGCAGCCGCCACACTCACCGCTGCTACAGCAGCCGCCACACTCACCGCTGCTACAGCAGCCGCCACACTCACCGCTGCTACAGCAGCCGCCACACTCACCGGTGCACCAGCAGCCGCCACACTCCACGGTGAGACAGCAGCTGCAAGCCGCCACACTCATCGGTGAGCCAGCAGCTGCCACAGGTGAACCAGCAGCCGCCAAAGGTGCGCCAGCATCTGCCACACACCGGTGAGCCAGCAGCTACCACAATTACTGGTGCTCCAGCAGCCGCAACACTCACCGTTGCACCAGCAGCCACCACACTCACCGTTGCGCCAGCAGCCGCCACACTCACCGTTGCGCCAGCAGCCGCCACACTCACCGTTGCGCCAGCAGCCGCCACACTCACCAGTGCGCCAGCAGCAGCCGCCACACTCACTGGTGAGCCAGCAGCCGCCACTGGTGAGCCAGCAGCCACTACAGGTGAGCCAGCAGCCGCCACAGGTGCGCCAGCAGCCGCCACAAACCGGTGAGCCAGTAGGCGGCACACTTACCGGTGAGCTAGCAGCCGCCACACTCACCAGTGAGCCAGCAGCCGCCACACTCACCGGTGAGCCAGCAGCCGCCACACTCACCGGTGAGCCAGCAGCCGCCACACTCACCGGTGAACCAGCAGCCACCACACTCACCGATGCGCCAGCAGCCGCCACACTCACCAGTGCGCCAGCAGCCGCCACACTCACTGGTGAGCCAGCAGCTGCCACAGGTATGGCACCAGTGCACCAGCAGCCGCTACAGCTAAGCGGTGTGCCAGCAGGCGCCACTCTCACCGGTGCCCCAGCAGGCGCCACTCTCACCAGTGCGCCAGCAGCCGCCACACTCACCGTGCCCCAGCAGCCCCCACACTCACCGGTAACCCAGCAGCTGCCACAGGTGAGCCAGCAGCCGCCACAGGTGCGCCAGCAGCCGCCACAGGTGCGCCAGCAGCCACCGTGTGGCACCAGTGGGCCAGCAGCCGCCATAGCTAAGCAGTGTGCCGGCCCAGTGAACAGTGCGCCACCAGACTCACTGGTGCCTGCAGCCCCAGCAGCAAACATAGTCTACGGTGTGCCAGCAGCAACCGTTGCAACAGCTACAGCCCTCTACCACCCCCCATCAACCAGTATGCCTCCGCAGCTTCTGATGCCAAACCCCAGACACCGGTAGGTACCCTACTAAGCTTCTCAACTCATGTACCACCACAGCGGACCATCTGCCATCAGTACGGGCTCAAACTAACCCTGGGCAGAACTGGCGTAGTGCCAGTACGCAGAGTTCTACGGAGTTATGAAAAAACTCTGCTCCGCTCTGCCACCCGCCTCCACAGAAGCAGGGCCCGGTGCCCAGGCTCCGGTGGGCCCCGGCGTGCAAGAGCAAATGTCCTGCGGCCAGCTGAGGGTCTGTGTGCCCGGAACGGGGGTCCCTCCTGCCCGGGCAGGCTGCCAGCTCCCCCGGGCCCAGCTAGGTTGAGAAGCAGGGACTGGGCCTGGGGCCTGGGCTTCGGGCCAGGCCTGGGGTGCAGGAGCCCCCGTCCTGCGGCCTGCTGAGTGTCCGTCTGCCCGAGACGGGGGTCCCTTGTGCCCAGGGAGGCTCACCCTCTCCCTGGCCTGGCTTGGTTCAGATGCTGGGACCGGTTCCGGGGTCTGGGCTCCGGCGAGCCCTGGGGTGCGGGAGACTGCGGCCAGCCGAGGGTCTGGGTGCCCGTCACAGGGTCCATCGGCCAGGGCCGGCCTCCCCCGCTTCGCCTGCGAGTCAAGGTGCCGGCGGGCCCCGGGTCAGAGTTCCGTCGGGGGCCGCCCTCGCAGCCCCGCACCTGAGACCCAGCTAAGGACCCTGATGAGCCCCCAGGAAGCAGAGACCCCGAGCTGATGGGCGTCATCCGGGTTCGGCCATCTGGTCGCGCCCTTTCCCCCCTCGGCCATCTGGTCGCACGCAATGCTTTCCATTGGGGCGACCAGATGGCCAGGCTGCCCTGCAAGTCCTGATGAGGACTCGTTTGCCTCCCCGATATCAGCCAGGTCTCCGAGAGGTCTGGAGCGTCCGCGCCTTGGGTCCCCTCCCTCACTCGGTGTGCACGGGTTACCAGAAAAGGGGGTACTCTTCCTCCGGATTACTAGGGACAGGGTACCTCTGAATCCCTCGCAGGCTGGGGGCTCCCAGCCGACGATCAAATGGGCTAAGGCCAGGCAAACCCCCCCGCCCCCCACCCCTTTCTGTGGCTCCATCCTCCGGCCCGCCGCGTGGCAAAGTGCTGGGACGGGCTCCATCAGGCCCGAGTGGTCCTCTCTTGGGCGTCCGGGCCTGAGAGCTCTGGCCGGGCGCTCCCTACACTTGGCTCCATCCTCCGCTCCGCAATGGGCCCAGGACCTGTTGGGTGTTCCACAGCACGGCTTGGGTTCAGGAGCTCCAGCATGGGCACCTGAGGGCGGTGGCCTCCCCACCCACGGCTCCGTCCTCGGGCCTGTCACGTGGCAGGACGCCCGGGACAGGGTCCTGCAGGCCCGGGGCAGACCCCACCCTGGGCCTCTAGGGACGGGAGCCCCGATGGGATCCAGGCCCCGAGGAGGGCGCTCCCCGAGGGGCACAGGACAGGGTTCCATAGTGCCTGTGGAGTCTCCCCCTACTTGGCTGGGTTCAGGAGCTCCAGCCGGGGCCCCTGCGGCTAGCCTCCTGAGCCCGGGCTCCGTCCTCGGGCCTGCCACATCCCAGGATGGGGTCCCACGGGCCTGTGGAGACTTCTCCTGCGCCTCAGGGCCTGGGAGCCCTGGCTGGGTCTAGGGGCCCAACTGGCCCCTTGGTTGGCGCTCCCACCCTGGGCTCTGTCTCCCGGTCTGCCGCTCCGCCAGAGGCGTGGAACGGGGTTCCATAGAGCCTGGGGAGCCTCCCTCTGCTTGGCTGGTTTCAGAAGCTCCGACCAGGGCCCCTGAGGGCCCTTGGGAGAGCGGCCTCCCCACCCCGGGCTCCATCCTCGGGCCTGCCACATGGCAGGGTTCCGGGGATGAGGTCTCGCGGGCCTGGGGAGGTTTCCCCTGCACCTTTGGGCCTGGGAGCCCTGGCTGGATCCAGGGGCCCTCCGTCATCCAGTCTGCCACTCCGCCAGGGTCCCGGGACGGGGTTCCATAGTGCCCGGGGAGCCTCCCCCTGCTTGGCTGGGTTCAGGAGCTCCGGCTGGGGCGCCTGAGGGCCATGGGGAGGGTGGCCTTTCCACTCCAGGCTCTCCCGTCAGACCTGCCGCATAGCAGGGTGCCTGGGACAGGGGCCCGGGGAGGCTTCCCCTGCGCCTGTGGCCTGGGAGCCCTGGCTGGGTCCAGGGGCCCCGCTGGGCCCCAGGTCGAGTTCTCCAGCCCTGGGCCCCGCCCTGCTGCTATGCCAAAGGCCCGAGACGGGGTTACGTCATGCCTGGGGAGCCCCCCCCCCCTCTGCTTGGCTGGGTTCAGGAGCTCCGTTGAGGAGGGCGGCCTCCCCACCCCAGGCTCCTTCCTCGGGCCTGCCGTGTGGCAGGGTGCCCGGAAATGGGCCCGGGGAGACTTCACCTGCACCTCTGGGCCTGGGAGCCGGATGGGATCCAGGGGCCCTGCCGGGTTCCAGGTTGGGTGCTCCCACCCTGGGCCCCTTCCTCTGGCCTGCCGCTCCTCCAAGGACCCGGGAGGGCCTGCTTGTCAAGGTGTCTGCCGGCCCCGGGTTGGAGGGCCCGTCGGCTCCCCCCTCGCAGCCCCATGGCTGAGGCCGAGCTGGGGCCCTGGGCCTCTGGCGCCCCATGCCCCGGCACCTGCTTGCCCTTTCGTTAGGGCACAGAGCGACCAGATGGCTGCCCTTCGAGCCAGGCCATCTGGTCGCGCCTTTGCCCTCGGCCATCTGGCCGCACTTATCCCCTCGGCCATCTGGTCGCACGCAATGCTTTCCAATGGGCCAGCCAGATGGCCGGGCTTCCCTGAAAGTCCCGATGAGGGCTAATTTGCCTCCCTGATCGCAGCGAGGGCTCCAGGAGGTCGGGCATATTCGCGCCTTGGGTCCCCTCTGTCACCCGGTGCGCAAGGATTACGAGAAAGGGGGTATTTTTCCTTCGTATTACTAGGGAGATGGTCAGTCACACCCCCCTGTGAGGTCTGGCGAATCTGAGACAGTGGACGGCAGGACCCAGGCCCTCCCAAGGGCCCCAATGGGCCTGGTTTAGCACCTGCCTCCCAGCCCTTCCCGATAGGATTCCCTCCTAGCTTGCCTGCCCCAGAAGCGGGCGGGGACGTGAAGCCGACATCGCCCACGCAGGGCAGCCTGCCAGGGAAAAGCCCCGGCTGGACTCTGATCGATTGGGCATGCTCGGTCCGTTTAGGGATGGCTTGGCCAGCCTTGGTAGTCGTTTCAAGCAAAGAGTTTCCACCCCGCATGGACCATCCGACTTGAGGACCTGCCGCTTGGCCCTTCCCCTGACCCAGCAGAAGGCCGAGCGGCCCCGGTAGCTTACGCCCTCCCAGTGGTCCAACCCGAGCAGAAGGTGTCGGGTGGCGCCAGGCCCTGGACGCTGCCGCCCTACAGGTCCGAATGCCCAGCGTGCCACTCCGTCCCCTCTCTCTGCACTGCGCATTTCCGCAGCAGCTCGTAACGACCATTCCGAGGGGTGCCACCGCCGCCAGGCTCCGGCACCCCTGCGTCTCGCTCAGGCTGTGCTTCGGCCCGCCTCTCATTGCGGGGAGATGGCTGGAACCGCCGGTGTCCGTGCGACCACACCTGTCCACCCCTCCAGCGGGCCCTCTGGCCCATGCTGGCGGGTTCCTTCCCCATAAAGGGTCCAGAGAGGGAGAGGTGTGCAAAGTTTGTCGGTCAGGTAGACGGGCACTGGCTCCCAAACCCCGCCTTGTCAGGTGCGGCTACCTGGTTGATCCTGCCAGTAGCATATGCTTGTCTCAAAGATTAAGCCATGCATGTGCAAGTGCACACTTCTGGTACTGTGAAACTGCGAATGGCTTATTAAATCAGCTATGGGTCCTTTGATCACTCCATCTGTTATTGGATAACTGTAGTAATTCTAGAGCTAATACACGCCCATGAGCGCTGACCTCCTGGGATGCGTGCATTTATCAGACCAAGACCAATTCGGGCTCGCCCGGCCGCTTTGGTGACTCTAGATAACTGCAGGCCGGTCGCTCGTCCCAGTGACTGCGACGATACATTAGGATGTCTGCCCTATCAACTTTCGATGGTACTTTCTGTGCCTACCATGGTGACTACGGGGAATCGGGGTTCGATTCCGGAGAGTTACGCGTTTACATAATACAGTTTAACAACTGTTAATGCATCAAATTACACTGGGTTTATAACTAGAATACATAGATTACAGTGCAGACATTATTCACAACTTGACCGGAGTCTTAGGACTGCCCTTAAAAAATTAAGAGTGTACAAAACAGTATCTGTAGAAAGAAGTTGTAAAAAGATAAAAGCCGATCTAACCCTCATGAAACCAGCCTTTTTCAGGGTAGGGATAATAAATAATTTTCTGGGAAGATCTTAAAAACTGCAGACCATTAAAATGTGCATCATGTCCTGAGGAGACTCTCCGTCGCAGCCACAGGGCATGAGACACTGACCTCTGTGGGAGTCACGCGGTTGAGCCAAGAGATAGTGATAAAGATCGAGCCAACACCTTGTTAAAAAAAAATGATCATAAATGCTTTTGAGCCATAAAAGATATGGTTCTGTGGTTGGCACCATTTTTAACATAATGTCACTATACACACAGGACTTGCACAGCTCTACTTCCTCTGTTTCGCAATGGCTCCTTCTTGAAAAACACTCTTTGGCTCAGGCATAGTCCCTCTTACATATATTCTCCGGATTGGTGAATAGTTCTGCTCTGCCTAGCCTCAAAAGGCCTACTCTTATTTACTGAAGCCATCGAATACGCGAAAGATGGTCAAGCGAAAGACAGTCCTTTAAGATGTGTTTACTAAGTGTATTTTCCTGTTTGTCCCAAATCCTGGGCCATCATGCCACGGGACGAAAAACCAATTCATCTGAGAGGAAAGGCATCCCAAGTTCTTCATGCACAACGTACCAAGAAATACTTTGCGGCACAGAAAGGGCCCATCACAGGAAAGAGTTTTCGGCGATTTGCAGGGCCCGACCCCAATATAGTCCAGGTCTTGCTCTCGTAACTGGCCTTTGAAATACATTTTGCTTGGTAAATCTTCAAGAGTGCCCCTATTGGTTTCCCTCCCACTCTAGTGGCAAAGTTAAAAACAGCTGCAGAATATTTCACTAGTTCCACTTTCTTCTGAGTAAGCAAGAGGGACCAGCTCAAAGAGTCATCAAACAAAACCCCCAAATAGGAAAAGACGTTAGTCTTGGGTATTGGTGATGATCCTAGTTTAAAGGTAAACTGCTTTGCTGTACGCTGTCCTACCTGCATAATAAACAATTTTGAGTGATTAATAGTCAGGTCCAGGTCCTCCATAAAGTGAAGAAAATAACTCCTTAAAAGTTGTAGGCCCTTCGCTTTCATCGCCATGAGGACCGCGTCGACACGTATAGTAGGACTGGCAGACTGCGCTTGCCTACCTGGGGACAATCGGCTTTTGTGGCCAAAAGGGCCTTCTCTAGAGAGTTAATATAGAAGTTAAAAAGGTAGGGTTCTAGTGTGCACCCCTTACACACCCCTCTCTGTTTATTTGCCGGGTCACTTTCATGTCTTTTTTATAGTGAACAGCCGCCCTTGAGTCTCGACGATGGTCCTTGAGAAATAAGATAATGTTACCATCAATGCCAATGGTATACATAAACTGCCATAGCTGAGATCTATTGACACAATCAAACGCTTGGGATGGGTCCAGAAAGGCTAGGTATATGGTGCTGGAACGCGCCACAGTATACTTAGTCAGAACCATGTACAGATTTAAACATTGTTCCACGGTGGAACGGCCTGGGGGGAAGCCACTTTGAGTGTCACTTAAAAAGTTATTTTCATCGGCCCAAGATACAAGTCTACCAATAACAATGCGACTCACTACCTTTACCCCAGAGTCCAGAAGAGAAATGGGCCTGTAGCAAACGGTACTGTCCCGGTCTCCCTTTTAAAAAATCAAGACAATGATCGACAAGGCCTGGGCGACCGACCTGAATTGCAGCATTAATGACAGATGTGAGAACCGGTGTTGCTATCTGTGGTGTCCCACTGGCTGCTCGCGCACACATGCCTTGGGCACCCACCTTCTCGGCCGGCTTCCCAGGGAAGGCGAATCCCCTCCAGATCCAATCCGGGGAAAAAGGGGGCGTGCCACTGGGATGCATTCTTGGCGGCTACCCCCAACGCTTTGGCATTTTTTCTGACTACGATCTCAGATCAGATGTGGCGACCCGCTGAACGTAAGCATATTACTAAGCGGTGGAAAAAAAACTAACTAGGATTCCCCCAGTAACGGCGAGTGAAGAGGGAAGTGCCCAGCACTGAGTCCACACCTGGCGACGGGTGCCGGAAATGTGACATACAGAAGATCGAGGCTCACCCCGCGGATGGTGTTAGGCTGGCAGCGGCCCCTGGTACTCCGGGATCGTGTCTTCTTGGAGTTGCGTTGCTTGGGAATGCTGCCCAAAGTGGGTGGTAAAATCCATCTAAGGCTAAATACGGGCACGAGACCGATAGCCAACAAGTACCATAAGGGAAAGTTGAAAAGAACTTTGAAAGAGAGAGTTCATGAGGGCGTGAAACCGTTGATAGGTAAACGGGTGGGGTCCATGCAGTCCGCTCGCAGGATTCAACATGGGGGGAAGAGTCAGTGGCCTGGGAGTTCCAGATACCCTCTGTGGGACCTGGGCCAGTCCCTACAGGGCCCCCGCAGGGTGCATTTCCTCTGTGGTGGTGCGCCACGACTGGCACCGGGTTGGCTGGCAAGGCATCAGGGTGGCAGGTGCCCTTGCGTTCCAGCAGAGGGTGTTACAGCCCCCCTGGCAGCAGATTTGGCGTGTCAGCAGGGCCAAGGGAGATTCGACCGCATTGGCGCCCTTCCTCGGGTCCCCACTCCCGGCCACCCCTAGGGCGCGCGGGGCAGGGAAGGGGGGACGGGCCCCCTGCTCCCGGCGAGACTGTCGACTGGGGTGGACTGTGCTCAGTGCGCCCCGACCGCGTTGGGCTTGCTGATGAGGAGGCCCACGCTGGTTTCCAGGGGTTTGCGGCGATGTTGGTTACCCACCCGACCCATCTTGAAACACGGACCAAGGAGTCTAACACGGGCGCGCCACCGGCCTGTCTCGCCCACTCCGTCGGGGAGGTGGAGCAGGAGCGTGAGTGATAGGACCCAAAAGTTGTTGAACTATGCCTGGGCAGGGCGAAACCAGAGGGAATTCTGGTGGTGGTCCGTAGCAGTCCTGACGTGCGAATCGATTGTCCAACCTGGTAATAGGGGCGAAAGACTAATCGAACCATCTAGTACCTGGTTCCCTCTTAAGTTTCCCTCAGGATAGCTGGCTTTTGGAGCCCCCAGTTTTATCTGGTAAAGTGAATGATTAGAGGTCTTGGGGCCGAAACAATGTCAACCTATTCTCAAACTTTAAATGGGTAAGAAGCCTGGCTCGCTGGCGTGGAGCATGGAATGCAAGTGCCTAGTGGGCCACTTTTGGTAAGCAGAACTGGCGCTGCGGGCTGAACCGAACACTGGGTTAAGGCACCCGATGCCGATGGTCATCAGACCTCAGAAAAGGTGTTGGTTGATATAGACAGCAGGATGGTGACCATGGAAGATGGAATCCGCTAAGGAGTGTGCAACAATGCACCTGCCAAATCAACTAGCCCTGAAAATGAATGTCGCTGGAGTGTGTGAGAGACGCGAGGGCTAATCCACGATGAGTAGGAGAACCGCTGCAGTGAGCACGGAAGCTTGCAGCGAAGGCCCGGGTGGAGCAGCTGCAGGTGCAGATCTTGGTGGCAGTAACAAATATTCAAACGAGAACGTTGAAGGCCAAAGTGAAGAAGGGTTCCATGTGAACAGCAGTTAAGCATGGGTCAGTTGGTCTTACGCGATGGGCGAGCGCCGGTCATAAGTGATGGGCGATAGCCTCCGTTGCCCTCGTCCGATCAAAAGGGAGTCGAGATCAGATCCCTGAACCCGGAGTGGTGGAGACAGGCACCCTCGCGGCGTCCATTGCGGTAACGCAAACAATCCCAAAGAAGCCAGCTGGAGCCCCGAAGAAGGGGTTCGCCCCGAGAGAGGGTCCAGAGCCTTGGAAAGCGTTGCCATTCCGGCTGTATCCGGTGAGCTCTCGTTTGACCTTGAAAATCTGGGGGAGATAGTGTAAATCTCACGCCGGGCCATGCCCATACCTACAGCAGGTCTCCAAGGTGAACAGCCTCTGGCATGTTGGAACAATGTAGGTAAGGGAAGTCGGCAAGTCAGATCTGTAACTTCGTGATAAGGTTAGGCTCTAAGGGCTGGGTTGGTCGGGCTGGGGTGCCAAGCGGGGCTGTGCGCATGCTGCACCATGGCTGAGGCCCTGCCCTCTGGGGCAACGGCGACTCTGGACGCCAACCGGGCCCTCCCTTTGGATCGCCCCAGCTATGGTGGCCGCCTTTCCCCGTGCCCTCTCCCTGGGGGTGCGGGGCCAACGTTCTGCCTCGGCTAGTGCCTAGCAGATGACTTAGAACTGGTGTGGACCAGGGGAATCCGACTGTTTAGTTAAAACAAAGCATCGCGAAGGCCCGAGGTGGGTGTTGACGCAATGTGATTTCTGCCTAGTTCTCTGAATGTCAAAGTGAAGAAATTTAATGAAGCGCAGGAGTAACTATGACTCTCTTAACCTATTCTCAGTTGTAGTGGCCTTTACCTCCCAGTGGTCCCGCCATTCTCAGTTGTAGTGGCCTTTACCTCCCAGTGGTCCCGCCGGTAACTGCCTCTGTAGTGCTAGACTCTACGTAGAGAAGTCTAAAGAGACAGGCCAAACAAGGTTCCGTCATGGCGGCGAGCGTGATTGTGAGAAATGGCGACGCAAACAAACCCAATTCCAGATGGGGTAGTTCCTGGAGAATAAAAACCCTGTTAAGATGGCGTAAGGAGGTGCTGTCTTTTCCAGAAATTATTAATCTCCTCTCTGAATTTGACAAACCAGCACCCGCTTCAAACAATGCAACAAGCAATAATGATTCAGGTCACGAAATAGGCCCTAGTTCACCCTCTGTAGCAGAAGAAGACACAACAGTAGACCTCAGCAAATCCATCGAGTTTGTGGCCTCCTCAGCCAAGAGTGACATTGGTACAACAAACTTTGAAAATCTTCCCGATGTGTATAAGGTCAGAATAGATGTAATAACAAAGAAAAGTGACTATACAAAAAAATTCACTTATTGGAAATACTCAAACGAAAAGTATAAATGTGACTTGTGTGGAGACATATTGGGAACCTTTAAAGAATTGAGAAAACATGTCTCTAAAAAGAACAAAGGCTTCTATCTTAAAACGTGTTGCTCAAAATGTGACAAAGAAGCCAAATACCACAATATTGCATGCCATTATGCCAAATGTAAAGGAAGACCTCAAAAAGGAGAGCTGTTATTCCTGTGCAGCTTCTGTGACATCAGATTTGGAACAAAGATTGGTGTTTCACAACATGCTTGGCATGCGCATCCAAGAGCACAAAATGAGGCTAGACTAGCAGCTCTAGCAAGCAGCAAACTGTCAAAATTATGGTCACAGGAAGAAATACTATTCACAGAATTGGAAAAAGTGATTGAAAACAAGAGAAATATTAATGCGCTTATGGTTCCACATTTTGACAATAAAAACAGAAAACAAATTGCAGAAAAAAGAAGAGATAGAAGAGATAAGAGCAAAAAATTGGCAAAATATGTACTGCAAGCATCAAATGTTTCTGAAAATGGCTCTTGCGATGAACCAGAGGTTACAGTGGAAGTAACAACAGAAAAGCGCAGAGACTTTATCAATCAACAAGGTGCACAACAAATCAAGAACTTTGATGAGCTGGAAGATAGAATCATGAAAATCGAGAAGTATACCCAAAACGTAGAGCAACATCATGCTGCTGTGGTTCTGATGGATGAGATAGTGACTTATATCTCAGAAAACACCACTGATATAAGTCCTGTACCAGCAAGTGAACAAGCAAGTGAATTCAATAATGAGCCTATGAACTCTGCTCAAGATGAGCACCAGAATGCCTCAGTGGAAAACAAGATAACAAAAAAAAGACAAGAAAAATGGAAGGCTTAATCAGACATACAAGAAAAATTATGCAAAAGTAAAGGGCAACTATAAAGAATACCAGGCAATGTTTAAAAAAGACAAAAAGAAAATTGCCAGGATTATCACTGATAGGGCAGAAGATGCCACTTGTCTAATCGGTGCTGATGACATTTTTCAATACTACAAAAGCATAATTGAAAAAGAAAATAAGAAAAACCCTAAATCCATGCCGATTGATCGGATACCGGATGAATGGGAAATTAGAAATTTATGTAAAGAAATTACACTGCTCGAAATAACTAATGCCTTCGATGATTCCGATTTAAAGAAAGCAGTGGGGCCTTATAAGATTGGTTTGAATGACTTGTATAAAGTGCAGAGCAGGCGACCAAGACTGCTGCCCAGAATTTTATCGTCTTGGTTATTGGTGAGAAGAGTACCAGAAAGTATCAAAAAGAACTGGTCAATATTGATACCCAAGAATGTACCGATTAGTGAACTTAAACAAATCAGTAATTGGCGTCCAATTACCATCGGTACTGCATTCATGAAGTTATTCACAAAAATACTAATTAAAAGACTCATTTTTTGTTGAATTGAATACGAGACAAAAGTGCTTCATGAAAGTGAGAGGTTGTCTCGAGAATCAGACTCTCCTGCAAAATATAAAAGGGACACAAAAAAACAGTCACTCATTAGCAGTAGTGTTCATAGATCTCTCAAAAGCCTTTCGACTCTGTCAGCCATGGTCACATTATACAGAGTCTCGCAAGGCACAGAGTTCCATCATACATCAGAGACATCATAAAAGACTTATACACTGACTCAACAACATTTTTCAAGGGAATGAACAACAAAGCAACTCCTGAAATAACAATGAAATCTGGGGTTAAACAAGGTGACTCTTTATCCCCACTGCTATTTAACATTGCCATGGATCCTCTGATCTGTGATCTTCAGAAAATCGGCAAGGGCTTCACATTCGGATCAGATCTTATTGAACAAATCACCGCTCTCGCCTTTGCCGATGACCTCGCAGTGCTCAGCAGCACATGGGAAGGAATGAGTACAAATCTGAAAATCATTGAAAAGTTAAGTAAAATAACAGGTTTAAAACTTAGGGACTCATTAGGATGGGGGATTTTCCGCATCCTCCGGGCCGGCGGAAGCCACCGCCGGCCTGGAGGATGCGGAAAATCCTCTGCGGACCCACCAAGACCCACCGCCGCATTAGGATGGCTGGTGGGTCCTGGTTTCCATCCGCAGCTTTTCCTCCGCGGTTGGCTTACAACCGCGGCGGGAAAGCACTAATATGGTGACGGTGTCTCACAGACACCGTCAGCCAGATTAGGATGTGCTCGGAAACATGCTTTTCCGCGGCGGCTTTTCCGCTGTGGAAAAGCATGTGTAACTTCACTGCGGGGGGCCCGTTGCGGGCCCCCATTAGGTGAAGGGGGGTTGGGGGGTACCTATGGTACCCCCCTGCATTTGCGTGCACAAAGCAGCAGGCACCGCGCGGTGCCTGCCGCTTTGTGCACGCAAATGCCGTGCATGCATTTTTAACATTGAGGCGGGTGCCGCTTGAAGCTGCACCCGCCGCAATGTTAAAGATAGAGGATGTGACCGCCACCCTGGCGGTCACATCCTAATCTGCACTGAGGGAACGCTGCAGCCCATGCGGACGTTCCCTCCTACTCAGGGGATCCTAATGACCCCCTTAATGTGAAAAAGACACATGGATTTTAAATCCGTCACCAAAAAGATAAAATCCTGATTAACAACTGTAAACCATGGCAGTTTGAAAAAGAAAATATTGAAAACATTCATCCAGGAGAAAGTGAGAGATACCTCGGATTGAACTCTGATCCACACACTGGCCATACAAGCAACAACAAAATTAATGAGGTTCTTGTTAATTGGGCTCAAAAACTTGATAATCTACCACTTAAACACAACCAGAAAATAGACATTTTGTGTCAGTATGTGGTCCCTAAACTGTCATTTAAATTGGAAATGACAGGAACAGATGCTAAAACCTTAAATGTTCTGGATCAAACAATAAAGTATGTCAAACATTTTCTACACCTTCCTGCATACACAAAGGTCATTTGAAGACCTCAGTATACCAAAACTATGTACAACAATTGGTCTCAGTAAAGTCAATAGTTTATTGTATCTCAAGGCAGCTCCAGATCTGTACAATGCTCATTCGTTCATGTATGCAGAAGTAATAAATGAAGAAATTGATATCATCATCAAAATGCACAAACTCAACATTTTAGACAGTAGGTTTCTGAGTTATGATTTGAATTTGAATTTGTTAGCAACATATGATTAGAGAAAAGAAGAATTTGAGAAATCAGCAAATCTCCCTGTCCAAGGTGATGGTATAAAATACTTAGCAAGTAATCCAATCTCAAACTTCTGGATCAACAAGCATAACAAAATGAAAGAAAATCAATTCATAGCTGCGCTGATGTTAAGAGCAAATGTTTTATATACTAGAGAAACCATCACTAGGGGAAGAAATCGTACAATTGCTACATGTAGGTATTGTAATGATGTTTGCGAAATGATTTCACATATTTTAGGCGAATGTCCTAAAACCAAGGACATTAGGTTAAAAAGACATAATACAATTCTGGAATTGCTCATTGATAAAGCATAAAGGTGTGGTTGGATGGCATATAGGGAACCTCATGTTAAGAATAATCATGGTGAACTACGAAAACCAGATGTAGTGTTTATCAAAAATGGTACAGCTGTAGTGATTGATGGTTCAATTTGTTATGAAAACTCACAGAATTTCCTTGAATTAGCGTTTGAGAGTAAAGTGAAATACTTTCAGTATCTGTCACAGCAAATCAAAGATCTCACCAAATGTAACACTGTAAAATTTCATGGCTTTATTGTTGGATGTCGTGGTATTTGGCCTCAATGTAATGATGTTGTTCTGGCTGATCTAGGTCTGCTAATGTCATTCCCATTCAAGAAAAATGTTTGCCTGACTACTTTAATGGACACTTAAAATGTGCCAAGTATTCATGGACAATTGAGTATCAAACTTATACTGAGATGTACACTTTCTTGCAGCACACATGTCCCCCTTATAAAGCATATTGTTTTTACATATTAGTTTATAGTTGACACAAGATTTAGTATTGATGTGAATTTTTAGAATGTTATAGATGTGCATTTTCTAGTTAGATGTGCAATTTGTAGATGTGTATTTTCATAGATGTGTGCTTATAACAATTTAGTTATAACCGTGTACATCATACTTATTGAAATGTCTTGAATGATGAAGAGGTCTCAAATAATTTCATACACATAATTACCACACATTGATTATTGATGTCCTGCTAATCATACTTTAATTTCTCCGGACTGTTCTTAAACAATTTTAAATTGTTGGAATAGTACTGCAGGGTGTACTATCTCTGGCCTATACGTGATCCCAGTTCCAGTGAGGACAGCGTTCAGTGTGGCTGTACTCCGGAGCGAAAGAATGTTGTACTGTTGGAAGCAAAACCGATTTGACGCTGATGGGCAGCATAATAACCCAGAATGAGCCACCGCGAGGTGGTACAGAAATAGCCAAATGCCTCGTCATCTAATAAGTGACGCGCATGAATGGATGAACGAGATTTCCAATGTCCCTACCTACTATCTAGCAAAACCACAGCCAAGGCAACGGGCTTGGGAGATTCAGCAGGGAAAGAATTCCCCGTTGAGCTTCACTCTAGTCTGCCACTGTGAAGAGACATGCGAGGTGTAGGATAAGTGGAAGGCCCTCGTCGCCAGTGAATACCACTACTTTTATAGTTTTTTCACTTACCCGGTGAGGCGGGGGCGAGCCCCATGGGGCTCTCGCTTCTGACCCCAAGCGCGCAACCCGCTCCGGGGACAGTGGCATGTGGGGAGTTTGACTGGCGCTGTACACCTATCAAACTATAGCGCAGGTGTCCTAAGGCAAGCTCAGGGAGGACAGACACCTCCCACGAAGCAGAAGGGCAAAAGCTTGCTTGATCTCGATTTTCAGTATGAATACAGATCCTGAAAGGGGGGCCTCACGATCCTTCTGACTTTTTGGGTTTCAAGCAGAAGGTATCAGAAAAGTTACCACAGGGATAATTGGCTTGTGGCGGCCAAGCTTTCACAGCGACGTCGCTTTTTGATCCTTCGATGTCGGCTGTTCCTATCATTGTGAAGCTGAATTCACCAAGCATTGGATTGTTCACCTACTAATCGGGAATGTGAGCTGGGTTTAGACCGTCGTGAGACAGGTTAGTTTTACCCTACTGATGATGTTATTGCAATAGTAATACTGCTCAGTACTAGAGGAACTGCAGGTTCAGACATTTGGTGTATGTGCTTGGCTGAGGAGCCAATGGGGTGAAGCTACCATCTGTGGAATTATGACTGAATGCCTCTGTCAGAATTCCCCCTAAACCGTAATGATACCGCAGTGCCATGGAGCCTCGGTTGGCCTGGGCAAGCCGGCCTCTTTTGGGGGCCTGTGCGTAGAGCTGCTCGCTTAGGGACTGGAGCGCAGACGGAAGGGGGCCGCCTCCATCGCCCTTAGTGCACTGCATGTTCGTGGGGCATCCGGTGCTAAATCATTTGTAGACCTGATTTTGGGTCAGGGTTTCGTAAGTAGCAGAGCAGCTACCTCGCTGCAATGTACTGAAAGTCATCCTCTGAGCCAACCTTTTATCTCTTTGTGTGTGGGCGCCCACAGGCGCCCTCCTCTACCACACCCGGGGTGTGGGTCCCTCTGATGCCAGGCTGGCGGCAGGAACGCAGGGGGGGCAATTTGGGCGTGCGCGAGGCCAGCTCCACCACATGCCCTCATGCACGGGGGCCTCCCTCTCACGTCCCTGCCCCACCGGGGTGCGGGGACGGGGTCCACCATCTCTTGCAGTTCAGAAGGGTGACCAGATGGGCTGGTCCTGCTGGGGCCCCCTTTCCCACTGCTCCGAGGCAAGTTGAGCAGGGAGGTGAGCAGCTCTGGGAAGGAGCCTCCCAAGCAGGTGCCTTGGAGCGCCTGGCCACCCTCGCCATCGTCGGACTGCAAGGGCGACTGGGTCTAGTTGTCTCAGGCCATCTGGGGGCTGGGTCGTCCTGGACCATCTGGTCACCTGGCTTCACGAACAGATGCCCTTGCAGGCTGGGCAACCAGATAGCCCTGCAGGCCGGGTGACCAGATGGCTTTGCGGGCCGGGTGACCAGATATCCCTGTGGGCTAGGTGACCAGATGGGCGGCCTACTGGCCCGGCTGACTTCAACTGTTGTCCTTCCCTAGGGTTCTGTAAGCCCCCACTATGTGGGGGCTTAATAGTCAAGAAAAATGGGTTCCATGGGCAGGCCGGTGGTGAGAGGATGTGGCCTGGGCTTAAACCTCCTTGGTTCCTGCCCTCTGGGCTCTGGGAAGGTGGAAGGCACACCCGCCCGAATCAGCACCCTGACGCCCAAGGGTCTGGGTGTTTGGTAGACAGTCAGTAGCCAGGCTAGGGCGGTTGCAGAGCAGGGAGGACTGCCTAGCTCCCCTCTGTCTCTAGGGCAAGGAGCGGCAGGAGGACAGCCCTACGTGAAAGGGGGGGGTGGTCGAGCTGGAGCACCTGGAGAGCTTGGAGAAGCCCTGAGCAGCGGACACCTGGGCCCAGTCTGGGATGGCAGCAACTTGCCAATGTCCTGCGCTGCCCTGGGGGGATCCACCGGGGCCTGGGGAGGCTCTCCCCGGCCTGGCCGGGTACGGTAGCAAGCCCTGATGGGCCCGGGGCTTGAGCTCCGTTCGGCGGGCCCTGGGTTGCGGGTGCCCCCGGTCCTGCAAGCCAGCCGAGGGTCTGGGAGCTGGGTACGGGGTCCATCGGGCCTGGGGTGGCTCTAGCCCTGCCTGTCTGGATTCAGAAGCAGACTCCGGGGCTTGAGCTCCGTCGGGCAGGCTGAGGGGTGCGCCAGCCCCTCATTCTGCAAGCCAGCCAAGCACTGGGGACGGGGGGCCCGGGGAGGCTATCCCCGGCCTGGCTAGGGTTCAGAAGCTGGGACCGGGTCTTGGGCTCTGTCCAGCGGGCCCCGGGGTGCGCGAGCCCCGTCCTGCAAGCCAGCCGAGGGTCTGTGCGCTGGGGACAGGGGTCTATCAGCTTCTGAAGCTGGGATCGGGCCCGGGGCTTGGGCTCTGTCCGGCGGGCCCTGGAGTGCGGGAGCTCCCCATCCTTCAAGCCAGCCGAGAGTCTTGGCGCTGGGGATGGGGTCCCATCGGGCCCGATGAGGCTCTACCCAGCCTGGATAGGGTTCGAAAGCTGGGACTAGGCCCGGGGCTTGAGCTTCATCCGGTGGGCCCTGGGGTGCAGGAGCCCCCATACTGCTAGCCAGCTGAGGATCTGGACCCTGGGGATGTGAGTCCATCGGGGCCCGGGGAGCCTCTCCACGGCCTGGCCTAGGGTTCGGAAGCTGGGACCGGGCCCGGGGCTTGAGCACTGCTGCGGAATAGGAGTTTTGCCCTATACTCCGCGTTCTCAGCGGAGCGCGGAGTAGGCAAATCTCTGCACACTCCGCTGGCGGAGCGGAGTTCTCTGCCCACCCCTAGCTCAAACGACAGCGACCTGCCAGAGGCTAGGAGTCTGCCTCAGGTGAACAAGTTCCAGCAGGTTCACACACCCTGCATCTCTCCCTCCTGGGTCACCAACCATCACTGTGTGCTGTGGACACAGGAGTTCCTCCTGGCACTGCCAGGGACGGCCTTCTGGTGTCGGGTAGTGCCACAGGAAGTGAGTGCCTTGTTAGTCACAGCTCCTGTCTGGCCCGGATGTCGGCAGTGCTCCCACCACTGCCCAGGTCAGCAGCACCTGCTAGGGTCTCACCAGGGTCCCTACTCCTGATGACAAGGCCGAGGCTGCATTGGCAGGCCAGCGCCCCAAATCCTAACAGCTGAGTACCCCCTACAGTACACGGCCTGTGCTGTGGGTGGTTACACTGTGATGACGGGGAGCTAGGAGCGGTGACGTGGGAGGCTTGGAAGAGGTGAGCTGGTTTCTCAGCCCCCACTGGAG
This sequence comes from Lissotriton vulgaris, assembly GCF_964263255.1. Classification (NCBI taxonomy): domain Eukaryota; kingdom Metazoa; phylum Chordata; class Amphibia; order Caudata; family Salamandridae; genus Lissotriton; species Lissotriton vulgaris. The sequence goes on from NC_141695.1 coordinate 1,722,846,705, forward strand.
TTAACGGAGAGCCACTCTCTATCACTGGCACGGGCGGTCCTCCTCCCTAAGTGGGCGTGTCAGCGGTGCCTTGGCACCAAGGTGTGCAGGAATTGCAGCTAATACTGCGGGACATGAGCGTCTAGTTCTCCTTTTCTCCTGCTCTCTTTAACACCGTAGAGTTTGCGGTTTCCAGCGTGTACACTGAGGCAACCTGACTGTCTCTTTCCCTCGTCTCTTGTGAGCCAACTCTCTTTTCCTCTCCTCCTTTCACCCTTCCTTTTCTCCCTCTAGCCATAATTTTCTCTTTTGGCCTCTCCATGGCTCTCTTTCATGTGTGCACTTTCCTGAGCACTCTCTCTCGGTCTTCCTCTCTAGTTCTGTGTTCTCTCCTTCACTCTGCTTTTCACGCCTCACTTCCCCCTTCTGTTGTCTCCCTCTTCCCGTTGTGTCTCTCAAAAGCCTGGTGACTCGTTCTGGCAAGACCCGGCACGCCTGTCTCTCAACGGCGAGACAGCCTGTTCCTGACAGGAATTCTGAGATGTCCTCCCTCCCTCCCTCACCTGGGTGCCAGGCTGACTTCTAAAGAGTGAATGACTTGGCAAGGACTCGGGATTAGCTCTTTCACTGTCGGGAAAGCTGTGTTTTATAACGTTTTAACGCACCTGCTTCCAAGCGATTTCTCGCGTGTGAGTCTGTGGGTGATGTCCGGAGATATTTACTGGCTCTGTAGGCGCCGTGGGGTGGTTGTTTATTATCGTGGAGGGCCATTATAGAAACGTGGTAGTGTGTTTTGGCTCTTTTTTGTGAATTTGGAGGGAGGGAGTGCCCTGTCAGTTCATCGGAGCCAACCCTCGTAGGGTGCCTGTGCGCAGCTGAAAAGCGGACCTGAGGTTTCTCGTCTTTAAGTCTTGGCTACAGACAGCTTTAGGTAGACCTATTGTTTTCAATAGTAATATACTTAGGTTTGGACTTTGCGTCAACCCATTGCTCATGATTGCATGTAGAGAAGAAAACCGGTCCTGTCACCAGTTGGGTAGCATAACACTGCCATATTTGGGTACAGAAGGGCACTCACTGTAAAATAGTGGGCCCTAGGCCCACATACTAGATAGTAAAAGACGGCATGGACACAAGGTTATGGTGGGTGTAACTGGCTCAGGGCAAGTGTGCACTGCCCCTTTTATCAGCAGGGTCACCTGACGTCTGTGTTGGATGGGTGTTAGCACGGCTCCTATGGAGCGGCCACTGAGTGGCGTGTACCGCAGGACACTACATTCCTCCAAAAATCCAAAAGAAAAACAGCAAAGTCCATCCTGTGGAAACAAAACTACAATAAACTGGATACCACATGTTTTTAGCAATAACGTAGAATTTTAAAACACCTTCAACAGAGTTCCTTGTGGGTCCAGCTTTCAGGCAGCATTAAAAATGGCAAGATAACTCTTGTGATTTATGTTCCTGCTAGAGAGAAAGAGATCAGCTTTTTGTCCAGGGTCAGTTTTGACTCACCATAAAGTAGCATAGAGGGTTAATAGGCCTGCCACAAAGAACGCATACCACTCCAGTCTTTCATTATCTATTCCTAATGTTGCTGAAACGTGTTTCTTTGAGTAGATATGCATTCTTATTAGTAAATCCAGCCTTTACTAGTGTCTTAAAACAAATTCAGTGTATTTGAGAGAGGGCTATGGAGAGATAAGGGGCACTTTTGCCTGGTGGTTGTAAGGGAATCTGAGGAGTTGGTCAATGGGGGGGGGGGACAAAAATGATTGTCGCACAGGGCGCCAAGAGCTCTAAAGCCAGCCCTAAGCAATAGTACATTAAAGACCGAAATTGAAGACAGACCTATTGGATTTGCCATTGCTTGTTAATTTCTGTTACTTCAACGACTGCCCCTACCCTAATATTTCAGCTGTAAATAGGAGGAGATTAGGGGCTAAGAGGGTCAACTTGTTGATGTCATCAAGGGTTAAAGGGTACATGATTACACTATTGCTACCATAGAATTTTGGTGAATCGAAGTCCATGTCCTTGATGAGTCTGAGTTTCACGATCTGGGCCTTTTGCAACTGCAGGGACCGATCATACGGTGTCCTACGTGGGAATATTGTAGTTTTTCAACTGGGATCCTCTAGTGCATTCAGACTTCTGATGTGGGGACTTCTTTGTTTCACTCAGAAGTATTGTCATTTAGAAGTTTCAGTGTTAGTTAACCTGGTTTATCCTTTTCTTTTATATTTAACAGGTCTGTCGGTGTGACAACGTAGGATTTATCCAAGGAATGGACCATTGTTTGCTGATGGTGTACTGCTGAGGAAGTAGAGTTGCTTTTAGCTTTTCTTGCTATTGAGTATCGGCTAGATACATCAATCTAAAGTTTACTGATAAATACGTGGCAGTTGAGGAAGTCGTGTATCGTGCTATGCAGAGTTTTTATTACCCAAGAGGAGTTTTCCATAGCTTATTGACCTTTAAGTTGGTCAAAGTTTCCCGATTCCCCTTCATCTACACCCAAGTGAAGTTTTTCTCTCGCTTCTAGTGGTGCCAACTGTGTCATGCCTGCAGACACAAGCCTTTTGTGCACAAATGCATACTGTTAGATTTGGGAGTCTCTAGTTGGCAGAGGTAGGGGCTTTTGACCAAATAGGCACCCTTACATCTAGTCAGGGTAAGGGAGTACACTTCTAAAATAACTCCTGCTCACCCCCTGGGTAGCTTTGCAAGAGCAGACAGGCTTATCTCAGAGGCAGTGTGTAAAGCATTTGTGAACACATACAGTAATATAGTGACAACACTTCAAAGGGACGCCACACAGGTTGTATTATGAAAATAGGTATCTTTTATATAGATTTAACACAAGACCATAAACGACAAAAATTCACAATACTGTACTTTAAAAATGGTAGAAATAGTTTAGTTCTCTTAAGATGGTAAATGTTACACTTTATGTTCAATGTACCTTTAGATGCGTAACGCTATACATCAAAAGAGTTTCAGGGAAGGTGATGCGTCGGTTCCTTACACACAAGAACGGGGGTTCGTCGGTTCCGTACTCGGGGGGGGGGGGGGGGGGGGAGGGGGGGGTGATGCGTCGGTTTCTTACTGCGCTTCTGTGGCGATGCGTCGAAGATCCGTTGCAATGAAACAAAGATGACGTCTTTTTGATGTTGCGACAATGAAGGGGTGATGGCCGTGCGGCGACTCAGTGAATCTTCTTGAGCCGCGACGAGCCCTGCGACACGCTTCTCTAGCAATACGGCAGCGTCTGCTGTGACAGCGACACTCTTCTCCAGGGATGCGGGGCGCCTCAGTGATGCGATGCGACAGCGGCAGCAGTGGCACGCTTCCTCAGCGATGCGACAACAGCGGCTGCTGCAGCGACACACTTCTCCGGTGATGCAAAGGCATCTGCTGCGACGGCGACTCCCTTCTCCGGTGATGCAAGGCGCTTCAGGTGATGCGATGGCGGCAGCGTCGGCATGCTTCTCCAGTTATGCGATGGCATCTGCTGCAACGGCAACACTCTTCTCCGGTGATGCGACGACAGCTGCTACGGCGGCGACACGCTTCTTTGTCTTGGGTTGCGCTTCCAGCTCCCAGCTACACGCAGTCTCTCAGAAGGCCCAGCTCAACAGCAGGCACTTAAATTCCCAGCAAGGGAAGGCAGGGAAAAGCTGGTGGGTGAAGTCTCTTGTCCCTTAGACTTCAGCTGGAGGTAAGCTCTAGTTCAAGCCCTTGGAGATCTTCTTACAAGTTGATGAAAGTAGCACAAAGCTTTTCTCCTTTCTTTGACAATCAGGTAACCACCGTGAGCCAATCCTCAAACAGCACACAGCATAGGGATAGTCTCCTCTTGCAGTCTCTCTTTCTAGTTCCTCTTCTCAGTAAAGGTTCTTCTTGTTACCCAGAAGTGACCTAAAGTCTTGGGGTTTGGGCCCCAGTATTTATACTCATATGCTCTTTGTCCTCTGAAGGCAGAGAGGCCTGGACCTAGTTCAAACCAGTTCTGGTCAGTCTTGGAGCACTTTGTTTACAGGACTCCTTCTTTACTTTGACAGTGTGGGCCAGGGCCATCAGGCGCACCACAGGAGGTGGAGCCAGCATTGTGGCAGGAAGGCACAGCCCTATTCAGACCCAGGTGTAACTCCTCCCACCCATCTACATGCAGAGCTCTCTATTCAGCCCTGTGCTGACTTACCCTGTCTCCTGGAATCCCCCAGCCCCTGTCACTCACAAACCAGACATGGAAATCACAACTTAGCAGAGGCAGGCTTGCATAGTTAGGCAAGAAAATACCTACTTTCTAAAAGTGGTATTTTCATACACAGAATGTTAAAACTAACTTCACTAAAATATGTATTTTATCATTCTGAGTTCAGGCATACTAAACTCGAATTTCTACCATGTTCCCTGGGTCGGTTAGGATTATAGGGTGTAATAATCAAACTGCCCATTCTGGCCTTCGGGGAACAGGTAGCCTTGCAATAGTGAAAAACGAAAATGGTTGTAATTCACTATCAGGACATGCCACACATCTCAGGGCATGTCCTACCTTATACTTACAATGTACCCTGCCCTTGGGCCTACCATAGGGGTGTCTGATATGAAGAAAAAGGGAGGTTTAGTGACTGTCAAGTGGATGCACTTGCCCAATCAGCATGGCAGTCAGAGACTGCCCACAGGCCCTGCAATGGCAGGCCTGAGACACACTTTACAAGCTGCTTCTGTGGGTCGCACAACCAGTGCTGCAAGCCCACCAGCAGCATTTGATTTACAAGCCCTGGGCACCCATAGTGCACTGTACTAGGGTCTGACAAGTAAATCAAATAATCCAATCATGGAGTCACTAATCCAACCATCAATTTACCATAGGGACCTACACTGTGGCACTGATTAGCAGTGGCACAGTGCCCAAAGCATCTAAAACCAGCAAAAACAAATGAGGCAACAGCAAAAAATAAAAGGGAGACCCACGCCAAATGGTGCCAGGTCTAACACTTGTCCCCTCCAGCTGAAATGTGGGGAGAACTACCCTACCTCCTGGGAGTTCTCATCACTAACTGACGTTCTCTTCGGTAATGACCTCAGCCTTTTTTCCTACAGCCCCATGAAAACACACGGTGTACGTGCGCTTTACAAGCCATTTTGAACATTAACATTTTGGCGGAAAAATCTGGACAGACCATCAGCATTGGCGTGTTCTGTACCAGGGCGGTGTTGCACCGTGAAGTCCATCTCCTGTAGGGAAATGGACCACCTCAACAGTTTTGGATTCTCACCCCTCATCTGCATCAACCATCTAAGGCAGAGGTCTTCAATCTGTGGGGCGCGACCCCCAGGGGGGCCGTGGAGTCCTAGAAAGGGGGTCGCGCATTCCCATCGTACTTTTGCCTTTGTCTGAAGCTGCAATCCCGAATAGTGGCTTTTTCAGGCGCTCTCTGATTGGAGGACATCGTGAAAGCATACAGCGTCATCGGTGATTGTCCTCCAATCAGAGAAGTTGCAGATTTAACATCAGGAAATGCCGGGAACTGGGGCCATGAATGTGCTCTGGCGAAGCGTCTGGAGTGCTTTAATGTTATTGTTGTTGCTGCTGCCTTGCACTCCTGCTGCATTTCCTGATCTTCCTCGTTGTCCTTGCTGCTGCTGTGTTTTTCCAGCAGCTGGGGTCCTTTTCGTGCTTCTTCGTGGCTGCCTTTGAAATACGATCCTGTGGCTGTTTCCTGGTTTCCGTGGCACCTGGAACTTCAGTGTTGATAATAGGATTTTCTTTGGAGAACAATGTTTCTCTTTCACATTGATTTGATTTGGAGGCACTAACAAACAGGAATTATTTGGCACGTACACTGCCAGTAGTTACAGTAAAACCCTGAAAAATACATAACTAATGAGAGCAGATGTTTTAGTGAGATCTGGTGTCTCACAAGCAAGCAACGAATGCTGCCAGTATTTTTAGATCACATTTCGTGTCCTTTGCTATTAAATAGTTTCTCTCTCCCCTAAATCAAGTCCATTCTTACATTCTCTCCCCGTTCTTGTTTCCATCTAATATCTTTCTTCATTACTCCTTGTATTTAATTTTTTTCTTGTATTAACCGCAAAGATATTTTACGCCCAAGTATTTATTTATATGAATGAAAGAGTGGGGGCAGGGGGGTGGGGGGGGGGGGGGGGGGGGGAAGAAAAATGGAGAGAAACAGAGAGCGAGACTGAAGGTGAGAGGAAACAGGGAGATCAATCAGGACAAAGAAAGACAAAACCAGGGATGGAGAGCGATTACAGGAGGCGTGATAAGGACTTGGCTAGAGAGGGTTAGCAGAAGAGATAAGTGAGCAGTGGGAGAAGGTACAGAGTGCCTGAGGTGGAGGATAGGTGGCAGGCATGTTTGCAGAATGGCAGGGAAGGACGCAGTGTAGGGAGGGAATGTGCGAGAAGGCCAAGATCGAGAATAATGGGGTACATTTGGAGGGAAGGTTGGGACAAAGAGGAGGAAACGGGCAGAAAAGTCAAATAAGGAATTGCCATTTTTCTGCACACACTGGAAGCTCTGAAAACCTATTCTCCTCTCCTGTATTTGGTCCTGCACAAACTGTATTTCAAAGGCCACCCTCCAAGTGTAATAAAGAAAGCCATTATCTTCTCTTTCACAAAATGAATCCATGTGCTGACTCTCAAATAATGAAAAAGTGGAGAGAGTGCCTAGATGATTTCACACAGGTATCCCTGAATTATTTCTTTCTGAGTACCTCTAGAGTAGGCATCTTCAATCTGTGGGGCGCGACCCCCAGGGGGGCCGTGGAGTCCTCGAAAGGGGGTCGCGCATTCCCATCACACTTTTGCCTGGAACTGCCTGAAGCTGCAATCTGGTGTCCTTTTCATGCTTCTTCTTCGTGGCTGCCTTTGAAATACAATCCTGTGGCTGTTTCCTGGTTTCAGCGGCAATCAGAACTTGGTGGAACTTGTAAATAGGCTGTCCCTGCCCCACCTCTTCCACCATTCCCTGGCTTTTTAATCCTCAGACCCACACGCAAGCATACACGCACGCACACCCTCACATTCTTAACTCCAAAAATTCACGCCCACCCTTTCCCCACTTCTGTCTTTGGAATTCCTCTGCTAAAGAAAGTCACACAACAATAACACAAGGTTGGAATAGTGAACACAGGCTGGAGAGCAATTTATAGGTTCAGCCAGGCACCTGCTGACATGCCTTGGCTGTGCTTTCAGATCTTTTATACCCTAAAGAAGCCAATTATTTGCATTTTTCCACTTTTAAAAGAAGATACAGACAGGATATACAATGTTTTCTATCTGTAAAAATCTGTAAAAACGGAAAACAGGAGCACCAATTATGAGGAATACTAAGTTCTAGAAATTTTTGTAAGGAGGGGGTCCTCATGTCTGAAATTTTTTGACAGGGGGGTCTCGGCATCCAAAAGTTTGAAGACCTCTGATCTAAGGGGTCTGAACCCGGAAGTGAGTCCCAAACAAGTATGGTCTCAGCTTCTTCAGTGCCCAGACCACAGCGAATGCCTCACACTCAATCGCACTCCACCTCTGTTCCCGTGGAAGTAACCTCCTACTGATGAAGGCTACTGGTTGATCTAGGCCCTCCTCATTTATCTGTGATAAAACAACCCCTACACCATGCTCTGAAGTGTCTGTTTGATCGATAAACTCTTTTGAAAATCTTGGGTGCCAGGAGCACGGGCACTGTGTACATGGCAGTGTTCAGTGCAGCAAAAGCTTTCTGACAGGTGGCAGTCCAAATCACTCTCTTGGGCTACTTCCTGGAAGTCAACTATGTCAAGGGGCAACAATGCTGCCATATCCCTTTACAAACCTCCTGTAATACCCAGTTAGTACTAAAAAGGCTCTCACCTCTGTCTGGGTCTTGGGGGGGTTCCCAAGCCAGGATGGTCTCAATTTTGGGCTGTAGGGGCGCCACATGGCGGCTCTCAACTTGGTGTCCCAAGTACACCACAGAACCCTGCCCGATCTGGCCCTTACTCGCCTTGATCGTGAGGCCTGCTCTCCGCAGCACCATCAACACTTCCCAGAGGTGGGACAGTTGTTCTTCCCAACTGGCGCTGAACACTGCAATGTCATCCAGGTAGGCGGCACTGAACTCTTCCAGTCCAGCCAACACCTGGTTGACCAACCTCTGAAAGGTGGTAGCTGCATTCTTCATCCCAAAGGGCATAAACCGGAACTGGTAGTTCCCATCTGGTGTAGAGAATTCTGACCTCTTTCTTGCCCCATCAGTCAAGGCGATCTGCCAGTACCCAGACGTTAATTCAAGTGTGCTGAGGTACCGTGCAGCCACTAACCAATCGATGAGCTCATCAGCTCTGGGGGGGTGCACATCAGTCCTGGTGACTGATTCGAGTACTCGGTAGTCCACATAGAACTGCAGTTCTGGCGTGACACCCGGTGCGGCAGCCTTTGGGACCAAGACCAATGGGCTGGCCCAAGGACTGTTAGAGGACTCAAGGAGGTTAGGAAGAGGCTCAGTCTCCTCCTCCATTCTAGCATCTGTCGCTAAGAGCATGCCCACTTCGGACCTCTCTAAGTGGGGCTTCAGGCGGTTGACATGCAGAACCTGCAAGGGGTTCCTGGGAGACTGCAAGTCCACCAAGTAGGTGACCGGAATTTTGCGCTCCACCACCTCAAATGGCCTGGTCCACTTATCCTGGAGCGCACAGGGCTCCACTGGGGCCATGACACACACTTTCTGACCAGGCTGAAGCTCAACCAGAGTTGCATTCTGGTCGTACCACAGCTTCATCTCCTCCTGGCTGGCTTCCAAATTTGCCTCAACGAGTTGCCTGAAACATCTAGTTTGGTTCCTGAAGGCCAGCATGTAACTATAAACATCCTGGATGGTTTCCTGGGAGATTGCTCTCAGCCTTCCTTGACCAAACTCAGAGGTCCTCTCACTGGGTGACTATAGAGAAGCTCAAAGGGGCTGAACCCTAGAGATTTCTGTGGCACCTCATTGTATATTTGTATACCCATTGTATATCCTGGCTCCGTTTCGATTGCACCAGAATTATATCGCTATCACTTCAGCAATTCAACTTAGGTGTTGGAGACTTGGATTATACCAGTAATTGCGTTGACGCGTTTCGGTGGGTTTTCCTTATAGTAACCACCTTTATCAAGACAAATGATATCTGTCACAAGTAGGGGATGTATGAAATTGCCCCAAGATATCCAATGGGAAACGCTCCTTATGATTGCAATGACTTCCTAAGCCAATCGTGGACCTCAGGTGGGGACTTGATAAGGCTCTGTTATCAGCGATCTATTTCACTATGTACAACCTTGGTCGTTATCCTTCATGAGATTATTCCAAATTGGGTTCGTGAATTTTAAAACTAGGGGCAATTTCATCGAAACGGAGCCAGGATATACAATCTGTATTCAATAATTTTATGTTGTACTTGTTCTGTCAAATTTCTCAATTGTGCAGGTCGCAATTGGATGTAGTGTTTTATTTGTATTTTAAGACTAGGGATTTAGATTAGTTAACCCTATAATTGTGTCCTTTTTAAATTGATTCAAAATAAATGAATTTTTAACTTTATCTATGTTTTGTTGTATGTTATCATGACGTTGTAAGGTTTGGTATAGCAGCCTGTGTTTAATTCTTTCTCAAGGGAATTTATATACTCTGGTTATATACTCACTATACAGAAGACCATTCTCCCAGATAATCCAATGTGACCCGAACTGATCACCTGCTGCCTGGTTTACCGACAGTTGCCGCAAACCCAGAAGAGAAGGGCGCTTGTTCTGCTCCTCACAGAACTCTTTCCTGGAGGGTCCTCCTTCCTGCTGTCAATGGTTCTGCTCAGGCAGGTCCCCAGTTCAGCCACCTGTTCCAGGGCACCCCCCTCAAGGTCTGCCTCCCCCTGGACCTTGGGAACTGTGGGGCGGGTTTCCCGTGCCCCACCTCTTCTCTTCAAGGCAGGTAGGTACTTGGCACACTCTTTCAGGCTCCAGGTTCTCATGAACACCATTACTGACTGCCATACACCGAGTGGTCACGCATGCCCACTCAGGCAGACCCAACATCTCTAAATGAGCACTTCGTTCCACCTTAGCCCAAGAGCAGCTCTCCAATTTGTTACCCAACAGACATTCAACAGGCATGGCTGGCCTTACAGCCACTTGAAGAGTCCCTGAGACCCCCCACTCAAAGGGAACCTATGCTACCTTGCAGTGTCTCTCTGTGTTGCCTGCGACAACAGCTAGGTAAAATGCGTTGGGGACAACCTGCTCCTCAGACACTAGCCGACAACTGCAGCTGTCACACTGGCTCCGGTGTCTCTCAGAGCCTCCACCTTTTGGCCATTGATGGTCACCCACTGCCTGTACTTCTTAGTGTTATCGGGTAGCTGGGTCCTGGGGACCACCTCACAGTCTCCTAAAGAGACTAGGGACATCTCTGTGTGACCCCACCCACCTTGGGCACCCATCTCCTCCTCCAGGGCTACACTAGCCAAATGCTGGGGTGCTGCACCAGTGGGTAATGTCTTCCCAAACTGGGGACATTTGGGATCTCATGAACCGTGACCCACTAGGCCACACTTAAAACCGGTCACAGGCCCTCTTTGAACAGGTTTACCTGTTGGGGCCCCTTGCTTCTTCTCGGGGGAGGCTGGGAAACTCTCCCTCGGTTCCCTTGGGAATTACTTTGGGACCCTCTCTGGAACTCCCGCTGTTTACCCTTGTCCCTCCCACTCTTCTGCTGGAGACCCTGCCCACCCTTGGCAGAGTCTCCCACGTGACCCTTGTGGACCCAGGTTCTCGCCCAGCAGTTCGCCTCCTCAGCAAGCCTCCTAGGGTTAGTCAGCCAACTATCAATCCGGTGCTGGCGTAACTCTGGTAAACCATTACTTGACAAGAGCTCCCATGCAATTAAATCAAAGCGCGCCTTAAAATCATTCACTTTGCTACCCTTCACCCAACCATCCAATGCTCTGCAAAAAAAGTCAACATCATACATAAGCAGGTTGCACTCTGATTTTTCTCAGTATATAATGCAAATGTAAACCACCTGATTCATCATCTGGCGTGCTCACTGGTGAAATGCCAAACCCAAACGGCTTGTAATGAACTAAACAGCATCAAATTGAGGCTACTTATTGCCCCAAAACCAGTGGCGAAAGCCTTTACTACAGTTGCAAATACGCTTGTTTCTTCATCCTTATTAATTAATTTAAACTCCTTTTATACCATGTTTTTTCCACTACTGTGACTTTTAAACTTTCAGCTTTCCATGCAAGGAAATGCAATTTCTTCCATTTCTCATGTCCAAGTAGGCCATTCGAATATCTTCAAAGAACACGTAAAAAAGGCAACGGTCGTCAGAAGCAGTTTAATATAACCCAATGCATTTCGGGCCCCTTAGGGCCCTTTGTCAGGAGTAACTGTAAATGAACAATAGGACATATAATTAAAACCCAAACCCTCGAAACCAAAACATTGCACATTGTCAATAAAAAAGTGACATATTCTTCCCAGGTACTGCCATCTAACTGTATTGCAATTCCTGATCCTCTGCCTATACAGTTCAGGGGTCAGCCCATACCTGGACATCAATGCATCCTCCATGTGGCTATAAGAATTGTGACTTCAGAGGGCAAGTCCAACAAGGTGTCCAGCCCCTCACTCAGGAACTGCCCCCACAACCCCGCTCTCCAATCCTTCTCAGGGACCCGGTGGGAGGACATGGCTACCTCATAGGCCTTGAACCACGGCCCAATGTCATCATTTTTATACAACTCTTTCACCATATCTTTAGGGATAAACACTCTTGTTGAGTTGTTAATGTCTGTCCTGATATGTTGTCCATCATGTAACTGCAAAAGACGTTGTATAATTTTAGTGAACGTGGGAGCAGACAGTTGTACTGTGTGGCACAACGTGAAATTGCCCCTTTTTCGAGGCAACTGGTCATGGTTAGCATTCAGGGATTTTTTTGTCTCTTTCCCAGGTAATCAGCTAAAAGTACATTTTCCTGGACTATGAGTTTCTGTGCTTGGGAGTTTGTGTTTTCTGCTTCCAGGGGTGACCAGCCTGAGAGTGAACTCCCCATTGTTGTGGGATGACCAGTCTAGAAGTGTGGCTTCTTTTATTGTGGGTGACCAGCCTGGGAGTGAACTCCCTGTTGTTGTGGGGTGACAAGTCTGGAAGTGTGGGTTGTCTTGTTGTGGGTGACCAGCCTGGGAGTGAACTCCCTGCTGTTGCGGGGTGACCAGCCTAGAAGTGTGGCTTCTCTTACGCTGGGCGAGTTGACTAGTCTGGGAGTGAGATCCCTGTTGTTGTGGGGTCACCAGTCTAGAAGTGTCGCTTCTCCTATTCTGGGTGACCAGTCTGGGAGTAAACTCCCTGCTGTTGTGGGGTGACCAGTATTGGAGTGTGGCTTCTCTTATACTGGGTGAGGTGACCAGCCTGGGAGTGAACTCTCTGTTCTTGTGCGGTGACCAGTCGGGAAGAGTAGCTTTTTTTATTCTGGGTCACCAGCCTGGGATGGACTTTACATCTCGAGAGTCCTGTACGGGGTATTTTTCGCCTCTTCTAATGGGGTATCCATTCTGGGAGTCTTTTCCTCTTCTGATGGGGTGTCCAGTCTTGGAGTCTCTTCCGTGGGGTGTCCAGTCTGGGAGTCTACTCCTCTTCTAATTGGGTGTCCAGTCTGGGAGTCTTATCCTCTTCTAATGGGGTGTCGAGTCTGGGAGTCTCTTCCTCTTCCAATAGGGTGTCCAGTCTCGGAGTCTTATCCTGTTCTAATGGGGTGTCCAGTCTGGGAGCCTCTTCCTCTTCCAATGGGGTGTCGAGTCTGGGAGCCTCTTCCTCTGCTAATGGGATGTCCAGTCTGGGTGTCTCTTCCGATGGGGTGTCCAGTCTGGGTGTCTCTTCCGATGGGGTGTCCAGTCTGGAAGTCTCTTCTTCTTCTGATGGGGTGTCCAGTCTGGGAGTCTTTTCCTCTTCTGATGGGGTGTCCTGTCTGGGAGTCTCTTCCTCTTCTGAAGGGGTGTCCAGTCTGGGAGTCTCATCCTCTTCTAATGGGATGTCCTGTCTGGGAGTCTCTTCCTCGTCTAATGGGGTGTCCAGTCTAGGAGTCTCTTCCTCTTCTAATGGGGTGTCCAGTCTGGGAGCCTCTTCTAATGGAGCGTCCAGTCTGGGAGTCTTTTCATTTTCTTCTGAGGTGTCTGGTTGGGGATTTTTTTCTTCTTATGATTTGCCCAGTCTGGGAATTTCGTTTCCTCCGTTGTAGTATCCCACCAGTGAGGGTCATCTCTTAATATGAGGTATCCAATTAACGCGATGTTCTCATTGTATGGGTGGACGTTCCACTTTTCTGTCTTTTCTTTTTTCTCTGGGGTGGTATCAATTCTGGTCTCTCGTGACACTTCATCTGGATTCACAGCCTGGACTGTTCAAAATCTGTATCCAGCAGGTTGATTGAGGAAGTGAGTTCAACTGTCACCAAAAGGTCTCATGGACCGCTAGCGCCTTGCGATAAAGAGAAGCTCCTAGAACATTGCTTTCCAAATTAAGACAAACACTCTCAGAGGCTCAAAGTATCCACATCAGGTTTAACGGGAGCGGCGCGGCTATAAATGGCACCCGCCAAACTCACTCATTCATATGCATGTCCAGAAGATCTTCTTAGCCCTCCCCAGCCTCCTGATTGGTCTGCCTCTACTTTTAGGTTACATTGTAGACCTTGTTAGGAAATCCAACAAATTGGCACAAGTTGCAGAAGTTTATTCCCAGAATCTTTTTTTATGCTCTTTTCGTGTCCCAGAGATGTTGCTGGTTACAAGGTTTATTAGTTTCAGCCAACTCTGTGTTCTTGTCAGATTTGTAGCCACAAGATGGAGTGTATTTACAGACTGACAGGGTTTTGACCAGGCACAGCTGACACTGGACCTGGTGACTTTTGTAGTATCTTGAAAAACAACAACACATTATGTTGAACTAGTGCTAGGCAGAGGTATATTGTGTGACTGTGTTGTTACAGCTGTCAAAAGTCAGAATAGACATAATATAGTGAAAATAGAAAATAGTACATCACGTATTGCCTTTGAACATGCTGGAGTCTGTATTCTCCTTTTATCCACTTGGTTTTGAGGACAGGTCATTTCATTTATTTTATTTTGGTATGGCTCATTTACTTTATATTTTTTCTTTTGTTTCCCTTAGAGATTACTCGTCTCCATTCTACTTCTGTCTGAATGAGGCAGCGATGCCTCCCACGTTGAACTACATGTTACTAAGCAGGTGAGAATTTCTACAAACGAACACCTTATTGTTCCTTCTTGTTTGTGTGTTGCTCAGTGAGGGGTAGGGTGTCCAGGATAACCACTGTGAGTCAAAGGTAGTAAACCTGCCCAGCCTAGTCTGTTGGTCTGCCCCTCTAACCCTAATCTTTTTTCAACAGTTCTTAAAGATTCTCTTTTCCGGTGTGATTTTTAAATCCACCCATCCTTTGTTTTTTTTTGTGGTTTTTTAGCAGGTTTTCTATATTGGGAACACCCAAGGACAGTAGAGCGCTTTACCTAAACACCAGAATACATTTCACATTTATTTGTGTTTTTTTGCATAGAGAGATTTGGTGATTTGCCTGGACTCACAGAATGTTGAGCCAAGTCTGGACTTGAACCTGGGTACCCAGTTCCAAGATTGTGCATCTGACAGTTAGGGCCACCTTTACCCCATTCGTCCATCTCTTTGAACGTTTCGATTGCAGTCAGCCATAGACCCAGACACCTGTCCCATGTGGACCACAACGACCCCCAGGTCCACTGCTGCTAAGGTATTGGACACACTGCCCCAGATGAGACCCCATAACTAGGTACAATATTATCAACAAGGCCTTGTGAACTAGGCACAGTACTTGAGAAAAGGGCTACTTAATTCATACAAATACACCGGAAACATCCTTTAACCTGCATACGTTACTCTGCATGCCATTACCTCACATTCTTTACTCCGTAAAATCTTTTACAACGTAGGGCTTTAAACTGCAAACTATTACAATGCATTCCCCAAAGTAACTCCTGGTGGAGTTAGAATAGTAAATTGTGTTGTAATGGGGAATGCTTTGTAATCGATTGCGTTGTAAAGCCCTGCGTTGTAAAAAGTTTTGCGGTATAAAAACTGCAGGGTATTGGCATGCAGTGTAACAGTGTGCGGAGTAAAGTGTTCTATTCCAAATACACAATTGGCACATACAGACCTGAGGCAGTTCATGAGAGCTGAGGAGGAAAGATAGGGCAGTATGTGCAGAGAAGGGCAATTCATGAATACTGAGGGGGAAATTGATGGGATCGGCTAGGGCAGTTCTTTAATACACATGGGACATTCTTGAGTGCTGGGAGCCATCCCATGAGCATCAGAATAATCCACAATACTGGACGGGTTTTATTGCAGCAAAGTTTACTTGGTATATTCCCACACGACATTTGGGAGGTTCCAATTGGGGAAATGTTGTGGTTCTTAGAGTCAAAAGCAGTAGATGGATTGGAAGAGCTTTCTCCCTACTCACGGCAAACTTATGAACTCATTGCCAATGGAGATCAAAACAGTAAATAGTCACATCTTGTTTAGAAAATATATCAAGACCTGGCTCTTCTCTTTAAAGACGTTCTTGTCTTGTTTGAGTCGCAGTTTCCCTTATAGGCTGTCTTTTATGTAGCGCCAAGCCTCCGCTGGGTATAAGAGTACTCTATAAGAATTTTTCAATTTCATTTTCTTTCCTGACCCAAAACTATTGAGTCTGAAAACACCAGACTTAGTTTTCTGTGGTTGTGTACCTGGTAAAACCACAGGTACAGAGTGCTGGGGGCTATAAGGGGAGGGACAGCTTGGCCCGTACCAGGCCTCCCTATCACCATAATAGGGTACAGACAGTGCTCCTCCCCAAAGATTTCTAAGTCTCTTGCCATAAAGGCTCCCCCATCATTCCTGGACTCACACTGGCCTTGGGATCAGTGAATCAGGTCCCAGCAGGTTATTCTGCATTTTAGGGACTTTAACTCTTAATCCCAGCTAATTCACTGGTGGCTACTACCCAAAATCTGTCATTCTAGTATTTCCCCATGGAGTTTTATGGGACCCTTGTAATGAGGACCTGAGTGGGGAAATACCTGATCACCGCGAAGGAAAATTCACGAGCACTGCATGGGTAATTCACAAACACTGAAAGGGGCATTCACGAACATTGAAGGTCGAAGATGGACCAAGCAGGCAAAGGGAAGTGAACCAGGCTGCATTGCATGAAGGAGGAATCATGCTGTCCGGTATGCCTGGTACGGAGATACATGGCAACTGTAGAACCCAGAAATAGGCCGCTCTTCAGGCATGAACCTGGGTCCTTCCTTAGCCATTTCCAATTGATAGCAGTGATGAGGAGGCTCTGGGGGCGGCGGGGCTCCAAGCCAGGGCTTTCGGATCCCATTCATTCAGGATCGTGCCGCAACCCCGGCTCCTGGGCTGGGCAGGGGCAGTGAGCAAATCAAGGGGATTGGGCGTTGGGCATCTGGCGCATTTAAACGGTACATATGCCCCGCCTTATACTGAGCCCGGCTTTTCTCCCCATCCCCCTGTATAGGTCCGACCAAGCGGCGCAGAACGGTATGGTTTGTTGGACATTCTTACATCACACAGGCGCAACAGTGGGCAGCGGCCAGAAGTGAATTTGGTAGGATTTGGATGCTCAACACCGAGGTAGTCTGGATGGGTTGGTCTGGAATGAAATGGGACCCACTGCTACGCGCAGTGCAAGAAGCACTAGGGAGAGGTGGCAAACCGGACACGGTAATAGTCCACCTGGGAGGTAATGACTTGGCCACTCTAGGTAGGAGGGCCCTGCTAATGACAATGCAGGCAGGCCTTGCTGCAATGTCAAAACTGGTGCGCCCTGCCGAAATAATCTTCTCGGAAAAAATAGTACGGAAGTCCTGGAGGGGGGCGATAGACCTGGGGGCGGGGGAAAGATCCAGACGCAAGCTAAACATTACTTTGACAAAGATATGTAGGGCTAACGGCTGGGACTTCGTAAAGCACAGCTTCATAAATCTTAGGTCGCAAAGCTTCCACCTGGAGGATGGCTTGCACCTAACAGAGATAGGGATGGATATGTTCCTACTAAACACTGTGGGGGTGCTAGAGCAAATGGCTTTCTCATAATTGGTGCGAGAGCATAGCGGAGCAATGGGGGAGCTCCCTCCGATCGGTGAGACCATAGGTAGCGTGGCAGAAGACAACCTAGAAGGATAGCAAAGGAAGAGAAATTGCTAGAAGTAAATGGAAGGCTCATGCAGTGTCTTCGGGATGCCTCCCGGCAGGGGCACTGAGGGAGCCAATAGTGGCCAGTAGCCACAGAGAGAGTAGAAGGTATGCTCCCGCAGGCCCTTGGGATGCCTCACAGCAGGGGTACCAAAGGAGCGAGAGGTAGAACTCAGCTGCAGGCCGGATAGATGAGGTGCTCACATGGCTCTTTGGGATGCCACGCGGCAGGGGCCCGGAGGAGCAAGGAGGGGCCATGATGGCGTTGAAGGCTAGCGGGACAGCACTTGCGGCCCAGTAAAGTCTGGACAGACACCCGCCAAGTCGGTAGCAAGTTGAAGCCTAACCCCTTGGCAATAGTGGCTGTGGTATTTGGGCCTCTCCCCAGAAGGTGATCTGTATGAAAGCAGATAATGAGCAAAAACTGACTTAGTGAGCTATGATGGCAAATCGTTAAATGAGGCAACAGAATGTTATGTATGACCATGAGGAAGTAAATGTATAAATGTTGAAGTGTTTAATAAACTGCAACCTTTTTGGGCACCAAGCAAGTTGTCCATGGTGCGTTTAAAGGGGAATGGGCGCAGTTGGAAAAATGGCTAAGGGAAGGGGAGGCAACTCGCCGCCTGAGAGAGTTTAGAGACACACCGTTTTTGCCAACTGCATCAAGAGGTGTTTCCTTTTCTGTTTCAAAGGTGACTTCACCCCAGTGGAACACAGCGGCTGGTGCTTTTCGACGTTGTCCGCCTATGTCATCCCAGAGGCGCCTCCGGAAGCTCTCTCCTTTGCAAGATGGCGAGGTAGGTCAGATGCAGTTGTGGGCTGTAGGGTTTGCCTCACTGTGGGGCACTGCTGGTGTTTGTGGGGAGAAGTAACAACAACGTTGGTTTGAGGGTCCCAGGTTCAACAAGGTTCTGGGTGACATAGGGGACACATTGTCTGATTTGTGGCATCAGAGCTGATGTAGTGTTGTCTTTGATCTTTGGCTAATCCCCTAGAGATAGTCCTTCGTGTCAATTGTAGGTGTATTGACCCACAGGGCTTGTCTCGCTCCTACCGCTAGAATGTTTTTTTTTTTTTTTTAAACTTTATTGAAGGAAGGAATAGTGGTTTATCAGTTACATACATTCCATTGGGCGATCCCCATATAGCATTTCAATTTAACATTTCTATATGTGACGAGCGATTTTTCGTAACATGAACTGCGTTGCCTGTATTGCTCAGGTACATTACATACATCATTTGTGAGTTACACCGTGCAGGATTGAGTTCCCTGATAACCCCTCCCTCCTGTGTCAGTGATGGCGAAGTCTTTTTTCATTGAACAGTGTGAACAAACTTCCCAACTTACCCCCCTTAACCATGTGTCATCGCAACCTTTTTCACCCACCCACGTGGTACAGTAGTCAGTGCCTCTCCACGCTCTGTGGCGTGTGGCCGGGCCAGCGCCGCTATAGTAGCATTGTCCTGTTCACGAGGCAGCATCCCGTGACCGTTCAGTTACTCCTCCTCCCCCTCCGAATCTGAGTCTTCCCCTTCCGGCAAGGGATCACAGATGTCCCCTCTGTACTTGTTCCACGCCGCCCAGACTTTGTTCCATTTCCGGGGCGCTGCTCGGAGCACGTATACAGCTCTTTCCGTCACCATGAGAATGTCCATGTTTTTGGCCCACCTACTAGCGGTGGGTATTTCTGGCGCCCCCCACTTCTGCGCTATGTCCCGTTTAGCCACTGTCATAGCCAACGATGCCCAAATCAGTTCGTACCTGCCCAGATCATTGGGGTCCCAGATGTTCAGAAGGCATTTACGTGGTTCTGGTAATATGGACAGTTGAAGGGCCTGGGAGATTGAGCGGAGTACCTGCCTCCAGAAGTCACAAATGTGCGGGCATTCCCATAGGGTGTGTATCAGTGTCCCTTCTTCCCCGCATCCTCTCAAACAAAAGGGGTGTAGTGCCCTCCCAATTTTGTGCAGCAGCGGCCTGGTGTAGTAGACGCGGTGTAGGATTTTAAGTTGTACTAGCCTGAGCTTACTCGAGATCCCAACCTCCTTCGGGGAGGCCAGCGCTTCATTCCATTCGAATTCGTCAGTTCCACCTAGCTCCCTTTCCCATTTTTCTTTAAGTTTTAGTGTCGGGTCTTGGAGATTGTTTAGCAGTTTTTTATAGGTAAGGGAGGTGGCGCTCTGGAGCATGTATTCTGTCAGTAGCCTATCCTCCAGCGGGGAGGAATCCGGCAGGGTGGTGCCTGCAGGGATTGCTTGTAGTAATGCGTGTCTAACTTGGACATATCTAAACGTCTCTGTGGGTCCTAGACTGTATTGGTGTTGTAGGTGCGTGAATGGTAGCACTGAGTCAGTATCCCACAGGTCTCCTACTGTAGATATGCCTATGGAGTCCCATCGCTCAAACCCTTTACAGCCTCTCAGGTTTCCCAATGCCTTTGTGTCCCATAAGGGCGTCATTTTAGTGATCCGACCTGTCCAACCCAGACGGGCCTGTGCCATGTGCCACAATGTCGCCGTATGTTTGGTCGGGCCAACCAGTGTTTTTAGTTGTGATTTGTTATAGAGTACGGACAGCATACCTTCCGTCCCAAGTTGGGACCAGTCCGCCCGATATGCCGGGTCGTTTCTTGGGGCGTGGATCCAGTAGTTTACAATTTTGAGCTGGGCTGCCCAGTAATATAGCTGGATGTTGGGGAGCGCTATGCCCCCTTCGTACCAGCTTTTCACTAGTTTGTCGTATGCTATACGCGCCGGGCCAGCATTCCATAGCAAGACCGTGACCAGCGCCACGATCTGTTTAAAGTATCGCGGTGGTACCAAATGCGGAGTATTTTCGAGGACATAGAGGAGTCGTGGGAGGGCCATCATCTTGTAGAGAGCCGCTCTGCCCAGTAGGGTCAGGGGCAGGGTTGCCCAATATTTAACATCGGCTCGCAGGCGATCTATGGGTGGCTTCAGGTTGTTGACAAAAAACTCCGCTTCCCCACATGCTATGACAATTCCTAAGTATTTGAAAGAGGCCGACGTCGTCAGCAATGGACAGTTCGCCTGCAATGTCGGAGCCGGGCCCTTCAACGTGAATATTGTGGATTTCGACCAGTTGAGAGTGTATCCCGATGCGCGCCCATGCGTGTCACAAAGGTCAAGCAGGGCTGGGATGCCTGTATCGGGTGCGGACATGTAGATAAGCATGTCGTCTGCATATAGCGAGACTTTGTCCTCCCATCCCTCCTCCCACGTGATGCCTGCGAACAGTGACGTGGTTCTGATCTGGATGGCTAGAGGCTCAAGCACCAGTGCAAAGAGCAGGGGGGACAGGGGGCAGCCCTGTCTAGTCCCCCTGCTCAGTGGGAAGCTTGGTGATATGTGGCCGTTGGCCACCACCTGTGCCACGGGTTTCGCATAAAGTAACCGTATCCATTGTATGTATTTCGGCCCAAACCCCATACGTTCCAGTACCACGAAGAGATACTCCCACTCCACCAGATCGAATGCCATTTTGGCGTCGAGAGAGAGAATCACCGCCTGCTCCGCAAGGAGGTGCGCCCTGGCTAGTACTCCATGGACCCTTCTAAGATTCATCGCAGTGCTCCGGTGGGGCATAAAGCCCGACTGGTCAGGGTGGATCAGGGTACTGAGGTGGGGTAGCATGCGGGTAGCCAGCAGTTTAGCCAGTATCTTGGCTTCGATGTTCAGTAACGATATCGGGCGGTATGCGTTGCATTCTGTCGGGGGTTTCCCTGGCTTGGGTATCGTTACGATCGTGGCCGTGCGTTGATCTAGCGGTAGTTCTAGCTTGTCCCTGCTTTCCAAGAACATGGCCAGCAATGGGGTACTGAGGTCTGGAGCCATGGACTTGTACCACTCCACCGGTATCCCGTTAGGGCCCAGAGCTTTCCCGGACTGCAACGCCTGGATTGCCAGCTGGATTTCCTCTCCCGTTGGGTCCAGTTCTAGGGTGTCCCTATCTTCCTGAGTAATGCTGGGGATGGTAATGTCTGTGAGTGTTGCCGTTGCCATTTGTCTAGTGACTCTCCGGTCTGGTGTGTACACTGCCCGAAAGTGTCGTGCTAGTTCGCAAACTATTTCTTCTGGGTGTACCAGTGTTCGCCCCTCCTCTGTGTTGAGCCTCTGAATGCCTCTAGTCCCAGTCCCTCTCCTGTCCAGCCACGCAAGCATACGGCCCGCTTTGTCGCCTACGTCGTAAATTCTATGTCTAGTGTTCGCGATATAACCCTTTTCGGTCGTTTTGAGGTGTGCCAGGTGTTGTTGTTGCCTAATCATGAGGGTGTGCGTCGTGGATGGGGATGGGTCCGACATATGTGCATGGTTGGCCAAGTCGAGTGCCAGCTCCAGGTCTGTGAGGTCCTTTCGTGAGTCTCGTTTGTGTCCCGTAATTGCTGCAATGGCCGCCCCCCTGAGGACTGTTTTGTACGCCTCCCATAGGGTTGAGGGTGATTCCACTGTGCCCGTGTTTTCAGCAAAGTACTGTGTGGTTACCAGTTGAAGCCTTTTTCGAATCTTGGGGATTTTCAGAAAGTTGGGGTAGATAGGGTAAATTCGGGCCTTCCGTGTACCTCCAGTGGTGAGTGTTAGGACAATCGGAGAATGATCTGAGATTCCCCTGGGTAGTGTGTCCACCCTGTCTACCATGTCCAGTCCCAGTCCCAGTGCCATGAAGTAGTCTATGCGAGAAAGGCTATTGTGTACCGCTGAATAATAGGTGTATGTAGTGGTCTCGGCGTTCAGTTGTCGCCAGAGATCCACAAGGCCCAGGGCTTCCGCAAAGTCCGACAGTGGTGCCGTACCGCGTGGCCGGGTTCTAGAGGGAAAGGTGTCCACTATCGGGTCCATGACTGCATTGAAGTCCCCCCCAACAATTGTTGCGCCATCAGGGAGATCAAGAAGGAATTTGCCCAGTGCCGGAAGGGCCACAGAGTGTAGGGCTGGGGGAATATATACTGATACCACATTTAGAGCTCTGCCCTCCCACTGCCCATGTACCGCGGCAAAGCGACCCTGGTCATCCTCCACCCGGCGTGTTACTATAAAGGGGGATGACTTTCTCATCAGTATGCCCGTTCCCCTGGAGCCAGATGTGAAGTCTGCATGCACAGCCATCGTGTAGCCTCTCCTGTCTAGGGCTTTGCAGGTGGACCCTGTGAGGTGGGTTTCCTGTAGGAGTATTATATCTGGGTTTTGTCGTTTTATGGCCTGTAGGACCAAGCCTCTCTTAATTTTGTCCCCCAGGCCCCGGACATTCCATGTCAGTATGCGTAGTGGGGGAACCCTCCCGGCCGTGGAGGAGCCCTCGGCGGGCGTGTGATTAAGTGGCCTGGCCATTAAGGAGATGAGGGAGTGTTGCACACGACGTGTGCTGTGGCGTAGCCCATGCGCCGGTGTGTGTCGTGCTGTGTAGGAGACATACTGATGTCGAGGTAATAGCACATTGTAGGTGGTGAGCGATGACAACAAACAAAATTAAACATTTCAACTTGAAAACTTCAATCCCGTCCCCCCTCCCTGCTACCCTGCTCCACGGACAATTCCCCGCCCGCTTCCCCAACTGTGCAGAGTGCTTTCGCCCTCCCCCATACATCTTACTTGCTTGTGGGGTTGGTGAGTCCCCTTCGGGCACTGCCTGTGCCCACCCTACTCAGCTTTGTCCGAGCCACGGCATCCGCGGCCCATACAGTCTCGAAGGCAATGTAGTACAGTGTCATACCGGAGCTGATTGCCCAGAGTCCAAAGGGTCTCTCTCAAGGTCTGATTCTATTTCCTCTTCGCCTCTCTGTAGCGGCCGCTGGGAAGACTGACTGGGCGGCGATTTCTCAGGACGATGTCGCGGTCGGTCACGCTGTGAGCGGTGTCTCTGTCCCGCAGGTCTCCAGCCCTCCAGCCATTCCTGCGCTACCTCTGGTGTGTCGAAGAACCAAGTCTTTCCCTCCGCCACTATCCGCAGTTTAGCAGGGAACATCATGGAGTATGGCAGTTCTCTGTCACGTAGCGCTTTCTTAACCTCCGTGAAGGATTTGCGTCGTCTGGCCACTTCCGCCGTATAATCCGGGAAAAAGGCTAGGGTTGCATTTTGAATCCGCACTGGCGGTGAGTTCCTTGCTGCCTGTAAAATTGCGTCTCTATCTCTGAAGTTGAAGAGCCGGGCAAGTACTGGCCGTGGTGCTGCCCCCGTCTTGGGAGGGCCTCCCGGCACCCTATGCGCCCTCTCCACCGAGAAGTGAGATAGACCTTTGGGTTGGAGTTTGCTTTTGATGAGGTCTTCTATATAGAGGTCCATTGCCCCTTTCCCCTCCGTCTCTGGAAGCCCAAGGATACGTACGTTGTTGCGTCGTGAACGCCCTTCCTGGTCGTCCAGCTTGTCGTGCAGGAGCTTGGTCACTTTCTGCATCCTTTCCATGGCCACTTGGAGCTCTGAAGTGTCTTCCACCAGTGACTTAGTGACCACTTCCACCTGCGACACCCTCTCCGCCATTTTGTGAAAGTCAGCTCGCAGCAGGGAGACTTCCGAGGAGATGGCGCCCACCGTGGTTTTCACCTCCGAGAGTGTTTTCATGATGTCCTCCAGCGTTATTTTGGTAGTTTTCTCTGCTTCCTGGGCTTGTCCCGAGGATGGGCGCCCCGTGGTCTGTTGTTGACTCTGGTGGCCGCAGCGAATTTGTCCAGTTTGGCCTGTGTAGACCCACTCCTGAGGCCTTTACCCGCCATAGTGTTAAGATTTGCGAGGTTCGAGGCTTCGCCGTGCGTCGGAGTGTACCGTTAGAGTCGGGAACAGCAGTTCGGTGGGTGGGTGGTGGATTGAGTGTTCTTGTCTGCTGACTGCTGAGCCTCAGTGGCCGTTTGCGCGGGTGTCGGGAAATTGCCTGTCGGTTCCGATTTGGTGCCCCTGGTGGTTTTCTCCTGGGCTGGGGCGGTTACTGCGACCTCTCCCCACGTTTGCAGTGTCGCTCCGCCCTGCACGGCCACCACAGATGGTTTGGGGTCCGAGCTCTGTCAGCCGCCCCCCCCACAGGCCGCCGGGTTACTGCCTCTGCGTTGGCGTCGTTAGTTGTGTCCGGTAAAATGCAGACCCTCTCTGTGCTCCCGCGTAGGTGGCCGGAGCGGCGTCGTCCCCCCGGGGTACCGGCGTTCTGGACCGTAAGTCTGCAGCGGTAGCAGCGTCCGCTGTTACCTCCCAGGTGCGCGGGGGCCGCTGATGGCCGCCGAGGCGTTCCCGGCCCGCTAGGACTTCGTGGGGGGGGCGGGGGGTTTTACCAGGATGAGGGCGCCGTTTCGTGTGGCCAGGGCACCAACCTGTGAGTCGCCGCAGTCCCGTTTGGTGGTGGCGGCAGTCCGCGCGCCTGCGGATGGTGTTTGCAGGAGTGTTAGGCTAGCTTGGGACCGCCTGGCTGGCGTCCGGGTGTGTTCACTCCTTCCGGCCGGCTCGGCCGCGCTTCCGCCGGGGCTCGGATGTCACGAGAGGCCGGTGTTGCTCTTCTGGCTACAGGCCCCAACTTGCCATTCGATTTAACTCGGGCTCCGGTGCTCTGATCTGTTCCAAAGTCGGACCGGTGACACCGCTGAAGTCCGGGACTCGAACGCCGCCGCTTCAGGTGCGCTAGTTAGCGGATTTTTGTGCCGGATAGATTAAAGGCTGCAGTGCCCTCGGGAGCTCTCACTTCAAGCGGCCGCCATGCTCGGCTGCTAGCCACGCCCCCCGCTAGAATGTTTTTTAATCAGAAGTTTGTCCAGTGGACTGGGTGGCAGCCTCACATGATAAAACAGACACTAGACAGCAGTTGCACTAGTTGTGAGACTGTCTGGATTCACAAGATGGGGTTTTGACTGAGGAGGTGAGAGCACTTTGAAGAAACAGTCTCAAACAAACTGGATAAAGTCTTCCCATCGGTAGACCTCACTGTGGTCAGACAGCTCTGGCCATGGCAGTCGTTGTCCATCCCTGGACTGTGGTTCCTGTCAATCTTCCAGTGGTAGACAGTCTCACTCTGTGGAAGGCACTCTAGCAGGACGAGAAGCAGTCTCAACCCATGGACTGCTGTTCTGCCCCTAGGAAGACAGTGGACAGCAGTTTTACACGCCAGATGGTTGCCTCATATTCTGCAAGAGGTCCCTCTCTCTGAAAGTGTGCTTGAGGTGGGCTGACCTGTTTTAGGGAGAGCGAGCATTTGATAGACCGACTTCAGGACCCAAAGCGCCTTTCCTGCATCCATGCAATGTGAATACAACTGGAACAAAAAAATAATCAACAAACATATTATAGATGTGTGCTCAAACCACTCTTTCGGTTCACACTTTACACTTGAGACACCCTTTCAAAAGTCTCTACACTGTTATATGTGAATTGCAATATGTAAATAATTGAACATTCTTTCTCGTAAAAATAACAAATGATGGTACTCAATTGGTGTTATGAGTTTTGTTTTTCCTTCCTACAGCCTCGGTAACCTTCATACTATTATTAGACATTGTTGTGTATTCATCGAGTATACTTTTATTGTTCCACTGGAACCACTGTTTCTTTGATATAAAATACGCACCCTGGTTCCTTAGTGAGTAGGGTTCCCTTGTTTTTCCTGTGACCGTCTACTACGATGGCAGTGTAGACGACACCGTCTACTACGATGGCAGTGTAGACGACACTGTCTACGACGATGGCAGTGTAGAGGACACAGTCTACGACGATGGCAGTGTAGACGACAGCGTCGACGACGACAGCGCCGACGACGAAATCTACATCGTCTACGACAACCGTCAACGACAGCGTCGACGAATATATTTAAAAAAAAAAAAAAACTTCTGTGGCATCAACATCTCAAAGGCAGGGAGAACAGCCTGTGTCAGAAGGGCATGATGTAGTTACAGTGCCAGATGATGATGTTGATTCATCTGATGAGGATCAGAATGAGGGACATATCCAAAATCCTGATGCAGAATGGGACGATTGTTATCCCAGATCCGGCTTCACCATCCCCGGACCTTGTGCATTCGCCTCCAGAGATCATAGGAGGTTTCCATAATCTTATGGAAAGAGCATATAAAAGATTTGGCCTTTCTGTTCCTGTTGTACAATCAGACTGTTTCCTCTATGATTTTAAAGAACCTTTCAAGAAATCTATTTGTTCCATTCCCATAGTAGAGCATGTTTGGAATGAAGGCAAGAAGGTGATGCAGTCTCCAGCTATTGTAACTCTGGTTCTACCGCGTCTGGAGAAAAAAATATAAGGGACCGGAGGACATTCCGGCCTGTCTTATTGGTCAGCCTAGACCGGACTCTGTTATTTCTCAGGCGACCCTAAGAAAATCAAGAGAACTGATGGCACCCCTGACTGATCGCCAAATGTGGTGCAATCTCTCTCCTTTCATTGATCTGCTTCCAGTGAGTGCCAAAGCGGAAGCAAGAAAGATCCTGGACAAAGGTGAACGATCTTCATCTGAGATGATAGATTGTGCAATGGACATTGCTACAACGGCTTTTTGTGCCTTGGGAGGTTCAGCGGTCCTGAGGCATCAAGGTTGGCTGAGATGTACCTGGTTTTGTCCCGAGCTGCAGAATAAAATTCTGGATCTGCCCTTTGAAGTGCTGTTTGGCAAGCATATAGATGATGCTTTACAAGACATTAAAAAAGATACCCAGACGGCAAGATCTTTGGGTACACTTCAATATCGAAAAGTACCTTTCCGGGGTGCAAGAGGGGAATGTTTCTCTAAAGATAGGGGAGGTTATCCACATCGCTACTCCTATTCACAATCCTCGCAATCATTCAAACCTCAGTACTCTCAAAGGCAAAATCAATCAGCGTCTTTCTCTTGCCATTCTTCAAGAGGTAGACAAGGACGTCAAGGGAGAGATACTTCTAAACGCCAATAGCGGCTTCCTGGCTGTGCCTACTGGTCCTTCACCCCTTGTAACACCGATGGGGGTCAGGATTACACATTTTCTCGATTGCTGGAAGTTCATAACAGATCGGTGGGTCCTAAATATCGTTCAGTTTGGCCATGCACTAGAACTCCAAAACCTTCCACCCTCCAGAGCTCATCGCCCCACAAAATCAAAACACCAGCATCTTCTCTGTCTCGAAGTTTGTCAACTGCTCACCAAGGGAGCGATAGATCCAGTGCCTCTTCCTCAAAGAGGAAGAGAGTTCTATTCCAGGTTTTTCCTCATCCACAAGACGGAAGAAAAGTGGCGCCTGATCTTTGATCTGAGGAAGCTCAACACCTATCTCATAAAACTCTCTTTTCAAATGGTCTTTCTTCAAGACGTCTTACATCTTTCGTCTTCTAAATCCAGGGGACTCTGGATCTCCAGGACACATATTTCCACGTTCAAATACACCCAGCTCACAAAAAATATTTACTCTTCACAGTAGCCAAGAGCCACTTTCAGTTCAAAGTACTGCCGTTCGAGCTCAGATCCGCTCCGCGGATATTCACAAGGTTGTTGGCCCCGGTAGCAGCATTCCTAAGGAAACAATCGCTGGAAGTTTTCCGTTACCTAGACGATTGGGTGAATAAAGCTCCGTCTTCTCAAACATCGACAAGGGCAGTCGAAAGTTACATCCAACTTTTCAATCACCTGGGTCTGCATCTCAACAAGGAAAAATCAGTCTTTATTCCAGCCAGGAGGGTCAAGTTCCTGGGCTCCATTCTGTATACAAGAAGCTGCAAGGTTTTTTCCTTCGGAAGAAAGACCGAGAAAGCTAATCTTCTCTGCCTACCATTTACAAAAGAGACGATCCCTGTCAGTTCGTCTATACAAGTTTTTCCTAGGATCGATCTCATCTTGCATACCATTATTTCCGCATTGCAGACTGCGAATGCGCCCCTTGCAAGAACAACTGAACATGCAAGAGTGCCAAGTGGAAGGTTCTTTCGAGGACAAGATAAAGGTCACTCTTCATGAGAAAAGCAGCAGGCTGGTGGGCTATCAAGGAGAACATCTCGAGAGGTCTTTCTTTCAGAATGGCTCCATCCCCTCTGATTTTAACCACAGACACCTCTATGGAAGGGAGGGGCGCTGTCTTACAGAACCTCCAAGTGAGCAGTCACTGGGACGCAGAAGAGCATTTTCTTCATATCAATCTTTTAGATCTCATAGCGATTCACCTAGCCTTTCAAGCCGAAAGTTCAAGACGCAACCGTGTTGGTCAGGACGGACAACATAACGGCCATGCATTACATAACCAAGCAGGGAGGTACGAGGTCTCATCTGCTCTCGAAAGAAACCCAGGGAATATGGAAATGGGCAACTCTCCACAATGTCGTTCTTTCAGCTGGACATCTACCAGGCTCTCTCAACACAACAGCAGACACCTTGAGTCGTCTGAAATCGGCCTGTCACGAGTGGGAATTCGATCAAGACATTCTGGAGGAAGTGTTTCAACTTTGGGGAACGCCAATAATAGACCTGTGTGCAACTCCAGAAAACAGAGAATGCCACCTCTATGCAAGCAGGGATCACCATCGAGGGTCGCTGGGGAATGCTCTTTCGATGTCATTGTTAGGCGCATTTGTTTACGCCTTTCCTTCAAATCCCCTAATCCCACAGCTTCTCAGGGAAATAAAGATGGAACCTTGCAGGATGATCTTAATAGCACCAGCGTGGCCTCGCCAATTCTGCTTCACGCAACTTCTCCTGCTTTCTCAGGTCCATCCATTATGCCTTTGTCCCATTCCATCTCTATTAACCATGTCCCAGGGACAAGTGGTACATTCAGATCCTAGTTCTCTCCATTTGAAGGTCTGGCTCCTGAGCACAGCTTAGATATCTCTCAGGAATGTAGGGAGATATTAACTCAAGCTCGCGCACCAAGTACAAACAGAAACTATCGTGCTAAATGGAAGTGCTTCTGCCTGTGGTGTCATCGTGAACACATCCATCCATTCTCTTCAGCTCCTCATCAAATACTGTCTTACATTCTATTGCTGGGTAAATCAGGCTTTTTCCCATTCTTCCATCAAAGTACATCTGGCAGCTATTTCAAGATTCAGAAGAACAGTTTCTGGTCCTTCTCTCTGGTCTGCTAGAATTATCAAACAGTTCCTGAAAGGTCTTTTCAGGGTTTTTTCCTCCAGTGCGGCCACCACCTCTGGCTTGGAATCTCAATCTGGTTCTGGCTCATCTCATGAGACCTTCGTTCGAGCCTATCCACAGGGTGGACTTAAAATTTTTGTCTTGGAAATTAGCTCTCCTTTTAGCCCTCACTTCAGCTAGGAGAGTAGGGGAGTTGCAAACTCTATCCATTTTAAAACCTTTTCTACAGTTGCAAAAGGACAGGGTATTTTTAAGGACCAATCCAAAATTTAGTCCAAAGTGCCCTTCGGAGTTCATTTGAACGAACCAGTGGTTCTAAAGTTATTCTTCCCTCGACCAACATTCCCTGCAGGAAGGTCTCTACATTCTTTAGATGTCCAGAGAAGTCTCAAATTATATCTTGAACGCACAAAGGATTTGAAGAAATCATCTCAACTTTTTGTGGCTTTTAGTGCACCTCGAAAAGGTCTTCCTCTCTAAAAACAAGGAATCACACGCTGGATTTCAAGTGCAATTTATTATTGCCACCAAGCGACAGGAAGGTCGCTGGAGAGACATGTACGAGCTCACTCCACAAGATCAGTTTCATCTTCGGCATCTCTCTTAGCTGGAATCCCTATTAAAGGCATTTGTAGGGCGGCTACATGGAGCAGTGCCCATACATTCACAAAGCATCACTGCCTGGACTCTTTCATAAGGAGCGAAGCGGCAGTAGGACATGCAGTCCTGAGGAATCTTTTCCAATGTGAGCTTTCCATTCTATCCCTCCTTCCTATGATTGCACATTTTGTATCACATAATGTTTCTGATGTATTGTTACAAGGTATATGATTGTCATATGATGACGGTTATGCAGAGATATTGTAATACTCATGTAGCAAAATGTGCACTGGTGACTTACTGCTAGCTACTCTGATACAAAGCATGGGAATCTATGAAAGTTCCAATACTGGGGCAAGAAAACAAGT
Source organism: Lissotriton vulgaris (assembly GCF_964263255.1). Taxonomy (NCBI): domain Eukaryota; kingdom Metazoa; phylum Chordata; class Amphibia; order Caudata; family Salamandridae; genus Lissotriton; species Lissotriton vulgaris. Next base: position 1,722,877,017 of record NC_141695.1, read on the forward strand.
TACTTACCTGTAACTTTGGTTCCCCAGTATTGGTAACTTTCATAGATTTCCATGCGCCCACCCTCCTTCCCTGGGAAAGCTCAGCCTTCAGCAAAAGTGGTTACTGATACACAACGGCTGCGAAAATCTGAGGCTCTCTTGTGAGGGTTCTATGGGGTGAGGCTAATCTGATTGGTTGTTGCAAAATTTTGGGTCTCTTTTACAGAAAGAGGTAGATATGCTACAAAATGAGATGAGGCCTAGGCCTTTATTTCTCTTTTGTACATACTGCTATGGTATTTTCTATTTACCTAGGCTGCTGGGCCTACGACTGGAAATGATACAAAGCATGGGAATCTATGAAAGTTACCAATACTGGGGAACCAAAGTTACAGGTAAGTAACTTGTTTTCATGTTTCATCTAAGATCTGTCAACTGGCAAAGGGAAATAGTTTTGCAACGGGTCTCCTCACAACTCATGGTCTCTCTTGTTGGGGTGCTCTAGGCTGGAGACAACCCTGCTGCAAAAGCATCACTCTATGCAAAGGCTGTGCCTGGACAGGTCGTGTGAAAGCAGAACCATCCCAAACCGGTTCTGAAAGTGCGGTTTGTGGATGCACAGAGCCTGCCTGCTTCACTATATAAAAGTGGGACTTCTCTACCCCACTTGTTGTTTCATGTCAAACACCTCTATAGCCAGAGAAAGGAGTGTCCTACAGAGTACTCGGAGAACTACTCTGCAACCAGACCTGGTGCCTGTCTGACAGTCAGCTTCCCAAAGGATGGGGGGCATGACGTTTGTCTGATGACCTCTTGCTGGAAGAGGTGGATACCTGACCTAAAGCACCTAGAATCCTGTTTGTCTGCTCTGAGCGATAGAAGGAGCCGGACAGCCCTGCAGGAGTAGTGACTCAGACCGAGATATGTGTTTTTTGCACCCTTATGAGGAGATTGGCCTGTGTGAAGCCACACTGATCTAGGAGTATCTGTCCCCTGATCCGGTCTGTGATAGCGTCTTCTGCGGGAATCACTTTCCCTGCCCGTGCGACCACCGGCAAAGATCATGAGACAATTACAGCAGGAGGACCACTAAAGAAACATCTGTTGGGCAGGCTGTGGCACAAACAGGAGCTCCATCCGTGGTATGCTTCCTCCCAGAAGCTGGAAGGAACGGCCATGCTGAGAGGAAACCAGGTGGCTGCCTGAAAGGACTGTTCCACCGTGGGTGGTAAGAACTCCGCAAGGATTGAGGATTTAATATATTGAACTCTGAGATACTGAGTGGAAAATACAAAAAGAGGAGATCTTCATCTGAGCCATGATTATGCTATTGGCTTAATCACAGAGAAGAATCGCCTGGACCATAGCGGTGCTGTGGTACCAGAGAGAACTAGTGGATAGAGGCACAGCCCTACCACAGCACCAAGGGTCCTTAACCCCTTGGGTGCGGCCGCGATTCTGCGCCTGTGCGGCGCTTTTAATGAGACGGCGGGTTCATGACTGCCCCTAGCCGTCATCAGCACACGCCCACCGTAGTGCATGACGGCCGGGGGCCGTCATCAGCATAGAAGGGGTTAATTTTACTTTGCTTATGTTTGTGTGTACTATTCTGTTCTAGTATGCATTAAAGTCCTTTTCTTTCTTGAATGGAAGGCCCCATATCTCTGACCCTCTGTCTCATATATATAAATACACATATAAATGTATATAAATACATACATAAATGTATATTTATATATTTGTATATACACACGCACACAACTCGGATAGGTTGTCTTGGGGTTTGGGGATGTGCTGGTGTTTTTATGATAAGACTTTTTTAGGATTTAGTGGTCGGTTTGGACTTGTTTTATAGGTTTTTGGGGGTTTAGGGGTGTGCATGTGTTTAGGATTAAGTAGCTTTAGGGGATCAGGGTTACACTTAAACTTTATAATATATAATTAATGAAAAAGTTACAAAAACAAATGATGACCTCCGAAATGATATTACATAATCATATTAGTCTGAAATTAAGGTGTTTCGAAATTAAAAATCCTAAATTATCTTAGGGGAAATAGTGACATACAACTCACTTTGAAAAGTGCTGGCACTGTAACCTGGCCACCCAGAGACTTGACTGGGGAGGCCGAGGATTAGAGGCAGCAAACCCTCTTCACTCAAGGAAACTATTTCATCCCATCTGGATTGGTTTATTCCCAGCGTGTCTGCTTGTTTTGAAATATGAGTTCCTAGCATTATAAGCCTATTACTTGTGAGGTGGACACATATGGTTTACAGTAGGTGAAAATTATATCTAAATGCTTTTTCTATGTTTTTGTATTTGGTGGACGTATTTTATATATTACTCAAGCAGGCAGAAGACTGTTTCAGAGGGCAGTGCTAATAGGTCTGGCTTGTGAATGCACTGTTAGGCCAGACCTAAAATTCCATATGTGTTGACTGCCATTCTACCATCTGTACTTCTCCTTGGAAGAAACGCCATAAATGATATAGTTATCTAAGACACTTTAGTAGCATCGCAATGGCCCCTAAAAGTTCAACCACAGGTTGGCAAGCACTTTTTTGTGGAAGCGCTCAACTTCTGCCCTATCAAAACTTGCTCTTCTGGCTCCAAATAGGTGGGTGGAGCTAAAGGCCCTCTCCTGGTGATTCTCACATAATTGTCTGGCGAGAGCTACGCTGTCAAGCCAGACTATAAATAAAAAAAACAGAATGACCACAAATCACATGTACCATGTATGTTTTATGTATCTCCGACATCACACTGATGTGTTTGAGATATAAAGTGTAACAAAATTAAAAGGGTGCAGCTTCTTAAAGTAATCTCTTCTTACCTTCATGAATTGGTGTTTCCACATTACATGACATACTTGTGTTGAAGGGGTTGTCTGGAAAGATATCGTTACATCAAAAGACCTTAGAAGTTCACACATAACTGTGTATGGATCTAGCAAAATGTATTATTTCTAATGGTTTTGCCTGTAGTGTATTATATAGGTTTAATAAATAACGTACTCGTTTGTGTGTTTTGTGCGTGTGTGCTTGTGCTGGGAAATGGGGTTGTGATTGTGCATTCTAGGGTATTTCTAAATGGGACAGCAAAAAAAAGGCCATGGCGTTGGAACTATAACATTGTTTCAGTCAAGAGAAGTTAAACCAAAGCTGTCCAGCGTCACAGGTTCATGCATGAATAGGTTATCCAGTCTGTAATTTTGCTTTGCGATCTGTGCCTTGCAGTCCTGGTTGTCCCATCTTAAAGTAAAGACTACAAGTCCCAGAATGCAATATAAACACCTGGTCTGGATGATCTACTCACGCATAGACCTGTTACACTTGTAAGCTCTGGTTAAAGAAACCTTGTTGTGAGGTGTTACTGCTTGGACTTGTTCCAGAAGCAAACAACTTCTATGGACTTTTTGAAACGTCTTCAAATGGGAATGCTCCTTGGTTTTCTATGTACAAATCTTCCTACTAATATGCTGGAAGTCAGCCTGAGTGGAGACTGATATAACTCAGTGAGTTAAGCACCTGATGGAGAGATCTTTGTTTAACCTGGAGGTCAGAGGTTCTAATCCTAGTAAAAGAGGTCGGTCGGTTAATGTCCCAGCAGCATGGGGTTGCGTTGTGGGTACATGTTTATTCATAGCAAGATATCTCAGTAGGTTACTGTGCCTGTTGCATAGACGTGGGTGTGAACGAAAGGTTGCATGTTTATATGTTGAATCCCAATAGGATAGTCAAGTGTTGACAACGTTCTATAAAAACTGAATTGTCCTCATTTCATATAGCAATGTGTAAAAAAGAGGAATTTCTTGTGACATCGGTACTCGGGAGAAAACAGCATCACTGATGTACTTGAGTTTCATTTGTATTGCTCACAGGACCAGTACTTGCCCCGTACTTGATTTCTAAAAGCAGCTTGCAGACCCCAACATCCGCAATGACACACTCAACCAAGGGTCGCTTTGGGGATTCCCTTCTTGTGGCCTGCCTTTCTCTCGCCCCGCACACAGACTGATCCCTGAGGAGCGCAGAAATCTGCCTTGTAGTGTTCATCTTGCCACTCTGAGCTCTGCAAACGTTGTCAACACGTCCTGGAGCAGGAAAGCGCCGTGATACCGCAACAATGGTAGAAAGTGCTATACAAAAGCAAACCGCATAAAATGCTCGCATCCCTGAAAGATCTCTCCCCTGAGGGAACCTGGCCTCTGATACTGAAAAGCTCTGTATGAGCTGCTTTAAGACTGAACATATATTACATTAACTGGGCGCCCCCTCCTTTATCTAAAAGTGACTTTGAAAGCCTTGCCGTTCTGAGTGCATAAAGAACGCGGCCTTCGACCTTTCTGCGCGATGTGATAACGCATCCGCGCGCCCCACGCACATCACGCCGAGTGCAAAGGTCACGCTCCTATCTATGGATTCAGTGGCGCCGCTGCCGGTGCTCGGCTCTGGGAGCACAAAGGCCGTCTCGAGACCCTTATCTGTGCTCTGTACGACATGTCTGCCTGCGCGGGCGGGGCCCCCGTCTACCCACAGCCTGATGCCCTGGAGGAACCAACCTGCTGCCTGACCTCCGGGGACAAAATCCAACTCTGGGACTTCCTTATTGATCCATATTATAGATCAGGAAAACCATGGCATCTCTGTGCCGATATGTTATCATGCCCGGCTATTTATGTAAGTATATACGTGGTATTTGTAACCTGAACCTGGCACAGAGTGCCTTATGGGATAGAGGGAAAAGATCCAGCCAGGGAGCGAATATTGGCAGGCGATGCTTGGCTCTCTTTAACATGTTACAAGGTAGTATATTTTAAAGAGAGGAGTGTGATTACCAGTGGGGCTGTGCAGTAGCACCCACTCGATTCTATTACAGTTTTCCAAAATGAAAACCGTGATCTTTCAGAAGACAGAGCGCCAGCATTGCATACATTGAAAGGTTCCCTGTAGTAATTTAAGTATTTGAAAATGTTCTATAATTTAGGCTTGTTACCAGAGTTGGAATTGGATTGAAAATCGGCCCGGGCACGCCAATAAAAGTGGCCCACATTTGTATATTGCGTTGCCGCAAAACACTGCTTCAGCGAAATTTTATTAAAAAGGTGGGGGGGAGAGCGTTAAAAAAAATCCAGGGATTAGTTATCACTGGTGAAACACACTGATGACAAGTGAAGCCACTTTTGCTCAGACCCCCTACCCGCGCTCAATATGTATACATTAATGGGCCGGCCCAGCGAAACAAAAGGAGTGACACCTCTGCCCCTTGATAAAAGGGAGGTAATGGACGCCCATTAACCTCCAGAAAGGCCACTCAGAACCCAACTGGGCCGTTGGTGGCATGGAACAACTCAGAAACCGCCCAAATCACCCCCCAGGCTGCTCAAAAAAGCAGCCCACAGCTGGAGCCCGAGTGCCCTCATTACCAATCCGACGCTGCTTGTTACCCCATTTTCCAAACATTTCTCCACCTACCCTCCTGGGCAGGCTTGGGTACTCTGCTGTACTGAACTGCAAATTGTCACACCAATTCCTTACTCCTGAGGCACGAAAGGCCAGCATCCGCACTCTGAAAATTGTTCCAGCTCCTCTGGTGTCTACAGTTTTTCTTAAACAGTAGAAGGGTCATTCCAGAGTTTCGGTGCGTAGATGAGAAATCCTGTTGCCTAGATTTTTCGTGCACGTCTTCCTCTCCAGTCTGATCCCTTACTGGTCCTGGGTGTATCAAGAGCCGACAGAGGTGTTGGGCTTGTCAGCCAGGCGGGTGCGGGAGCAGCTGGTCTTGAATTAGGTAGGTTCAGCGAGGTGAGGCAGTGGATTCCTTTAAGGTGGGTGCGATGTGGACATATTCTCCATGCTCTTGATGAGGTGTGCACTGATACGTAGGATAACTTTAAAGGAGGCCATTTTGAAGCTTAGATGCCTTGGAGCCAGATGGTACCCCCATCCAGATGAGAGAGCATGAGGGCTTGAACTGTTTCTTTGTTGTTTATATAGAGAGAGCTGGTTCCAAACATCCTTGAGGGTATGTTCTCTGTGGATGCTACATTATGGAGCATTTATGAAGCTGACCCTCTTCAAACAATTGGCCTCTTGAAAGATTTCCATACAGATAAGGACACACAAGCCCATACTGTCTGCCCCATACCTACAGACAAGAATTCCCCCATCCCAAGAGTGCCAAAAGCCGGCTGAGAGCCCACCCGGCCCTGCCGATTGACTGAAGATGGTGGATATTATCTTGTTTAGTCTGCTGTGAGGTGTCACTTGGCTTCCAAGTTTGCTCCCGGGGGGAAGGCACCTTATACCACTCTGGGCAAAAGGAGGTACTAGGACGAGAAGCCCCCAATGTCAGACTAGCGGGTCGGGACTCCCACTGAAGCTGGAGAAGTTGCTGGGCCTCCTTCAAGGATCTGATAGACTGACGCTTACCCTCCCATATGACATTTAAAGATAAAGGATGCCCCCACTGGTACTTGATGGTAAAATCTCTGAGTTTGTCAGTTACTGATTTAATATCCCTGTATCGTTGCAACGTAACTGGGGCCAGGTCCTGGAAAATTTGTATGGGGTGACCTCCATAGGAAAGATCCACTTTCTCCCTGGACGCACAAAGAATTGCCTCCTTCTTCGTGACAAAATGCTCTTGAGTCAAGATATCCGGGATTAGGTTTGGGTTGGATCGAGGGACCGGCACTCGATCGCCCTGTCTAGTATAAGGGGGGAGGCATCTTCAACACCCCTGATCTCCTGGAGGAGTTCCGCGTTATACCACATTATGTCTTGGCCCTCTGGACCCCTAGGGACCCCTTTAATATGTAGATTATTCCTACGGCTCCTATTTTCCAAGTCCTCCTGTTTGATCTGGCGTTCTATGCGCTGGTCTTCGAAGGGGGTTCTCCTCAATTGAGCCGCTGCCTCAGGAGGTGGTTTTGCCCAGAGCAAGGCAACCGTTGATTCCTTAGGAGCAGGAGGGGCTGTGTCTTTTCCCCCTTTGGTGTGGAGCATACTTCTACCAGGTTTCTCTTAAGACGTTATGATCTGCTTTCTGTGGGCAGGGTCTCGGGTCAGCAAAAGTTCTCACAAGGGGAAGGGTGCTCCAAGAATCAAGTCTGACCCAACCACCTCCTCAAAATGATGTAAGCGATGGGAAGTGCGGAGGGGCGGCAACTATAGTCAGGGCCCCATGGAAGGCCGGGAAGGGCCAAACCCGGGGGACCCGCCACTCCCATAGTTAAAGGGAAGAAAGATGTGCTTAGGCCCCAGCCCGCTTGTGCAGCTGATATCCTCCATTGCTACCCCCAAGAGAGCCAGTCAGCTTGAGGGAGCCCCCCTGGGGATGTGGTACCAGGTCACCAACACGCTTCAAAGGCCAACAGAGGGGTGTGGGGGAGGGAACCAGCAAGCTGGTCAAATGCACAGCCGATCCTCCGCTCTCTACAGGGCTCACAGTTGTCCCCCGCTGCTCCAACCTTAAAAGTCCTCCTCACCTCTATCCACGCAGCCTTAGCGTCAGACGTCCGGCCTCGGTCGCGTGCATACGGACTCAATGGTGGGGTCTGCCGCCCCCTCCTGGTCTGGTGCAGTGTCAAAGCCCACCGGTTCAGGGAAAGAAGTACACAGTGCCCTCACCACAGAAGGCAACAGGGTGCCTCCTCAGACCCCACTGGGGTGCCGCTATTTAGTCCCAGCACCAACAGCATGGAAGGTCTTCCTCCCCTCTCAGGCAGAGGGCTCACAGAAGGGGAGGCTTTTTATGGGCCTCAACAGTTGCAGGCACCGGCACTCGCAAGGGAGGAGCCCGATCCTCAGGGCTCTTCCCTGATGTAGAGGAGCACGGGCAACAAAAAGAGAGTTCGATTGGACACAGGCCCTAACCTTCAGGGAAGAGAGCTTCACATAGGTAGGCGGCAGAGCCTAGGGTCTGCCCCGAACACCGCCGGACCGTATTGACCAGAAGGGCTCGAGTAGTAGCTAGAGTCTGGACCGCAACACCCAGTTCCTCGTGTGCGGCCTCTGGGGAGTGAATGCGCCTCCCAAGTAGGTCCACAGGGCGCAACGTTGGCTTAGCTCAGTATGGGCCTCATCGGCCGCAAGCACTGGCACTCCCAAGGGAGGAGTCCGGTTCCCAGTGCTCCCTCCCTGATGTAGGTGAATGCGGGGGACAAAGAGAGGGTCCGATTGGGCACAGGCCCCAGTCTCCAGCTAATAGAGCTTCTCCCAGGTAGGGCGCAGGGCCGAGAGGCTACACCGACTACCGCCGGGCCCGGATTAGCCAGAAGGGCTCAGGTAGTGGTTGGAGTCCAGTCCGCAACCCTCAGCTCCTCGTGGGCGACCTCCAGGGAGTGAATCCACCACCAGGTCGTCCCCGCAAGGTCCGAGGGCCACAATGTTGTTCCCGGTTCCGTCGGGGTCTGAGCCAAGATGGCGGACAAGGCACCGGGTCCAGAGGGCACCAAGGCGGTCAGGGCGGAGTGGGGGCCTCACTCACCGCAGAGCAGAGTCCAGCTGTCCCCCGAGGGCTCGCATCTGCTTCGTGTGCCCGGGACACGGAACAGACGCTAAGAGCGTCTTACTCCATCAGAGTCTTGGCCACCCAGTCCCCCCACCACCCCCCACCCCGCCTTAGAAGGCTTTTGACAGGGTGTCTTGGAGCTATCTATGGAGGCTCTTGGAAGCCAACGGCCTAGGGGTCTCTTTTATTAAAACAGGACAGGTCTTGTATGCTAACCCTATAGTGCGAATGCGAATAATGGGGGAAGAATCTGAGACATTTTCAATTGGTAGGAGTGTCCGTCCTCTCCCCTGTTATTCGCATTATATATAGATCCCCTCCTTAGACGGCTGGAGGCCTCCACCGACATTATCCGGGTTGGGATACTAAGCTACTGGCGTATGCCGATGATGTAGCTATAATTATCTCCGACCCTGAAAGAGCGCGGCGTGCAGTGGAAATTATTGAGGAAAATTTCAGGACCCAATTGGGTTTTTACACTGAATAAAGCGAAAAAACAGATCCTGATTGATTTACCACAATCTCTGACAGAAGGATTGTGGAGGAAGCAGTTTATTTAGGTATACATTTACGGCGAAGGTGGAGGATATTGTAGATCTAAACCTGGTCCCTATAATGGAGAAAATTAAGAATGACCTTTGGCGATGGGACAATTTAAAGTTGTCAATAATGTGGTGGTGAATTTAATTAAAATGATGATCCTGCCCAAATTACTGTATATATTCCGTACGATCCCCCTGGAAATACATAATGATTGGTCCAGGCAAATCGAGAGAAAGGTGGCTAGATTTATCTGGTATTATGGCAGGACTAGGAGAGCCAATGCATTTCTGTCGCTTCCTAGGGATAGAGGGGGATCGGAGCTTCCTCACTTCAGGCTATACTACCTTGCCGCAGCTCTCCAATATTATGAGCCTCTTTTTGGAATCGAGGCGAGGCAAGGAGATGACCCCAGCTATGTCCCGTCAATTTTCGAAATCCTGATTGGAGTACGGGCTAATGGCTGCCTCTTGAAATTTCATTAATCAAGTTATTTAAAAAAGACATGGTTTAAGATCTGAATCGCTGCTTTCCGTATCTGGGCAGGCATATGGAAAAAACTTGAGGTGGGTAGGTTTAGTCTGTATACCCCCTTGATTGGGAATGATCAGCCTCCAAGGATTTACAAGATGAGTGTCTGGCAAGGTGGGGAAAAAGGGGGCCTTTATTGGATAGGAGACCTATTGGCTGGGGGCCAAATAGCATATTTTGAAGTAGTTTGGGAAAGATTTAATATCGCCCCCGGGACTTCTTCAAGCTTTTACAGCTGAGGGCATTTCTTCTCAAAAAAGCTAGCAGCGCTGCGGGCTTTGCGCAGGCACCACTAATCGAATTGTTAATAAGGGCTTCTGGTTCATCGATTTGACTCCTGTTTTTGGAAATCACTAGAAATAGTGGCTTCTGTACTGTGTTCTGCCAACCTGCGGTCACAGCATTTTAAAACTCTTTTTGATTTATACATAACGCCTGCGAAAATTATAAAATGGGGAGGAATGGATGGGACCCAGTGTTTCAGGTGTAAGGTACATAGTGTGGATCTGGGTCATATATTCTCCACATGCCCTAGTATAGAACTGATCGGACGACAAATATGTGGCTTTTTGTGGCATGCATTGAATGAGGATGTCCCTTTGTCACCTCACCTTATGTTACTTGGCTTAACAGAGCAAGATGGGAAAACTGGAGAAGAGCTTATTTTTATACCAATGTCAGTCCTCAGACTCTGTGTAGCCTCAGCCTGGCTTGATCCTTCACCCCGACCTTCCAGCAGTAGAAAGGTCAATTTTTGCATATTTACAATTTCGAAAGAACACTTTATGAACGGAGAGGCAGAAAGGGAAGGATTACAGGCGAAAGGATCTTGGGACCATTAACTGCTTGGGCTACTCTACTCACCTACTGAATAAATGCTGAGGCTCCGTCCAATCATGATTTTGTATTTATGTTAAATTCTTGATATATGCGCCACCTTCTGCAGTGTCTTATGCCTATCAGTATGCTGTTGTTGTTTTTCTAGATGTATTGGTATTTATGATTAATGCAACCCAAATAAATTCAGCTCTCTGTTTATAGTCTGTATAAGTCTATAACCGTTTAAACCTTTGCACTAATGTTTTCATCGATCAATGAATTACACTGGTTTTATAAGAACGATTAATCTATATGAATTGTGGCTTTTGGAACGTACTCCTATGTATTTTGACTTTTTGCTGCATTTGCACTTTTTGTGGAAAAATATTAAAATTAAATTAAAAAAAGAGAACTGGCAGCAGTGATCCACATGTCACCTTCACAACCAATTCTCCAGGCTTGGTCCCAAATACTGGGTGGTGAATTTCAGATGTGGCCATCAGGACTGTAACCAGTCTTCCAGATTCAAACCCTGGAACTTCACACTGTCCCACAGATATCACCTCCACAGCTGGGCATAACCCTATTGATGGGGCCACCAGACCTGGACATAATTCTCCAGTTGAGACCTTAGGAGCTGTAACAACAGCGCAGGAATGAACCCCAGAAATGAACACATGTTACAAGATGGAGTTTCCTGGTACCGACATCATATCCCACTCTAGGCGTTCATACCGTAACAAAGTAATCCGGAAAAGGCCTCTCTTGTGATTTCCACAGTGGTATCACATTCTGCCTTTTCTTGCTGGCTTTAACTCTCCATAATATCCCAAATTGGTCTTCAGTTCTATACAATTCCCTTAACTACAGCAGCACCACTGCAACTGATCATTTTGTGTGGGTATTTCAGATTTACTCATCTAATGATGATCTGGGTATGGTTGAGTAAAGTGTGGAAGTTAGAGGATGCTTATGTATGTGTTTCTCTTTTCATTTCCAGCATTAAGATGGACTCTCAAATCTACTATGGTCCCCTGCTTTACCTTTGCTTCTCAGTTCTACTCTGGTACTTCCAAGTGAAGGGTCTCCCAATATCAGACCAGCCACCTCACATGGTGCCACCATGTGTCACACAATATCCATTTCCTTCACATAGTCACCTGGTGAAGAGCCATTATCACATGGTGGAAGGGAAGGTTAGCTTGAAACATCTGCACTGAGTGGTCTCCCAGCTCATCTTTCAAGGATCTAAGCAGCTAATGCGTCCACTGTAGGGGGCCTGTGTTTGACCTCACGGGCACAGGTTCAAATCCCTGCAGGTCCACTCAGCCTTCTTCCTTCTGAAGTCAATAAAATGTGTACCATTGAGTTGGGTAACAATAAACATCCATTTTGCAGCGTCAATCTTTCTGGATTCACTATGCTGTGCATTATTCCGCAATCTGGTGGTTGGGTCCAGAATCGTAGTCTTTTTTTTCTCTCTTTTTTTTTTTTTTTGTAGCCCAGGTGGGCGTCGACGTTCCACCATTTGGTGTACCTTCGGTGACGTCGGCATGCTTCCTGCGGAAGCTACCACCCTTGGGCGCCATCTTCAGATTCTTTTTTCCGCCGTTGGGTCTGGATCGTCCCGTGAAGCTCCAGAAGTTTTGGAGGAAAAAAGGAGAAAATACAACTACTATTCGACGGTAAAGACCGGAAAAGTTGAGGAGAAGAAACCATCAGAGAGGAGACGACGAAGAAAGAGAAGAACTTCGAGATCTTCGACTTCCTTGGAGGAATGCGCATACAGGGGGCCCCCTGAGCACAGGGATGTACAAGACTCCGTTTAAATTCTGCAAAAACTGCCACCACAAGTTCGCACAGAAGGACCAACACCCGGTCTGCAACCTCTGCCTGCCTGTGGACCACGAGAGCAGAGACTGCAACGCCTGCTCCGTCTTCAAGCCGAAGACACTCCGAGTTCGAGAGAAGCAGAGGATAGCTCATCGCACGATGCAGGGCAAGGGCCAGGCCCCGACGCTTTACGAACTGGGCCTCTCCACTGACGACGAGGACAACATCGCCGAAGGTCCAGAGGACTTCACGGTCGCAGAGACCGATAAGAAAACGCCTGATAAGGTAGGAGAGTCTACGACCCCGAAAACCCCCTCAGGGCCTCGAAAACCAGAGGCGGACCCTCGAAAGGCAGAGTCCAAAGCCTCGAAAGGAGCACCGGCGCCAAAAAGTTCGACGGCCGAAGCTGCATCCTCTGAAAAAGAGCCCAGCAGATCCTTCGACAAGGACTCCCGGAGGCAGAAGACCGGCGAAAAGCAGTGGTTGTCGAAGCAAGCCCCCGAAAAAGGGTCTTCGACTTCGAAGGAAAAGGAGCTGAAGAAAGCTTCGACGTCGACGACACCGCCGAAAAGAGCAGCCGAAACGCTCGACGACGACCAGGCCGCAGAGATGCTGAGAAAGAAAAGAAGGCTCGAGGCCGAGATGGAAAACATCCTCCAGAGAAAGAAAGACTTCGACGACAAAATGAAAAGTTACAAGATCCCCTCGAGGCCGGCAACGTCCGTCGCGGAGGTGGTACAACAGGAGGAGTTCGACGTCGAAGATCCGCCGAAAACTCCGGAGCTCTCGGAGCACGAAGAGGAAGAGGACCTCTATTATAATGAAGAGGATTACGGGGACCAGCAGTCAAGCTACGGCTTGGTTTCCTCGACGGCCCAGGACCAGGAATGGCAGGACATCGAGGCCGAAAACCCGGAGGAGGCGGTGGAGACATATCCGTCGAGGCCTTCGCCACCGGACGACATCGGGGCATACAACGAGGTAGTGAGGAAGGCAGCAGCAGCTTATGGGGTGAAGCTAGAGGAGGAAAGGCCAAAAGCAGATTTCCTGCTGGAAACATTGCTCCCCACACAGACAAGAAGCCAATTCCTTCCCATGCTGAAAAGCATCACAGATCAGGGGAAGGAAGCCTTCAAGGACCCGGCTACATGTAGATCAGTAACGCCGAGGACAGAAAAGAAATACAAATTCTCCTCACAGGACCCAGCTTATATCAAGGGGTCCGTCACAGCTGACTCTATTATCGCTGCAACGGCTAGAAGAAGGGCCAACGTCCCAACAACATCTGGCCCTCCACCAGACAAGGAAAGCAGGAGGATGGACCTAACGGGCAGGAAATTAGAGAGAAACGCCGCAACGCACTGGCGGATGGCGAACTCGAACGCCCTCCTAAACAGACATCAATACCAACATTGGGATGAGATGGGGCAATTGCTCAAGCACCTCCCGGAACAATACAGTGAGAGGGCATCACACCTTGTGGAAGAGGGGAAAAGCATTGCTAACTCGTGCCTGAAGACAGCCTTGGATGGGGCTGACACATCCAGCAGACTGATGGCTATAGGCATCACAGAGAGAAGGCAAGCCTGGCTCAGGATCTCAGGCTTCAAAGCTGAGGTTCAGAACAACATCCTGAACACACCATTCAATGGTGAAACGTTGTTCGGAGCCCCAGTTGATGAGAAGCTCACACAACTGAAGAAGGACAATGAGACGGCAAGGTCCATGGGGGCCCTGCAATTCAGGGGGATGAGAAGGGGCACTCCTACGCGGAGGCCAAACAGCAGAGGTGGAAGCCAGCGAGGAGATTCTCACCAGACGTTCCACCAGGGACAACGGAGTGACAACCAAGGTCACCAGGGCCAACAGAGACAAAACTGGAACTACCAGAACAGGGGCCAGTCCTTTCGTTCAAGAGGAAATGGACGAGGACAAAGAAGAAGAGGCGGCGAACAACCCCTCTCTAAGTGACTGCTCACGAGAAAAGGTGCTCAACCACCCAAACCCTCTGGGGGAAGAGCACGGAGAAACAAAGAGGAGAGGGATACACGGACAGGACACAAAAGATCATGTAACTCCTGTAGGAGGCAGGCTAAGATTTTTTCTCCAGGAGTGGAGAAAAATCACCACAGACAAGTGGATACTGAACTTCATGCAGTTCGGATACTGCATAGAGCTGCTAAAGAACCCACCAAACAGAAAGCCAAAGAGAAGAGAACACTCTGGAACAGAACTACAACTGCTCCAAAAGGAAGCTCAAGAACTACTCCTCAAAGAGGCCATCGAAACAGTCCCATTCAAAGAACGGAACAAAGGAGTGTACTCAAACTACTTCCTGGTACCGAAAGTGGACGAAAGCCTAAGACCAATCCTAGACTTACGGTTCCTAAACAAATACGTAAAGACCCAAAAATTCAAGATGACGTCCCTGCAAGAAGTCATCCCACAGATAAAGGCCGGGGACTTCTTGTCCACCATAGACCTTAATGACGCGTACCTGCACATCCCAATGAACAGGCAAGCAGTTCGGATACTGCATAGAGCTGCTAAAGAACCCACCAAACAGAAAGCCAAAGAGAAGAGAACACTCTGGAACAGAACTACAACTGCTCCAAAAGGAAGCTCAAGAACTACTCCTCAAAGAGGCCATCGAAACAGTCCCATTCAAAGAACGGAACAAAGGAGTGTACTCAAACTACTTCCTGGTACCGAAAGTGGACGAAAGCCTAAGACCCATCCTAGACTTACGGTTCCTAAACAAATACGTAAAGACCCAAAAATTCAAGATGACGTCCCTGCAAGAAGTCATCCCACAGATAAAGGCCGGGGACTTCTTGTCCACCATAGACCTCAATGACGCGTACCTGCACATCCCAATGAACAGGCAAGCAGTTCGGATACTGCATAGAGCTGCTAAAGAACCCACCAAACAGAAAGCCAAAGAGAAGAGAACACTCTGGAACAGAACTACAACTGCTCCAAAAGGAAGCTCAAGAACTACTCCTCAAAGAGGCCATCGAAACAGTCCCATTCAAAGAACGGAACAAAGGAGTGTACTCAAACTACTTCCTGGTACCGAAAGTGGACGAAAGCCTAAGACCCATCCTAGACTTACGGTTCCTAAACAAATACGTAAAGACCCAAAAATTCAAGATGACGTCCCTGCAAGAAGTCATCCCACAGATAAAGGCTGGGGACTTCTTGTCCACCATAGACCTCAATGACGCGTACCTGCACATCCCAATGAACAGGCAGCACAAGCACATGCTAAGGTTCGCAGTGAACAACGATCACTTCCAGTTTACAACCCTGGCCTTCGGTCTAAAATCCGCACCAAGGGTGTTCACCAAATGCCTCGCGGCAGTAGCCGCGCATCTGCGAAGGGAGGGGATACACGTGTACCCCTACCTAGACGCCTGGCTCGTAAAGGCAAGCTCGTACAGGACATGCAAGGATCACGCACAGCAAGTCACGAGAACGCTAACTGGCCTGGGTTTCTCCATACACTGGGGAAAATGCTCAATGGAACCGGAGCAGGTGAAGATCTTCTTGGGTGCTCAAATCGACACCGTCCAATGCAGAGTGTCACCCAGCGAAAAGAGGACACTCAGCCTACTGAGGGAGAAACGTCACTACCTGAAGGGGCGAGCTCTGACAGTGAGGACAGTGAGCAAGATCTTAGGGATGATGGCGTCGTGCATACACCTGGTCCCCAATGTACGCCTACAGATGAGACCGCTCCAAGAGTGGCTACAACAGCAATGGTCGCAAGCTACAGGAAGTTGGGAGGATCTAGTGGTTGAGACGCACAGGGTGCAGGAAGAAATAAGGTGGTGGACCAAGGAACGGATAACAGTAGGGAAACCTCTAACACCACCGGACCCAACAGTGACCATTACCACAGATGCATCCCAGAAGGGGTGGGGCGCACATATGAACAAGCTCAGAGTGAGGGGCCTGTGGAGCCCTACAGATGCGGTCAGGCACATCAATTACCTAGAGCTGAAAACAGTGTTGCTGGCACTCAAGGCCTTCCAGAGACACCTGTACAGCCAGAAGGTGCTGATACAAACAGACAACACCACAACAATGTTTTACATAAACAAACAAGGGGGAACTCAATCATTTCCCCTGTCGAACTTGGCACAGGAAATCTGGAGGTGGGCAATACCACTCAAAATAGACCTGCTAGCCATACACCTGCCAGGGAAGGACAATGTAGAAGCGGACTGGCTCAGCAGGCAGACTTCAGCATCCCACGAGTGGGAACTCAATATGCAGGAGACAGAGAAACTATTCAGGAGGTGGGGCACTCCGACAATAGACCTATTTGCAACACGCCGGAATGCAAAATGCCAATACTTTGCATCCAGGCAACCAGAAGCACAATCACAGGGGAATGCCTTATGGATAAGCAGGGCAAAGACATTTGCCTAAGCTTTTCCCCCGATACCGCTGATCCCCAAGGTTCTGAACAAATGCATGACAAGCAACATGACCCTGATCCTGGTGGCACCACAATGGGCCAGGCAGACCTGGTACTCTCAGATAATGGAGATGGCGCAGGGGCCTCCCCACAAGTTCCCAAAAAGAAGAGACCTACTGTCCATGGAAAACGGAGAAGTGCTACACCCAGAGCCGGAGAGCCTCAACCTCTCAGCCTGGCTCCTGAGGACTTAGAGTTCGCACATCTAAAACTACCAGAGAGCACCCTGAGAGTGCTGCGAGAGGCAAGAAGGCCCAGCACACGCAAATGCTATGGGGCAAAATGGCAAAGATTCACTCAATGGTGTCGAAAGAAAAAACTACACAGAAAAATGACAAGGGAATCTACGGTGCTGAGGTACCTCACGCACCTAATAAAGGCAAAATTAAGCTTGTCTTCGCTAAGGGTACACCTGGCAGCGATTGTGGCATACACAAGAGGAGAAACAGGGAAAAGTTTCTTCACATCTCAGGTCGTGAAAAGATTCTTGGAAGGGGCTAAAAGAATAGCGCCACCAAAAAGAATGCCACCGCCGGCTTGGAACCTGAATGTAGTACTGACAGAACTCATGAAAGCACCTTTCGAACCAATGCACAAAGCATCACTGCAAATGCTGACTATGAAAACTGCCTTTCTGGTAGCAATCACATCACTACGGAGAGTGAGCGAACTGCAGGCTCTAACACTACAGGAACCCTACATTCAGATACACAGTGACAGGGTCGTAATGAGAACGGACCCACACTTCATGCCGAAGGTGGTGTCGAGATTTCACATGAATCAAAGTATTCAGATCCTGAGCTTCTTCCAAAACCCCACTACAAGCGTTGAGAGAGCACTCCACACTCTAGACGCAAGAAGGGCAGTGATGCACTACATGGAAAGAACGAAAGGACACAGGAAGACAAAACAGTTCTTCGTATCCTTTGCAAACAGTTACATGGGTAAACCAGTGACGAAAAACTCCATAGCTCGATGGATCGCACAAACTATTCAGTTCTGCCACAAGCAAGCGGGCCAGGAGCTAACAGGAGGGGCACAGGCCCACTCAACCAGGAAGAAAGAAGCAACAATTGCCTTTCTGGCCAACACACCAATTCAGGACATATGCCTGGCGGCAACATGGGCTTCAGTGCACACGTTCACTAAGCACTATTGCGTGGGTGTTCAAATGAACAAGGAAGCACAAGTAGGACAAAAAGTGCTTCAACATATTTTCAACAACCAACGCTCATCTTCCACCCAGCCGCCACAAAAGTAACAGAAACCGCTACAAAATCTATGCACAGCATAGTGAATCCAGAAAGATTCACGCTGCAAAACGAATAGTTTCTTACCTGTCGGTGTAGTTTTGCAGCTTGAAGATCTTTCTGGATTCACTAGCGAACCCACCCGCCTCCGCCAGAAAGATGAGGCTGGAAAAGAAGGTGGAAACACATAGAAGAAGAAAGAAAGTTGAAGCTTACAAGATACGTGAAAAGAATTACAAAAAAAAAAAAAAGGATTAACAAACATAGCCATGGATTCACTACAAACACAGAAAAGAAAAAAGAGACAGAAAAAAAGAATCCGAAGATGGCGCCCAAGGGTGGTAGCTTCCGCCGGAAGCATGCCGACGTCACCGAAGGTACACCAAATGGTGGGACGTCGACGCCCACCTGGGCTACAAAAAAAAAAAAGAGAGAAAAAAGACTAAGATTCCGGACCCAACCACCAGATTGCGGAATAATGCACAGCATAGTGAATCCAGAAAGATCTTCAAGCTGCAAAACTACACCGACAGGTAAGAAACTATTCGTTAGTCAGCTCCAAAATACCCTTGGGTGAACGTGCACTTTGCAAATGCACGTTATGTTATACACATCAGGACTTTGGCGTCAGCCTGAGCAATCCTTTTTTGGAGGTGAGGAAGGACTGGTGGGGGCAGGGGTAGAGTTGCTTCTGACACAGTTCTCAGCACGGAGCCCTAACCCCTCCACGTCCCTACTCCCTTCTATGTGGTGAATTTTTTTTAAGCTGCCAGGTCTGCGATATTGAAGTTTTAATATTGACATCCATACCCATTGACTCTGAAATACTGACTAATATATCTTCAAGGTAAGTGGATGTTGAGTTAGAATTGTAGATATGAACTTCCCTACCTACCTATCATTACGTGGACAATATATTGGTAGACTATATTGTAGAGGTGCTATAGGTGCAGATCTATATTAATGACCTTGAAATTCTTTAAGTTACAACGGTATGGGCTGGTTTTTACCCTCACCGCACCTGATACAGATGACCCACCAAGTCTTGACTTTACTTATGCATAAGAGTTGCTCCCTTCTACCAACAGCAGTTCTGTCAGTTCCACATGGACTCGACGTGGTATCCTAGTGCAACCTTTTTTTCTTGACACTTCATATTACAGATTATTTTCTGCAAATGCCAGATTGCCATACATGTCTGCAAGATTTGTTGGGGAGAGAAATGACCATTTAGAAAAGAAATGATGTACGTAGCAAAAGAACCACAGTCAGACTAGAAACACAATTACATTAAAAAAAGAAAGTTCTGTGCAGATTGGTATTACTACTGAACGTCTACCCATCAGTATATTTATCTGGGGACTTCAAGGGGCCCTAGGAGAGCATGAGTGTGTGAATGAGGATCAGATAAGGCCATTTACCGGCTTACGTAAGACTTTACAATAAATTCAAAAGTGATAATAGCAGGAATAGAGTGCAGGTCAGTGGTAGTCTTTTCCATAGGGGAGGACTAAATAACTGGAAAGCGAGAAATCATGAGGCGGCACCGGCAGGTATAGTGGGGGTTGTGCAGTAGCTATGTATGTTCTGCATTCATTGTAGGTAGCTGTGAAGTTGACCATTTAGTGCTTAAATACCTATTTCTTTGCTCGTATCCAGCCAATTGTGTAGCAACAGTAGAATGTATGGCTGTAAAAGTTACAAATAGATCTTTTGGCAGAGTTTACCACTTTGTGTAGTGGTGGGAATGTGTATTAAAGTAAGCCGACAAGCGGGTTGGAAGGAGTCCTGGCTGGCTCCGTGCACGTTGCCCATCTCCTCACACATCCGGGTGATTCAATTAAATTCCCTGCACTCACCTGATACGTTTACACTGTCCCAGCAGGATTCCCTAATCTGCCTGTTTCCGCTGTTCCGCAGCTCCAGCTGACTGTTATCACATTGTCTGGGGCCTGCTCGGTTATCTCCACATATTGGCAATACTAAGTGAGCTTTCTGAGGTCTTGGTGCGGGACCATGTTCTAACTCTCATGGTAACCCTGCTTGGCATGGTTGATGAGATTGGCGACTCCCGGGCTGACTGTACACTCGTGGGTGTTACCACATTGGTTGCTAAATGGGACATTGCCCGGACATAGAACTTGCCCAGTGCCATGTCCCTGGTGGAATGGAGAGCAGGAGTGGAATGGTGCGCTCAATTCGAAAAGCGCATATATACACTGCAAAAGGCTGCCCACGGAAGAACAATAAGAAATGGGGGACGTGGGAGGCACACTATGGGTGGAGGTGTGATTTGTTAAATGGTTGGTTGTACTGTGAAGGTGATTGTACTTTACTTGGTGGATTCCAAAAACGAATAACAATGTTGTTATTATAAAAGAAGTACGCCAACAAGTGGGCTATTTCAGATGCCTCACTTGCTTGTCCAGTTAAGTGCAGAGAATAGAGCGTTACCAGTGTGGAAGGAAATGTGGCTAAGGATTTTGCAAATATTGACTATTTGGAATTTGTCAGTAGTTACCGTGGTTGTGCTAAAGGATTTGGACTGAAAAGTACACGGAGATTTTTAACATGAGGTATAAGAGTGAGAGTGTCTTGCCAAAATAGATTAAGCTTAGGAAGATGCTTGAGTTCAATTCAATTCAAATCCTTTATTCAATCTTACACATAAGATCATAAACATATTTACAGTCACAGTTTAAGAAAAGCTATAGATAAAAATAGCATAAGTCCTGACACTTAAAAATCTGCTAACATCTCATTTGGTTAAAATCCATTTAATCTATATACAAATACAAACCAGTCCTAAATCGTGTTATGAGCCTACCTGCTTCCTCTTTTTCAAACATGCTCATAAAAATGATGCTAACGAGAAACACACAAAAGAATTTTGCAAGGATTTGAGAAAGAACAATGCTACGCGACAAAATGTAAAATTGTAACCCTTACAAATCGGTACAATAAAATGATATCTTTCCTGGCGGTAAAGACCACAAAAGAATAAAAGATGAAGATCATTTTGTGGGGATAATTTGTTACATGGACACAGGGAAAAATCAGAATGTTTATATTTCTTCCCTGGATATCCTGCCATCAATGGTATCAAATTTAGATGAAATCTTAATAAAATATATTTGTGATGTAGCAATGTAACATCAGCCAAATAAAAGTAGCTTCCCTTCTCCAGCACTGGGGTTAATTCATACAGACTGTGTGTGTGAAACTTTTTTCTCTTCTTAAGTATTCGGCTCTCTGAGTGAATATCTAAATTACTTTCCGCTTTGTAATGGAGTTACAGGTGGATGGATCTTTAAAAAGGCGAGATAGTTCTGACTCCACGTACTTTAGCCATCTAATCCTGCTGTAATTGTCTGATTTTAAAATAGTTGTTATTACATATTGGGTAAGGGGGACTGTGTCCCTACGCCATATAGAATGCCACAACAGGAGTCAATCAATCAATCAATTAGGGGATTTGTAAAGCGCACTACTTACCCGTTAGGGTCTCAAGGCTCGGGGGGGGGGGGGGGGGGGGCGGAGGAGCTGCAGCTAGTGGTCGAAGAGCCAGGTCTTGAGCAGTCTTCTGAAGGCCGGGAGGTCTGCGGTCTGTCGTAGGTGGAGGGGGCTGGCGTTCCAGGTCTTGGCGGCGCGGTGGGAGAAGGAACTGCCCCTGGAAGTGGTTCTGTGGATGCGCGAGACGGCGACCAGAGAAAGGTCGGTGGAGCGGAGTTTCCTGTTGGGTACGTAGAAGGCGAGTCTGTTGTTGAGATATGCTGGGCCGGTCTTGTGGAGTGCTTTGTGTGCGTGGATCATGAGTTTGAATGTGATTCTTTTGTCGACGGGGAGCCAGTGTCGGTCTCTCAGATGCGGGGTGATGTGGTCCCGATGTGGGACGGCAAGGATCAGGCATGCTGAGGCGTTCTGGATTCTTTGGAGTCTGTTTATGAATTTGGACGGGGCTCCGGCGTAGAGGGCATTTCCGTAGTCGAGTCGGCTGCTGACGAGGAAATGGGTGACGGTTTTCCGTGTGTCCGCCGGGATCCATCTGTAGATCTTGCGGAGCATACAGAGGGTGTGGAAGCAGGAGGAGGAGACTGCGTTGACTTGGTTGGTCATGCTGAGCTTGGAGTCGAGGATGACCCCTAGGTTGCGTGCGTGGTTGGTTGGTGCCGGGGGGTTCCCAGTGATGCTGGCCACCAGGAGTCGTCCCACGCTGCAGGGTTGGGCCCAAGGATGAAGATCTCCGTCTTGTCGGTGTTCAGCTTCAGCCGGCTTGCCTCCATCCAATCAGCGACGGCCTTCATACCCTGGTGCCATTTTGATAGAATCCATAATGTATGGTAGAGTCAGTTCCATATGAAGCACATAATTAGAGTATGACTGGGGTAGGGAAGTAAAAGACTTAAAAAATTTATTCTCAATGGATTGCAGAGAATCGCTGGGAGCCATTCCCCTTACTGCTGCCCCATACACCGCTGCCACCTATGTTTTTGCATGATAGATTTTTTTCATAGGAATTAGAGGTTTGGCTCCCAATCTTTTAGAAAATGTTTTCAATGCCACTAGACTTCTCTGCATACCCATTGCTCTGCCCTCTAGCAATTTGGACCATGATTGATTTTTATCAAAGAGAACACCTAAATATGGAAACAAGTTCACCACCTCAATTTTATCAGAGTCCATAAAGAAATATGGTGGTCTTTCTCGTTACCCTGCCCCCGCAATAATTATAAAAGATTTGGTCTGATTGACCTTTAAATCTAGAGAATTCATAAAGACCACATAGGCCGATATAAGATGCTGGAGCTCCATCCCAGTTCGGGCCATCAGAACGGTGCCATCAGCATATGCCAAGATCGGTAACCGCTGATGGTTGGAGAGCACGGGAACATCCAAGCAGACCCTCCAGCATTTCGCGATTTCGCGATTCATGAACAAATCGCGAAATCAGCTGGGTAGCGCGATGGCTGCGATATTTGCTATTTCGGCCGCAAAAAAAGGTCTCCTGGCAGGCGTAAAAAAAATGGTGGCTTCTTATTGGCTGTACGCAAACACGTCACTACGTGTCTCCGTACAGCCTTAAAACAGAATAGCAGCTGGGGCTCATATCTTATGCATTTAGGGACCATAACGCTCACTGACTTGGCTAGGCCCCCTCAGAAGAGCGCATGCTGTGTGAAACAGTCATTAAAGAGACAGAGTGCGCCCGCACTCAGGATCCCCCGGATGATGGCAGAGCTCGGCAAAGGACAGTTTTCAATTGTTAATATTTACACCGACAGAAACCACACCTACAGACGAACTAAGGACAGCTTGACAGAGCGGCCAGCATTGCACGGGGTTCGAACTACGGGTCTCCTGAGGCGAGATTCAAAGACTGGCCCCTTCTGTTGATAATAATATTCACTGTTTGAGCACAATAAGGATCGTATTGAATATTGCATTTCTTAAAAGGGGTGAAGCGGTTTACTTGGCAATACTCGAGGGGAGAAACTGGACAGAGATGGGGATGTGTCCCAGTAAAACACATTTAACTTGTAAAATGTAAGGAGCACTATGCAAGCAAGTTGTGAGAATAAGACGTACAATTAAAATGTAAATTATTTTAAACGAAGACTAAAAAAAACACAGTTGATATACACTTGAAAGGCCCCTGCCTCCCCAGCGGCACCAGAAGTGATGTCACGAGGTCCAGGGAAACTGCAGAGGGGAGGCCTTCACCACAGTGAAGAGAAATCGAGAGACCACTGTTGAGGAAGTATTTCGGGTAGGGTGGAATCTTCTTTCAGGTTCATCACAGGATCATTTTGTGACTAAATAATTTAATTTTCTCAATAAATTGAATAAATCCCGTGCCTTGCCTGCTCCCCTTGTTAAACTGAAACACATGGTAAATTGCAGTTTTGCTGTTTCACAGCACTGTGAGAAACATTTTGCTATCACCGGAGTTCATTAGACTCACCTTATTTAATTGAAAACGAAGGAAATCAGTTCAGCTGGAGTGTCTATACTTGAAACTCCAAGTTGAAAACATAGCTTTAAAGCAAGAACTTAACCTGCTGCGCTTTCTTGGTTGGTAACATTGTCTCCCTCGAGCGCACCAGACATGGTCAGTGCCCTGGAAGCATGGCACTGGGTGAGGGTATGGCACTGGAAGGTCGCAACAGGCGAGGGTTCGTATCCCGGGTAGGTGCCAGGTGAGGGGCACAGACCTGTAATCAGAGCCCATGCTGTGTCGTGTAGGCACGAGGCGGGAACTTCAAAGGACAGGTGTTCTCTGTTTTTAAGACATTAGAGACAACATGGCAGCTGCTCTGTCAGGTGCCTCACATCAGTTGCACTGGCATGGGGTGCCTGCCATCCCACATAGGTATGACTGTCACCTGGCCTGTAGTTTACCCACCTGCCCATCATTTCTTTTTCAAGACGGGTAAAACAAAATAGAGAAATTTAGGGAAATCAGGTATTTTCTTTCTCCCTTGAAATATAAATTGAAACAACAAATATAAGAGGGAATCACTCTAAAAGTATTTTAGAACAATAGGGAAAAATCTAGGGCCAGATGTAGGTAGCCAAATACCGGTCGGTAACGGCCGATTTCGGCCGTTACCGACCCGTATTTGGCTTTTGAGATGTAGGGGGCATCTGATTTACAGAATCGGTAAATTTACCGATTCGGTAAATATACAGAATCGGTAAAATACCGAATCGGAAAATTTACCGATTCTGTAAATCAATATGTAGGTGGCACTTCACAGAATGCCACAGGCCCTTTAGGAGTCGGTATTTACCACCCAATCCTATTGTCAAAGTGACACCCCGTTCCCCCTGCCAGGATTCGGTATTTACCGATTCGGTAAATACCGAATCGGTATTTCCCTTTGATTCCTATGGGCTTCAAAGCCCATAGGAATCAATTGGTAAATACCGAATCTTACAGATTCGGTAATTGTGTTTTAAAAATTACCTACATCTGCCTCCTTCTAATTTACCGATTCATAAATACCGAATCAGTAAAATTCGGTATTTGAGTCGGTAAATTAGATTTACCTACATCTGGGCCCTAGTGTTTTATTTTTTTTTCTCGCCTACAGACAGCTTTAGCGAGCTCCCCCCCAGCATTTTGCGATTCACGAAAAAATAGCAAAATCAGCTGGGTTGAACGATAACCGCAATATGTACTATTTCGTTTGCAAAAAAGGTCTCCAGGCACGAGGTTAGGATTGGAGCTGTGCTTCCGTAGAGCTGCAGAACTTTAAACAGGCCTATTTCCAAGTGGAATACTCTGCTAAAACAATTTCCATTGATTTAAGGCTGAAAATGAATGATTATGAGTAAAATAAAGTGCCGCAAAAATGCCGCTAAATTTCCATATTTGTGCCGCAAAATTTCCATATTTGTGCCTCTAAATTTGCAAATACATGCCGCAATATCCTGGGGGTTCTGATCCAAGGCTGCACCCTCAAGATGTTTTCCCACACCGTTGGTATAGATGGAAAATAAAAACAGTGCCAGGACGCAGCCTTGCCTTACCCCTCTTAAGATCTTAAATGATCGGGTACACTCCCCATTCTTTCCATAGCAGACTGACAAAGAGGCGTCCGAGTACAGCTGTCTGATGAAGTCGACCAATGCCTGATCGATTCCCATCTCCTCCATTATCTGCCAGAGTCTAGGGTGGGACACGCAGTCAAAAGCTGCCGACAGGTCCATAAAGGCAAGATAGATCTTCCCACCCTTGGCTCAGACATATCTATCCATGATCAATGAGAGGTTCAGATGCTTGAGTTAAACTTTTGAAGGCAAGTAAATGATTTCCGTCATAGAGCAGATTAGCACAACTGTATCAGAGGTGTGCACCTATGCCAGTTATCCTGCCCACTGTGTACATTTACATTATGTCAAATATCAGACTGACTAGAATCAAAATCACATTAATGATACAGCTCAGACAGACAGCCAGTGTTTCGACACCTTCCATATTGTAGCATGGTCCTCATCAGGACAAATCAGTTGTGACAGCAGAGGTGTATGTAAGAGCTAATTTAACGTTGTTGGCCTTTTTACCAAGGGGAGTAAGAGGGAGCATTTTTTTCCAGCATAACCGACAGCTTTATTTTCCAGTATTCGTTTTTAAAGCTCTTTGGTGTCCTGGGCCAGGATTTTAATTAATTTGCAAGGTGCTATGTATCTCAATAGGGTTTAGATTGGGAAGAATTGTTAGTTCTAAAGATCTCTTTTTGAAGTCTTTAGAGCTTATCAGAAAAAAGTAGCACTTTACCTCGGAAGCTTGATGAACCTCTACTGGCCTAGGAAGGAGATTTCCAACAGAATGGCCATGCAGTCATTTAAATTCTGTTTCCAATGTCATACAATGCCATATGAATCGATGTCAGGGTTCAAAATGGGGTTGAGTACTTATAAACCAAAGGAGGTCGGACTATGTAACAAACCAACAAAACGTATACCCCCCCCACCCCCCAGTTTGTTGATCAAACATGAAGTGTGTTAATCAAGTTTTCTAGAAAGAAAACATCACAACAATACTTTGAATTAATTTATTTGTGTTAACAATTATGTTTTTATGCAGTGTGACTGCTGAAAGGCTTTTCTCCCAATCCTTTTCTAATTCACTGAGACCCACATTACAGACGTAACGTTTTTAAGTTGTATCCCAAATAGACCAGAACTTGCAGACTTTTTCCATAATAAAGTCACTCAGATCTACTCCGCATTCCCGGTAACAGCCAATAATTCAATAACACCCAATCAGATCTCTTCGATTAACTCCCCCCCCCCCCCAAGGACAGCCTACGCTGGACCACTTCTCCCCACTAAACCTGGAGATATTGCAACAACTGGCACGCCAAGTCAAATCTGGCTCCCCCCTTGACCCTGCCCCACCAGAAATATTGCTTCAGGCAAGCCGAACCATTCTTCCAGTGGTGCTAGAGCTTCTCAACTCATCTATATCCTCCTGCACAGTACCCAATGGATGGAAGAGAGCGATGGTACGGGCTCTGCTAAAAAAACCTACCCTAAACCCAGAAGATCACTCCAGCTACCGCCCAATCTCACTACTTCCTTGGGTAAGTAAGGTACTGGAGAAGCACATAAACACGCAGTTGACACAATTTCTGGAAAGCCATGCACTCCTTGATCCATCCCAGACAGGTTTCAGGCCTAAACATGGTACTGAAACCGCATTGCTGGCAGTCGTCGAAGAGTCCCGAAGGATATTAGATCAGGGAGGATCAGTGGCAGTGATCCTCCTTGATCTAAGTGCAGCCTTCGACACTGTCAGCCATGCCACCTTGCTGAACCGTCTGCACAACATCGGTGTCGGAGGCAATGGTCTAAAATGGCTTGAATCATTCCTGCACAATAGATCCTTCCAGATCTTTGACGGGGACATAATATCAGCCAGTAAACCCCTGAACTGTGGAGTACCACAGGGCTCTTCATTGAGCCCTGTGCTCTTCAGTGTCTATATGAAACCGTTGGCTGGGCTCGTCGAACCGTCCGGTATAAAAATCGTATCATACGCTGACGATACCCAGCTAGTGGTTTCACTGACTCAGGAAGGCGCCGGTCACACCTCAGGAAGTCTGATGAACTGCCTAGAGGACATAAAAAAGTGGATGACAGGCTCCTCCTTAAAACTGAATGGAGACAAGACCGAGCTTATGCTCCTAGGCCCGCACTACCCACATCAATTCTCTCCATGTGGCCTGGATGTCTGGGCACCCCTCCCACCCCCAAGGAGAGCGTAAAAAGCCTAGGAGTATGGCTGGACAAAAACCTTTCTTTCTCCACCCAGGCTACCAAACTATCCGCCATCTGTTTTGGCTTACTTAGAACACTAAGAAAAGTCTGCCCCTCCTCCCTATGGAAGCCAGACAAGTGGCAGTTCAGGGCCTTATTCAGTCCCGGTTGGACTCAAACAACGCCCTGTATGTAGGGGCCCCCGAGATGTCCATGCGAAAACTACAGGTGGTCCATAACTGCGCAGCCCGCGTCCTGCTACAAATTCCAAGGACACAGTCTGCTAAACCCGCACTGAGCAGCCTACATTGGCTCCCAGTAAAACAGAGAGTGGCTTTTAAGGCACTATGCATCGCGCACCGAGCTTTCTGGAATTCTGGTCCAGCGCTCATTAACAAATTGGTCACTCAATACCATCCCAACAGAACCCTTCGGTCCACGGAGGCCTTCCTGGCCGTAGTCCCAAGAGTAAGGAGAGCCAGGACCGGAGGAAGGTTGTTTTCCTTAAACGCCGCGAAGATGTGGAACACACTCCCGCTACAAATCAGGTCCAATCCTAACTTACTCTCATTCCGTAAACAACTGAAGACTCATTTGTTTGCCAGGCCCACCTAAATCTCAGCCTCCGTCACCCCCCAGCTCTGCTCTCTATACTCTAGCGCTTGGACGCCCTTTGGGCAGCAATCGCGCTTTACAAATCATAATACAATACAATACAATACCAGGATATGCAGGATGAACATACACTTTTTTATTCCTCTCAACAAACCTTTGTCAACTAAAATCCCATTTATAACAGGTTTACCCACACAGGATGGCTTCAAAACTCCACAATAATCATAACTCCTATCCCTGAGTAATACTTTATTTCCCATTTTACAAGATGTATTGTTCAACAAGGCTTCCTTCATGACCACTTTTCCTATCACAAATTACTGTCTTTTCCTAAAAACGACCTTCCCTCACGCATACATGAACCACTAGGTCCTCGTCATGAGAGCTCCCTTCGAATGAAAGCAGTCAAAACGCAACTGTATTTTGGGACCAGTGTCCAGTTTATCTAAGAGGAGCCTATTGGTGAACAACATGAACTTATGAAGAATCTCCCAGTGCTCATCGGAATATTTGGTTTCCCTTCCCCTTGGCACATAGTGAATTATAGAAGATCAGCTTCAAAAGAATCAAGCTATTCTGATCCGACATCCCTTACTTAGTTCTGTCATAAGCCAAGACCTTTTTATTTTACTAACATAGCATATAAAATATGCTTACTTAAACGGACTTTCAGCCAGACCTCTTCATCCATTGTTGTGGTGTTTTGTGCCCGTTGCATCTTCCTTCCATCACCTATGCTGCATGCTGAATGCTGTAGTGGGTGGATCTTTTTCGTGTAAAGGAGTTAGGTCCTTGGGTAATGGGAAAGGCTGGACCTTAATTACTATTTGCACATGAAAAGAATGCCCCCCCACTTGTTTTTGTTAGCTCTTAGTTATAAGCAACACATCAACTTTAGTTAGATATGTTAGGTATATTTATTTGTACCTTTTCTTTCAAAAGTTTTTTGAAAAAATCTTAAATTTACATGTCAGAGAAAGAACACAACAAATATGACATATACATATATCAACTTAAACACAACATTTAACAAAGAAAGAGAAAATCATTACATCAAAAAGTGCATTCACTATACACAACAAAGCATTTATGTCTATTTCAGACTGTTCCAAGAGGCGAATCGCAATTACTAGCCTCAATAACCATCAATGATTTGGAATCATAGGAACAGTGGTGGACAAAGTCACAGGTAAAAGGAGATATCACGACACATTTATTATACCAGTCACTACGAGTCAAGAGTTATTGATAGTGTTAATTTTGTTATTGGTGCTGCTAATTTTTATCTCCTTTCATGCCGACGCGTTTCGAACTCCATACAGCAGTTATGGGTTCTCTTCAGGGCCTTGTCATTACTATCTGCATGTGTGTAAGGGAAAAAAGAAGAACACTATTTCAGTGTCAATTCCTACAGCCTCATCTTATAGTTCCGCTTTGAATCTTCTACATTTAAAATCCATGTTACCTGAATGGTAGCCGTGTTTATCCTATGTCTGGTTCTGGGTCGTTAGAGCTGCAGTCTAGAGAACGTTAAAAATTCAATTTAGAGTCAGGCTCAATACTGGCCCTACGGTCACTTCATACAAAAACACTGCAGGACGTACCTTTGACTTTCTTTTGGGGTCCGTGTATGGGCGTCTCCCTATGGCATGGTGATGCTTAATGACCTGGGGGAGGGCGAGGAGGAAATTAATACTGGTGGGCTCATATCCTTTAATACCCCTTTCAGTAGATTATTGTGCCGCTCCTACCTCGTTTGGTACACCGCGGGCTTCGGGAGCGGCTCACTCCATGACAAACAATTTTCACCCGGTTCTTCAATTCTAATTGGAAGTACCGCGTAGTCACTCTCATTCAAGCCTCCGGTCTCCTGCACTGTTAAGAAATGGACCGGAGTGTGTTTTAGTCTCCCATTGCATAAACCAAATTTCGTGCGATCACTCAGACCCTCCGCTCACCTTGCTCTGTGCGACTTGCTTTCACCAATGCTTCACTGTGGAGGGCGGCGGCCGGGTTGCCTGGTTACTTAATGTGGTCACATGACCATAGGTTTTCTGGGATTTGTAGTTGGTTGGTTATGGGAGTACGCGAATACCTATCAATTGGCCCAGCACGTGTCGGGCGCTCCCCAATTCCACACCCTTCAGTCAAGGGGGACTACCAGATCCCCGTGGAGTCCCACACAACTTTACACTATAGTCTAGACACCTCGGAGAGAGTGTTTAATCCGTTTTGCGCACTGTTAAATTTTAGAATCCGGTATGCCTCTTTCCTAAGGAGTGTATCCTCAATGTCAATCAGACCTTTGTTTCCTGTTGGCACTATTGTACAAAGTACAGTCCACTTAAAGTCCATTTCACTGTGGTTTGAATCTAGGAAGTGTTGGACCATAGGAGCGCTCACAACCTTCTTTTTAATTCTTGACCTGTGTTGGGTAATCCGACTATTGACCTGTTGTGTCGTTTTTCCTATGTACAACTTTTGGCAGGCACAGATAATTGCATATACCACGTTTCGTGTCTTGCAATTCGAGAAGCTGGTGTTTTTACATTTTATTCCCCTGTGTTCAAATTCAGACCCTTCAATTGTGGATTCACACGATATGCAATTTCCACATTTGTGGTGCCCTACAATTGGCTTCAGGCCCCATATTGAGAGTAGATCACTTTTTGGCTTGGGGGTTAGTACATCCGCTCTAATTACACTTTGGCCAATGCTCTTATTTTTCTTATAGGCGAACAACGGTCGCGGGAAAGAACATTCAAGTTCCTCTAGCAGATGCCAATTTTGGATCAGCTTACTTCAGTCATTGACTAAATTCACTGTGAGTGACCTCATTCTGCCATTTCAAAAGGAGGATATCCGCACACAAAGTAGTTCCCTTAACTGCCAGGAACTACTATAACAGTGTATGCTTTTTGAGACCAAAAAACATTTTTGTTTTTAGCCAATGTTTTTTGTTTATTTTGTTTTAGATTGATGCGAGCCCTGCAGCTTTCCCAACAATTAACATTTTGTGAAAACTGTCTAAAACAAAAGAAGCAATAACCAAACCAAAAGACTGGGGTCTTACGTGTGATATATTGGATATACGTATTCTTGTTTTTGGACTGGTGTTCTATTAAACAATTTTATCTAGAACCAATTATGCAATAGATCACCTAACTTTCACATTCTTTCCATGGGCAATGTTTGTTCTTCTTCTCTGAGCTTTTAATATATTATTAACACCAGTAATATATTTGTCCATTCTTCTTCATAAAATAATAATTGTTAACGCTTGTACCATAAAGTAAAATATGTTTTTAGGACAAATGAATCAATTTAAAGTATTGTGATTATTTTTAGAATGTATGAGAGACTCGCTTATTTGGCAACTTTGAATGCAACTAATTAAGCACTATGAGAGGAATTATTTGGCGAAATCTGATTTGTTTTTCCATACTTTTACTGATTTATTTTCTAGATAGGTAGAGGCAAACAAATGACTTGACCTATGCCCTAAAATGCTGAAAATAATGTCAGACTAAATATTTTTTTTTCTCTGTGGTCTTTCCAATCTTCAGAACAGGCTGTGGTAAGCACATTTCCTACCTTAATGATGCACTCTGCTCAAAATATCCTACTTTATGCTTCAAACCTATATTGCAAAAGACCCTTTGTGGGATTACTAAGAATTTACGAGGGCTTACAGCCCGGCCATTGCGTACCACTGATTGGCTTTATTGATGCTCTCTCTTGCGTGCTTCATATTCAGTGGCTTTTCTTGCCCTGGGTTATACATCTTGTGTTTGTCCTTATCCTGGATCATAGCCTTTTTACCATCTCTCTCATTGGCTGGCTTCTATCCTTTCTCTATTCACTTTTAGGACACTCTATTTGTCTTTTTGAGTAAGCACTCCATGAGGGTGCAGGTGTTTTGAAGCTCTCTCACTCGTTTGCTTCCCCTCCTAACCATTGCAAAAACTCATCCCCATCTCAGGTTCATTTTGTAGGCACGCATGCATAACGACTCATTTTATGAGCACACGTCAACGCACTCACTCACATACAAAATCATGCCGCTACTATGGCAGAATTTTTGTTTTATCAGTTATTTTTTATTTTGTTTTTCTTTTGGCCATGCTGCACAGCAAAGGCAGTAGGTCCCAGAGGTGAGACCTGTTGGCTTTTTCAATGCTTTCTGTTTTTGTTTTTGTAATTGTTGGCTTTTGGCTTACGGCCTTCTGCTTTATAGTAATATTTGTTGCTTTTGTGCTAATGATCTAAACAATTCCAGGAAGTTCTAAAGTGCAAGAACCTATAACCGCTAGTTCAAACAAGACATTATTTCATACCAGAAACTGATATGTTAGATGGGAACAATATATTACCCAGCAGATGTAGAGAAAAGTCAGACCCTAAAGTACTCAGATAGCTAGGGTCCTTCGAAATCTTTTGTGTTTTACCAATCTGTGTTTTTTCTGATGCAACAAGTATCGCTTAAGTATGTCTTAAAGGGATGAAGCTGACATTGGTTTCCGGCAACATCAAATTTCAGTGAGCCAATGCTTTATTTGAGCCGGTGGGACCACCAGCACTCATCTTTGGGGACCAGCACTTATTTTTCTTCATCAAACATTCCATGAGAGCAGGAGAAGGAAAAACATGCATAGGGGTAATAAGGAGAACGTGGGGAAAAAAACATAACTATGGGAAAAGCAGGAGCCCGCAACAGTGAGATAAGGTGGCAGGGAATGTCTGGTAGTCGACTAAGGAACCATGAGGTTGATTGAAAACTGCACAGCCTTGGTATTTGCATGCTAACATGTAAAAGCACCAGTGGATGGGTGTGTATTTTTTCACCTTTTTAACTCAAATGTTAATGCTCTGTTTTCCCTCTTTGTGCATGAGGGTAGAGCAAGGTTGACAGGCAGAACCCACATTAAAGCTCGACTAATTATGGGCAGGGACCTCAAGCTTCACGCTTCAGGCTCGAGCCTGGCTTGAGTTTTAAGAGGATGACCCACCTCTGTTAAGATTGTCAACATTTTATCTAATGTTAGATGAGATCAATATATTACCCAAGAAGAAGAGAAGTTGGGGTGTAAATGTGGATCCCAAGGTCGGACATTCTAGAATGGCTTTAACCCCCTCCACAGATCACAAACAAAACTATTTTACCCTCAGGAAGCACCTGAAAAGTGAACCTTTTGAAGAAGTGTTTAAGTAAAGTGACTGGTGTAGGTGTGATGTCAGTAGGTGACCTCTAACCCTACCCTCGATCTCTACTCCTGTTTTCCTCAAAATTCTCATGCTCCCTCCTACTGCTTTACTTCCTTACTATGACCCAATTTAAAGTTTGGAGGAGAGGGAACTCTGTTGCAACATCTATGGACTACCCTCTTAGCCAAACTCTTGGTCCGCCCACCTGATTTATGGTTGGTTGCATCAACATAATGTATCAGGTTCGATCAACAGACTCTGCTCCGGCTCCATCGCCGACATATTCCTCCAATGGCCTCACAGTGTACGGGCTGTCAGAGGTAAGCCATCAAACCGTCCACCCAATTAAGAGTGGGTGGTAAGATTTTTTTTTGCTCTCTGTAATAAGTTAAAATGTTTAAAAAAATACCCCCACACAATAGGCGAAAATTCCTATTGCAGCGTTAATTAGTTTTACATTTTCCAAAAACATTTGGAAAAATGTTAACTTTCAAAGGTTTGGTGTAAGTGCCCATCACCAAAGAAGTTGTACAGAGAAGGGAGTATACCCAAACTAGTCACTGGGACCTAGGTTGCAAATGGTACAATTATAAGTGGTCCCAGTATGGAACCATCAAAGGACAAGAGGAAAGACATTTTTTTTTTTACAAATTGAAGAACAAAAGTTAGAAGGAAATAATTGGGATTCAATGTTAGCCAATCACATAGAATCAAGAAATAATCTATGGTTCACAATGGCGATCTTCCACCTTGCCCACGAACAAACCATATTGTTATATTGATTTAAATGGTTATTTTTGGAGGCTTATGTATCAATGCTGAATGACATTAATGTACTGAGTGTGGTAGAATTTACAAGCCAACACGCATCGCAATTTTTGTTAAAAATTGGGTCCAACTGACCAGTATTACTTCATCATCTGTTACCCAAACCCACACAATTCCTTGCACCACCCCTTTCCCTCCCAGGGGCACTGTTGTTTTTTGGTCCTTTGTAAATTACTGAACCTACATATGACTACATTAAATTGTGAACCATAGATTGTTTCTTGATTCTATGTGATTGGCTAACATCGAATCCCAATTATTTCCTTCTAACTTTTGTTCTTTAATTTGTAAAATTCTTACCTCTTGTCCTTCGATGGTTCCACACTGGGACCACGTATAACTGTACCATCACCAAAGAAGGACGCACACCAAACTTTTCAACAGCTGTGTATGAACCGGCGTGATGGTGGTTCATACACAACCATAGAGTTCACTGCCTGGTTGGCAGTGGCTCTCAATTTCGCAGACGGAGCACAGGCATCGTGGCAGACGTAAAGTCTTCCACCGCCCATATTTACTCTATCCTTCATATTCTATATTGGGCCCGAAATGTTGATTCATGCATCTAAAATCTACCATTTCATGACATAACCATCCAAACTCCACGATTATTCGGACCTCAGAATAGTTTCCCTCTGTAACTTGTTCATACACTGAATTACACGTGTTCTGCAGTGGCCAACTGGTGAAATTGAAGGATTATTGAAACCCTTCAAAAATATATATACATTTGGGTGTGTCAATAGAAGATGCTGCCTGTTGGAAGCAGGAAACTTTCTGATTCTGTTTTATGCTGATAAGCTGTATATCTGTACTGAAGGAATTTTTCTCTGCGTTTTTGTGACTAAACACAGGTTTGATGAGAAATGTAGTACCATTGTTGAGTGCGATCGTGGCACATGAGAGAAGAAGTCATGATGCTCATCCTGCGACAGCGGTAATGAACATCATGTCACACACTATGCATCTATATTTATGATTTATGCCATGGAATTATTTTGCTGCTGATCTATGGATTTACATCTGTAGTATTAGTATGTATTGTATTGTAATTGCATTTATATAGCACTTACTACCCCTAACGAGGTGTCGAATCCTTTTTTCGGAGAGTAATACGCTACTCCGCGACACATGGAGGATTAGTGTTGAATTAGTATAGTGAAACATGCAAGTACATTTTAAGTAGTGGATAGGTTAGTCAGTTATTTGGATTTGGAATGATAGCAGAAGGATAGAGGAGGAAAAAAGGTTTGTATTTATATAGCGCTTGTTTCCCCTGATGGGTGTTGAAGCGCTTTTCTGGCGAGTAGCACGCCAATCCGGAACCCATAAAGGAGGTGTTGAAAATTAGTATAGTAAAATATAAAGTAATTTGAGTATGTGTGCTGATGTGCAGAGTTTAATATGCTTTTTATTGCCATTGTTGAGTGCTGGAAGGAATCTTGAGTGAGTCATGATGCACCTCTCATCCCTGATCAACGGATTTATATATATAAATAGATGGCTGGGAGCACCAACTTCGAATAAATCACTTTGCACTAAATTTGGGTCCGTGTATTCAAGAAAAGAGAAGCCTACCTTGCTGCCGGATTATCCTTTGAATATATATATATATATATATATATATATATATATATATATATATATATATATATATATATATATATATATATATATATATATATATATATATATATATATATATATATATATATATATATATATATATATATATATATATATATATATATATATATATATATATATATATATATATATATATATATATATATATATATATATATATATATATATATATATATATATATATATATATATATATATATATATATATATATATATATATATATATATATATATATATATATATATATATATCCAACACAGTGAGGGGACCTTTTAGGAAGCAGCCACACACGAACTCCATAGTGAACTCTTTATTTTCAAGAACCTGCCAGCAGGAAATGAAAGGAGACGATCTTCAAAGTAATTCAGCTGCCAAATGCATTTCGAGAGACCAGCTCTCTTCTTCAGTGGCATGTACGTCATCTGCCAGAACTCTCCCCCTTACATAATCAGTCCCCGCCCACCTGGGCGTTAGCAAACAGTGGCGTTTTTGGGATCTGTAGTCCGTGTCAGGTAAGGATTAGTCCTGGCGAAATGGATCCAAATTTCAAACCAAGTGGGAATGAAGGCACAACTCGATCTTTTCCCTGCCTTGCTTTCAGTTCTTAATAGAGTGTTCAAAAGGGCAACCCCTGCAAATGTCCTTAAGAACGTTCGTGTCCACTTGCCCCCCCCCCCCCGTGGTGAAGAGGGCTGGCTCTGTGCTAACAGCGGGCAGCTTCCACGACCAGGCAGCCGTTTAAAATCCAACACAGTGAGGGGACCTTTTAGGAAGCAGCCACACACGAACTCCATAGTGAACTCTTTATTTTCAAGAACCTGCCAGCAGGAAATGAAAGGAGACGATCTTCAAAGTAATTCAGCTGCCAAATGCATTTCGAGAGACCAGCTCTCTTCTTCAGTGGCATGTACGTCATCTGCCAGAACTCTCCCCCTTACATAATCAGTCCCCGCCCACCTGGGCGTTAGCAAACAGTGGCGTTTTTGGGATCTGTAGTCCGTGTCAGGTAAGGATTAGTCCTGGCGAAATGGATCCAAATTTCAAACCAAGTGGGAATGAAGGCACAACTCGATCTTTTCCCTGCCTTGCTTTCAGTTCTTAATAGAGTGTTCAAAAGGGCAACCCCTGCAAATGTCCTTAAGAACGTTCGTGTCCACTTGCCCCCCCCCCCGTGGTGAAGAGGGCTGGCTCTGTGCTAACAGCGGGCAGCTTCCACGACCAGGCAGCCGTTTAAAATCCAACACAGTGAGGGGACCTTTTAGGAAGCAGCCACACACGAACTCCATAGTGAACTCTTTATTTTCAAGAACCTGCCAGCAGGAAATGAAAGGAGTGAGTCATGATGCACCTCTCATCCCTGATCAACGGATTTATATATATAAATAGATGGCTGGGAGCACCAACTTCGAATAAATCACTTTGCACAAAATTTGGGTCCGTGTATTCAAGAAAAGAGAAGCCTACCTTGCTGCCGGATTATCCTTTGAATATATATATATATATATATATATATATATATATATATATATATATATATATATATATATATATATATATATATATATATATATATATATATATATATATATATATATATATATATATATATATATATATATATATATATATATATTTTTTCTTTTTCTTTTTACAGAGTTTTATATAGCGCAAACTTGACCCGAAAGTATCGGGTATCAGAGCGCTTTACATAGCACCAGGTCGAGGTTGACCGCCCTAGCCGTTTGGCCAACTCCTCCCCCCCATATGTATCAGTATATATTCACTTAAAAAACATAGGTTTCAGGCACGTTATAGTTAGAAATTAGCATTCAAAAAACCTTAGAAAGTCACTGAAAAAACCATAGGTTTCAGGAGAGTTAGTTGGACATTTTACTAATTCAAAACCATAGAATCTCCCCTGTTATACTTAGTTCAGCTAACTATAACTCGCGCCACCGCAATTCACTGCTGATGCAGTCACATATTAAATCACTCATGACATGGTCAGTGACATGACTGATGACATTACTCATGACATCACTGATAACATCTCAAATGACATCACTGATGACATCTCAAATGACATCACTGATGACGTCATCCAGTGAATGTGTGTTTTTGTGAAGTTTAAATATGTTTTATATATGTATATGTCAAGGTCGATGGAAGAATAGGTGGGTATATAGGTGTTTAAACTGATGATTCTGTTTGTGTGACACTGTATAACTGGCTGATTAAGTGTATCTTAGTGAATACATGGGTTAGTGAGTAATCTTTAAATGTGTAAATATCTGTATCAGTCTCTCACTTTGTGTATAAGTGGCAGCATGGGTTGGTGAGTAGCTACCTGAGTGTCTATATAGGTTCTTAGTTGTTTTTTGAGTATCAGTATGAGTATCTGTGTGGTTCTTTGGGGGTATTACGTTGTGAATAGATGCATGAATGGGTGAGTCACTGTATGTGTTGAAGACAGCATGTGTGCAGGACAGTATGGGTGTATGAGTGTGTGTATGGGTCTATTGGTGAGTGAATGTCTTTGAGTAACTACATGTGTTTTAAACTAGTATATGTGAGTATTGGTGTATGTAAGTGAGTATATTTGAGAATGAGAGATTGGAAGAGTACCTGTATATGTCTTTCTATAAGTGATTGTTTAAGAGAGTAAGTATGTGTTCCTTTCTGTAGAAGTAACTGCGGTGGTGTGTGTATAACTGTATATGCAAGTAAATGGATGTTTGATACTTTCTTTGCATGTGTGACTAATTGTGTGAGTAACTCTATGGGTGAATGGCGGTGTGTAAGTGTATGTATAGGTGTATGAGTACATATGATGAGTGAGTGCATGTCTGAGTGACTGTATAGGACTTTTGGTGAATGAGTGGATGTGTGTGTAGATCTTGGAATTAGTATGTTGTAACTGGTATTGGTGTGTCCATTGTTTTGAAAATGGTATTTTGTATTTTAGAGTGTGTGTATCAAAGGTTATATTAGGGTGAGAGGAGGTCTGCCACTCTATCACAAGGATGATGTCATCAATGATGTCATTTGAGATGTCATGAGTGATGTCACTGACCATGTCATGAGTGATGTAATATGTGACATCAGCAGTGCATTGCGGGGACGCGAGTTTTCGTTAGCTGAACTAACTATAATGGGGGAATTTCTAGGGTTTTGGACGAGTGAAATGTCCAACTAACTATAACGCCAACTAACTATAACACCCCTGAAACCTATGGTTTTTTCAGTGGATTTCTAAGGTTTTTTAAAATGCTAATTTCTAACTATAACGTGCCTGAAAACTATGGTTTTTTAAGTGAATTTTAAAGGTTTTTCAAATGCTAGTTTCTTACTATGCCTACAGAGGTAGGACATGTGATGAAAGAAGAAAAACGCACAGAAAGAAGCACAAGAAATGCAGAAAGAAGCAACAGAAGTCCACAAAGACGAAGAAAAGTGCAGGAAGACGCAAGACATGTGCAGAACAAACCAACAGAGGAGCAGAAAGAGGCCTTGTTGCAAAATGATCCTGTGCCCACAACTTTTCAGACGGGTACAGGTGGTAACTGACTGACTAACCAGGCCTAGAGCCAGTGCTATGCTAAAAGACACTTAAAATACAGTGAAAACACCTACATACACTAGGGAACACAATGTGTTGGGGTACCCCTGAGATTAGCATGACCTCC
Source organism: Lissotriton vulgaris (assembly GCF_964263255.1). NCBI lineage: Eukaryota > Metazoa > Chordata > Amphibia > Caudata > Salamandridae > Lissotriton > Lissotriton vulgaris. The sequence continues at coordinate 1,722,916,718 of NC_141695.1, forward strand.
TCTGTAAGGCTCTATTATATAATAGGGCAGGAGGATTAAAACTACCTCTTAAAATACACTATGGGGCGCGTTTTCACAGTGGTGAAGGGAGTAGCCTGAGGTGACAGACGTGTGCAAACACGCCCTGTGGCCATTTTAAGTTGGGAGATTAACTCACCTTGAATCCTGACGGTCCCTGGTGTCCAACCTGCCCAGCCGATACCTTCCCTAAGCGCCAAAGAGCTGCGTTGCAGAGAGGTGTAAAAAGGGGCGTGGCCTGGCCCACCTCTCTGCAAAGCAGCGCAGTGGCACTTACTGGAGGTGCCTGGTGGGCTAGTTGGCCCCAGGGACCCTCAAGATTGAAGAGGAATTAATTCCGAAACTAAAAACGCGCCACAGGGCGTGTTTGCACACATGTCACCACAGGCCCCTCCCTTCACCACTGTGCAAACACGTCCCGTGGTGCATTTTAAGTTGGGGGATTGAGTCCCCTTCAATTCTGAGGGTCCCTGGGGTCCAACTAGCCCACCAGGTACCTCCAGTTAGCGCCACAGGGCTGTGTTGCAGAGAGGTGGTCTGAGGCAATGCCCCTTTTTACACCTCTCTGCAATGCAGCCCTGTGGCGCTTACTGGCAGTATCTGGTGGGCTAGTTGGCCACCAGGGACCCTCAGGATTGAAGGGGAATTAATCCCCAACTTAAAAAGCACCACAGGACCTGTTTACACACGTCACATCAGGCCCCGCCCCCTCCCTTCACCACTGTACAAATGCGCCCTGTGGCGCCTTTTAAGTTGGGGGATTAAGTTCCCTTCAATCCTGAGTGTCCCTGGTGTCCAACTAGCCCACCAGGAACCTCCAGTAAGCGCCACAGAGCTGCGTTGCAGAGAGGTGTAAAAAGGGGTGTGGCCTCAGACCACCTCTCTGCAACGCAGCTCTGTGGCGCTAACTGGAGGTACCTGGTGGGCTAGTTGGCCCCAAGGGACCCTCAGGATTGTAGGGGAATTAATTCTCCAACTTAAAACGCGCCACAGGGCGCTTTTGCATAGTGTTGCTGGGAGGGGGTTGGGCCTCCGGCGCGATGCCAGCTTAAAAATAATTATTATTATTTTATAGAAGGGGGGCTGTGTGGCCCCCCCTTCTTTTCTTTTTTTTTTTGGGCCCTGGAGACCCCATCCCCCAAGGCCGGACCCCTTATTTTTCTTTTTTTTAAATTTCTAAATGGAAGGAGCCCTGCGGCCTATTTATTATTTTTTTTTTTACAAAGGATGAGGGCTGCGTGGCCCCCCTCCTGAGGCTTCTTTTTGCCCCGGGGACCCCATCTCCTGGGGCCGGACTGCCTTTTTAGGTCTCGCCTACCGATGCGCTTGCGCATTCGAGCTGGCGAGAGATATAGGGGATTATCCAGAGTTTAACCAAAGTGGCGATTTGATGCAGTGCACGTGCGCTTTTAGGTCAATGCGCAAGCGCAATGAGTTAAAATGCGCATGCACAGCATCAAATCGCCAGCCATCTGTTCCCCATATTGGTGCCGCCAGCAGCTCTTCCCGCTCCGCTCCGCCCCCTGCTGCATCAAAGCGCGCGCTCTGACTCAGACATTTCTCCTCCCCTTTCAGTTTCACGGCCGCCAGTCTCCTGTTTTTTTAACTTTTTTCCCCTACTTGTTTACTCTCTCGTCCTCTTCCTCTTGTTTCTCTTGTTTCTCTTGTTAACACAGCAGTCCGTGCGGCAACTGAGGGCTTCAGACATGCTACAATTCTTAGCTCATAATCGACCAATCCCTTACCCTGTCCTTGCATGAATATGGCAGCTGCACACTTTTGTTTGGTTCTGCATATCAGCGTGGCACACCACATTTTATGTTTACATGTATCGGCATCGGATTCTTGCACTGCTGGCCCGGTCGGAAATGAGGGCTTCAGACATGCTACAATCCCTTACCCTGTCCTTGCATGATTATGGCAGCTGCACACTTTTGTTTGGTTCTGCATATCAGCGCGGCACACCGCATTTTATGTTTACATGTATCGGCATCGGATTCTTGCACTGCTGGCCCGGTCGGAAAGTGTTATGGTAAACATGTTGTTCCTGCTTACATTTCACATGCTTTACCTTAAGCAGTCCACGCGGACCCAGAGGGCTACAGACACACTACAATGCTGGCCTCATTATTGCCCCACCTGCACCCCGTCCTTGCAAGAATATGGCAGTGGCCCACTTTTGTTTGGTTCGGCATATACCCTGTCCTTGCATGAATATGGCAGCTGCACACTTTTGTTTGGTTCTGCATATCAGCGCGGCACACCGCATTTTATGTTTACATGTATCGGCATCGGATTCTTGCACTGCTGGCCCGGTCAAAAATGAGGGCTTCAGACCTGCTACAATTCTTAGCTCATTATTGCCCAATCCCTTACCCTGTCCTTGGATGAATATGGCAGCTGCACACTTTTGTTTGGTTCTGCATATCAGCGCGGCACACCGCATTTTATGTGTACATGTATCGGCATCGGATTCTTGCACTGCTGGCCCGGTCGGAAAGTGTTATGGTAAACATGTTGTTCCTGCTTACCTTTCACATGCTTTACCTTAAGCAGTCCACGCGGACCCAGAGGGCTACAGACACACTACAATGCTGGCCTCATTATTTCCCCACCTCCACCTCGTCCTTGCAAGAATATGGCAGTGGCCCACTTTTGTTTGGTTCGGCATATACCCTGTCCTTGCATGAATATGGCAGCTGCACACTTTTGTTTGGTTCTGCATATCAGCGCGGCCCACCGCATTTTATGTTTATATGTATCTGCATCGGATTCTTGCACTGCTGGCCCGGTTGGAAAGTGTTATGGTAAACATGTTGTTCCTGCTTACATTTCACATGCTTTACCTTAAGCAGTCCACGCGGACCCAGAGGGTTACAGACACACTACAATGCTGGCCTCATTATTGCCCCACCTGCACCCCATCCTTGCAAGAATATGGCAGTGGCCTACTTTTGTTTGGTTCGGCATATACCCTGTCCTTGCATGAATGTGGCAGCTGCACACTTTTGTTTGGTTCTGCATATCAGCGCGGCACACCGCATTTTATGTTTACATGTATTGGCATCGGATTCTTGCACTGCTGGCCCGGTCGGAAATGAGGGCTTCAGACATGCTACAATTCTTAGCTCATTATTGCCCAATCCCTTACCCTGTCCTTGGATGAATATGGCAGCTGCACACTTTTGTTTGGTTCTGCATATCAGCGCGGCACACCGCATTTTATGTTTACATGTATCGGCGTCGGATTCTTGCACTGCTGGCCCGGTCGGAAAGTGTTATGGTAAACATGTTGTTCCTGCTTACCTTTCACATGCTTTACCTTAAGCAGTCCACGCGGACCCAGAGGGCTACAGACACACTACAATGCTGGCCTCATTATTTCCCCACCTCCACCCCGTCCTTGCAAGAATATGGCAGTGGCCCACTTTTGTTTGGTTCGGCATATACCCTGTCCTTGCATGAATATGGCAGCTACACACTTTTGTTTGGTTCTGCATATCAGCGCGGCACACCGCATTTTATGTTTACATGTATCGGCATCGGATTCTTGCACTGCTGGCCCGGTCGGAAAGTGTTATGGTAACCATGTGCCTGCTTACATTTCACATGCTTTACCTTAAGCAGTCCACGCGGACCCAGAGGGCTACAGTCACACTACAATGCTGGCCTCATTATTGCCCCACCTCCACCCCGTCCTTGCAAGAATATGGCAGTGGCCCACTTTTGTTTGGTTCGGCATATCAGCGCGGCACGCCGCGTTTTATGTTTACATGTATCAGCATCGGATTCTTGCACTACTGGCCCGGTCGGAAAGTGTTACGGTAACCATGTTGTTCCTGCTTACATTTCACATTCTTTACTTAAGCAAGAATATGGAGGCTGCCCACTTTTGTTTGTTTCTGCATATTAACGCGGCATGCCACGTTTTGGCTTTGCATGTATCAGTGTCTTATTCTTGCTCTGCTGGCCCGATTGGAGTGTGTTAAAGTAATCATGTTATTGATGCTTACATTTCATGTGCTTTTCTTTCGTTCTGTTATTTAATGAATCCACTACAAATGCACACGCATGTATGCGTGCGACCCACCGTAGTGCCAAAGTCTGCCTGGGTGCATGTCTTTAGCGAGAGGAGTAAGTGCACAAAGGCACTCCGTGAGGAACGCACCTTTTAACAACACTCGAGCAGCACTCGCGCTCATCTGCCATTTGCTCCTTTTATCGTCTGCCTCTTCCTTCCCCACTGCTTGTTATTTGAAGGATGCATGCTCATCCCCACCGCCAAGGGTCTTTAAACCCAACAAGCTGAGCATTCCTAATTCCTAGCCCTCCCCCCACAAACGAATTCCATGGAGACAGAGCCTCAGGCTGGGAGAGTACAGTAGTGGGGCTGGAACATGGGGGCTGGGAGGAGGACGTTTGTGCCAGCAGCGAACACCAGGCAGTGTCACGTATTTTCTTAGAAAGGGTATCTTTTGAAAATATTGATTTTCTCCTACCTTATTATGGTTACAGAATTCAAATTAAGTAGCGGAAGTACTTTTACTGTTTTAGCCAGGCTTCTCTTTGAGTGGGACTTTGGACAGCTGTTGAACGGATTTTGGCACTTTACAGACCGCTCTAAATTTGGCAGTTCGGGACTGTAAATTGCGGGTAAAATAATGGCAATACAACGCCCGCCCACCTTTTCGGCTTCTAGTGTAGTAGCAACCCATCGAATGAAAGGTCTATGGTCCCTCATTTGACCACTTTGGATTTAAAGGATAACTGTTAAAACACTGCATTTAGTATATCTTTTTCGTCAGCATGTTTCATGTGATTTTTGCAGCGCCCCGACGCTCACCGGCGGTGCTGGTTCATAGTCATTGTAATAGGTGCGTTGGGGTTGAATGAGGTCGTTCTGAGTCTGAGCTACACAGATTCCTTTAACACACCCTCTCCAAATCGCCAGCCATCTGTTGCCCAGCTTGGTGCCGCCAGCAGCTCTTCCTGCTCCGCTCCGCCTTCTGCTGCATCAAAGCGTGCGCTCTGACTCAGCCATTTCTCCTCCCCTTTCTGTTTCACAGCCGCCTGGCCGTGTCTCCCAAGCTTGGTGCCCCCAGCAGCTCTTCAAAGGATTTCTCCTCCCCTAATTATTCACGGCCGGCCGGCCGTACTTTCACTTTCACGGCCGGCAGGCCGTGTCTTTTTTTTTTTACTTCTTCATGGACTCCTCCCACCCTCCCAACTCTTGTTGGTATGTCTTTGACATGTCCGTGGTTTCTTATACCCTACTTTACCTATTTTTTTGTTTTCAACACATTTCTTCCAGTCTTTCCCTTTCTGTTCTCCTTATTCATTAAGCGATTTTCCCCGAGTTTTCTGTTAGCCATGTTACTCTCTCATTATCATTTTAATATGTATATTTTTGATTATCATTCGTTTCTATAAACCATCCGCTGATTTACTTTTTCTTCTATTATTATTGTCTCCCGTTCTCATTTTCTTCTGGTCCTCCTATCTTTCAGCATCTCACCGTTTACCTTTTTCTTACGATCTTTTACCCCATCCCTTTTTTAAGTATACCAGTTTTTAGGAACTGGAATTTTAAAAAACGATATAAGGTGAACATACCGCAGTTTCCTCTGCTCTGTCATTGTGTCCTAACATCCCACGCACTTGTGCCTGCATGTAAAATCAATCATCTCGCTGACGTAGAAGAGACCCTTAACACACCTGCTTTGGCCTTAAAAGATCACACCCGTTTTATGTCCCGGTCCCCTTCTTACTCTCAATCACAGGATGGGGCACCAGCTCAATTATTGCTTCTTAATAAGACTGCAAGTGCGCTAAAAATGCCAAATTCTCAGTTCGCGTATGAAAGGACCGATTCCCAGGGTTCTTGGCCAGCATCTGTGTTTGAAGTTACTGCTCGTTTCTCGTACCCGAATCACAATCCTTCCCTTTGAAGCCCAGCAGCGAGTGTTGTTGCTATCACTAGTGCAGCAGGTGCAGTGGCACCAACGCCGAGTGGTTAGCAACTCCCGCTGCAGCCCCATCCTTGCTGCATTTTAGTACCCACATGGTGGGCAAGTGTTACCCTTTTCTTTGGTTGCATAAGGTAGCATGGAACTTAAGTTGTGCTTGCGCGCTTCTGGTGTTCTGGGAATGGACACTCGTGTACTAGCAATGCACTTTAGACGTGTTTTCATTCATTCCAGTATTTTGCACTAAATGCAGGTGCACTGTCAACTTGCCAACGCTGAAAAACAGGGTGCTGTAGCGGGCTTGACTTGCACAACACCGCACCTCATAGCTCACACGTGTGATCTTGTGCAAAAGCATCCTATAATCCACCCCCTGGATCAAGAGCAGTTGGAAGTCTTTCAAGGCATTACAGGTACATGATGTGGTTCACGCTGTTCTAACTCTTCTCCACGTTTTTTTTTGGTCATTGGTGGTAAACCTGTGCCAAAAGAAATCATTTTTGTGTTTTAAAATGAAATTTTTCAATGAGCAACTAAACACGTCGTCTTACAAGTACACCTGCAGCCAGCGGCACGAGTGTCCTTCCTGTGTCGACTTGTAGTTAGTTCGCGCGCGAGGAGCGGCCACCTAGTCCTCACTCTAACACAATAACTGCCTCTTTTAACATATACACTGGAGGATGTGTCTACTGTTTTTTTACTCTGGGAAACAGCGGTTTTACTGCATTTACCTCTAACCCGCTGCATTTTCACCGACATGTCGTGGGAGTATTCATTTTGGGCGTTAATGTTCAACGCTGCATTAACCGCTTTTCAGGACTACAGGCGGGAGCACACCTATGGTAAATAGATAATTACATTACAACAGTGACATTTTCACGGACACTTATTTGGATCTATCAAATAAACAAACGAGGATTTTCTTTTTTACTTTTCTTCAGTCAGAGCTAGGAGTGTGCACATTTCAGCGAGTTAGAAAAGACAAATGCTTCCATGGGTTGTTTGAACAATCTGCTCTTGTATAAGCTTTTAAACATTGTAGCATTCCGTCATTTGTATGGGGGCTTGCAGCGAGTTTCCAATACACAATGCTTCCCTGGCATTCCCTTTCTGAAAATAGCCAGCTCACGTATGAGCTTTGATGTAAAATTGCAGCATTGTAGCCGGCATGATTTAAGATTCTGAACTGGGAACTGCCACTCTCGCTTACTAAATTAGACTCCAAACATTTGTTCTCTTGTGCCTTCAACATGATAAGCCGACTCGGCAGTGAACTTGCAAAGTAGACCAAGTCGTTTGGCTCAATTCTATGCGAGGGACATTGACTTTAGTAACAGAATGGAACAGATTAGGCAACGCTTACTTACAGGAGAAAACTAAACATGTACCTTTACTAATGCTATAGATGTAACATTTGCTAATTTTATAACTATTGCCATTTCTAATAACAAAATTAATACTTTTATATTTTGAAAAACATTAACAAAAATTTAAACATATTTACATTTTCCACACCAAAAGCTCAACCTTTTCTATTTTAGCAAAAAATAAACAAACATTTTCAACACCAAAAACTCAAACTTTTCTATTGCGAGACCTATTGCATTTCCAATGCTTGTTTTATTTTGTATGGGAGGGAGGACTGCGTGGCCCCCCTCCCAGGCAACTTCTAGCCCCGGGGACCCCATCCTCCGGGGCTGGCTCTCTCCATTGGAGACAGTGGGGGAGCCCCAATGCCCCCACGGTCCCAGCCAACTCCCCGTCTCCTACGGGAGCTGGCATTGCTTTTCCACATGGGGAGCTGCTGACATACAGCTTCCCGTGTGGAAAAGCAATTCTGCTTTGCTTCATTAAAGCGAGAGCTCTCGCTTCAATGAAGCAAAGCAGTTTGCAATGACAGGGTGGGAGCCGCACGGCTCCCGCCCTGTCATTGCAAACTGCAGTGTCTGGGGGGGTGGGCACCCCGGGACACTGCAGGAGCCAGTCCTGGAGGGTGGCGGTTCCCAGGGCCATCACTGGCTCCTCCCAACATTGACAAAGCCCCTGGGGGTGGTGGTACCCGGGGCTCGAGGGTCCGTTACGGCCCCCTACATTTAAATATTAGTGCCCCGGGGAGGTGGCGAGCCCCCCTACACAGGTATTTTGATTTTAAAAAAAGCCCTGGAGGTGGCGGTCCCCGGGGCTGCAGGGGGGCCATGTGCCCCCCACAAATATTTAGGAAAAGCCTCGGGGTAGAGGTCCCCGGGGCAGTGTGGGGGGGATCACCCCCTCCCCCCCCCCACACACATTTGTTTTCCTGCTCCCGGGACCTGGCCCACCCGGAGGCTTCAATTTCAAAGCGCGGTAGACCGTGCTTCGTTTTTTAAAATTTTCTCGGCCGGATTTGCGCACCCAGCACAAATTCGGCCAATTGGTTTTTGGGGCCCTGGGGGTCCTTGTGGAACCCCCTGAGCAGGCCTAGGGGGTCAGGGTGTTTCTACCCTGCCCCCTTTTCTTGTTTTGTGCGTTTGTTTTACTGTTTTCTTGTGCAACGGTACTACCGAGGCACAATATGGCTGCCAACACTTCCTGGTTTGGAGTGTTGACAGCCAATTCGAATGCAGCTCGTGGTCTGGAGCGTCCGCGGATCCTCCATGCCTCTAGATATCGAAACGTTTATTTTTGATTTTCTCAGCAACTACTGAACAGATTTACACCACTTTAAAAAAAAGTTCTCTTTCTGAACCAAAGGCTACCTTTGTGTCAAATTTGGTGTAATTCAGTCCAGCAGTTTTGGCTGTAGCCGTGTCTAAAGTTTCCTATGGGAAATTGATTTTTTCATCTCTATTTT